>NC_088983.1:51900957-52532456 GCF_963932015.1 Anas acuta | reverse complement strand
TTCAAGAGGCAGCACAATGGCTGGTTTTCTGAGCAGTGCGGAGCACTTCACCCTGCAGGAGCCCTCCGAGCTCGGCACCGAGCAGCTGGGTTGCACTTCTGTCAATAACAGTGATAAATAATAATCATGATAGCAAGTAAAAGGAAACCCTGAGCTTACCAGCTGCATCAGGTGGGTTTACTGCCCCTGCCTTCAGGTGTACGGGGCTTAATGATCCCCCTCTCCCTGTGCAGCCTCCCACTTCTGCCCAGGACCCAGGCAATGGGCAGCACTGAGGCTCTGCAAGCCCCGGCTGTGCACAGGAGCACTGGTAGGGCAGGCACCGCTCTCTTCCCCTGAACAACTGACATTGGCAGAGTCTGAACTGGTCTTACTTTGGCAGAGGTACAGTATTTGAGGAAAGACCAAAGAACACCATGAAGTAAGAAAGTAACAGATGAGCTAAAAGCCACACAAGCCTGCTCCCCGAGCATCTTCGATTCACAGATGATCTACAGGCCACTGGCAATCAAAAACAAATTGCAGAGGATGGAGTTGTTTGCAAGAGAAATGAAAGTGTATTCATGTAGCTTTTGCAGTATTCAGCTGCCTCCCAAACAATTGCTGGAGCTGCCACATGGACATTATATCATTGTAAACAAACATGGAAAAATGACCGGGAACAGAACAAAGAAATCTATGACAAATTGCAGCACCGAGATGCTCTGATTCAAACCAGATTCAACTCAAAGAAACCCTGTGTCGAGTAGGATAAAAGTAGTCACAGCAGCCCGTTCCCACCTTATTCTACTCGCTGCTGTCTGTATTTGAGGATCTGAGCTATAAGCATCGTTCATGACACAACACTGCTCAGCAAACATAACACAGTCCGACCTTCCTAGCTGTCCCCGTACTGATCTGCAGTTCAGTTGGGATTTTGCTTTCATTCACTCTGTCCAGAAATGTTAAACAAACACTACGTAGGAGCCCGTGAAATGCTAAAATCAGCAGCACTCTTTGGAGCCTGGGAATTCTCATGGCTCTTGTGCTGAGCTTAGTTCCCTGCCTGTGCCCTCCCTCCTCTCTTAACAATTCTTGCAGCCTCCCCGGCTTGTCAAATAGCTTCTTTGCCTTTTGGTAGCGACAGCTGTTATTGTAAGAGACAGCACAGTATAAAGTTACTCATTAAGGGAGGTGAAGAACTACCTCCCTGTAATATAGCATTACCTCCTGTTGAACTCTGGGGAAAAATAAGTACAATCCTTCCTTGCTCCTTTGTGAGCATCAGAAGGGACTGGCCAAAGTGCACGTTATACCGGTGTCCCTGAGATGATTAATTCATAGCACGCAACCCCAGTACTGCTGTGAAGTGCAGCCCTAGTGCCAGGAGGCCAGATCCTTTGCAGTACACGGTGTGTCCTGCCCATTCGAGTCCACCAGTTCTACAACAGTTTGCTGACAGAAGCATGAGGCTCTGCCTGGGCATCAGGTGTTTCTACCATTTAATCCCAGTTTAGCCACTGATTCACTCGGAGCAAAGGCAAAGTTCTCTTGATCTTTTACACCAAAGCAGCTATCCCACTAAATCTTCTCCGTTCCTATACATGCAAAAACTGTCATGCATCACAGAAATTTTCTTTACAGCCTTTTCCTTTACAAGCCTTTCTTTTTTTTTTTTCAGCAAAAAAGCTCTTTGCCATCACCTCAGCAAAGCAAAACAACAAGCAGTCACTTGCAGCAGAGCTCAGTTGCATCAAAGAATGTGGAGGCAGAGGGAAGAGGAAAGACAGAAGGAAGGTGTGATAAGTGGCAGGTCTGTGATCTAACACCCTGCAGAACTGAGAGAAGGAATGCTCCGAAGGAGAGCTCACAGCATCCAGGAGCACAACTTCATCCTGACCTAGGAAACAACTGAGATGCTCAGAGCACACTTCAGAAAAGCCCAAGCACCACCGGCTTCTTCAGGACCCATGACTCCAAACAAGTGTTTTAGTGCTGTAGAGACAAGGGGCAAGGTGGCTTAGCCCATCGCACCACCAAACTCTTCTGCCTGGTGCTGGTCTGTGCAGATCGATCCCTCGTTCAGAAATTAAAACCAAAATGAGCAGCACTGAAACAAGACAGAGCAGCGCCAACAGAGAAGAAATGCAGAACGACACTGATTGATTATTTCAAAAATGCCTTCCCCAGCAGCATTAATGAAGTACGTGCCTGGGACAACAGCCTCGAGCGGCGCATGGAAACATTTGCAAAGCTCGCCGAGCCCTCCCCTGCTCTCACAGACCTCCCTGCCTGAGGAGTGTGTTTAAAACAGTTCTGCAAAGCGCTAAGGCCTGGGTCCCCACTAAAAACAACATTTCCTTCCTGCATCTCCTCCCTTTGAAATCAAGCTCAAACCCCAAATCCAGCAGCACCTCCAGTATGTGTATAATGGTCTCCGTCCAACATTCCTCAGCAATAGCATCACTTGGGATGGGGAGGAGAGAGCTGCTCACCGAGCAAGGTATCATGCGAGGGATGCAGGCAAGAGAGGGAAAATATAAACACTGTCGCTGGAGGTCTCAAACACAGCTTACTGACGGTGCTGAAGGCACTACTCTTAATCCTCAACTGCAGTCACCGGGACACAGTCAAAGAGACTTAGGAAATAAAATGTTTAACGATAACCGTGAGCGCTCATGTTTAATTCCTTAACTTGCAGCTGAGAGTGTTCAGAAACTACGGAGCCAAATGGGGAAACAGCAACAAGAGGCTTACCTGCACCTGCAGGTGACAAAAGCAGCTCAGCCGCAGCAGTGGTAGTGAAGCCCTAATGGTCATTCTCCTGCCAGACAAACCCCAAACTCCTCCAGTGAGGAATCACACACATGACGTTAGCATAAACCAGGAAGAGTGACTGTGTCAGTATCATCCGAAAGAACACACCAAGATGACCAGCAGATTTTGCAGTTTTGGTGACAAATCAGAAACAAAACAACTATGATTAAAAAGAAAACCAAAAAGCAGAAGGGAAAAAATGCCTCATGTTGAACTGGAAGATTTCTTTTTCATGAAACAAAACAATGCAAATATGTTTCTTCAGATCAATGCCCCAAAGTTATCTTTAACCTGTTTTTTTTGTTTTTTTTTTTTTTTTTAACATTTCCTAACTTTTCAAAAGAAAACCCAACAAACCCAACTCTTTTTATAAAATGTTTGGATCTAATTTTAACAGAACAATGTGGTTTTAGTTTTTAAATGCTGAAAGGAGTGGCTTTGCATTTCTAAAACAAAATCACGTTCCATGAAGAAATTCTGGAATCAAATATCTTGATGTTTACAAACTTGCATATAACCCTTTCACAGACTGAAAGTATTTGCTTAATTTCAACTTGATTTTATTGAAGATCTATGGTCTCTATGAAGACTTTGGAAAAAAAGGTTGTGTAATTTATTCTCTCCTTTCTAAAAACGATCTAGTTCAGAGGTGTGATTCACAGATTTGATACACACAGCTGGTTTTCTATTCACAGGAGAAGAAACATCAGACTGGCATACTTAATCAATTGCCATTATTCTTGATCAATAAAAAATGCACACAGTAAAAGACCGAGATCTCAAGCAGAGGACTAACTAAGGCAGCTCTTTCAGTATTGTACACCTAATACTCAGGACTATTGAATACCCCTAGGCATTTATACTGTTAGTCCTAAACATCTGAATTCTGGTTTACATGTATCTGGTTAGTTTGAAGTTTTCCAAATGAGTCATTTCCAACCACATCTTAAAAGGAAAAAAAAAAAAAAAAAAAGGCATTTAATTACTCATTTCTAAAAGCCACCATCACTTATCCCCTTCCTGGGATGGAGGCTTGTTGAATGTACGAAATATTATCCACAGTGTGGTCACACTGTGACACTAGGAGAATCAGAGCTTTGATGTACTCATCTTCAGGTGCTTTAAATGACTGTAAACTGTATTCGTGTACATAGTAAAAAATGTATATTCTTTCTTTTGCCTACTGGCTTTTGGCAGAAGGAGACAGAGGAGCAGAATGCCAACTCCTGGTTCTAATCAGTTCAGTAAGAGTTTGGCCTTCAGTGCAGCTACCAGATAACTTACAAAATTGGGACATGGAAAGGGAAATGGAACAGCAAAGGCAGTTCTGGCAAGTGATTACACTTTCCAGTAACATAATCCATATTCTAAAGCCAACTCCACTAACAAGCCAATAACTTGTGATAAACTTACAGCTCCGTTCTGAAAGCTGAACATTTAAGCATGGGAAAAAAAGGACAAACTGATTCCTTGTCTTCTTATTGACTGAATGCTTGGGAGAGAAATAGCTTTAAACTGGGAATATTATTTTTAGCTCCTCTGAAATGTACTCTTCAATGTACTTTGCAGCCACAAAGGTTATAAATGGTACAGGTCAGTTTGAGGAGTCGGTAATAAATTCTGCAATACATGCCATCTGTATAGCACTGTGTCCACCTGTATCTCCCTAGCATCTGCAGGGGTTACCTGGACAGGCAGCAGGATTGCCCAAACCCCTGCTGCAGAACATGAGAAAACGAGTGGGGTCAGACAGCCATAAACTGTAACATCCTGTCATCGACAATTGCCAGGGAAAGGTGCCAGAAACAGTTCAAGATGGCAATTACAGAACAGCCAGTTCCCAGGAGAAGCTTCCTCCTACCCTCCTGTGCTCAGGGGCTGCTTCATGCCATACAGCATGAAAGGACCGGGTCCGCTACAGCTCTTATACACTTTGACATTTCAAACCAATCTGAAAATTAGCACCTACCGAGTGTTGGAGGATGTGAAAATAAACCTTCCACACACGATCAAAAAAGGAAGTTCATGTTGCTTAAACATACTGCTTTGGAATGTATTTATTTTTGAATGTGCTACTGGGGGAGTTGGGTCTGCGCATACGAGTGCCGCGCACTGCTTCTTCAGAAAAGAAACAGCTGCAGACAGGTCTCTGTTCAGCTCAAGACCTCCATATGCTGGGCATTGAAGCTAAAATAGAGGCAAAGCACTGCCATTGCATCACTCCACGTTATCCAGGCACAAAATGCCTGCACATCGTATCTGCCTTACCACTCCTGCCACGTGCTACCCAGGCGAACCATCCAAACATCCAGCACAAGCACATCCACGGCCGTTCAGTTCCTCATTTCTAATCTGCCAGTTCTGTCAGCAAGTGTAACATCTGCCAAGGATGCAGCTCACACCCATTACAAGCGAGGTGGGAAACGTGTCATTTTACAAAGCCAAAGCAAGCATTGGATTAGCAGTAGCTTTACTGTGCACGAGTCTGGGCTGTGGCTCACCTACACTTAGGTTCCTCCTGCCAGAGAGGTCTCAAGGTTTTGCCCTAGTCACAGCAGTGCAAGCAAGAAACCTCACCTTTAAAACAACTCAGAGCATTCAACAGCAATAACTTTTTCATATTCTGAAAGTTTAAAAATCATCTGTTTTGCAATTTATGCAAGATGTACAAACATTTTTAATGGGCAGTTTTTATGTGAGAAGAGAGAATTTCTGCATCACCTTGTTTTCTTTTTTCCTGCCCTTCTCCATTCCCATTTTGTCACAGAAAGGACAAGCAACATGATAAGAAAAAAAAGAAAAAAAGAAAAAAAGAAAAAAGAAAAAAAGAAAAAAGAAAAAAAAGAAAAAAAGAAAAAGCACAAGAAATAAAACTTGTTAATCTTCAGGTTTCTCTGAAAATGAATGCAAAGATTCACAATGCCAGTTTCTGCACAAAATGAAATACTTTAATCACTATTTTCTATAACAGATAACTTCACAGCTCTCTTACTATCCTTATACGGATGGGAGAGGAAAGCAGACAGGAACCAAGCTACTTCTCCCTGTCAGAAAGAGAGGAGCAAAGCTAGGAAATGCATGCAAAACTCCCCAAACCCACTTCACCTCTTATAGGCTAATACTGTCTTCGTTACTGATTTTAATAGTTATCACTTCTCATGATCCCAGCTCTTATTCATAAGCTGAAGAAAAAAAGCTGCAAATACACGCACATACATCCCTCTCATGCATCTGCTGCCTGAGAAATCTCTACAGAGAATAATTCCAACAGCTCTTAACCAAAGCCTCAGTCAATATTGTTCAAAATTCACAAATCAAACGCAAATGTACTTCTGGAGGTCTCAGAATAACAGAGGCAAAGCCCTTCTTGCTGTTCTGAGCGACGCCGTCTCAGACTTTCCACCCAGGATTCAGCACAGTGATGAAAGACAGCTTTGGGTCCCTGCCCTGGCACATCGGGGAAACCTCATTTTCCCTTGACAAAGCACTTTACCCATGATATAGTCAGAAAAAAGAAAAAAAAAAAAAAGAAGGAAAAAAGCTTTACATTACCACTATAGCATTAGAACTAAGTGATGGTAACTGATAGGGGTACATTTCTAGTTGCAATTTGTTCCCTCCTTCTTCATTGTCACTTGGAGGCCACATAAGCCCCCAGCTCAGGAGGACGGGCACAGCCACATGTCATACACACCACAGTTAGCACCAGAAGCCTGGCAATCCCTCTCAGAAGTTAAATCCCCCTCTGGCAGACTGACCTGTGGTGACTGAAGCCGCCTGAGCCCTCTGGCCACGCGTGTCACCTCCAGACACGTAAGGGAGAGAAGAAACAAACACACTTCGCCTCTTCAGCAGCCACCCACGGCCTGATGAATTAGCTTACAGCACCTGCAACAGTGGTGTGGCTTAGGGCAGGCAGCAGGGATAAATTAAGAGCTTAAAGCTGCTGCCACTTCAGCCCAGCTCTTGAGCTGGGCCAGCTGCTGCTGGCCACTGTGGGGGTAACGTGCTCTGCCCTCTGGGCCTGACTCTTGCCCTTTGCACTTGCCCATCACCTATAAATGTACGTACAACAGATGTACTGTCTGTGGCTGAAGCAGTTAGCACACGGGTATAAATGTCAGCAAACTGGAACCAAACCATGAGGCCGGGGAGCTTGCAGAGACCTTGAGACAACAGCTGTCGGGCGAGGAGCCTCCTGGTTTTCGGTACGGCGTCTACTCGAGCGGACAATGACAACCGTGTAAGTGTCAAAAATCATTAGCTGCTTCACTGGTAATCTGAGAACTGAGCACGCCGTTCACTGAGAGCAATATCTCATTTTGATACCTCAGTGGGCAGCGTTTGGGAGCCACCAAATTAAGGGAAGAATATCTGGGAGACTAATTTTGCAAAGACATGTGAGCAAACAATTCAGCTGGCAGGATGAAGAGAAATGATAGAAAATCAGAACGTCCCAAATATGACATGTGCTTTCTTTGGTCATTACAGCTCCATTTTCTAGGCTTTTATAAAAAACAATGAATCTTTAAAAAAGTCCTTATGCCATTTTTGCAAAATTGCAGTTTCTTTAAAAGTTGTCCAACTGCTCAACATTTTAAAAGAACGAGTTGGTTTCCAATGCATACACAGTCCTTGCTGATATCAAACAATTAATTTTCTGAAAAAGAGAAAGTGTTAATAGAAAGTATTTTTTTCTACTGCTGTGAACACACTTCAGCATAACACAGATTGAGAATCATGACACGACTGTGGTAAATGAGCCCCCAGATTTGCTGCTGCTGCTCCTAAGAGGGAGTGTTCTTTTTGTTTGCTTTTTTTTTTTCTTTTATTCTTTTTTTTTTAATTTTATTTTCTAGGAAGTCTGTTACATTACTGGTTGCTGAACAGATTTTTGTAGGGAGAATCAACAGATTCCTTATAGGAGAAACAGCAGATTTTTATAGGGCATCACAGGGAGCCAGAAGTGCTGGCAACCACAGGGAGCAGCTCTAAAGACTGTATCCCAATTACTGATAGGAGAGGATACAAGAAGATGAGTCGCCAGCTCCTATGTGCACGCACAAAGCCACACTCCTCTCTAGGAGCTGGCTCTGTTCCCAGCTCCTGGAGCTGTGCTTTTCCCACTCTAGACCCTGCTTCTGCTTTCTGGAGTCATGGGATTTACGCTCACATTGCTCCAGCTGTTCCTTTGTGCAAGCCCCTTACTAGATTTGTTTGGAGTTGAGACTTATTTCCATGATGCACATAGTTTCTGTTCATTAACAAATGACTGCTGCACCAGGAAACAAAACCCATGTCCTCATCTAACACAGTGCAGTCAGGGTTAGCTCATAAACCATGTTTTCATGCAACAGGGAGGAACGGAATCCCCAGATCAGTGGTGCCGTTTTTGTCCCAAATCACAAAATTCTGGTGGGAAGACATTTTCACCTTTCAAAACTTCAAGCATTGAAATTCTTCAGGGAGGACCATGGGAGCAAAAGGTAGGGTCAACTTGTAAGGTCTGTGTGTTTGCATCAGGACTGGAAGCATACACTCGATAAAAAGTAGGTTGTGGTTGAAGAAGGATGCAGAGGAGACACTGGAAGACTCCGTCCCACTGCCTGAGCACCCTCTTAAGCAAGAAAAATCAAAAAACTACTGGGGAATATTACTGCATTCAAGATGCAAGAAAATACACCCTAGCATCCTCTGCTCTCTTAGTAGCTGAACCTCATTTGCTGTTGCTGCTTTGCCTAATCACCTAAGCTGTGACAAAAGCCAAAGCAAAATCTTTTGCAGAGTCTGAGACTGTATACACGTGTTCTGGAGCCTACTGCTGTCCTTTTGCCCAGATCTTCCACAAAAGCAGAAACACTTTCAGCAAGGGAAAAAAAAAAGGCAACTGTAAAAAATCAATTTTTAGAAAGAATGTAGCATGATGCTATTCTCCTTATTCGGCAACTGGTATCCCATGCGGAGTCTCACACAATAGCCAGTCTGGCAGGGGGTAGAGTAAGAAGACAACTTGGGGGGAAAAAATTATATATATATATATTCCCTGCTGGCCCTCACCCTCCATTTCCTCTTGGATTTCTTTGTGACTGCACTGAAAGGGGTCAATAGCTCCCAGCTTGAGAAATGCAGCTTTTGAAAGGACTATCACCAGCATCTGTATTTAAAGCATGCCTTTTACTTCACAGCCCCCCAGCTAACACAGAGCTTTTAAAAAGCAAGCAGCAAGATAAACTTTCAAGGGAAAGAAAAAAGGAAGAGTGGAGGAGAAATGGTACCTTTTTGCCTTGGGTTTACTGACACTTTCACTGGAATAAAGCTTGCCTGGCAAAGCAGGGACAGGGAGCATAAGCTGCGGATGATCTAATGTGCTATGGATCATTACACCTTGCTTCAGTCACCACCTCCCCATCCTTGAAGTATGCTACAAAACCACATGAAGCAGCCAAGCGCCAAGCTGGAAAAGAATTTCAACTGATTAAAAACAATGGGCAAATTAGCACTGGACTCACTGAACACATCAAAGCTTTGCGACTTGATCTTCGGTGTTTAAGAAATTCTGATCTGACAAACACAGGTGACCTAGTCAAATTTTAATAGGCTTAACTAACTTATCTTGATGATGAAACGCCGGTCCAGTGACTATGCTTATATTTAAGCTTTCTATTTGAGGAATAGTCCAGAAAAGCTACGGCACATTAAAATCAGGGATTTATGGGCAGGGAGGAGGAACAGGATTGTAAATGTCTCCTTCAGTACCCTGGAGCAGCCCATGTGGAATGCTGGCATGTAAGCATTTTTTCACAACCCCTGGCCTTGCTTCACATTGCAGTCTGGGTCAAACATCCACCAGCAATTACACTGTAGCAACTTACACTATTACTATGTGTGTTTTAATTCGCTTTTGGGGTGGATGAATCCAAGCGTCCACCCAAACAGTTTGTACAGGTCAGCTGGTGCCATGGCCTCTATGTGTAAACAGGTCCAAATCCCATCCATGTGCTTTGGAAAATAAATGACAGTTCTTGCTACTAGAACTTTTCCAAATTTAAGGAGAAAAATGTGTGAATTGCTACAGACAGAAGCTCAACTTTGTGATGAGCAGAGATATTGACTAAATAAGAGAAGCTACAATATTCCAGCTCCAATTTATTTGACATTGTATTCAGCTAGTCATTCAACCAGAGCCTCTCAGTAAATGTCAGCAGAAGCCCACAATGTTTATCTAAGGAAGTCCTGAAATTCACAGCTGGAAAGGTGTAGTGGTGCTTTCAGCAGCACGGTACACAGCAAAAAGCTATTTCACGTAGATCCTACCAGCTAGTCCAGGAGAGAAATCAAGAGCGAGGCCAGCAAATGCTCCAGAAATAGACACCTAAATTGCCTCAGAGAGTCTCTAGCACAAGCAGCGTATGAATGCATTTCACTTCAGTTTCCAATCACACAGTCTTTCTCACAGGCATTCAAATACATTAGTCTGTGCCTTATCAGATCCTGAATTATGACTGTAGAAAAGCTCCTGTGAGTCTGAGAACTCTGTAGTTCAGAGACGTTTATGGGGCTGTAATGAGTACTGACAGATAAGCCACACTCTTGCATACATGCTTGCTACTGATGTCTGGTTTAACACAATACAGCCCTAAGCCTTCGTAATACAGCATAGGAAACAGAATCCTCCCATCGCCTACTACTAATTGCATCTGCAGTGGTCAGGGGTTGAAAGAGAAGTAAGCAGATTAATTCTATTAGACTGTGGAATAGTATCCCAAGGGGACAAGGGAAAAATCCCATCATTTAAAACAGGACTGGTAGGCACTGCTGGGAACAATGTTTCATACTAGTAGGGGATTAAGGGTTTGGACTAAAGGGCCTCTGCTTTTCTAGATCTGGTTGCCATGAATCATTGCAATCAGAACTAGAGGGGCAATCTGTTTTTTTTTTTCTTTTCACTTTTGACCTGAGACATCTTGCCCAGTCAAAAACTAAACAATTTAATTAATTTCTTACTTAAACCCTCTCCCCCATACGTGCTTCTTTCTTCCTTTTCTTAAAAATCTTAACTCAACTGTATGAGCAGTCTTGATCCTCTGAAAGTACATTTTTGATGAAAAACATTCCCTGTGCTGTAAACACAACGTAAGGTTTCACCCTTACAGACATGTCAGGCAGAGGTGACAAAACCTCTCTTGAGCCAACTGAAAGGAACAAGTCCTTTGCTCACTCCACTGCAGCAAGCCCCAGCATGGCCAGAGCCCAGCAGCAGCAGTCTGAGCATCATCAGCGCCGCCTGTCTTACCTGTGTGCTGCTTCGAGGGGACAGGCCTTCAGAGCACTGCTTGTTTGCCTCAAGAAGTCGGGTCGTATGAAACACGCATCAGTCAGGATCCTTGCTTGAAGTCCCTAGAGCAGGGATCCAGGATGGTCAACCTGTCAGAAACAGCAATGACACACATAAGACACATACCTCAATACCGGGTTCAAGGAGGAGATTGTGACCTTGCCTTAATCGCTTCTTCCTACCCTGTTAAAGATTATCTCTTCCCTGCACACCTGAATGTGGTGAGGGGAACCAAGACAGCAACAGAGCCAGGAGGAGGAGGGTCCAGGGGGAGATGCTCAGGTGGTAAAAGCAGTAAGCAAGAGAAGGCAAATCAGAGCCTGGAGAAAGGCAGGGAAGGCCAGCGGGAAGGGAGGATGGCTCGTGCCAGATCTTGTCAGTTTTCCCCTTGCCAAAGTCAGCCAGACGTGGGGCAGAGAGGTGGAGCCAGCGCTTAACAGAGCAATCTCTCCCTAAGTGCTTCTCTCCAGAGAACAGCACCGAGTCTGGATCTCGTTCTCCCTGACAGCTCCAATTCAGATACGAAGCTGGCGCCACGCAAATCCATTTCATAGCACCACCTCTCCTCTCCTCCCCAGTCTACCTCGCATCTTTGCTCCCTTTTGAAAATGAAGCCCTTTGCCATGTCCAGCCCCTCCGACATCCCAAAGCCCATGGTAGCTGTGTGCATGCACACCTGGAGCACCAGCTGCTCCACCAGCATTTAACAGCAGCTGCAGGGGGAGATGAAATGCTGGGGGATGAGGTCCTGTCAGCAAGTCCATCCGGCAGTCCCATGAGACGCTGAGACAGGCCGCAGCCAGACACCTCGAGGTGCCATTCGCTGTAGTACTGTCTGGAGAAGACATCCACATTGAGCTGAGCTAGCATTTTTGGGCTATCCCGCAGATTACAATGCCACTAACAAGGTGGCTGGGAAGTGCTAATGTCACACCAGAGCACGTGGCAGGAAACGCCTGTCGTGCATGCGGGTATCAGCCCTCTGCTGCAGGGCTCTCTCGCACGTCCCCAGAAAAGGCAGAGGGCTCAGCGGGACACAGGAGTGCTGCAGCATGCTGCGTCCAGCCCAAGAGCTACAGCCGAGGGCACTCTGCACCCTGAGAATTCACTTCATGTGCCAGAAGAGCAGTGTGGTCTGCTGAGCTGAGCAT
The DNA here is from genome assembly GCF_963932015.1 of Anas acuta. Lineage (NCBI taxonomy): Eukaryota > Metazoa > Chordata > Aves > Anseriformes > Anatidae > Anas > Anas acuta. The sequence continues at coordinate 52,520,174 of NC_088983.1, read as the reverse complement.
GGGCCCACCAGGAACCTAACAGAAACCTTCCCACTGAACTCGGTCCTAGTCCTTTCAGACATTATTGGACAGTAACTCCCAGCTTGTGGGGACAGGCAGAAAAAGAAGATTCATTTATTTGTTTTTGTACAGTGTTCTGAAACCGCGAGATGGAAAGTGTCACAGGCAGGTGCATAAGCTAGTAAGAGTCATCAAAAATGTGATTCAAAGGCAATTTTTGTGCCAATTTTGCCTTTCTATTATGGAAGAACAGTGTTTTCCTTGTACGCAAAAAACATTCATTCCCTATTACTATTCCAGCTGACGTACCGCTGTGAGCAGCAGCAGAGAGCTCTAATACATTTAGGGTCGCTAATATTGCATTTTGTCTTGTGTGCATACATGCTCAGATGAGAGATTTCAATCATCCCTATTCAAGGAGCAGTAAGAAAAAGAAGATATCATAGGTCACCTAAATCCTCGTCTCCAGAGGAGGATCGTGCCTCTCCCCTCCCCCGGCTTTGTTTCTATCTAATCCAATTCGGAGCATCTCAGGCAGCGGGAATATTTCCCATTCTCTCAGCAGACCCCAGAAAATCCTGACAAAGCTGTCTTCAAGACTTGGTGCCTGCATAAGCAGTCTGATTTTTTTTTTTTTCTTTTTTAATTAGCATGATTCCCTTGCATCTGACTACAGCAAAAGCAACAGCATGTGTGAGAAATGGGGAGGGACAATAAAAACCAGGGACCTTCTCTGAGGTTGGTGCAGAGGGACAGAGATAGATTATGGGTCATCTAGGCTCAATGCATTTTTAATATGAAAGCAAAAACAGAAGCCTCACGTGAAATTTCTCCTGATCATCTGCCCTGGTCTTCCATTCTCCCTCGTCATTGCTGGCAGGACCCTGGATCAGGCAGGATCTGACCCAGTCTAGCAGCTCCTGGGTGTCCCTTCCGCAGCACTGCACTAAGACACAGCCTGGGGGCTTTGGACTCTGCGCCTCCCGAGTCTGGTTTGATTTAAGGAGTACAACAGACTCTGCTGGAATGAAGTTTTGGGTTGTTTTGTTTTGTTTTTTTTTCCAATCCAACCCTGATCACAACCTTTTCCCCAATTCAGTGTTTGTTCACTTTGGGGCCCTAGAGGTGGTATGTTTTGCAAATGACTTTTTTGTTTTTCCATCCCCATATACTTGTATAATCATATGTATCCTTGCAGAAAGCTACTTAATCGAGCATAAGGAACAAGAGTTTGCACTATTTACTTATGCAGAGATGGGAGGCACCCAGAAGTGTTCACATTTAACATTTTATAAATCACAAGTAACACCAAAACAGATGTAAAACAAGCCAATTCCTCATTATATTTTACACTTACCACAACACAAATCTCTGTGCATTAAAAACAACTGAAAGGGAGCTGTGGAGTTGGCATTAACTTGACAGATGCAGAGATGAGCAGCACCAGAAAGGAATATCTCAGCCTGAAACAGTGCATGTTAAAAAGGCATCTGCTTATTGTTTGATATGTACATTTATTTACACAGACAGCTTGCTGACATGCTGAAAGGTTGGGGAGGGTGGTGTGGGCTGGCACTTTTAACTCTCAGCGGGCATTCGGCGTGCAGTTTGTCACCCTTGGGTCACATCACAAGCTTCCATTTTATTGCTGAGAGGTGGCAAAAGGGGGGAGCCGGGAAGGGCAGCAGGGTCCCCGCTGCTGCATGGAGGTGGCTGCCCTGCTGCATCCCGCCCTTGGCACATGAGGCAAAGCTTCCCAGCTCAGCCTTGCAGAGGCACGCTGCCCCTGGGGCTCATACACCAGTTTCTGGGGCCTCAGTGCCTTTGATATAGACATGAGAAGAGTCCCTCAAAAGCAAGTCGAGCACAGCTTCTTGTGCATTAAAAAAAAAAAAAAAGATCTTCTTTAACAAGAAAGAAAATTAATTAAGTGGGTAAAATCCCACAGGTTGGAACAGCAGCTGAGGAATTATCTTTCTATCAGGTTGGTAATGAGGGCTAAAAAACCTCACACAGACATTAACAGCTTTATATGGGCTCATTGGCATTCCAGATCAGATGCAAGGCTTGGCATTCCCAGAGCAGCAGATGCAGCTCCAGTTGCAGCCCAGACCACAGCTCGCCCTGCCGAACAGTATCAACACGATGCTGGAAATGAAAAGTACCTACCTCCCTAGCAAAGTAACTTTTTCCCACAGAAATTACACCGAGGGAGACTGGGGATCATGACGTCCAAAGCCCCGGGTTGAGCTGACACCCTTCTGAAACCCGCGTTAAGGGTGGGTGGTATTTATTCAATGAGCTGGGGGGAGTGTGAACAGCCATGGAGCCTCACACCAAGCTGCTAACAGCTGCACTGCAGAAATGCATTAATTATCTCCCCTGGCTACTAAGGTAAAGGAGTTCCTTTAAAAAAAATAAATAATGGTGCTGCCTAAAAAGACAAAGTGGGAATAATTTGTATCTCCCTTGTTGCAGATGGCTAGTAGAAACCCAAAGAAATACTGGAAAACTCAGATAGGAAACCAGTGGCAGACCTGGAAAGGGAACATCTTCAATCTTAAGTTTATCCCTTTAGTACAAAAACAATTGTTTCTTCGTTTCCCATTCTCATGTCTTTCCCCAGCAGTTATTTCTTTTACAGCTTCTAAAGTTCATCCACAACCTATTGACTTGCTTCTCATTTCCAGGGGTTAGGTTTATGGATTCTGACGTAAATGAGCACAACGAATTCTCAGCTGGCAACCAAAAACTGCCCTAAAGAGGCCAATTTCCCCCCTCAAAATGAACAGCAAATGCTGGTATGTGCTGTTTCGTGGAGGTTTTTAATATACCTTACTGTGGGGCATTCAGCTGACCAGCTCAGTTTGGACCATGCTAGCACATACACTTCTGAAGCAGATGTTTCATATATTACCTGTGTGTTATCAATCAACACAGATGCTATCCCTACCAGAGAATTGCTTTGCAATTATGCTGAATGAAAGATAGTGCTTGCAAAGGTTTCACTAATTACCCAGGCTTCCCAAAAGGTAAGGATAACTGAGTGTTTTCCCACCAACTCTGCCTCTCATTAATCCAAATGCCCTCTTTGCCTAATAAACCTATTGGAAAAAGAAACCAATGGCACTTCCTGAGCATTAGGATTAAATTACCTACTTTGAGGAAGCAGGTTGCCTAACACAAGCATTTGCATTATTAATATCAATTTCTATTCTTTTTACATCTCCTTATAATAAGCGTTTGAAATATTTATAGTGTATAATTAACTGTTTTTCAAGTCATTGTTTCTTGTTTGATGCAGAAATAAAGCTTTCTGTCAGCTTGAACTATAATTTAGGTTTGCTTTTGCAGCTCTCTCCTCTTCCCTTAACTAAAGGTCTGGCTGTTCCCTGGGATGCTGTGGCACAGCACTTGTGTTTTCACACTTGGATCCATCGCTCTTTTAGTTCTGGTGATCCAACTGTTTTCTATCAGATTTTTCAAAGGCTCCCATCTACCTCTCAGAACTCTTTCTTCAGATTCACCTGAGCAGATGCACTGACACCTCTGAGCTGGATGTTCCCAGAATTACGGCAACATCCAAGGGTGCAAAGCAAACAGGCACTGAAAGCAGCACACGCTATTTGTGCAGCGAGAGCGTGTGTCTATTACTAGCAGTTCAAGCACGTGGTGGTAGAGAGGTTAGTCTGGAAAACCTTTGATTCCTGCTCAAGAATTAGCATCATTTTCTTACTCCAAGGAAGGGCTTACAGTTTCCACAGGTCTATGTGTAATATAGGTGCGTGCGATTCTGGCGCTTCAAAAGATTTCTGAGTGAAATAAAACTAATACAGACCGGAGCGAGCGGTACAGCTCTTCAATTCTCTTCTGGAATGCACCATTAGTTCTGCATAGCTGATCTCTCTGCTTTATCTTCTCCAGATCCCCTGTCTTTAAACAAACTCCAGATTCCCACCACCTCCAAAAATGCCTCCTAAGACCTGGTTGTTTTTCTTTGAAGACGTAATAATTTTAAAGGACTTAGTAACAGTATTTCAAGAGGAAAAAGCACACACACACACACACACAAAACTAATAATCAAGTGAGAAAGGCCAAGGAGAAAGTCATAGGCAGTTATGGAGAAGGATATGCAATGCAGTTCTATTATCCTCTTGAAATGAAGAGTAAAAGCTTGTGAAATTCCATTCCAATGCCTGCAACTCAGTCTAAATCCTTCTGACCACAGTAACAAAGCTATTACATATTGCTTCTTGGCATTTTCATCATGTTCCAAGCATCTAGCACAGGGTTCACAGGTTTCAGCCCTTCAGACTAATGAGTCTTGTGATCATGAAATCAGATTGCCAAGTGCAAAGAGTAAAGGAAGATGATTTTTCAAGATATGGAGGAAACCTTCCTCTACACTTATATCCTTGTTTTGCTTCTGCACCAAGCAGGTCAGGTCTCCTTGCCCACATGCTACGCTGCCCCAGCCTTCATCACTCAATGTCCAACTTTCTTCTGCTGTCCTCGGCTACCTTCTTCACAGAATTCCTGGTGGCTCCAGCTGTGCATAGATCCAAATAAACCACAATAAAAATCAACTCCTTTGTATGAGGAACACGTAAGGAACACGACACGTAGCACACGTGGAAGTATATTTTAACTGACCTGGTCAGAAACGGCACTGTAGGCTTGTTCATGGGAGGAAACTGTAGTCAGTGCAGAGCCAAGCCCTAAAGAAGCAGCTAATGGATTTTCAAGAACCAAGAATCAAATGCTAGAATGTAAACACCCTTAACAAGATAAATCCTCAAAAGGATTTACTCTGTCTGCACAACAGAAAGGCACCCATTCAGCACAGGAAGCCTGTCACCAGGAGGGATGCACAACATCCAGAGCCAGCCAGACAAGCAGCAGCAGATAAGGAAGAACACCAGGTTAGCGGAGCAAAGGGATGCATCTGTTCTTTTCTTCTTCTCCCAGAAAATACAAATATAAAATTATGATTACTTTAAAAGCCATGTTTTTCTTCTCACTTTCTACTCCCTGTATGTTTAAAAAAGAAAGGGAAAAAAAGGAATAATTTTTGATCATCAATCCTTCAGGAAAGACCAGAGCTAACAGACATTGTCTGGAGTGCAATGTAAAAGTGGTCAAAACTTTTCAATGGTCCAAAAGAAATATGACTACTTGTAAATTAGCAATTCAAGCACGTGGTAAAAATATAGAGGTGAGGTAACTTTTTCCTTATCTAAGTTGTACAAGCAGCTTAAAGCCATTTGTACTGCATGGCAAAATTAGAGTACATCAGAAAGGACTGAGCAGGGAGAAGGCAGTTCTTTAATTTTCGCTGGTACTTTCTCATGATGGAAGTCTTGAGCACTCTTGCCAGCTTTCATTTCTAGAGCACATCCCCTATTTGCAAATGTTTTTCATCAACTTCTTTTTTCCCCCGACCCATCGCACTGTTGCTCTCTTCTGTCCTCTCATTCAGCAGCTTCAAGCAGCCAGTAACGGAGAGCAGGATTGCATAATGGAAGTCACAAGCGTGGAGCTGGTCAGGCAGCTTAGTTTAGGAGCTATTGTTGCTATTACAGGGCATAGGCAGAACTAAATACACTTCATGTTCTGTAACAATGCTGAATAAACCCAGTTCCCAAAGGATCCTTGAGAAACAGGATGCCACCCTTCTAAAAGCTACACAAAGAGAGCTCTCTGGCTCGCTGTCACTGTGTGTCAGCACAGGAACATTGCTTCCTCGCTCTCCCATAGTTACTGAAGTGTAAGACAATGTTTTATTCTGTAAAAGCCACTAAATTGTCAGAGAATACCCTTTTTGGAGAAGTCTGTTAGCCAGTTAGCAGAGGAGTGCTTCTGACCCTGCTGAAAACAAGAGGAGGGATGACTGAAAGAAACTACAACTCCACTGAAACTGAGGACAAAACCCTTATGTCTGCAACAGAAACACAGCCAGATCCCAATAGATGGATGTGGAAAAGCTTCACGGTGAAGGACAGAGGTTTTGGAAGTGGCTCAGGGGGGCTTCATCTATAAAAACGTCTCAAGCTGTCTATCCAAGAGTCTTCAGGCAAGAAATGTTTAGCAGTATACAAACCTGGCCCTCTGAAATAATGGAGCACGAAAACCTCCGGCACTCCCAAAAACTTTTAGACATCTCTGGAAAGGCGGGACTTCTGCCTTGCTGATTTACCCCACAATTTTAAAGGGTTTCCAAAATAAAACACATGCTGATTTTATTGTCTGTGTTATTCTTGGAGCCTGGTCATGTAACAGGCTGTGGAAGCCAAAACACATTTTTTTATCAGCCTGTACAATGTGGAAAGCTTCTGAGTCTCAGGTTTGCTCCTGACAACAAGACCACAAATACTCTTTGCTTGTTGTAGGAACTATTCCTCCCAACCAAGACTGTGCATTGTGTTTTTCTATTAGGAGCTGCCTGCAAAGCTATTTCTTAAAAACGAACACGGACTTACCTTTGCCTGACCTTTCCCTTACCCTTCTTCTGATTTTTTTTATTTCAACTTCAACTTTTTTCAGCATTTTAATAAATGGCACGTCTGTACTTCACTATTTTGCATCAGACTAGAAACAGTGAGATAGGGAAAAAAGAGACCAATACTAACTGTAAAAGACTAAGAAAGGGTGTGAACCAAAACAGCCTGTTGGCCTTACAATTAACGACAGGAGCTTTTACAAGCACTCGGCTTCTGACTGCACAACTCTGCAAGAGTCTAAAGGAGGCAGCATCAAGGCTAATTAGGCAGGGACTGCCCTCAGCAAACCACACCACAAGAGAAGTATCAACTGCACAAAAACTCTCTGCTGAATTGTTTGTTTTGGACTCTTGGGCACACAAAAAGGCTCTCAGCATGGTTACAGCTTAGCTGCTACGAGAGCATTACCTGCTTCCTACAGCTATACTCCATTTTGGATGGAGCTAGGTGTTTAAAGGCTTTCAGAAAGCAGCTTCTAGCTGCAATAAGCTGAATAGAGCTCCCCGAGGGGGAAACCTTTGTTCCCTTTGGCTTACCTGGTGAAAGTTGTTGCTTATAACCCATGATTACTTAAGGCTACCAATTGGCAAGATACAGCAGTCTGCAAAGAGCTCAAACTAGGTCCATAATAATAAATAATTTCCACCAGCTGAAAAATGTCTTCTGGTACATAGGAAGTGAGCCCATGTACCTCCCAAAAGAGGGAGGCTGTGAAGCCTCCCTCTTTTGCACACATGCAGCCCAAGTAGTACTGATGGGTTTCAACCTTTGAGAGGTTCATTAACACTTACACAGCTTCAGTCCATCTAGGCAAAGCATCAGGCACCTCTTCCAAGGCACAGGCAACGCAGTCTCAAGATAGTAATGGCAGAGAAGTGTAACATATTTCTCATCTAAGTACACCTCACAGTAAATTTGCCAGGACTTCACGGATATGTGTTGTTAAAGCATTCAACCCACCCTATCTCCTACATACCACCTGAAGCAGCTGTATTTAAATGAAAATCAGGTGAGAAGTACAAATAAGGCTCAGGCATCAGCTGCCATTGCAGATGGGAGTGGTAAGAGCAACACTACAGGATGCGTGTCTAGAAGCAGAGCCCTTCTCCCCCTTGGACCTATCCTCAGGACCAGGAGAGGTGGAGGAAGCTTTGGCTCGCCATGATCTTTTCTTCCCCAGTGTCTCCTTTGAAAGGTGGGCATGCTGTCCTGCTCTTACCTAGGGCCAGGCAAGTCAAGGATTTCCTTCATCAATGAAGGTCAAACACAATAAATGGGGTCATCTCCTCACCACATTCTCCTCTACCAAAGGAGCTGCCAACCAATACAACACAAAAGTCCTCACTAAAAACAGCTGCGAGATGCAACAGCGTACTCAGACAGTACTCAACAGGGCCCTTCTCTGCGTACAGCCATTCCCAGAGTCTTGCAACCAGCATATTCAAGCCAGACAAGTAGCTCTTCAAGGCAGACATTAAACATTCATTTCTAATAAACACAACCCTGAGCCCCAGGGACCAATGAAAGGTGTAGGGAAGTACAGCAAACATAATCCAGAGTGGACAGACTCACAATGCCTCACATTGTGGTTATTTGAATACGTGAAGAGAGGAAAAAAAAAAAAAAAAGAGAGAAGCATTTTTGAAATGATTCAAAATGCACTAAGATATTTTGTATTTCGGCCACTTTAGTTCTTCAAGGGCAATTTTCCCTTATCTCTGAACAGCAAGAGTGTATGCTTCTCACTGTTACTTTAGAAATGTGTAAAAGAATTTCAAACACGTCCTCGGCATCGCTTTGCAACGCAACCCGGGGACCGAAAGGTCTCCAAACATGCGCTCCTTGTATCTTCTCTCTCTGGAGCGGACAGCAAGGGAGAAAGAGTCAAGTGAGACAACAGCCCAAAGACTGGGGCTTAGGAGGGTGCCCAGCTATTGCTCGGCTAATAGCCCTGACTTGTCTATAGTGTTGGATTTTATGCATCTCTTGGTTTATATTCACAGTACTGCAGCTTTAAACAGAACTGTGGGGTTCCAGGTATATATAAAAAGAAAAATCTTCTAATATTAGGTGGAAGAACACAGGTAAGGCAGTGGGCAGCTAGCTGTGATGAGAGAGGTCACTGAAGGCAATTTCCACAGGCATGTGTATAACTACTAACAATACTGATGTGGATCTTTTTCATATAATTGCTTTTTTCGCATATGGAAAAAACAAGTATAATAAAGATTAATATTTTAATATCTTAGTAAGAAGATGGGCAAACAGTTAAATTCATAAAAATGCAATTGAGCGAATAGCAGAAGCTTTACAGCAAATTTGCTCATTTATGGTAATGTCCACCGTGTATTAGTATTTCCATAAATACCCCTCTAAATAAGATTATCAGCAGAAACTGAAACAATTCTTTTTAAACAAATGTTGAAGAGAGACTGCAGAATAAAAATTTTGTAATTCAATGCAAATATTCGTGCAAAAAGCTAAATCCTACGAATTATACGCATTTAGTCAAGGACCAGAAATACTACTGTGTGACCTATATGTCAAAATCCAAACAGAATTGTGCAGCTGGAAGCTGAACACTTGAATACCAGCTACTGAATACTAAAAAGGAATTGCTTGTAAACAACCAGCAAAACAAGAAACAATCCATGAATAATTTGAAAAAAATCATGCAATTGAGAAGTCAATAAGCTATTTGTAGACAATTTGTCAACAGAAGAACTTACATAGAAAATTATATTTTAAAATTGCTACAAATTATTCATGTAGCTATCACAAGAACATTTATGATTCATCATGAAGAGACAGAAGTAATTATACCAGGGGTTGAAAAGGCATTTTCTTTCATGTATTATATTCTGTAACTGATCAGGTGTATTAGGATAATATTTTTAGCTATGATTTTGCTGATCCCCAAGGCATAAGCCATTAGTGAGTGATGGAGGGAAGATGATGAAACTTGAAGGCTAAGTAGCCTGATTCGCTCTCACCAAGTTTGAGCAAAATCTGACGTCAATGAACCCATACTTTAGTGTAGTAATGTCATTATTCAATCTCATTCTCGCAGATGGTCATACCAGGCAATAGTTTCATTCTCTTGATCTGCAGAAGAGCAATTTTCCTCCCAAACTCTGAACTTTGTTATTCTTCATGGAGTCATGCATCTTTATTCATTCGGGGTTCTACCACCTGCCCCCCCGGAAGGTTTCTGACTCCTAACTCCACTCAGCACACCTCATCTCTACAGCCTTCCATAAACTACACATTTGGGGAGATGTTTATAAACCATGAGACTTAACATACTTCCAGAATACTTCGTACGTGGCCTCAAATACTTGTACTGTTTCCTTCAGATCAGATACAAGATCAGATAAAGAAGTCGCTCTCAGGTGTCACTGGATAACTCCAGAAAAGCAGCGGGACAACCTAAGCAGGTGGTTACTTTTTGCTGAATACTGTTTTTCCCTGTAATTGTACCTCTTCTGGCCCGCATGAGAGTCACTGACAGGAAATGCTGTCATGAGGATAGATTACAACTTGCATTAGCACATCCACATGGTATAAGGAAGCATTCAGACAAGACTGATGTCTTTGCAATTCGGAGACAGAGAGAAGGTAATTGAAAAGGACAGGAGGCTGGTCACAATATACTCGCTACACATTGAGTGTGGAGTCCAACAATTTGGAGGTGGCTCTGACACGGCTGCCTGGTGAAGATTAATCACGTTTCTGCCACACGTCTCTGGTGTCCTTTCCCTGGACACTTCTCCTGTTGGGGTCGCCAATCACCGGTGGTCCGAGGACAGCAAGCGTCTCCTCTGAGGCCTTATTTAAACAAACAACAGCTTCTCCCGGAGAAATGCCCAAGTGTCATAATGACATCCAAGCCATTTTTAGACATTTCACGATGTCTTTAAGGACAGGAGAGGCCGCCAGGCTGGAAAGGTCCTCCAGCAAGCCTTTAGGCACCAGCTGCAGTCCTGGGGGTGACTGAATTTAGGGGGAGCAGACGAGGGAGCTCCAGCCTTGGCCTTGTGAAGGGCTGAGGAACTTTGCTGCCGTGAGGATACAGAGCCAATACATCGTGTTTTTGGGGCCTTACAGGAAACACATTTTTCAGAAAATCTTACTTTTAAAAAGGAACTGTAACATCACTAGGAAAAACAAGCAATTAAAACCCATTTCCCAAGGACCTTTGACAGTGGCCACTTAAAGCTATACTAAAGGGACCGACAGCTTTATTACCTCTTCTCCACTAACATACCCCTAACCTACCCCAGCTTCACAACCACATTTTCTCCAACAGATGGTTGAAGTGATTAACATAACTTTGCTAAACTCAGAGAAAGTGTTCTCAACATGTATTTATTTAGTTTTGGAGGCTTGTGCTTCTATTTCAGACATGAGAAGCCACGTTTGCATGTTTGAAAGGTTACCTCCCCCAACAGTATCAATAGGCCTAATCAAAGATGCAACCTACTTTCCCTGTAAACCTTGCCCAAGAAACTGCCACCACTAGATGTGTTTCAGAGCAGCTCTTCCCACTGAAGCTGCTTGCATTTCTCACTGCCGACCGACCTGTGTTTGTAATTCAGTTGGTAAAGGATGAAACACCAAAAGCAGCAGCTTTCCCCTTGTAGCACACTATGGCATTTGCCTGCTATAGCTTCTGTATTTGCTACCAGTAAGCACAGGATCTTCTCATCCTTTTCTCAGACCAAGTGCTCAGGGAGGAAGAGATCAGCAGGAGCAAAGCTTGCACTCACACGCCAGAGACCTTGCTTTCAAGTCCTTTGTACAGTATTTATAAAGTATCGATGGAAGCAGTAGGTGGCAGCTGGTTAACATCATGTAACACCACGACGAAACGATTTTGACCAGAAGTTAAAGAGAGCCTCATAATTAATTGAGGCTGCAGGAGGAATGCAGGCAGACTGACTAATTACCTCAGATACTCCGGCTAAGGCGCTTGCTGTTGCAACACGTGTTAGGAGATCTTCAGCGTTCATAAGCAGGCAGGATCTCTGTTTTGTGTCTGCACTGAAGATGCATCTCTAAATATCTAACACGTCTCCCCCAGCCTGAGCCCTCGCTCCATGTTGTACCGCAACAGCGAGCGTTTTCCTTTCCCTCCCACAGCACAAGCTCAGATCTGCCCTCCGCTCCTGACAATCATCATAAGACTTTCCTGTTATGTACCGACCAGCAGGAGAAACAAAATGTGAATACTAAGGTCAGCATAAAATAATGCCTGAATTGCCATCCCCAGCCTTCTGAGCTGGATGTATACTTGGAAACAATCAGCGGATCAGTCTTGCACTGCGAACATTGTGAAGTGCTACAAAATGAGCAAGAGGCAAGTGGAGTGGAGACAGACAAAAAATCACATTTCTTCAGATGTAAAATGGAAGGAAAAAATTGATTAACTTTAGAATAAGTTTAATACAGCATTGGCCAAAATGCCTGCTAAGGATACTTATACGACAAATCAGCTTCTGATTTCTACCCAACCTTAAGACCTTTTAAATCCATAAGTGGAAAGCTTTTTAGTGAGGAAAAAAAAAAAAAAAAAGTAAAAAGAGGGATCAAGTTAAAAAGTTAACCTGGCAAATATGCAAGAGGCTTAAAAGGCATCAGCCTCAGTCCCCACATTAATCTGCAGTGCAAATCTGAAGAGGCTAATGATTTCTTTCTCACCCCTCTGTGCACAACTCCCCCTTGGTCTCCTTAAGACAGAAAAATGAATAATAATAAAAGGCACGTGCTCCTCTCATTAACAACTCTGAGCTCTTATTTCTGACTCGGTATTAAAACATCAAAAACAAGCTCCCCAGCCCCCATCACACAGGGTGATCAATGCTTCTTTACCACTTAGTGAAGATCTAAAGAGGCACCTAATACATTTATTATGTTACAGTCACCAGCACAAATTCCTTTCAAAATATAATAATCCCTTCCACGTGACACTTAACTCCCCAGTAGGTCCTTTTGCAGTCAGGTTAATAACCTTCACATTATGTAGGTAAAAGAAGATTAACAGTGAATACGTTGAATCCAAGTTTATGGCTCTGTACCTCCTCCTTTTGTTTGCTTCCAGGCCCTGCTGGCCTGTCTAGGACTTGACAAATAAATCCCACTTGGCATTGCCAGCAAATGTTTCTTGATTAAGCATTTGGGATCAAAGAGGTTCTTCTCATTTCCTTACACTGCAACTCCAATGGTCTAGTCTCAATTTGATTTGTCTCTCGAGTCCAACAGAAACAGGAGGGGGGCGAGAGAGAAAGCGAGAGAGAGAATAATTTGTTTCCCTTTAGACATGCAGTCCTCAAAATTTATTTCTAAATACTGCATTCTATCCTCATTGTTTTTAGAACAAAACATCATATTTTCAAACATCAATAGGCACCCAAACGCCTCTGAACTCACAAAATGCTCATTGCAAGACAGAAAAGCAATCTCTAAATATGACTTCATATTCTTAACAAAAGGCAGGTGTTTTCTCTTTTTTGTGTTTCTGTCCTGAAAACACAGCACCCAACAGGTCTGCAAGCACAGCCTGTTCTGTCCAACCTAGGGCACACGGAGCAGCAACCTCCTCATCAACCAAAGAACCGAAATCTTTATGTATCAGCAACCACCACCTTGCTCCCTCAAGCAAGGCTGAGCCACCCAGGTCGGGCACCCAGCAAAACATCCCCATCAGCTCCCTGGCGCAGGCAACTAACTGCAACTGGGTTCATGTAGCACACAGTGGAGACTACAGAGGTGGCAGGGGAGAAAAATAAATGTGGGAAAATAGAAAAAGGTGGCAGGCCCTGAAATTCTGAAGGGCTTTAACATAATGAGAAGAGGATTTTACAAATAGCAGCCATAGACCTGGTCAAAATCATAAACATGTGAAAGAAAAACATGGTGCCAGAAACCACCTGCCACCACATGTACAGTTACAAATCTCTCCTTCCCAAAGGAAACAGGAGCCTTATATTTCTGGGATCTGATCACGTTTCCAAAATGAAACACAGCTGATAATAAACAAGACCCCAAACACCCATGAAACAGAACTGCTCAGTGATCTGCAGTCAGACTCCCAGCTCTCTACTGGATGGTAGTCACCAAGGACAAATCCCTGCAATAAACAGGGAATAGACTGCAAAAGCAACCAGGAAATTCTTGCCACTGGGTACTGTCAAGAGCTTCCAGCTGCATTAGGCAGAATCCCTCATCTCTTTCCTGCATCTGCTGGGTCCTGGGGGTATGAACTGCAGCAGACACCCTTTCAAACAAGTCCACAGTCAGATCTAGCTAAGAGGTGGAAATTAGGATTTCCTCACCCTGCTCACTGCCTCAGGTGACAAACTGCAAATTCACTGCTGTCTCCGAGATGAGCCAGACAAACATTGCTGTCTTACGCAGGCACAGCTGCAGGCCTCAGATGGGCTGGGAAACATCCAGGCACACCGAGGTAGGGAACAAGGCTTTTGCAAGGACTTTTTCCTGCTCTGATCTTCTGATGTTGTACAAAGTCCTGCCACACTTCATCCTCTTCAAAACAAGAGTTGGAATGAGGAGAGATTATTTGTTTGTTTTAGTGATAATGACTTTTCTTTTCCCCCAGTGACAAGCCTAGCTGATATTTGTTAGCCAAAAGGTCTTCTCAGAACTAAAACCAAGCCAAAACACTACAGCTCACATCTCACCACTGTACAGGCTTTAAAATTAAAAATATCCATCTCGCAGAGGTTGCACAGAAAAGACTGCAACTTCCTAGGTCTCAAAATAATTGGGGAGAAAAGATGAAGCAGTTTAGGCAAAATGTGTGCCACTGGCTCAAACTGAGCTGAATAATCACGACTGCTCCTACCCCATGGCTGGCTGGCAAGGGCTTGCTTCCCTCCACTCGGACTCCAGCACTAGTCGCTCATTATTATTCAGCACTTGCTCAGCACAGACAATACACACACTTTGCACTGTAGAAAAGCAAAGGAAGGCACTCTTCCTGCCTCAGTGGATTTATATTCTAAGGCCATCAATCTCATCCTGACACTTGGTACATGCAGCAATCAGCAGATGGATCGCTGTCAAAGCACTGCATCCTTTTACCTTTCCTATACTAGAGAGAATACATCTATATTTGGTGCCTCTTTTCAGAAAACAAAGCTGGTCAAAACATTTTGAATTGCAAACTTTCTCAACCAAAACGAGGGAGAAGAGAAATGTTCCACGGTAATTCTCCCTGCTTTTCAAATCACTCTACTCAAAAAGGAGCTTTGAAGAAAATAATGTTCAAAGAATATTTGGAGCTAACTGAGCACCGCTCACGGGGAGCCAGAAGAGCCTGGAGGATGTTTATTCTCCTTTGGTAAGGAGGCTGTTTTTAATGTGATTACCTCAAAACTAGAGATGGGAACCCCTGTGCAGTGTGATCACCCGGCACTCCAAACTTGGGGGATTCTAGTGGCAAATGTATCTTAATTTGATAGGATAGGATAGGATAGGATAGAATCAGAGGAGTGGAAAGAAAATTTGCCCTGACACAGACAGGGTAGCAATTGATGTGCCCAGCCAGTGACATGCAGTACAGTAACCCTGTATCTGATGGATACACACCTGCCAAATTAGTCCTGCAAGGCAGCTAGCAACTACAGCAACTTGCTCCACATTGTTGGCCACGCTGGTGCCATCCTACAAAAGCAAACGTCACGCTTCTTGGTCACAAGTGAGGATGAGCTAAAGCTATCCTCAAAAGCTATCCTGAGTCTAATAGCAGTAAATAGGAATGCATGGACTTGGGGGCTTTTTCAAGCTGTTAGATCCACAATCATGTGCTGCTCCCAAAGCACACCAGAACAAAAACTGGGGGTGGGAAATCTACCCCTAGGGAAGTGCTCTAAGCTTTACTGGAAGGAGAACCTGGCTCAGTTTCCCACTGAGAAGAACTGGAGACAGCAGATATCCATCCACATGGATATCCATCCACACTGCAGCTAGCTACACAGTGTTCTCCAAAGCCTCCCTGGGTCTAATAACCAGACCTGCCCTTTGTGCACGGAACTTTTGGATGCACAGGCCGCAGGTACAAGCATCCATCAATACTGGTGCTGGTAGAATGGAAACCTCCTGCTGACCCTGAACACAGAGTCTTTCTCCAGTTCATTTTTCCTGTCCCCTGGTAATCATTCAGCTGAAGCTAAGAACTATGCTAAATCAACACGGCTCTAAACCCTGCATATTTTCATTCCTCAGTTTCTAAGGCATAACACCTAAAATCCTCTAGAAAGTCTGGAGTTTTTACTCTCTCCGCAAAACACTGGATTTACTCAGAGGGCAGTTCCTCCTGTCTCCCACCTCCTTCATCTCATACATCACCACCGGGTGAGAAAGACTGCCTGGCCCCGGCTGTAGTTTTATGCCACTTCACCCTACATGACCTTCAGCAGAGTTTTTGCTGCCTCTCCTCCAAACATGAGTGTCGTGGGTGCTGCCGGATGCATTCAGGAGGCTGGGGAGAGTGCTGCTACACCCATCAGCACAAAGAGGTTAACTTCAGGCCCAAAGGTCTTAAGAGTAGGGTCTGAAATTTATATTCAAGCTGTGATTTAAGGTTTACATTTGGGTCTGTATGTTCTGGACTGCCTACCTGCTCTGGACTACACGGGTGAAGCAGATGCTGAGTCCTTCCCCAGGAGCTGGAGGCAAAGGGACACAAGGAGAGCGTGCAGAGGCTGAGCCTCCTTTCCCTCTGATGGCAGCAAAAAATCATCCATCTCACTGAGCTGTGCTGAGCATGCTGGAAGTCAGGGAGGCAAATGACAGCACTATGCATCGGGACAGAAATTATGTAAAATTATGCATGCAGACACACGGGGAGAGGGAGGGAACCAAACTTCTCCCAATTGTGGCAGACAAAAGGTCTTCCGCATGTGCCTGCAGTCTCCTTGAAATCCCCAAAGGACAGGATACACAAGTCCAGAGAGAATAGCTCTAAATGAGCGAATGATATAGCATACAGGCTAGACTTTCTTCTTGCTGACTTCAGCTTCACAGCCCCGTGACTCCATTTGCATTGGTGGTGCCAATCCTGGTTAAATGGAGGGAAAAATCAGGTCCCTAGGGTGCAGCTGGGGCACCAAACTGCAACTGTTTTCCTGTAAAGCAGTCCAGGCATACTCCCAGAAAATAAGAGTGTTTTTATAAGCTTAGAGGAAAATGCCTCAAGCCAGGCACCACAGCACGGGTTGCACAAGGCACAAAATACCACGCGCCCCCTTTGCCCCGGACTTGTTTTAGCAATCTCTGACTGCTAACATCAGTTAACTTTAACAGAATTTCTATTTTTGTTTTCAAAACAGCTTACAAAATTTACAGCAGACAAAACTGAGTAAGTGAGAAAACTATGCAGACACGAAAGCCTACTTTCCATTCCCATTAAACCTGAAACCCTTTCAGGTATTCTCTAGCAGCTGCGACCATCCTTTTGAAAGTTTCTAGGACATCTGTTGGCTAGCTGCACGCCAAGTAACAGAAGCCTCTAAGAATGTCTCTCTCTCTCCTTGCAGAAGGAAAAACAGAGATTAGATTTGTCAAACAGGGATAAGAAGTTAACGGGGCCGATAAGGTTAGACATGCCAAGCAATTCAGCAAACAATTCTGGAAAGAACGATTAGATCTAGGGTAACTAAGTATGATAAATGCTGACTTTAACCCAATTACTTACAATGATTTTAGAGGTCTGTGAAGAGCTGAGCACTACAGCCTTGTAATGAATGAATGTGCATGAGACTGGGCAGGCACTATTCCTCACCCCACCTCCCAAAGAACCAGAAATTCAAGTTAAACAGATCTCGTGGAAAAAAAAAAAGGTCTTTGGATTTTATAAATTCAAAACCTTTGTCTTGGCTCTAGCGTAGTCTTGATAGCAAGGAACTCACGATCAATTCCCAAACCAATTTTTTTCTTCCATTTCAGAAAGTTAGCTCTCCTCAAAGATCTTTATGCAAGTTAAAGAGCAATGGAGATGTATGCTCAGTTTCTGCTCTTTCCAAAGCAAGCTTCCCCTCTCCTCCTACAAACAACATCAACTGTAAGAGTCGAAAGAAAATATTTGTATTAGAGAAATACTCCTTTCTTTTTCCTCTAAATTACAAGCCCAAGGCTGTGAGGCCATTTTCTGCTCAAGCTGGTGTCTCCTCACTTTCTGAGGCTCTGCACTGTTGTTGTCTAAGAGTGCAACTGAGCCAGCCCAAGCTCTGCAGCTCACTTCAGTCGTACAAACTCAATACAAGGATCAAGGATTTGGGAAACCAAGACCATTTTCACCAGATTTATAAAACCCTCGACTGGGAAAATATCCTGGTCTAGCTGCACAACCCCAGATGACATTTAATAATAGCAAAGACAACAACTGTAGGTTAGGTCAGAGCGTTTCTCGGTCACCTCGGCTTTGATGTATGTGGCTTCAATAATAAATTCATTTGCTGTATGCATTTTCATGTTGAGGCCTTATCCAGAAGGAATACTGGCTCCTTTTTCTGTTCTCCCTGACCTCCAAACTGCCTTTCATTTATGTCATGAAACCTATCAGCCTAGCTTTTTTCATCTCATTTATTTTGTGGCCATGGCTTGCTGTAACATCAAAAGACTTCTTTAATATTTTGGTAAAGAGCAGACATGTACACACACACACACGCACGCGCTTTACCTATTTTGAATGGGGAAATTTTGAGGGAAATTGCTTGGAGAGGCTTAAAAAAATAATACTATATTATTAGTAGCACTTGTAGAATGCAAATACAGCTCCCAGCCATCTTTAACTGTTCAAAAAAAAAAATCTGTACATTAGGAAAAGCCTTGAAGTTACTGCAAAACAGCAAGCTCCACACCCACTGATTATTTTGTAGAAAAGAATACTTTTTAAAAAAAAAATTATTATTGCAAGCATTCATAGTTACAACGTTCTTGAATTATGCTGGAAACCTAAAACGGAGCTGAACATAAATAGGATGCACCAGCACGCTCCGTGCTGAACCAGCAAATTAAATACAAAGCTACACGAAATAATTTTGCTTCCAGATCGTACGCTCCCTCGTAATGATAAGGTTATGGGGTCTCACGTGTGTTTTCTCCCTGCAAGGCTTTGGTAAGCCAGGGCAAGCCTGGCTGCTGCAGGAGAGTGCCCGGAGGCAGTGGCCCTGCAGGGCGCAACCCTGCTGCCAGGGCTCGGTGCTGGCCACCAGCCCCGCTCCCCAGCATCACCAAGGCAGCTCTTCGTTAGCAGCAGCTCTGTGTTTGCAAACCTCAGTGACTTCCAGGCTGAGTTAGCATGCAAGTGTAGTAGCAAGTGGAATTCCTCCGAATCAGCTGGGATAGACCCAAAGCGAGGCTTACAGTCCTCAATGTGTGCAGCTGCACGGATGTAATTCGGGATCACCAACATATGAGAAGGGAAGCTTAAGGTCCCTGATTTTTTTTTTTTTTTCCTAGAACTTTTGTTTAAAGCTTGTCTGGCAAGCAGTTACAGGACGGAGATTTTCAGATGGATTACATCTGTTACTATTGATTTAGAAGACTTTGTGTCTCAATGGCTTCATGGTCAGAAATTCACTTATCGATCAGGTAGGTGCTGGGCACAACTGATAGATAATTCTTGTAGTCACTGTTGTTTCACACACATTTCTTTTCTCAATCCAAGATTAAACTACTGAAATGCACAAGCAATTCAGCACCTCCAGGAAGAGAGGTGGGGGCTCAAGAAAAAAAAAAGAAAGGTGGGAAGGAAACCCTGTAAAGTGATGACTTGGCGTTAGCCAGAGAGCACCAGCCCTCTGTAAATCGTAGCTGGAGCAGAGCCTAATGCTCTCCAGCTGCTCCTTCCCACCCCAAGGCTCGGGGGCACCAACTGTAACCAAAAAGGCCAGAGCAAACACAGGAGCATTTCCCTAATTGCTGAAAGATTAAATGCTGGACGTGGAGGCTGCTTAAATCAAGCCATTACATACAGCTGATGGCCACCGAAGTGTTGAATTCACCTGCACGCTCAGGAGGAAGAAAAAGAAGAGAATGGTCTCCAAAGAAATGAAACTGCAACTGCTTCCTGTCAGCTACAGCATTTGAGGACTTACTCGACAGGGGGCTAAATACCACTTTGCCCCAGCCCTGAATTCCCATTGACAGTTCCTTGGCTTCCGACTCTATGCTTTGCTAGCAGCTGTTCTAGCTACGTGGATTGCACACGCAGGAGAAAGCACTTTTCAGGAGGAATTACTCGAGCCCAGACCAGGGGTTCTGAGGCTGTTTGGCCCATTTCAACCTGCAATTTGCTTTGCTGAATTTTTCTTGAAGAGTATGGGCTCATTGGAAGTCACTTCTAACTATTGCAACCTCAAATATCAAGGGAAATACATTGGCTCTTCAGTCAGTCTACAGTACCGGGCAATACCTGATACCAGAGGGTTTTTCTTTCCTGCATTTGCTCCCACTGATGCTTATCTTGGTGCAGGGGAAAAGTCCAGTGGTTTGTGGGAAAGAATGGCTCCTGTGAGACAGCCTGTTTGGAGCCCTGCTTCACCACAGATTTCCCAAGTTATTGGAAACATGCAGGAAACACGTGTGTCCAGGGGTGACTTCCATCATTTTCTCCTTGGCTGGTCAGATTTTTCCTGAGTAGGTCAGAACGCCAGAATCACAGGTAATAAGGTCATATGAAAGCACAGCTGCTATAGGATGAATGAAAGCCCCAGACTTCTAGACAGAAAGGTATGCCAGCACAAACACTGTCTGATGATGCTGTTTACCTTCAAACCCTTCTACTGATGCTCTTCCATTTGTAAGACACCTGAGCGACAACTAAAATGCTCAGTATTTAGCTAAGAAATTATCACCTGGTTTATTCAATATGCTGGCACCTGCTTTGTTCTGGGCAGAGGAGGAGAGAGAAACAAACAGCAGAGAACAGCAATGGAGAAAACTGCAGGGATGAGGGAAATCCCCAAACCCTTATGTGTACCTGATAAAGAGCGGCGACTCTGCTATCTGCTGGGCTTATGAATTGTGAAATCCCTGGAAAAACTACTGGTCAAACAGGGTAAACAAAGAGATAAAAACAAACAAGTGTAATGTTTGAGGGGTGAGAGGCTAGAGGGTGAAACGGACACAGGCTTCTCCCTCTCCCCTAAAAAAAATAAATAAAAAATCTCACACCTAGTCACAGGAACAGAGGTTAGCTCTCCACCTCATGCACTATGGAGAAAATACAAACTAGCAGAAAAGCACACCTCTACTATTGCACTTGGGCTTTGGACCCTAATTCGGAGAACAAAATATTTAGATAAATCTTGGCAGAAGAGCATTGAAGGTGACATTGACAGGAAAGTAAAAGGAAATATGATTACAAGAATTCCTTGTAAGCACCAGCCCCTGAAACACAGGCAAAGATACTGCTGCTTATAGGAAAGTAGTCAAGAATGTCTTTCATCTATTCATTTCTCATAGGACTAGAGTAATTTTCTTTTCATTCCACATTTAGGTTTACAGCAGGCTTTAATTCCCTGCGAGGAGCAGGCAGTACTCCGCAAAGGATGGACACGGAAACTATGCAGAGAAGACCGCTGGCGAGATAACATTTACTTTAACTTCAATTTTCTGGTGACACGTAGACGAGTTTGAAAATAATAAAGGTTGTCAAAATATTTTCCATAATAAACTCCTACTCACAGCACATTTACAAGACCAGCAGAGTTTCCTACCCAGCTGGTGCACTGGCTGCTACCAAGAGAGTCTCCGTTTGCTGAGACGCCGTCCTAGCCCGGGCAGGAGCTGTCTTCTTGCTACTCCCTGTCCTTGGTGTTACACCGCTGACTGTCACAGCCTGCATTCTCTGTAGGGGCTCAAGTGGCTCTCACTTTGGGGCTAACTGATGACCCCAAAAGTATTGACTGCCCTAAAGCAATGGCAGAGGAGGGCATTGTAGCTCTGTAACAAGAAATGGCTCTGAGTAGGCTATGGAGGACAAAACTGAGATTAACTCCCTTGCTGTACTTCACATTGCCATGGATATGTAGGAAACAGGGGTAAGGGAGGTTTCCATTTTGCAGTGGCACCAGTGGCAAGACAGGCAAAATAAATGTAAGGGGTTCTCTCAATTTGAGAATAGCAGATTTGTCCCCACCAGCCATGCTACACTTTCCATCCCTGGCTTGGGCTAGCAGCTCTGAACACAGACCGTGAGGCTTCTTTATTTCAGACCTTCATTCAAAGCCTTAATAAAGCTTTTTTTTAAAAGCCTTTTTTTTTTTTTTTTTTAATTGGGGATGTAAAAAGAGAAACAAACAAAAAAGCCCTCAAAAACCCACAACAGGGTGAGGCGCCCGTGCTGTCTGCCGTAATAACATTCGCTAATTAAAACACAAAGCAGCCAGGGCTGCAGGATTAATGGACATGGTTTCCTCTTTTCAAGTCTCGCCCGCTGACAGATCGCCTCATTCCTTCCTCGCTCTTGAACCTCTCAGTTAAAAAAAAAAAAAAAAAACACCAAAAAAAAAAAACAGTTTGCTTATCTTACAGTGTGAGGTTGCCACGGAAACCGCATCCCCCTGTGAGATGCTCTGTCATAACATTTCAGCACTGTATGGAAGGCTTAAAGACACAGCATCCTCTGCTCCGAGGGCTTCGGAGCCAGCCAGAGTCGTTGCAGATGAGCAGCTGTCAAAGCCAGCACAAGTTTCAAGTCAGGAGTGAGAGGGAAAGAGAGAAATCACAGCAGAAACATTCCCCTGCCCAGTTCTTTGGGAAAATCTGCTCCTTGAATGGCTGATTAATATTGACCAACAAACGCTTCTATTTGGTGTAAGACGTTCTGCTTTTGGGAGAACCTGCCTCCTGACCGCCTGCTGGAAGAAAGAGTGCTGGCACCAAAACATAACCCTGCCGTTCCACCATGGGTTAGCACAAAGCACCTCTTCAGTCGAGGTTTTGTGTCAGATTAGCCTCTGAGCCCTAGTTTCTCAGTCCTTTGGTAAGAAAGGAAGAAAAAAAGTAGCAAGCGCAGTAATTGCCCATAATGGGAACAGGCCTCCTATAGCCTGCTCCTTAATTACAAGGATGGCTTCCAGGCTGTAATCACTAGGGGTCCAGATGGAAGTTCTCCAAGCTCTTTGAGGGACAGAATGTGTCAGTTATTAATTAAACATATGAGGCAATTAGCCTCAAAACTTTGTAGTAAATCACTACAGCTGTGTTACTTTCACTTTTTCCTTTGGTGAGTGCAAGCAAATGCACAGTGCATTTCCCAGGGGGGTCACGAGGACCGCAGCCAAAAAGCATTCCCAAACAAGACCTTTGTTGTTGGGTGGGAAAAAGTATCTGTGGAAAGCTTGTTTACAGAAGTCAGCTACTTCACAGTCACATCCCTCACGACAGATGACAGATTCTGTATATGACAGCTAGTCACTGCTCAACCCCTTTGGGGTGCATCGCAGCTGAACTCTCTCTGCCACCCCAACCAGCAGCCTGGTGTTGCTCCGGGACATCACAGGGAAGAAGTCATTTGTGTATTTAACACCGGCCATAGTTGAGCATCAACTACTGACCTTAATTCATTGTTTTTTGAGCTTGTCAAGACTTCTAATCCTGTAGACTCCAGGGTCCTGTAGCACCCAGTTGCTGCCTGGTCACACATTTTAAAATAAGATGTTGTGTTGCATTCTTTGTCTATCTACAAGTTCAGAAAACAAAATCACCACTGCTTGTAAAACCAATTTAGTGATTTATTCTACTGCTAGTGTTCGCAGACTATATCTCCTCTTGGTCACATCAGGAAAACCCAACATCATTGCATCCTTAGTCTGCATTTCACTCTCGCTGCAGCTCAGTGCCACAGCTGGCAGTGCTCTGCATAACCTGCGCCATGCTCGGGGTAGGCTTTATAACATCTATTTGGCACCCCAAAGAAAAAGGCAGAAGGCAGGGATGAAAGGAGAGTTTGTGTTGCACAAGAACAGAAATGCACCTTAGTTTCTTGCATTTCCAAGGTACACTATGGGCAGGGTGTGCTATAACAGGAATTAAGTTATCCCCTTCCAGAAAGGAGCAAGAATGGGCTTTCAGCAGGCTCCACTTTTAAGCTTACAGTTACAAAGTTGAGTGCAGAAAGTCAGGCATACTACAGCCCACAGAATAGGCAGAGTGTCACAACACTGGTACTATCTCCATTTTTTTCTACCCTCCCAAATATTAGCATTAAGCTTTAACAATGAAAGTAATTTAACCATGCTAGTACATTTAAACCTTGAGGGTCTTTGACATTCATGAAAGCAGGGAAGTTGTTCTGTATACAGAAGGTTACCCAAGAGTAACCTGATAAAAAAAAGAGCATCAAAATAAACCCAAACATCAAAAGAATAATCTCTAATTAAATATGCTGGGGATTTTGTCAGCCTATTACCAGACTCTTGATGATCTTTTTCTGATTTCCCAGGGCTCAGGCAGGAATAATGACATTAAATATTCTGTGTGTACTTGGAAGAAAAGAAATGTGGGATAACCTACACAAATAGCTTCAAACGACCCCTAGGATCCTGACTTGTAGGTACGAAAAGGTGAAATATCTACTTGGTCAACTCCTAATATATTGTCACTGCCAAGCGAGTCCCAGGAACACTGTGGCCAAAGAGCTTCTGTTTTGTGGAGGTGATTGGCAAGATGCTACACCACTTCACAATGTGCAGGCAGACTGCTTTTGTCCTTCAGAGCTTTTCTTTTTTTTTTTTTTTTTATAACAGTTCTGGACCTCTATGCCTAATTGCACCCACTTCATCTGTGAAGAGAGATTTATAATGGAACATAATTTTGAGGGATTAACTTTGATGCTGGTACGCGGCCCATCCAGAAGTGACAGCAAAAAATTTATATTAGCTGCTGTTCCTGCCAAAGAATAACAGAGAAGCTTATTACACAGGCAATCAAGCTCCCAAATTAGTGCTGATTTTCACCCCATGCCACTTTGCTGCTGTTAATGATGGGAAGCAGCAGCAAATATGAAGCAAAAAGCCATCAGGAAGCTAGCTTTCAATTTTTATTATTGAACAGGGTGACCAAAGCCCTTGTTCAGGTACAAATCTCATCACAGGCAATGAGAGCTGAAGGATCCACAGCAAAACTGGAAGAGCCATCTACTGACAACAGTCCTTACTGAAGAGTTTCTGGGGAGCTTGCAGTTCAGAGTGGCTAATTCACAGGGCTAGGAAAGCACCAATCTTCTCTCCTTTTTTCCTCCCTTTCAAAGGATCCTCCTAGAAGCTGTGGCCGAGACAGGACTATGTGATTTTGGGAGGCAGTCACATTTATTTGGCACTACTGTCTCTGTGAAGGTACACAACTATGGCATGAGCAGCACTCCCTTACCCATGAGACAGGGATACTCTGGCTCCTGTGACACGCCAGACGTCTGACAGCACCTCCAGCAGTTTGGGACCATCTGTAGGGACCATCCCCACCCTAGCCAGGACTGAACCCAACACATTTAGATTTGTTTTAACCCATGGAGACCCCAGTACAAGCTATAATGGTAGCCATCACATTTCCACTTACAAAACCAGACAGGTAGGAGGCCAGGGCTCTGTCTAGACTTTCTCTACCACAAATCTCTTGGAACAGTGTAAATGGACAGCACTTTCACTATGAGCAAGCTGTGAATTATGGTGCTTAAAATATTGGCGTTGCTCTGCTTCACTGCCAGCACGATGTTCTTGACAGACCTGAGCCACTGGAAGCAACTCAAAAAGAAATAAATCTGGAACAAACCAGAAGAAACCGTGCCCCTTCCTAATTTTCAACACAGGAATGGAAGCTTCTTTGGGATCTGCCATCTGAGCAACGCACAGAGGCATGATCCAGTTGTATATATGCACAACGTGATATGCTTAACAGCAAACAAGGCTAGGAACAAACCATCTACCCTGGAAAGGCTGTGACACCAGAAAGTTAACCAGCAAATTCACACCAAGCACCTGTCTTTCTTTCAAAGAGATCATGGCTCCTCAGATCACCCCAACCATTTCCCATTCACTGTCCCTTCTCAGGTGCTGTTGATTCCTGTAGATGTTGATTGTTGAAGTTAGTTTAAAAAACAAACAAACAAAACACTTCTCTTTTCTCCTGACTTTTGTGTCTTGAAGTTAAGTAGCACTTCTGTGATAGGCACAAGAGTACTTCAAGATTTTTCCCTTTGAGGGGAAGCAGAAATGGATGTGCCAGTCTCTTCTCCCTGGTAACCAAAGTCAGAAGGCCTGGGAATGGCACAAAGCCATGCCAGTGGAGGTTCAGATGGGACATTGGTTAAAATGTCTGTACTGTGAGGGTGGTTAAACACTGGAACAGGCTTCCTAGTGAGGTGGTTGATGCCTCAATGCCTGTCTGAGGCATTTGGATAATGCCCTCAATTATATACTTTAATATCTGGTCCTAAAGAGGTCGGGTGGTTGGACTTGATCTTTGAAGAACTGAACTATTTTATTCTACCTACACAAAGTCATGTAAGTTTTCTTTCAAAAACAGGGTAATGCCTGACTCAGCTCTTACTGAAAGCAGTTGGATTTCCTCTACCAAATTCCAAGTTGGAGTGATCTTCATTGAAATGGTGTATACATGCAAAGCGTGTCCATAGTTTGCACAGAGCATCTGTGGATTAATCCAACCAAATAAAGGTTTCTGTCACAGGTAACTGAAGCCCTGTAGCATGAAGCAGACCTTCTTGCAATGCGCCAAGAGTGTAACAAGTAAAATGTTTCTCAATATTTTCTGCTTTTGGGTACTGTGCTTCTCACAGAGCTTACTTCTTGGCCTCAACTATAAACCTCTCAGTGTAGTCTCTCCTAAAGCTATCATTTATCAAGACTGGCTACCTCTGCTCGCACTATGCATGGCCATTCCTACGGCTGAGGAGAACCAGTGGATGGTGATCACTCGCTAATCCCAACATCTCCAACTGCTACTGAAAGAAGGCATTGCAGTCAGGAGGCAAGGGAGAGACAGACCCTTAGATCGGCTCTGATACAGGGACGTTTCAGTCATGTCATGTACTCCTGAGCGTGGTGAGACCAGGATGACAGTCTGGGCCTGACAGGTCTGTGACATCCCTTCTGTTCACTTGCTAATAGAGTCTAGAAAAGCTTTTTATGGTAGCTGGCAGCAGCAATAATAGTAACTTGAGATATGTTCGTGCTACACTCACTTCGTTAGTGTTTGGATTAATGGCATACTTTCATAAATTCTCAAAGCAGGCCCCCTCACCAGAAAACACTCAGGTTACAGGGCTCTGCTCTCCGGGAGATGAACCCAAGCGCTCAGCATCTCACCCTCTTGTGAAGCATCCGCTCCTCTCCCACGCAGATCCCCTACAAAGTCCTGTACCTCCTGGGCAGAGGGGGGATTAAACCAGGACAGCTATTTTTAAGGATGCAAAGACCCGAGGGGTAATTTTTCTAGGGAGTAACTGCGATTCGTCACTGTGCAAATGGGTAAATAAATCCAAGGTAGGGCACGAAGGGGCTCCTAGAGGGATATTTAAGTTACAGCTTCAAAATACCAAATAAGCAGTCCCATGGGTGGCAGCCCGGAGGGCTGCATTAGGCAGGTGGGTGCAGCCGCGATCTGGGTGAGGCAAGGGAACAGCCCCACGGCTGTATCGCTCTGCACAGGGCTCGTGCTGGGGAAGGGAAGCAGGCAGGGGCTGCTGCTTGCTAGTCCCTCCAGATGAAGTTGCTTTCAGCCTTCAAAAGTGTGCTTTCTGTACATCAGCCAGCAGCTCCTTCATGTACAGCCTCACCGTCAGCACTGCAACACAGGCAGCAACGCATGTGAGAGGGGACAGCTCAGAAGTGCTATGCCAGCAGAAGCAGCAGAGTGAGTTACAGCACTGGCCTCGGTGCCATCGCAGAAAAAGAACAGCTGGAGTCAAGGGTTTGAGATGTGAGTTGCTCACAAAGACTGAATGCTGTGCTTTAACCCAGGTAACAAAGCACGTTTAGTGTATGTACAGCTGTGGTGGTTGATGGCATGAGCGCCCACTAAAGGACCAACAGCTGCCAAAAACATTCTTCAAGTGCAGAAAAAAACATACCAAAATGAAACCAAGCCACAAGGAATCAGCCACACACAATGGAGAGAGGGTTGGGGAGGAAAAAGGGGGCCTTCAGGACCCCAAGCTCTACTGCTGGATGTTCGCATCCATGGCACGTGCAGCAGGGCCAAATCAAACACACTGCAGTTGGCTCTGAGCAAGGTGATGTGCTTATAAGAAACAGGAGTGCTGTATGAGATGCAAGCCCAGGTTCCAGCAGCTAAGTGAACCCGCACCCAACTTATTTGAGGCTCTGTTTACTAGGCGCCCTGATGCAGCTGTGTTACTTCCAGTTCCAGAAGCAGGCTTCTAAACACTGTCGCTGGCATCTCCTCAGTGTGGTATATAGTCAAGGGTAAAAATAGCTTTTACACATCTTTACACTTCTCTTCCCCTCCCTCTGTACTTCTGTTTCTCTTCTTGTAAAGAGCAGAGTAACATCAGTTAAGTCACCCAGCAAATGTAAAGTGTTTATGGTGCCTTCTAAAAGGGTCACTACAGCCACGAAGCTACCATTGCAATTAGTGATTTGAGGTCTAATGGAGCAGGAAGCTGAAAACTACGCAATGGAAGCTTTAGAGAACGTCCACACTAAGCACACCACGTGTGCATTAGGCTAGAGGCAGCTGTGCCCAGACCGATTTCAAGGTCCCCTGGAAGACTGCTGCATGTGCCCGAAAGGACCCGCTTCTTTCAGCGCCTTTTGAGCCTGATTGAATCAGACAGTCTCAGCGGTTCTCACATACGAGGCATGCAAGTTCAGCAGCTATGAGCACCCTTCTCCTCGCTGGTATGCTCTTACCCTTTAAGCTTGCTTTAGGTATCACACTCGGAAGCTAGAGAGCTTCGTTAAAGCTATCCAAGGGTACAGGTCTGATAGAGCCAGACATATCTCTGCAACTGCAACACCACTAAGGGCAGGACTGTGTTTTGCTTTCCATACTGGGCTGGCTGTTGGAGCTGGTAGCCCCAACAAGGCATGGGGAGCTGCCACGAGATTTACTGGCTCTGGCACACACTCCCTTATCTTGCTGCACGCAACTCTGCCTTGGCAATCCCCACGGCAGCTCATGATGCCTCTGCGCCTCAGCTTTCTCATCCATAAAACAAGGGGGAGCACACAGCATCTCCAAATCTCGATGGTGTTCTGCATTATCCATGGTTTGCACACCACTAAAAAGAGACCAAGTAGTATGCTTCCTTGGGTAGACACATCAAGAGAAAAGCTCTAGTCCCAACTTGAAGGATGTATGAAAAATTAATATCTTTGAGCCTCCTTTATCCCCATCAGCAAAATCCACCCACCCCCATAATTTGCTTTGAAATAAGGGAGAAAGCACTAATTGTTCAGAATTATTTGCTGGCTGGAACATCAACATCTAAGAGCAAGCATTCTCTGCAGACATGAACTTGCTCTATCCCAAGGCTTGGGAAAGTACCAGTTCCCCTGGTGCACAGCACTATCTTTTGAAAGCCTCACCACAGCATGCACTACATGAACTTGCCTGTCTGAACCTAGATTGTAAACCAGAACAAAATATATTACTGTGAAATGTGCAAGACATGTCTGAGCAAGTTATTTCCAGACAATTTTCCTGTGAACATCTAACAAAACTCAAGTTTACGTTAAATATACACTGAGGATTTTCTCTTTCTTTTGAGGGCAATCAGTGTCTGAGTTCCTCTGCCCCAGGAGGTACTGGCACAATCCACTCTGATTAGACTCAGGAGGGGGAGCAAACAGACAATTACCCTGATAACAATCTTATCTGAGGACAGAAATGAGATTAGCTGCCTAGCCGCAGTGATTCTTCCTCAGATTGAGTGTTAGGAGGACCGACTAATGCAACATGGGATAGAGGGAATTTCCCCACAGAGCATGATGGCAAGTTAAGTAGGTGAAATTCTTCCCCTACTGGTCCCTTTCAAGCAGGGAGAGTTGTCTGGTAGGACAAAGTGACCGGGTTCCTGGATAGACGCCGTCCTGAAAACACAGTTGAGCAATTTGTTCCTTCTTGTTTTGTACCATTATGCACGATCTCAGAATTCAAAAGCAGTGAGATCAGCTGGGAGAACAACTCCCTCCAGCTATGCTTTCTCCTATTTTGTTTTTGCAGACTACTCTCAAAATTCTCAGATGGCACAAGATGCATTAGCTTTCCATGAACCTAACAAACAACACTGTTGGGAAGTTCTCGTGAAACAGTTTTGATTTTATGTCTCTAACTTAACTCCCGTCTTCTTAGTTACTCCCTTTATAACAGCTAGCCTAATCCCTCTCCCCTGGGTGTTTACAGCCTTCACATCTCTGGAACGATCTCAAGTAACAGCGAGGGCAACATCAAGGGATATTAACAGAACATCCCTGAGATAAGGATCCCAGATAAGTCTGTACTTATAAGAAATCTTGCAATGAAAGAATAACTAATACAGTAACAGGACAGAAGCCAAATGGCTCAGGACTTGCCTACACTGTACCTGTACCAAGAGTTTTACCCTGAGGGTTTCCTTGCACTGGACGCACAAAGCAGCCTGCCAAAGATGCCATCTTTGTTGCTGTAATTCCAGATGCTGTGTGCTCTGCTATTCAACCCAGAGGACAGCAGTTTCAAAAACTCTTTACATTGTCCAGCTGCAGGAAGGGGACAAAGACCTACAGAACACAGATTAACCAGAAACACCGCACCCAAAAAAAGAATAAAAATCACAGACCAGGTAAATAAAGCTGATGGCAATCTCAAAATCAATAAAGGAAAAGTTGCTAGTAAAA
The DNA here is from genome assembly GCF_963932015.1 of Anas acuta. Classification (NCBI taxonomy): domain Eukaryota; kingdom Metazoa; phylum Chordata; class Aves; order Anseriformes; family Anatidae; genus Anas; species Anas acuta. Next base: position 52,489,788 of record NC_088983.1, on the reverse strand, counting down.
AGGCAGAGGGGTAAACTTTCTCCCTGCAGCATATGACAGCACTCTGCTTCAGTATTTGCAGTTTTCTTTACACATCTCTTTAGACTAAGATGAATATCCTTATAAAAAATACAGAAGCGAGCAGGCACAAGAGAGCCAACTGCTATACTTCTGCCTCGCTCATCTGAATTCACAGCATTTATTTAGTTATAATCCTTCACATAGGAAGTTTATTTATACAGACAGGGATTTCTGGAATTCTGCAGGATTAGTCAATCTACAGCATTCTCAGCGCATGAGTTTTAGCATCAGAATTACACTGCCTGGATGTTCAATGCCTAGAGTAAATATTTGGGCTGATGAAGGTTAAACAGATTAGTCAAGATGAAGCCAGGGTGCTCTGCTTATTTACTCTGAAGCTTAAATATTGCTCTTCTTCATTTAAGAAGCCTAGTTTAAAAGAAAAACACACAAAAGCGACAAATGAAACGTACTTGCCCAACCCGAAGCGAGACAGCACCAAGATCTCTATCGTCATGCATGTGACAAAGCCACACGCTCGCATCGCACATCTCACACTCCTCGGCCTCGTTACGGGAAGCGCACAGAGGAAACAACAGCTTCAGCGTGAGCTGGCTGCTCTGAGTTTCAGCTGCACCAGGGAAATGGCATAAACAACCACCTCCCCTCCCCGCACCAGTTGTATTCAGAAGCACGAGGGAAATAATTGGTGTGAAAACCACTTGCAGTTCAGTTTGAGATGTAAGGAGGCAGTCAGGAACAAGGCTGCTTGAGACAGGATCGTGTCCACACACCCTACCGAGGGGGAGATTTCCAAACGCTCTCAGCAATGCTACACGCCAGCTTTCATCAATTCAGCAATAAATTCCTACCATTTTCAGGCAGGGTTGTGTTAAACTAGTTCGAAATCCTGGCCCCACCTGCTCCATCCGCCAAGCTCGCGGTGCTGATTTTCTGCAGCATGTCAGGTGCCTGATCCAAAGCCCCTTCGCTGCCAATAGGCTTTGGATCAGACGACGAAGGAACAGTAGTTCAGCGTTAGAGCCAGAAAGCAAAACTGGTTGATTTCACTGTTTGATACACGGAGATTAAGATTAAAAGCAAAAGGATAAGCGATTTAATAAAAAGCAAAAAAAAGACCATGTGTCAGCAGCTACAAAACTAGCTGAAGAGAAGAGTTTAAGGAGGAGCAGGCAGGCATTAGAAGTTTACATTTCAGTCCACTTGTTCAGTTTCAATTTCTGAATCAATTTTATTTCAAGGCACAGACATTAAAAGGTTTTCTATTAAGGCACCAGGAAAATAAAACCCGTGTCTCAACTAAATACCTCTGCAGAAAGCTACTCCCAGTTGCTGGTTTTCCATCCTTTACTACTGTGCATCATCCATCCCCTCTGAGGCTGGGTCTTGTTTACTGCACTCTCAAGAAAATTTGTGCAGAAATTTTGGACACTGGAAGAGGAAAAAGTGCCGATCCATGTTTACTCTGAACAGATGTAACATTCCTAAGAAGCTCTCAGCTGACTGCCTTTGAAGTCTGGAGGAAAAAAAAAAAAAAGGCTCGACCTTGAAAGCAACATTTCTTCCCTTAAAAGAAGAAGTCTCTGGGGACTCTTGAAAGAAACAAAAAGCAAATTCTCCAGATCCTTATCTCATGCTATTTTTGAGAAGCTTTTGTTTCCTTGCTCTCCTTGGGGTGTTTTGAGTCAAGAACTTTCACAGACAGTGCAGACGTGCAACGGGCTCCTGCCCCCCAGCACCAGGCAGGGGCAGCCCTGGCACTTGCCTGGATGTCAACCCCATCCAGGGAACACGCAGCACCACCGCAGCTGCAGCACCGAGCACAACAAGACAGGTTTTGTGAAGGCAGCTTGCAAAGAGAAGTTTTGAGGATGCAACGCAGTGCCCCAAAGTGAATTCACACCCACAAGCACTGTCACAGCAAGCTGTCCCTGGGGACAGACGTGGCTCTGAAGAGCGCTCACGCAGCACACAGACCCGCACACAGCACCCCCAGATCTAACAGCCACTGTGGCCTCTCACACTGCCAAGGCTGGAAGCACCGTTATTGCAGCAGGCACAGCTTGCACTTACCCCAAAATTTCCGCTGGTGACTAAATTAACTTTAGCATGACAAAAGGGGTCTGCTTTTCCTGTTTTACCTCCCTCTGTCTGCTGCCATGTCCTCAGTGTTTCTCTCCTCCTTTCCCAAGCTCAGCTCCTCCTCTGTTAGCCTGCCCTATTAACCTTCTCCGTTTCCCACCCACCCAAATTTGCACATTATTACGCATCCAAAGCCTTTTGTTCAAGGTCCTCAAACAAAAGCGCAGCTATCATTTCCTGGCAAGAGGTGCCTTACACCCAGCAATCACTTAGGGCGGCTCTAATAGACCTCATTTCTCCCAAACACAAAAACAGGGCATGCCAGACAGGCGAATTCAAGGACATGTCCTTTCCTGAATTCCACAGAGCAAGATAAGCCCGTGAGCCTTGCACTTACTTTATCTTAAGTAAGAGGCTTCCCCCATTCTCCCACCCACCAAAAAACTAATTATTTACCACTGAGGCACGGAATAGGTTAAAGTTTCCTCTGTCTTGTCTCAGCTCCCTTCGCAGATTAGGGGAAAACAATGAAGTCTCCGCACTTCATGATATTGCTAATGCTTCCTGTGGGGATAGCAGCGCCTGCTGCAAAGAGGATTATGATTACGGTTTAAGAGGAGTGTGCACTGTACTGCCACAAGAGGCACAGGCTTATCAGAAAAGAAACCAAGCTGCCCCCAAACTATGCACGCGGGACTCCTGCCTGCCTTCAGCTCTGGCTGATGGCTCTGCCTTGGATCACACACCCGCTTATCAGGAGTGATAAAGCAGCAGCTGGGCTTTCAGGGAGCATGGGGAAGGGGGAAATAAACGAGTCACACCGTGCAAGCAGCTTGCATACGTTCACCATCAGAACACCCAGTGATGTTTACAGATCATCCCACCACATTCATCTGCATTGAGACACGGAGATGGCCGGGCATGTCAGAGCACAGGGGCTGTGCGTTCCTGGTCACAGTTGGGAAATCATGAAGGAAAACTGTTGAGGGAGCTGTGCTAGCTGTGGTGACATTGGCTGGCCTAACACAGGCAAGACTGCAAATGCTTTGAAAAGCACAACACCATCAGTTAGACTTGCTCCGAGCAGAGTTAGCTTTGACGTGCAGCTTCAAGTGCTGGTGAAGGGTCTCTGTCAGACCTCTTGGTCTTACAGCTGAGTACAGAGCTGACTCAACTGGAGAAAGAACAAGGAATTACAACTGAGCAGTTGTAAAACATACCACCCATCATTCTGGGCTCTCAAAGGTGCCATCAGCAAGATAGCAGCATACTCGCACCCATCCATCTCTACCAGCTATTAAAGAACAGACACGGCACGATTTCTTTTTTGCAATACAAAGAGCTTCAGCCAAACCAGTCATAAATTCCTTGACTTCAAGAAGTGCTCAGCCTAAGTGGCAGGACAAACCGCTGGCTAATGCACATGTCAGGACCAAGAGGGCTCGAGGCCTCATGCTGACTAAAGTCTCTCACGTTTCAGGGCTGAAACATCCGCTGATGTAAGAGGATTTTTGTTTTTGATTTTTCTTGTTGATTTGTTTTTATCACCAGGCTTGTTCTTCTCCAAGTTATTTATACAACTGATGCAAGCTGAAGTTTCAGATGTTCCCCCTCATCCCTAGCTCTGTTCAGAGGGGTTTAATGGCTCCCTATCTGCTCGTTAGAGGCTAGAACTGCATTAACGCATGCTCTCGGAGTTTTTACAGGTTTAGAAATCACTGAGCTTCACTCGCCCCAGGGCTCTCCCTGAGTGGCTCTGTCTCATTACACAGCGTTGTTCTAAGCATAAACACTCTACACACACAAACACACACAGAAAAGCCATAGAGCAAACCCTCCAACCACTCGTAATACTGAACAAAGCAACAGTTTTAAGATGCTCACAAGACTCTTCCTTGAACTGTGGCATGACTTAAACCAAGGTGCTTGGCTCCTTGGAGAGGGCTATGGTCTCCTAGGGACAGTGAAAGTTGCATGCTTTTAATTAGCCAGAACAAACCTTCTCTCGTGCTGGGACGGTTCATGCAGCTCTCTACTAACCTTCACTGATGGGTGCTGGACTCCTCCGGGTTCCCTCTTTATCCACTTTTTCTTCCCATTAATCTCTGTGGAAGATAAGAAAAAGAAATAGAGCTGAAAGACAAAAGATTAGGATGGCTTATGGTCTCTCAAACCAGAAAACAAACCAAAACAGCACTTTCCCATTAACCTGCCTTCAACAAATTTGTGCTTTAGGGGATTTGTAAGCCACTGCATAGATCTGAATTCCAATTGACTCGTGTTTCTGACACTTTCATATTCTTTGAAAACAATGGGGACAGAGGTATTAGCAACAATAAATTAAGTCGGTGTCTTTCAAATCTTAATCAAGTCGTCACGTGGGCTTCTAACCCTTGGGAAGGAAAAACTTCAGTGCATTTCTCAACGTCACATCCAATGACAACACAGTGACAGAGCAAACTTAAGAAACCTCAGAAGAATTGTCCTGCTTTATGTTTGATGTTTTAAAGATTATCTGTTTTAAGGGGATTTTTTCATAGCAGGTTCTGAATAAGGTGGCAATGAGAGGAAGGCAACCTTAACAAGGAGGACCAACACAAAGCAGCAGAAAAAAAAAATCAAATCCATCAGGGTAGGGGCTGAATTAGTAGACTTGAGGAAAAAAAAAAACACACTGGTAGTGGATTCAGGTCTTGATAAAGGCACCTCATCATCACCTCTGCAGATAAGTCATTTTCATTTTGATAATAAAGATATTGAGCTGTATCGGCAGTGTCAGGACGAGCTTTCCACACAAATCTAGTCAATGTCTCTTCTCCCTCCAGCCTCAATAGCCCAGGTAGACGCCTTGATTGATGGTGCCATACATCACACTACAGAGATCTTTGATACCCTCTGCAAAGGGGACATGACCACAGGACAGACAGTTGATTTAAAACAGAGGAAAAGCAGAGAGAGTAAATAAGCACATCACATTTTCAGGCTACCACTAGCAGCGATGCAGCTGGAAGAACACTTTGCTCTTGATGTTTAGGCAGAACCAGTCAAATCTACCATCCAAGAGAAGGCTGGAAGCAGGCAATCAAAAGCAGATATGTAGGTAAACCTTACCCCTCCATCCTGCTTGAGAATGCAGGGCTAAACCTGCAAAAACTCTACCTTAACTAGTAACTACAATTAAAGGTTGATTACCTAGATGACTAAACATCTGATTTTCAGTCCAGACCGGGTACACAGAAAATTGCATTGCAGCCACAGTAAACAGAAGCAAGAATTCACCTGAGAACGTGTTTTCCAATCATGGTCCTTACCCTCAAATTCAGTGATTCATTTTATGACCTGCACAGACTCACCAACTCATTTCTCACGGGTCATCTGTACCACAGCAGCAATCAAACCAGACTGGACTGAACTGACCACATCACAACAAAAGCTCCACAGTTCTGCAGCCTCTTGGGCCTCCTTACCTGAAGGACGTTCAGCACCCTGCTAGGTAGGTGAGGTAGGCTCACACGTCAAACTAGGGAGTGCTGGCTGCCCTACACAGACATAATGTCACTCTGCCTATACAGAGATTTCGGTAGATCAGTTTTCAGAACGCAATTTATACATTTCTAAAACCAATCAGAATCTCTAAGCTTTCACAAAAGGGAATGAAAAAAATATTACTGTCAAACACTCATCAGACCTAGAAGCGTAGGTGAATGTCATATATTAAAGAAATTAAAAGGCTGCATTTGAGACAGGGATAGGAAGTGTATGTACTACTTCGAAAGGCTCTGGTTAAACTCTCTTAGTATCAAAATTCAATTTCTTTCAGGTTTTGCAGACAACGGCCTTGAGCTGAATGCTGCCAGCCTGCCTGCAGCCTTTGAGGAGATTAGGTTATTACCAGCCAACTACGAGAAACTTAAATCCAGTATTAATCCTAATTCCCATTTAACCAAATCTTCATTGTGCAGTGAGAGCTGGCTGTGCATGAATTTGCACATGTATTCTGCCATGTGCAATGATCTGTGTCACAAACAACAGATGCTAGACCTCATGTATGTTTAAGGAATACATCCTGACTGTGGTTTCCAGAGAATCCCAGTAAAGGAGAAAGATGGGAGCTGGGGAAAAGAATGGGCCAAATGGAAATGATTTCTGGGAGACAATGGGAACAATAGGGCTTACAACAAGCTTCTAGCAGCCAATTATTGGAGAACTCAGCCCTGGCTTGGAAGAAAGCAGTGCACGTAGCCAAATCACAAGGACACAGAAGCATCTGTAATAATGCCGTGGTGCTGCCAGTGTCCATCATCAATACCCAACAGCTCAGACCATAACTGCCAGGACTGCCAAAAGCACTGCCCACTGCTGCTGTGCTCGCCCTCCCAAGATGAGCTCTGGAGGCAGAGGACTGCAGGTTTCCACGGAGCAAGCCTTGGCTCCCCACTCCTGGTGCCAGCCCTGAGCCCCATCCTGCCAGGTGCTGCTCAGCCACCGACCCATGGGGATGGGGCCAGGCGGAGCTGTGGTCCTCCTGCTGCCCACTGAAGGAAAGGCAGCTCCTGGTCTCCTCAGGTAACACAGACACAAACTTGCTACAGAAGCTTTCACTAGCAGCTAGCTCTTCCTACTGCAAGCACACGAGAGCCAAAGTGCCATCCGAGATCCTCTCCAACACTATTTGACTCCAATTCCTTTCCAAAATCTCATTACAGAAGACAAATTGTGCATGGCTCCAGGCTGCCATGGCTTGCTGAATTGTCCACGGGCAAGACCCCATCACTCAGCACATTCTCGTATTCCTAGAGATAAAGGAATTGAATGTTAGGACAGACTGCTGCTTAGTCTACTATCAAATGGGACCAAAAGAAAGTTCTCACAGTTATTTGGGAGAGAGTGAGGGGGGTGAAAACCACAACAATAACGTTTCCTGTATTTGAAGCACAAGAATTCACTGGAGATGAAAGGGACCTTCAGAGAAACACGGTGCCAAACACATCTTATTCTCCTGGAAACAATACCTCTTACAGGCAACAGGCCCTCCCTACTGGCAGAGGAGTCAACATCTGCTGGAAAGGCAAGCTATTATTATTATTTTTTTTTAACCAGATAAGGTAATTGCTGGAAACCACTACTTCCGTCAACCCCAAACTCAGCAGACTGCAACCCCTCAAAATACTACGAGATTGACGGGCAATATCCATTAGCTGGAAGCACAACTAGACCTCCCTTCTCCTTGCAGCTGGCTATTACCTATTGCTTGGTCACTGGGCCACCAAGTAAGGCCCCAGTAAAGCCATGGCAGAGTGGAGTAGCAGTAGGCTGTGCTCCAACTGAGCTGTGGTAGCTCTCCATGTGCACGCTCATCCCCTGAAGCTGATGTCAGGTAATTTAATTTAGCAGTGGGAGAGTTCTGCTAAATTGCATTACCTTGCAGTTGCCATGGGCTAAGACCACACATGGACAACCACCACAGCTCATCCAACAGCAGGTAATTCGACCAAGTACCTGGATTTTGGAATACTGCAAACTGGTTCAGATCCCCTTTTTGCCAAAGTTCAAGCCAAAATTTGAACCGAAGACTTTCCCTTTCCCAGAAGGTATCCTATCCACCATGCTGGTGCACGTCCTGGGTACTCTTCAATCAGAGTCTGGAGATATGAAGATTCTTGCTGGAAAGAATTCCTGCTGCAATAAATACCAAAATCTCTCAGGGAAGAATAGCTCCCATATAAATAGCTCCCTCTGTTCCTCTAATGGGAGATCTGGTCTGGGACACTGATCTGTCCAGCCTGAGAAAATGGGAAAACTTTCTCTGCTCACTATCATGGGCTGGATCTCCTGTGACCCTTCTCACCTCAGAAACAGACTGGTTCTAGCAAGCGAGGCCAATAGCTGCAGGCTGGTACAGGATGGTGGTTTTGTTTCTGGCAATCAGCACTTCAGCACCCTTTCTTTCTGCATTCAGTCAGAAGCAAACACAAGTGGGGCTTTTCAATTATGCGGGCAAGTTAAAAAAAAAAAAAAATTAAAAAAAAAAAAAGGAAGAAGCCAGACATTCCCATTCTATTTTACACAAGAATTACTCTCCCAAGGCAACCGTAAATAAAATGAACACCTGCACTGCTTTTCATCAAAGATGGTAACCTTCCAAGAAACACCGTTCCCTTCTAAGACACGGCCTCCACAGACCATGACTGCATGTCCCCCTCCCTCTTGAGCCAGCCCAGGATCCTGCCTCTCAGGCTCATGCAAAAGCCCAGCTCCAAACAGATTTCTTCATAAATGGCAAAGGATTTGGGTTTGCATTTGTGTTTAGTATTTAATCTGCAGAGATTAACGGCATACTTAATCACAGAAGTGAGGCTGATACATCACGTACATACATTCCTCCAAGTCCTACTTTTCCCACTGCCAATACTGTCATCCATTAGCATGGAAGAAGGGGTTGTGGTGGGTGGGAGAATGCAGCTCAGGCTCCACTCTCTTCACACACACAAAACTAAATGGAAACTGGAAGGTACTTAGAGAAATTCCGGGCCAGAAAAGCAAGTCACTGCACACTTACTTCTGTCTGCAAAACAACCACAGACACAATAAAAACCATCTCCTTATGCATGCAGTCTTAAATTTTCAACATTAATCAAAATATACTTTGTACAAGGAAGTAAGTAGCTCTAAATTGAAAAACATAATGAGATTTTTCCAGTGATCAGAAACATTTCAGGGGGAATAATTTCTTATTGAAAGGTATTGTTCGCAATACCTAAAGCCACTCACTGAGAAATGTAAGACTCAGGCAGAGATGAGTACACTGAAAACAGCCTTTAGGTACATAGCTTGTAACTGTCCATGCTGGGAAAAACACAAAGCACAAAGATTTTTAAATAAAAATAATAATAATAAATCTATTCCCTCTCCCAAACACACACACTCAAAATAATCAATTCATTAAAAGCCACACAGGAAATCATGGTCAACACACAGACTGAATTTCACCAACGCCCCATTCCTCGCTCACTATGCACCAGCCATGTCTTCATATCACTGAGAACAATCCAAGAAAAAAAGAGTTGTCTCTAAAGCTGATTTCCTCAGTGTCCTACCCAATCTAGCTCAAGACGCCCCAAGCGAAGCAATACCTCACGACACCCTTGTTGAAAGGGAAAGAAGCCTACTCCAATCTCTTACTGCTATCCAGTCCATCTGCCTTGCCTTTGCTTCATCTGGCATCCTCCTGGATCCAGCCCCAAGGCAGATCCTTGCAGCAATCCTTCCCCTACTGTCTGCCCCTGCTCCTGCCCCCGGGTGGTATGTGCTGGCAGCCGTGCTCTTCTGGATTACAGCTGCAAAATGGAAAACACCGATGCTTTGAAGATATGAAATAAGCTGGCAGAGAGCTACTATTTAAAAGCAAATACGCCTTAAAAACAAAATAAAAAAATACGCTGAAAGTTCATTGAAACCTAAAAGTCGCAATCTTAATGGCAAAGATATCCCTGCAGCTCAGTGATTCAGGCTCTCTTGGGGGCTGGAAGTGCCTGCTTAGGCCTGATTAAAAAGATAAGCACAGACAGACCCATTGCTCTAAGATATTTCAGAGACAGCTAAAGCAATGACAGAATCTCATGGGTTTAATAACACTCATAATTTCAGTTATTTATATCGCCAGTTATCCAAGTGTTTACCTGGCTCCAAAAGCATAACATTAACAGAATCTCTGCAGAGTTGAATGAGATATTCCCGACATTTCAAAACCTCAGCCAAAAGCCTAAACAAATGGAACAGAAGTTCCTCGCAGATACAGCTAATATCCCAAGAGGAGGATGCCCGCCGGCCTCCTGGGCAGATTTACCCAGCCCAGCTGCTGTGGGCAGGCGCAGCAGCACAGAGCTGGTGCAAATCCAGGATCTGTGCGCCCCCCTGAGACAAGCCTTGCTGCCCAGAAACAAACACACACAGTCCTCTCAGCTGTAAGCCTGGAGCCTGAGTTTGCCCTCGGTGAAGACAGTGCAGGAAGAAAGCCAGGAGAATTGAGTCTTATTGGTGAAAAACCAAACAAGCACACGAAGGACATGCCTCCACTGTTGCAATGGATTTGCAGCCAGGATGACCCACCTGGTCCCAGGACTCAACTGGATGGGTTGTGCTGACAGCAGAGCCGTGCACACCTCTTGCACAACAGATGCATCCCCAGAGCTGTGGGCAAGGTGTGTGTGTCCCAAAAATGTGTCCCTACTGCTATTTACCGAGCCTCCAGCCTGCTCCCACAGCCTGGGAAGGAGCTGCAGGAGTCACCCAGCCTGATCCCGTCCTGATGCCAGGAGCATCATTCTTCCTTATCGCTGCAGAAGTTCTGGCTAACAGAGACGAAAAACCACTTAACACTTAATTTCTGGCTGGATCATCCTTTTGCCATTAAATAGCACCATTCTTCCCCACTACCACCCCAACTGCTCTCTATACCGAAATGGTTAAAAAAAGCCCGCAGAACCATTAGCATTTTGATAGCTTTCCGCACATGTATAGCAAAAAGTCTTTAAAATTCATTGCGCTGAGATAATCCTTCAAGTCTAGCATTTCCTCCTCAGCTTGAGGCAACCAACTGGTTTTCTGCCCCTTAATACCTTAATAGAAAGCTCTGAGGAGTTGCCAGGCTAGAAGCCTCAAATACGCTCAAGAAAAGCAGAGTCCCGAAGTTCAAGAGAAGCCATGTAAACTGTCTGGGGTTTCATTAAGAAACTACTACAGGGGAAACATCTTAGGCACTGCAACCCCCGAGATCTCTGCTCCTGTACACAACGTACACACACAGTTTTACTTTCAAAGGGCTGAGCACACACAGCGCCCACTAATTTCAGCTGCCACCAAGGGTACTCAGCATCAAATTAAAACTTTGACCCAGATTCGATACAAGCTCGGGGACCGGAGCTCCTCATCAGGATCAAAGATGATTTTTTTTTTTTAATATTATTACAATTTCAGGAACAAAGCTGTGATGTTGAACTGCACAACTGGCATTAATACTTAGCAACTCCCCATCTGTGCCTGGGAAGTTTCTACAGCAAGTGCCTTTGTAACAGCTCCAAAGCACCACTGCTTTCTCATGGAAGCACCCAGGATCGCCTCGGGGTGAAGAAAGCAGCCATCTCACTACCTCGTGCCTTTGATTAGGATTTCTGCAGTGAAAACAGGTAAATGCTTCAGGACCACAGCACTCCTGAGATGCCACTAAATGGTAGGACTTGAGTTGCTAACGTGTTAAGGACTGTTAGGCCTAATTAGATCCTCCTTGTAAATATTTTTTGGGGGAAACATTCTGAAAACGTTGGTCTGCTCAAAGGAGAGCACTTGTTATGAACCTGTGCATGCTTCCAAGAAAGTTAACAGGTCAAAAGTTTGCAGTCAGAAGGCAAGAGAGGCAGTGCTTAGATGGGGAAAAATGAGGTTTGGATCCCAGGGCCATGACCCCCACCAGTCTCCCATGCTCTAATGCCTATCCCCAAACCACAAAACGCGCACTGTTTTGGCTGAGATAAGATTCTCCCCTCAGTTCTCCCTAAACTTCAGAAATTCTTTGTTTTTCCTGTGAGAAACACACACACCCCCAAAGACTCATTTACAGGAAGAAGGGCGTCCTATCCAAATTTAGTGAACGCACAATTAATATGGGCAAGAGAAGAGCAACAGCAGAACACTGAGCTGCATGGGACATGCAGCCAAGAGAGCGGTGGAGAAAGCTATTTATTTAGCTGGGAAAACTCTTCCAGTAAGACAGGAAATACTCCCTTCCCATTTTTCAAGCGTGAAATGTCTTTCATAGGAGAAGAATTTGGGTAGGTGCTATTAAGGAAGAAAGTGATTGTGACTCTTTCTAAACAAGGCTTTTCATTCTCTCGTCTGTCACAAGTTTCCTGCGACACCCTCGGCAAGTCATTTCGATTTGACATTACCACTGCCCATTTTACTGATGAAAGAGGACTCTGCCTGGAAGAGGTACCAGAGATACAGCCCATTTGCAACTGGGAGATACTGAAATGCTGTGTATTGCACAGAAACTCAATAAGTAAGTGGTAGAAAATCACTGTGAAACAAAACAGAAAGGCTGCATTTGCCAGGAGGATTCTGAGCAACACTCTGGTGGGCGAGCACATGGATAGCTCAGGTGCCTGCCCAAGCTGCTCACTCGGGAATGCTGCACCATTTCATTAGCTACCAGTCCATCTCTGATTTATTTCCAGGAGTATACACACAATAACACATGCTACTAGCAATGTCAATTTTTTTTCGAATGCATTTACAGCTATTGGAAGGGTGAGAAAATTACCTTATCACGAGTTTCAACAACAGCATCCGATTCACCACCTCCTTGCTAAGCAATAGAGTACCTGGACAAACCCTTGCCTTGCTTCATCACAAATCAGAGTGATGAGGGATCACGGACAGCAGAACAGGAAAGGTGGAGGAAGTGATAAGTCTTGTCCATGCAAAGTCACGAAGCTGCAAGACAGTCGAACTGAGGCATTCTTACACTTAATAACGTTCTGTTTAAAAATCAATCTTTGGTCCTACTCCATACCGCTGCACTTTATAAAGAATCAAAGATCACAGCTGAAGGTTGCAGCTTCACATTAAAGGACAGTCCACAGGTATAATTTTATAGGATGCTATCAGGAACAGATCCACTACATGGCTTCTTCACTGAAGCCCGCAGTACAGATCCAGCTGCAGGAAGGATTTTGCAAGGCAGCCCCACTGAACAGTTTGGGCATGCAGCCCTGGTCTGGATTTTGGCTAACCCTCCCCAGCGCTGTCCTAGTGCAATCTGTCCTTAGTTCAGCAGGATGAATTTGCAACCCAGCTCCAGCATACATCTTTGAGACACGCATCCAAGTTCTCAACTTAATGAAACTATTTTCTCACTAACTTGATTTTTTTTCAGTTCTTCATCCCTGATTAAGAAGAAAAAAAAAAAGTGTGAAGTCTTAGATCAATAGCTTGCTTTTCTCATTAATTTAAGTATACTGTATACTTGACTAATGTGCAGAATACAGACATGCAGTGGGTGCAAAGAAGCCTGGTCATTCACTGATTAGAAGATGCAAACTGACTTTAGTGGGTAAGTGGTCTAATCCTTAAAAAGGTCTCACATCATCCCCAGCTCCAGTGATCATTAACAGCACAGTCTAAGCCTCTGAAGAAAAACAGCAGCTTATCGTCATCCGCCTGGGGACCTAGGGAACCTTAACAATCAGCTTCTTAAAGGCTTCTTTAGAGGTTTTTTTCCAATGATTGTAACCAGAAGAAGAGGCAGAGATCTGCTGATGTTTCAGGCAAAGACAGAAGTCTCAGACTTGATTAATTTAAGACAAATATTTTTTTATTTTCTTAAGATAATTGTCGCCTAATATTTTAGAAGTATTGCCTGTCTATCACCAAAAACACAAGAGCAAGGCTTAGAGGTTTTTTATTTGTTCCTTTAAACACTCTGCACCTGGGGCCTGCACCTCTGCATCGTCACACACAGGTTGGAGTTTCATCTCGCACCCAGGACTGCTCTGACATTATGGGGGTCCCAGAGCCAAGATGTGGGTTCCAGACCTACCTGCTGAAGCCAGAAGAGCTGTATGGACATCCTGGTTCTGGATGTCACCTTCTTGGGCCTTCTGCTGCCCCGTGATACTGTGTGGTACAAACACACCTTGCGCCTCCTACTTCAACTCGACGGGGAAGGAGGAGGTAAACCAAGGAGGCAAGCTCAGACTCTTCATCTACCACAATACGAACAGAAGTCTTCTTTAAACAGGTTAGCAGAGACCACGTGAGGATGCATTTGGTTTCCAGAAACAGCCATTATTTAAACCTCAATTACACAGCAACAGCCTGGAACATTTTGCCTCTAAAAGGGAGTGTTTCTCCTTTGCCTATGCAATGTTGGAGCTCCAACCACCAGCTTACCCCTCCACCCACGTCCCACCTTTTCTTTTTTGAAAGATGGAAGAAGAAAGAATACCAAGAGAAGGCAAAGTGGGATTCTCATACAGTCAGAGCTGGAGCGACCACCTCAGTTCTGCAACTTCACCTTTTACCATAGAGGAAGCCCCAAGAAGCTGCCTTCTGCAGCCAAGCATCACATCCGCGTTCAGGTGCCTGAGCTGCTCTCAACAACCACATCCGGAGCCTTCTGCAGACAACAACCACAGAGATCAAATCTCCCAGTTAAGCACACACCTAGCTTTCTGGAGACCTCAACACGGCTTTCTTTTCACTCTGAGGAGAATTAAGAACGTACGAAGAGAGGACCACTTTCCTCTCCCCTCCATAAAATAGGAGAAGGGAAGAAACTGGAAGAAAGAGGCCTCGTACTGAAACCACGTGCTACCCCTCCTTTGCTGAGCTCACAGCAATCAAACCAGCAGGAGAGTGTTTCATCCTGTTCCAAGAAGCTCCTCTCCTGCCCTAAGCGTTATTTTTTCATACCCTGCCCAACAACAATGGCCCAGGCACAAACACATCAGCCGTGTTCAGCTATATTTTCCTTGGCTGCTTCAGGTCATTTTCTAACAGCACTCCACGGAGAGGGCAGGGGTTTAGGAGCATTTTTGTCCTATAACCAGACTCTCACTTGTATAGCCTTGACCCTGCCAAAATATACCAGAAGTGCTTTAGGGACAGTCACTCTTCCCCTCTCCTGACTGATGTGCTGATTATTTTTTAAGGTCTCCAGAGATTTCTCTCTCCACCCTGCAAAGATAACATCCAGGGCAGCCACAAACCTGCAGAACCAGGGAAGAAAGACAGCAAGGCCACAGAGAAACACAAGGACATGTAGACAGCAATCTATTTTCTCACCCCAGCACATTTTTTTGGGGAGGGAGGAGGTTTTAAGATTATTTTTTTTTTTTATTTCCCATAGGTATTAAGCTATGGAAACCACCTTGGAATTCATCATGCAAAAACCCATGTGCACGAGAACACCAGTCTTGTGGTTAGGACATACATATCTGGCATGTAAGAAACCTGCTTTCAGGACCCTGTTTTGGATCTGTGACAGCATAGGTGAAAAACCGAAACCACTTGCCTCCCAGCCAGCATCTGTGTTTTGACTAAGAAATTCTATTCCAAACCCAAGAAATTCACCTAAGGAGAACTGAGCGGAGACCAGCCCTTTCCCACAAAGCAGTATTGGTTTCAATAAATCAGCATTTTCTGCATGCAAATAGTCTCCTTGAAAAACTCCCAGCCAGTCCTAGCCTTAAGAAGTACCTTGTGTGGTTTCTGCTGAAGACATCAGCCGGGAAGCAACCCACCCCACAGAGGTTCTGCCTCGGCACAGCTCGCCTTCCCTAAGCAGGGGCACTCCAACACCACGCCAGGAAACAAATAAGGCTTCCTGAAGCTTGCCCTGATGCTTCAGGATTCTCTCTTCTTCTAGCTGTATTGTTTAACAGAGGAAAGGAGGTGTGGTGGGAAAGCCTCACGCACTTCGTTCCTGTTTACTTTACTTGTTCCCTCGTCTGTGTGATCTGAGACAGTAAAAATGCTGCTGATGTCCAAAAGTGTGTGTGTGTGTGTACATACACATGGTGAAAACTTTGGAGCCTGGCCTGGACGTTACGTGGACAACTCTGTGCACGGGGGCAGGCAGCAGCTTTCTCCTCTGTAGCTCTAGCGAGAGGTTAACCTGACTGAGAGGGAATTAAAAGAAAACACCCAGTAATGACACAGTTTGTCTTGCTGTTTTGAGATGCTTCCTCTGAGCTCACTTGAAAGCATCTCCAAAAGTACAGCCTTCTTAAAATAAATTCTCCAGAAAGAACACTTTTCCTCTTCTAAAGGCAGGATTTTACGTGCAATACAGGATTATCCTATATAGGTCACTGACACTCTGCGGAAACCTATGTAAGAAGGACTATTTAGTGTGGGAATAGAACTATTTATCTACGTTTTTTGGCTTCTCTTCCTTTATTGCTAAGAATATTTCAACTGAAACAACATCTTTGTGCCTTTGAGGCTACCTGCTCCCACTGCCACTTCCCCACCTGGAGCTATAATCCTACGTTTGTCACAGACCCAACCACTGTGGCAGAAGTTATTACGGTTACAGTCTGCAGATTATAGCAACTTTTAATAGGGGATAAGCAGCAGGAAAAGGTGAGCTTAAGCATTAAAGAACCTGCCAGTTCAAAGAACTCTATTATTAATATTTATTATTTTTAAGCATTCATTGAGTGCTGTAGAAGATAAAAGAATGAGCTGAATGCAAGAACCAAGGACCCAAGTTGATATAAGACAAGACAACGGGAGAGCAAAAGGAATGAGCATATCATCTGGGGAGGAAGAGAGCCAAGGAAGAGGCAGCAACAGCAAGGAGAAAAGCCACACCTTTTGTCAACAAGATGTTCCTAATAGTAAGGAGTCTGAAGAGAATTAAAGAATTCCTCAATGTCTAATCAGAACTGTTCCCCATAGGGGATTTTCTGCGCGCTGTTACATGGCACTGGCATATCTTTAAAGAGTGGAGCTTTGATCATAAAAAGCAAGCTGAGGTGGGGGGGACGGGACGGGATGGGAAAAACAACAAAAGGAAATGCAACTGCATCACCCTGTGGTGTAAGGGCGAAATCCAGCCCCAGACAGATCTTCACAGAGCTCCACGTAAAACCATGCAGACTTCGTTTAAAAGGCTAGAATGAGGCACCCTTCTCTCTCACGTCCTCCATCCTAGGTAAATTCTTCTTCCAGCCCACAAACCCTTGGCTCCTGTTGCTCCAGAGGGACGACAAGCTGGTACTTCTCTTTCCTAAGGAGGCAAGCTTGTGGCTGACACCACTTTAAACCTTCACGGTTTCAAACTGCAAGCCATGAGGCTTCTCAACGCCAACGCACATCGCCGAGATTAGCTAACAGGAACATGCATCACACCCACATGCTGAGGCAACCGTCTACATCTTCACAGCTGGCCAAACAGATGCTCAGAAAAGCAACGCAAGTTGCCCACATAGGAAGAGGCTTTATCTACACATCAGGCTGATACTGGTGGTTCTGGTATTTGTACTCCCCAGTTCTGAGCACCAAAATCATTGAGAGGACTTGAGAGTCCCACTCGCTGCCCAATGCCCTCTGCTCCCTGAGGCTACTGCAATGCTTCAGTACCTGTAGTGGCATTAACAAAGAAAATTAATGTTTGTAAACTCAACTGATTCTTCTCCTGCCAAGCCTTCCCCAGCGCAGTATCAAAATATGAACACACAAAATGCAAAGCACGAAACCTTCTGTTCCTTTCAGCACAGCGAGAGAAAAAAAGAAAAAATAGCAACCTTCATCCATCCACCTTTGGGAAGCCTGTTTCTTCTTAATCTCATCAGACTTGCTAATGACTGATGTGACCCATCAAATGTTTAAAAGAAGAGGTTTTGTTTTTGTTTTGTTTTTGGTAACCTGGCAAAGCACCATGCTGAGCTCAAATCCTAATCTGTTTGGAAGGTCTTTTTCCAGGCCTGCCGACCCAGTCACGCATCACATCAGCAAGCTGGGTCTCAGGCGGCTGAAGGAAAACAGAGGTCAAAGATCTATCGGTCCTTCCAGCCTCACGCCTTGAGCATTTGCAGAAGTAACTCCCAGCATTTCCTGCATCTCATTCTGGAAAACAGTGCGGTGCAGCTCCAGAAGATGCTTGTCACATGTCTGTGCTTCAGCCACATTCCCATAGGAAGCAAAAGCTTTGTTGATCAACACAAGATAAGCGCCTCGTTTCAGGCGGCTCTGAGAATCCCCCTTGACATTAACAGGAACAACAAGAACCCAGCGGTTCAAAAATACATCACATCCCAATCCAGCCCTCTTAAGAGCTTTTTGGGACATTGAGTCCTTCATTCTCCATTATTTCTAATGCATGTCTGTTCTAGATGCCACCTGAGTTTCCGTATTGCTCTCCCATTTACCCTGGCAGCGGGCTTTGGCAAGTTCAGCTGAAAGGTACCCACAGGTCCCAGAGACTTCCATGAGAAACAGGTTCCCAGCAGGTCTGAGAAACCAGCCCAGGCCAGGCGTAACAGCTCCGTGCACAAGAAGATCTGGTTCTCTTCACTCCCCAAGAAAACGAGATGTGCCATCAAGCGAGCCAAGAACAAATCCTATCGCTGCTTTCCCAGCATACCGCGTTCCAGTTCAGTGCCCTGCGAGGGCCATGTCTCACGAACAGGCAAGCTGCCAGTCAGCTCATTTAGTCCATTTTTTTTTCCCTGAAGAAGCGTAGACACCATCATTTGGTGCAATCTTTATTACTCCGAACTCCCTCCTCGTGGACCGTCTTACACTGCGCTTTTCATAAAGAGTAAATATAGTAACTGTTTCCACAATAATGTTAAAAATACCCGAACAGATTAAATTCAACAGATAAAATGGGGCCATAAATACGTACGTCTAGCAACATGACCAAAATCACCCTTCTTCAAACTGGGCATCGGGCCATGAAAAAAAGCTGCTAGCATTACAATTTCATTGCTGAGCCTTCTGAGAAGCGCAGAGCTGGAGAAAGGCTCGGCACGGGAATAATGCACAACACACACAACCCGAGCGGCCACCGCTCCCCAGCCCCTGTGGGGCTGTGCCACTGAACCACACAGAACAAGTGGCCATATGGTCCCACACCCTGACCCGCTCAGCTGTTCCGCTGGCTTTCCAGACATCTGGAACGGCATAAAATTCATTTAAAGCTGTTTATGACTCAAGTGAGAAGTTTGAAGGGATGTAAGAGCTATTATTATCTCTGCTATGCTACGCGACTTTTCGCATTAGCAGCTTGGTTCGGTTCCACTTCCCCAGGATCAACGAGATGCTTCTCCCACCGCTTCCCGAAGACTAACCTGGACAAACCCCAGACCACATCAGGCACCATGCAGATACCCTCAGAAGTCCTGACACAGCTGTATGCCAGCTAAATGAGAGAGAGAGAAGGGCAGGAACAGAGCTTAACTAACTAAACACTCAATCAACAGCTGAGCAGAGGAAATCCGGACCTCTGCCCTGACTCACGAGATCACGCAGCCCCTTTTTAATGGCCATAAAGGCCAGTAATACCAAGTACATGGACAGAAGTTTTACTACTGCATCTCATCCAAAGCATCTTCTGTTTCTTCCTCAAGTGATACACTGGTCTAAGAAAACTGAACTTCATTTGGGCTCAAGATCAGATATTTCCACAGTGACCTTTCAATTTATTTATCAAGTAGCTGCATGCTTCCATTTTAGACCAAGTTTCTGGAGTAAATATGTATCAAAGCAAACATCCTGACAGCAAAAAAACAAACAAATGACACAAATATGGTAAGAACCTCTAGGGATGTTCTAATTGTAGTATCTGCGTAGTCCCTCCAAGAAGGATTACAAGGGATCCCGTGCAGAAATAGAACCCGTACTAAAAACCTGTGGTGGTCAAAAACCCACTTCTGTCTTCTCTGAGGACAGCTACAACTTTTTTTTTTTTTTTTAACTGAAGCTGGTGAGGGAAAAAAAAATATACCACAGGAATACCCTCAATTGTCATGTAACATCCACTGCACCTTGTAAGTCTGGTCTCAGTCCAGCAAATGCAAAGCACCCACATAAGCAGAAGGTAGCAGAGGTACAGAAGCAAATCCCATCTGGGGTCAATTTGTAAGAGTAAAACATCTTTAAATTATTTGTTTCTTTAAGCATTATCTGTGCAAAAAAAAATATAAATAAAAACACGCTGACAAACTGTTTTAGCGGCTGGTGTGGTTAACAAAAATAAGATTAACACAATGCCTTCCTGTGGCCACTTTCAGTCTCAGCACCTTGTACTACACCAGCCCATGGCAGATCTTTACCAATGGGGAAGGGGTAAGTTAGGTCCAAGGTGAGAGGTGGAGGCCAAAAAAAACAAACAAACAAAAAAACAACAACCCATAAAGTATTCAACAGGTGATGAATCCATTTGAATCGTCTGCCAGGAACTAAGGGATAGGGTCGTTCATTCACCATTTTGGAAACTCAGGACTCCACTTTGATGAGAAAGCAAGACAGGTTGGTGTAGGGAAGGAACGGACACAAGGGATGCTGAACGGCACAGTCCAAGCAGCGGTAGGACCAAAAACAACCATCGGAAAGCACCAGTCTGGACATCCAGAACATACCCTCATATGAAATACGATTAAATTCCAGCAATCTTCCGAGTGCTGAGAGGTGGCGGGAGAGGAGGGAATGGACAACACAAAATATTCAAGGAAGCTTTAGAGGGAGTAAGCATCATAAGAAACAATACCATTGCTTGGACTCATTTTTCTGTACAACCTTCTTCCTCCTCCTTCCTTTGATATTTAGAATTAAGATTAGCAATCATTTTCAAGTTTAAAACAAACAAAAAAAAAACCTTATGAAATAGCTTAGAAGGGAATAAGCAATTTCAGATCCTAACTAGCTCACTTCTATGCATTTTGGGGTACAGATACATGGGCTGTGCCCTCTCATGCAAATACATTACTTGGTTTTGAGCTACTATTTTGAAGTCACAACTAGAGACCTCAGCTTCCCAGCACTCATTGTACTATTGTGATTTTTTTAATAGGAAAAAAAAAAAAAAGATCCAAAATCTTTCTCTCTGATTTTACTAATGAGAGCTTAAGTTTAAGTTGGGGGGAGGATCAACATAAACTTTAGCCAGAGAGACTCTTAAAAAAAGCAAAAGTAGCCTTTATCTTGCAACAAAACCCCCAAACAAGGGCTGCTTCAGCAGCCTCAGAGGATCAGCAAGAAGTACAGATATTCATCTCATTTAATTATAGCTCCCAGACAGACCTTGGACCTACAAACACCTCATGCAATGACTCATCTTCAAGATGTCAAGAACTATGCACTACCTCACAACACTCTTCAAATACAACTTCGACCACCATCTGTTTATTTAGATACTTAAAGCCTCAATTTTGTAGCATCTGAGCTTCTCGTTTCAAGTCCTTCCTGAGCTAAGACCCACGGCCCCATAAATCCAGTAGCTTCTGTTTCCAGGGCAGTTGTGTCTGTTTTCCTGCAGCCTGGTGAGAACAGACAGGACTAGAGATAATTAAATAAAAACACAGGAACTGCATTATTTATTTTAAAGGAAAACGTGTCTTCTAGGAAGAAAGTCCTTTATTTGGGCAAATCTGTAAGCTGTTTATCAGCTTAAACTCATTATCTGCCCATATGGTCTTAGCACTGTGGTTTAAAAAAAAAAATGGGCATGCACTAGCTGATGAAATGTCATCTGCCCTTATGCCAGAAACTAGTATTTTTGCATTGACGTCAAATTAGGATCCTTGCCACTAGTGAAGGGCTACCATAAGGATAGTCATAATATTTTAATTAAGAAGGGATCTTACAGAAGGCAGCAGAGAAGGCAGGGGGAAGGCAAGAAAACCCATTCACAAAAAAAACAACAAAAACACAAAGTCATTTAATTCACTTTTTGCCTCCTCTGCTCTAGTTCTTTTTGTTTGGGGAGGTGGGGTGGGAAAGAGAGAGCTAATTTAATTAAAAAGAAAAAAAAAAAGAAGAAAGCAAAAAAAGGCAAGAGAATGAGAAGCTAGAGCCAATAAACACACATCAAAGCATGAAATGGCTCTGCTTCAACTGCCTACAGTATTCAACCTGGGATAGATTAAGGGAAGATAAAAGGTGCTAGGAGAGAAAATGCTGCCCCTACAGCACACGGAGCACCAACACCCCAGCTGGCTCTGTCACACCGAAAACAGTGAGCACAAGAGACGGACCCAGCCCGCAGAGACCCACACCAGCCGCCCACTGCCTGCTATCGGGGACCAGCCCCGGGCAGCCAGGTGGCCTGAAGCATTTCCCCTGTCCCACCGAGCAGGAGCTGGGGCTACAATTCTGGGGGTCACCACCAGCCACCCAGGGTCTCTGGCACAGGACGTCGGACCTGGCCGACTGACCTGTCACCCTGCTGATGCCAGGAGAGGAACAAACCGAAGTGGTGGTAACAGATGCTAGCCGTGTTTTTCTGAACCGCAGGGCTATTCCTGGTTACGGATCCTGTTTCTGCCTTTTCAAACAGACCTGCAAGGCTGCGTGTACGAAATTATTTGAATTAAACAACGCACAGACAACTTGGCAGAAGAATTGAGGATAGCTCAGCATTTTCATACGCACACAACGATTCCCGTTTCCCTTTTGCCCAGCCCCACCCTGAGAAGTATAATACACGCTACAGCAGCCAAAAGTGAGATCACGCCGGGATAGTCATTCGTTGCCATCAGCTGAGGAGAGAACGCAAGCACCCCGATCCCACTCCTCTTGCAGGGAGAAAAAAACAAGGAAACACCGCTCTGCCTCCCTCGGCTTCCACTGGGGGGACGCGAAGTTGCTGGGCTCCACTCTTAACTTTTTAGGCGAGCCTGGAAACGCAAGCCTGGTGCTCTTCCCAGCATGCCATATCCTTACGCCCCAGAGAAAATAAAGGGATTTCCCCATGATTTACAAAGGAAACATTGCATACTTGCCTTACGAACCAACGCAGCAGCTGCGCGGGGCTGCCACGGCACTGCACAGCCCTCGCTTGGGATCACCCCCAAGGCTGGGGGCTCCCAGCTGGGGCCCCCCAGCCCACCCCAGGGCTCGGTCCTGTCCTGCCCCAGCGCAGATGTTTTTGCAGGCTGATGTTTTCTCCCTTTGCTCCTCGAGAGACAACCACACGCTCACCTGCACCTCTCCTGGGCTGGGACACAGCTCCCCAGCTAAGCAACGTGTGGGAAAGGCTGCTCTGAGGGAAGCACGGGACGGTCAGAAATTGTATCCCCATTTCGCTGGCAAGTCTGGGCTGTCTCAGAAAAGTTAAAGCTCCTCTTTTCCCTCTTCTCATCCCCCTCCACTTAAATTCATGGCAACTGCGCTGCACAGTTCTTTAGCTAACGCCAACAAAAGCAGCGCTGCGGCCACAACAAATACAGAAATATTAACTGCCTTCCAGGGAGGGTCAGCCGCTTGAATCATCTGACCGTACTACACAAATACTTCAGAAAAAGCAGACAACAGAAGCATATACACCATCCTACACAGCCAAAATTTGAAAAAATCTCTCTCCCCCCCCCCCATTATGAAAAAGAAAGCACACACCTATGTCTTCCAGCGACATTCCTATCATTTGCTTTCAGCCTGCTCACTTTTGAGACCCAGCGACTGCTGCTCCCTACGAACGCACCAAGCACCACAACGCTCATTTCACTGGCAGAGCCCACGAGGCACTTGAACACATCTCGCTAAGACAACTCTAGAATAAAGGCGCTCACTTTTACCCACTGGTAAAAACGCAGGGCGAGCCCGTGCTCACGACCTGAGAACACCCAGGCAGGCGCGCAGCCATCTCCAGCACGCTCCTGTCCAACCAGCTCTGGTAGCCACTGGCTATTCAATGAAATACGTGCCCGGAGCCTATTAATTGCGTTTGCATTTTCTGTTATTACAGAAACACAGGCAGCAAGCACGCAGGGCTCGCTAATAGCCGAGAGCAGCATTGGGGAGAAATAAATTAGGCTTAACCAAAGAGACCTCACAGAAAACCACCCAAACGCAATGCAAACGCTGCCTGCTCTGAGCGAGCAATACCCAACCGCAGAAGTTTGGGTTCCTACAAACCCGGCTCCTACAAACCCCCGTCCTCGGGCAGCACCGAGCCGGGCAGGCAGGGCTGCGGGCGAGCAAAGCAAAGCTCACCGGGCTGGGCACAAGTGGGAACTGCGGGTAACTCCCCCCTTGCCTCCTGCTCCATCCCAACCCCGGGGGCTGCAGCACCCCGACCCCAGCCCTACAGCGGGGCGCGCAGCGCTCCCTCCCGGCACCGGGAGCGGGGACGAGAAACCGAGGGATCTCTGCGGACAGCAGCTGGGGGGCTCGGCTGGGTCCCGGTGCCGAGTCCCGCAGCCCCTCCACAGCAGCCCCAGCCCCAGCCCCTTACCTCCCGGCGGCTCCCGCTGCCGTGCTCGCCCCGTGCCCGGCCGCCGCCGAGCGCCGGAGCCGCCAGCGGAGCTGCTCCGCCTCCGGCCGTGCCCCCCGCTCCGCCCCCGGCACGGCCCCACCGCCCACAGCGCCCGGCCCCGGCCGTCGGGGAGCTCCGGGGGTCGGCAGCACCGAGGGGCGGCAGCCCCAAGGGTCGGCAGCCCCAGCGGTTGTAGCCCGGGGACAGCCCGCCGAGAGCCTCCGGTGAGATGCTGCACGGCAGAGATGCTGCGGGTGGCTAGGAGGGGGCATCTCCGGCCCCTGCACGCAGCCTGAGTGCACACAGGGGTTGGATGCGATGAGCCGAGGGTTTTTTCCAACGTACCTGGTGCTGTGATTCGCTGATAACCCAGCTGTGCCCCAGGGAAGCGATGCTACGCGGGCCCTGCTGCTCACAGAGGTGCTTGCTGCCTTGGTGGTAAGGAAAAAGTGTGCAGAAGTAGCGCTTGCTCTCAGTAACAGCACCTCGGGAGCAAGGAGTTAGTGAAGTGGATGTGGCACTCATGTCTGATAACAGGTAGCAGTGCAAGGGGCAGCCCCTGTGAGATGTCCCATGCAGACAGGTCCTGCTGCAGCCAAGAAGCCCTGTTCACACTGCCCTACAAGACAAGGGGATGCGGATCTGGATCCTCCCAGCTTGTTGGAAGAACAGGAGGCAACACACACGCCTAGCAGTGCAGTGCAAAGGAAAAAAGAAGCGCCAGCATCTCCGTGTATCTGCTAATGCCTCCTCTATCTGGTAATGAACACATACAGGGCTCCCCAGGTGCAAATATTGGCGTTGGCTTTCTTTTTTTCCTCTTGTGATAGAAAAATAGGGAGATACGCACAGAAGCTAACACTTACGGCCCCAAATCCATTTCTCTGTAATAGCAAAACTAGATTGCACAACCAGATCATATTTGTAACATATGTTTTGTTACAGTCTATTGCTTAAGACAGGCAATCATTTTCAGGTCTGATATTTTCTTATAATGCTTGGGCCCGTGTTTTTCCATTGCTGTTTCACTGTTCATTTATTTGTGTCACAGCATGAGCCTACCTCTCCTTGCTCTTTGTGGCTGAGTAGGGGATTTCCATTTCTTTATTAGGCACAGTTTGACACGAGGTAATAGCCTTGTTCCTCATTTGATTCCTTTGCAAAGGACTCGGAGTGCTATTTTCCAGGAGGCTGGCTTGTCATACTCCTTGAGCAGCAGATTGTGGTAGTTCTTTCAGGCCACGGTGACATTTGTGCCCAGCAGACCTGTCACACTGCACCCCCCCGACACGGCGCCTGCACCCCATATTCAGCCCTGTTCTGCCCCAGGCCTGTGCCAGGACCCCACAATTTTGCTATATATACGGTGAATAAGCTGTGAAAATGTGGGATCGCATGCAGAGGGCTTCTAGTGGGTTTGCTCATGCTCCAGACACTGCAGTTTTAAACAGCTCCACGTCCCATAGAAAACTTCCCCTCCTCCTCAGGGGCACCCTTGCATTTTCCCAACAGCTGCCCCCCCCCAGCTCCAGTGACATCACTGTTCTGAAACTATTCTGGAAAAATGTACAGGGTGATGTATTGAGACTTCTACATGTTTTCTGTTTTCCACCCTGATTCCATGAAACTGTTTTGTAAATGAACAGAAGGGAGCTATATGTGACCCCAGCTTCCCAAGCTTCCACGAGCTCGCGTAGACACAATAGTCCTCTTACATGCTTGATGTGCAATTTAAGGGGCCGCCGCCGAAAACGAGCTTCCCGAGCTTATAGTGCTTTCACTATCATGAAGGAGCTGCTTTGTGAGTCCCAGCCGGTGCTGAGCTGAGCTTTGCACTTAAAGCTGGGGTTTACATTCATCACTATGTATGAAGGACATAGTATAACCCCCACGAACTGAGCACATGATGCCAACAACTTTGGATAAAAACAATTTTGCTATAGATAAGCTTGCAAGAGGGATGTTTTACTTGTTTTCTGCTAAATACATCACTGACATGAAATCAGGAGAAGGAAATAGTTCCGTGGCTTAGCCCAAAGCCCTGGAGCCACTTCCTCCTGTTTCGGCAGTGCCAAGAGCTGAAGGGCTGCCCCGTGAATATCGCATCCCACGTACTGTAATCTGGAGCCTCTCCCAGTACCTTTCTGATAGGTACAAGTCTTCAGAAGCAGAAATTGCCACGTTGGGAAGCCATAAACAAAACGGGGCAGGTTCCTCACTGGTGTAACTATGGATTTGGAGAGAACTGAGTTTAACTCCATGCAGCTAACCCAATGCTTCTAACCCCTCTCCCGCCCGTGCTTTGCGCCTGACTTCTCAACTCTGCAGTCGCCCTTCTGCTTCCTCCCCACCTTTCCTCCCGCTTCCTTTGCCTCCGGACATCTCCTTTTCTTTTCCGATTATTTTCTCTCACTAGTCCTACTCGTGTTTTTCCGAATTTGCCGTAAGGCGTATAAAGAAGTGATCCAAGCACAATCCAGCTTGGCTGCAGTTCCGAGAGCTGGACCGACACGCAGCCCAGCTCGTTGCCTCGGCAGATGGGCAGAAGGAAACTCTCTGGCATCTGCATGCTGGAACCTGAGTATCAGTCTATTTCCAGATAACTGCGGCACATTCCAGGAGCAATCTGTGCTCAGTAGAAATCACACAGTGTTATTAACTCTGCCATGAGGCTGAACGGCGCTTCCGAGAGCGCAAAGTAAATAAGACCTTAGCCCTAGCAAGCCGAAGATGACAAACTGACTGTCTGAAGCTGATCACCTGCTCCCAGGTAAAGGCACCAAAGGAAGCGATCTTGTTTTTCCCAAATGTTGAGCACTCGTCCCACCCATCATTATGCTCCATCAGCTGCTATCAGACTGCTTTCCCAGGGCCCCTCCATCAGGCCTGGGAAAACAGCATGAGGGGACAGTTGACGTACTGGTAGCGAGAGGTTTGTTCAAGCTTCATCATTAAAAGTGTAATTAAAACCTTGCCAGTATATTTTTCAACCCAGTTTTGCTTTCTCAGGCTCAGCTGGGAAAACTGAAGCTACAATGCTTACAACGTGGTTTCTTTGTCAATATCTGCATTTCCCAATCGTTTTTGCTCAAGCTACAATGAGCATTTTGGAGAAAGAAATATCACAGGCCCTCACGCAGCTTTGCCATGCTTTTTTTTTTTTTTTTTTTTCAATCAGGAATTAATCTGTTTTGAATATTCATTTGCAGATTTATTTTTCCCAATTTCAGTTACATGTTTACTTGCTCACGTTAACACACATGTATGTTTTTCCAAAGGGAAAAGCATGTCCTGTCACAATTTCACCCTCTTACGTTGCAGACCCTTGGTGACTCACAAACTACAAGATGGGAAGCAGGCTTCTAGGGAAAAAAACAAACAAACAAACAAAAAAAAAACATTCTTCTGAAGATTACCCACTCCGTGAACAACACTTTGTGCACACTGAGATACACAAATAGGTAGACATAATTTTGCTAACTGCTTTTCTGCACATCCCCCTCCTTCTTTGTCACTTTGAAGTAGCAGGATGGTACAAAAGAACTGGCAGTGATGCCTGAAACCAAAACTCCAGAAGCAACAATTGAACGAGCCTCTGGACCCCATCCAGAAAAATCTGAATTAAGAGAATTCTTTATAATAATTTTAATATTAATCGCTGAAGGCATTCTTTTAAAGAAAAATGAACATATTTCAGATGATACCCGTTTCCAGTGCTAACAGATAAAGCTGTATAATACTGAAGGAAACAAATTAACAGTGATAAAATAGAAAATACGCTTTGCACTGTCATTTTTTTCTTTTTTTTTTTTTAAGTTTCCTAAAATTAAGTTTATGCCAAAACCCCATGATTTCCAACTGCACATCCTATGCAAAAGTTTTTAACTTTCCTATTTCCTCTGAAATTTGCAGCTGTTTTTTTTTTTCTTTTTTTTTTTTTTTTTCTGTATTTCTTGAACATCACAACTAAACAAAATTTGTTTCCCACAAACTTTTTAGTCATTTTCAGTCACTAAGGACAAGCACCATGGAGGCCCCCGTTGCACCAGACACCCCACAGTCCCTCTGCCCTACAGGACTACATACGACAAGAAAGACAAATAGAGGGGAACGGTCATCCCTGTTCACAAAGAGGAAATCAAGGCACAAAGAATTAATGAAGAAAAAGTACTGGAGGCCTGTGGCAGCTCTAGGACATGAGCTAGGAAATCCTGGATCCCAGACAAGTGCCTTATTCATCCAAACATGTATCCCCAAATGTTTTGACACTTCTTGGCATTTGCATTTCTCTTGTAACACTAAGGGAGGAGGCTCAAATGCAATTTTAAAACCCTGTCTCACATTAAAATCCTGAAACAGTTTTTGTTCTCATCAGATTTTATGAAGCACCTACTTCTTCCTTTAAGAGAAAGAAAGCTAACAGACATAGCTTCAGGGTTTATTTTTCCTTGAGATGTTCCAATTAAGTAACACTTTATTGGACAGTTAGAGGTTTTTTTTTTTTTTTTTTTCTGACAAAGAAAAGGTACACAGTTCACAGATATCTCTGCAGAGAAAAGCAGTAACTGCCAAGGGGCAGATGGAAGTGTTGAAAACTTCACTTCTGACAACAGCTAGATGGTCACCCTGCAATTTGTTTCAACACAGCCAGTTGTGTTGCCATAACTTGTTAAACATCTGCTAAAAACATATGGAATCCTCCCGGGGGATGTAAATTGATGCCATTCATCAAACTATTGCACGGCTTCCCTTCTCCCCAAATGACCCCCTCCAGAGAGCCAACTGAAGCAAAGGAGCTTGATGTCTTATGCACAAAGGGATCCCTGGCCAGAAAGGTGGTGATAGCTCCCCTTGAACCTGGGAGAAGGTCCTATCCGGGCGCGTTCTTCTGAAGCACATGAAGTAACATGGCTAAGGAGAAAAGCAAAATAACACAGCATCAGAACTCCGAATCAGCCATCCAGTGAAAGGAGGAAGTGTGGTGTCCTACAGCAGAACTTGTCCCCATTTTGCAGAAATTAGTTTCCATGGGCGCTACCAAGTTCATTGGGAGACTGTTGAAATTATGACCTTTGGCATGGAAGGTCCTGCAATTTTTCCTGGTGTCACATGAAATAGAACTTTATTAAATCAAGAGAGTTGGACTGTTTGGTGTCTGAACACTGGGATAAATGCTCATTGCTGTGCAAAATGACCGCAGGAAGGCTGCAAAGCACTCGCAGTGTCAGTGACTTGGGGCGTTATGACTGGCAATCAGTTTGCATGGTCTAATGGCTGCTGGACATCAAGCGTGATCCCAGAATTGTTCATGGTCCAGTTCAGTGCCCTGAGTCGAGTGTAGCTTTCAAGGTCTGAGCTGATCTCCAGTGACAGATGGAGGTGTCACATCCTGACATGAAGTCCATGAAGCAATGATTGGATTGTGATGCTACCATAACCTAATTGGAATAGCTGCCGAAATGCACACACCTTCCTTTTGTTCCCTGAAGCTTCTCTGTTTTGTTTGTTTGTTTGTTTGGTTTGGTTTGGTTTCTGTTACATCACTTTCTTTCTTTAGTAGATGATAATATTTCTCTGCAGACCTCTTTTTGCTTGTCATTCATCCCTCTTGCAAGCACACACAGCCAGGGCAGAATCTGAACCACACAAGTTTTGCTTCCTTTTCCTCAGTCTCAAGAGTCCTTCCGTGTAAGCGTGCGTAAGGGAGCCCTGCTCTTCTGTCAACAAAAGGAGACTTGTAAGAGAAAAGGGCACCTCTGCGGGGTGTGAGGCTGGGAGATTGCTGAATGCTTTGTGGTGGGACTGAGGCACACTTTGTGCAAGGGTAGGATCAGTTATTTCTAAAAGTGCAGTAATAAAATGAGCAGTCCTTGTGAATCCTTCAGCAGGCACTAATTAATTAGCCTGCCATTTTTACAAGTGAGGGCGAACGAATGCCAGGGATTGGGAGTGATTTCCCCTAGGAGGCATCAAGATTAGAATTTACGGCTCCTAACCTGTGATCGAACCATGGGATCGCACCTCTCTCAGCTACTTCAGACGTGAGGTTTCTTTACCTGATGATGGAAACCCTTTCACTGGCTGGACACTCGTTAGTTGGAATGAGTGTCATGCAAATACGGTTATTTTATGACTGAAAAATATGAATTATTGTAGGCCGATGTGGAACAAGGGTTGGAACTGTGAGCCCCTTATCTGATTGATTCCTGCTGTGAATATTTTAAACAACATTGTGAGTTACTAGCTGCTGTTTCCTATCAGGAAGAGATAACTGTGGATTTATTAAAGGTTGGAGCCAACTTCACCCCTGGTTTAACTAAACTGATTTGAATGAAAAAAATGCCAAGGACACATGCTTTAAGTAGCTCCTAGCTACCTAATGACATTAACTTATTGTACACACATTGCAAAAGCTTTCAAAGCAAGAAAAAAGAAGCCTCTTCTTGTTTCCTGTTTTTCTGAGCTACCCACAGAGAAGGATCCAGAATCCAAATTCTGCTCTCAAACATCCCCAAGATGCTCTTCCAGACCACTAGAGGCTGAATCCAGCAAACCCTTGAAACCTGAGAAGTAAGGAAAGCCTGGCAGAAGCTCTGAAGCTTCCTGCTCCTCCCTCTCGTATCCAGCCCCTTTGAGCAGCCTTTAACGCCTTGCTTTGGCATTTGTGATCCTGGCTGTGATAACAAATTGCAAAAGTGGGCGTGAAAGCAAAAAACTTGAGAAGAAAATGTTAACTGGACTTCTCTGAAATCACGGGAAGTACAGCTGAGTCAAGACTTAGGAGTTTAGAGGGGAATAGGGGCTTGCCCAAATCACTTCTGCAGCACTGCTTTTAAGACGGTTTAAATTTCTCTGGTAGAGACGTATGCAGAGGGAACAAAGCAGTGCAATCCCTCAGGTCAGCCCCCCTATGCAGTTTGCAGTACTGTCTGTGCATTTCCATCCCTCGCCTTCTCAGTACATCTCACTGTCTCTCAGACTTTCATCTCCTCTTCTTTCTCTGGGCTTGTTTTCTCCTCCAGTTTCCTGCCCTGTTGTTTTCTATACTGGACTTGCACTAATGCTTTCTTTTCCTCTGTGTCTTCCTGTGATGTCCTTTTCTCTTTAACCTGACAGACTGGGAGCAAATATCTGTTGTAAGCAAAAGCAGTGACATGCTGAAAGGATGAGAACGGAAACTCTGGCTTCCTTGGAAACAGCCACTGAAATGAAGCAATACTTTTGTGAAGGCCAGGGTATTGATAGAGCAGCTGGTCGCCTTCCAACGGGGATTCTCGATGTTCCAGGGCTATAATCAGGCAAACACAGAATTTGCCAACCAAGGCTTTATTCAATGTGCCAGGGAGCAGCCGTCCCTTCACCTGAGCCAGAAATGGCTTCACTAATGTGCAGCATGTGCACGAGCCACTGAAGAGCCTTCACCCTTCATCAGTCAGAGAAGTGCAGTTGGGTGTGCAGCCTATATATGAAGAATGAAGGAACTAAGAATGAAGCCTAATGGCCCCTTGAGAGCATGGGGAGTGGGAAAATAAAATAAAATTAAAAAAAAACCTTCACCTGAATTTTAATCACACCCAAGGGAAGACATGAGATTTAATACAAAACATTACACAGCTGCTTTGCTACACGAGATTAACTTCATGTAACAGGATGAATAAAAATATTCCCACTCCAACTTTCTGAAACATTCTGCCCCGAGGCGGCGAGAGAAATGGCACAGAATACAGAATAAGGCAGGGAGATGAGCTAGAGATGCTTTTAAGCTCTGCGTAAGTCACTCATCCAAAGCTGGGCTCTGACACAAATCTCCTTCAGCATCTCAAATTAATAATTCATCTTTAGTTAGGCGATCATTACGAGATCCTTTTTTTTGTAGACAGACAGACAGAAAGAACACATAAAAGAGTTAATGCAGACTGGCCATACTATGAATCTTTGAAAGCAACAGGCTAGGATTGCACCTCTTAGGTTCTCCTAGTGCTGTGCTAACAGCTTGGGCATTTGCAAAAGGCTGCAAATGTGCCTGTGTGAGGAGTGACCCACTTCTGCAACTGGAAGCTGGAATGCCTCCCAGATGCACACATGAAGTTTTGGCAGCAGAGAGAGAGAGAAGTTCAAGGAGACTAGGAAGAGAGTTCAAAAGAGGAGTGTGAACAAAAATGCCAAAGCAGCAAACCATCTATCTCTGAACTCTTTGAAATCCGTCTGAGACGAGCTGCTATCAAGGTCACACGAGATGTCTGTGGTAGAAATGAGGCAACTTCCCTCAGTCACTAAGGGAAGTTGTAAGTTCATGCCGCAGCCTGCCCAAGTCAGCAGGGACTCGGTCACAAATTGATTTACAAGAGTATCAGCTGGAGGTATAACCTTTTTGCTTTTCAAGCTGTAGAGTAAATGCATGTCCCCTGACATGTAACTTTCCCTGGTAACCCTGCCAGCCATTTATGAAGCAAGAGTGGGATTTCCTTTGTGCTCAGCCTGACAGGCACAAAACATACATCCATAATCAACAATTTTTGTAAGTCCTATTCCTGATAAACAATTATCAGAGACATCCAACTGATCGTCATGCACATTGTGCACATATCTTTTTGGGGCAGCAGTCCCATTCAGACCTGGAAACTAAGCAGCCTCTAGCACCGACTAGGCCTTGGAAAATAAATCTAGCTCTCAAACCTTGCTTGTGACTCAGATATAATTTTCTTCTTCTATGCCAGATGAGAATTCACAATTTCAGTGTGATGCCAATCACAGAAATAAGCAAAACAGAGAGCTGCCCAGGTCAGCCGTATGCTCAGGGACAGTGTGCTGCCTACTTAACCTCAGCCGGAGCTCTGGAAAGGCAGGCGGTGTCTGCGGCTGCCGGGACAGAAGTCAGGGTTATTCAGAACAGATGCAGCACTCACTTACCTGATCTCTCCCAGGTGTCTAGCAGCGGTAGCTGCAGCAAGCCCAGTTCCTCAGTGCCTTCAGCCTGCAATTAGAGTTGTACCCCTTCCTGCTGCTCTTCCCTTGCCTGTGGAAAAAGCAATCGTGCTCCAGTCCCTCATCTTGAGGGCTGAAAAATTCAACTTTGTCTATGCTGAGAAGCCTCGAGTCATCCCTGGGCACGGGTGATGCTCTGTGGCTGGAGGTGTTGTGAGTGAGAGGTAAATCAAGATGTTTGGTTATAAAGCAGCAAGTGACAAGTCTTGGAGGAAAAAAAAGAAAAAAAGGTGTTATCTTTAGTAACCAGGCCAAATGCCAGCTCCAGCTAAGATAACAGACATTCTACTGACTTCCTGCAATTTTCCTTCAGTGAAATATTATCCTCTTTACTTCCTGCCAGAGTGTCATTTAACACTGTTTTGCCAGCCTACCGTGATTCACTCAAAGGAAACTGCATTTTAATAAAGACTAAAGTAACTCCACTACATTAGAGATGCATCCAAACCGTGAGGTTCAGAATGAGATTTAAATATGTATTCAAGAGGCTGTGTGAATTCAGAGGTTTAGTTCAGTGAAATTACCAATACTCTTTTACTGTAGGAAAAAACAACAACCAACCAACCAGTTAAATACATGGATGACATGAGCGCTCCTGTCTGCATCCAGAGAGTAGATGTTACTAAAACTATTTATTCAGAACAATAGCAAAAACCCTTTTCCTATGGCACCCTGATTTCAGATTCCAGCAGCCATCAATCCTATCACCTGGAAACAACTGCTGCTCCCAGACACTGCACTGAAGTGCTCTCCAAACAACAGGTACCAGCCAATTTCCACTATCTTTCATCACGATAGCTGCTGGGCCATATCCATACCAGCACTTGCTGTGCATATTGCAGTCATGCCTCAACAATGCTTTGCCAACAGTGTCAGGTGATAGAAATGCTTTGTCATAACATATTGCCTGAAACAAAATAAACTCACACCGAAGCAATTTATCCCTACCTGTAGATTTGCACTGGAATAGG
Organism: Anas acuta; assembly: GCF_963932015.1. Classification (NCBI taxonomy): domain Eukaryota; kingdom Metazoa; phylum Chordata; class Aves; order Anseriformes; family Anatidae; genus Anas; species Anas acuta. Next base: position 52,455,747 of record NC_088983.1, on the reverse strand, counting down.
CTAGCGCACCAGAGGAAGACAAAACAGCTCCCAAAGTAGGCAGGAGGAACTGTTTTTCTCTTCACAATGGGTTTCCTCATCAATCAGGCATGTTCATTAAAGCTTGCTTCCTTTAGCGGGATCGCAATAAAGGGCAATTATGGAGGAGGAAAAGGAGTACAGAGTTATGACTTGCCATCTTCCAGGATTTGTCCTGAGGATTAATTGAATCCACCGCTCTAAGGAAGCTGAGTCCCCACTGAGTGGGTGACCAACATCTTCATACCCTAGTGTGACTTTACAATAACAAGACACCCTTTCTGCACACATCAGAGCACATCCTTAGCAGGAACACTTGATACAGAGCACAAACTACAGGCTAAGGAGGAAAGGTACAGCTATTCACCGCCATCCAGGTAGCGGCAGAGCCTCAGGATCTACCAGGCCAGCTCCACCATAGCTAATAGGCAATTCCTCTATCAAGTGTCATGCTGTTCATGTGTTCCTGCTTCTCCCCTTCCTCCCGGAGCACTGGTGGTGGTGTTGATGGAGGTGGGATTACAGCCAGCTGCTCCTTGACGTGAGGTGTGTCAGGCAGCGGGACGCTGCTCCCAGCTCCAGAAGCTGTCAAAGCCATCACGGATTTATATTCTGTGGAAGTAATTAGGGACTCCCCGTTGCTCCTGCACTCACCGCCCATTTGTAGGGCAATCACATCAGACTAGAGTCGTGCTCAGTCCGTGCTGCCAGCCTCCCCTGCAGCCAGTGGAGACTATTAAGAGAGGTTACTGGGGCAGATGGAATATTCCCCACTAGAATGCACACACACAGCTATGGATTTTGCCCTTGTACATTGCCTGTGGCAATTTCCAGCAGATAAATGAAAGCTCCTCTTCTCATTGATTTTTTTTTTTTTTTTTTTTTTTTTTATAATTTGCATCACTTCTTGCTTCCAGTCCTAGCGAGCCCATCTCCACTCCGTGGTGCAGACACTCATTCACGTTTATTTTCCTGTTTGCCTGTTGTTTTTCCTGTTCATTGGCTCACAATCTCCACGAGTAGCACAAATAGAAAGACATTGTGCTACGAGGCTGGAAGGGGAGCTGCTGCTGCTGCTCACCAGGCTCCTTTCATAAGGTTTGCACAGAGAAAGGGCTGGCTCTAAAATGGTTAAGCAGATTTCTTCAGCTAGCTTGGGTCCTTTGCTCACCACCCACAAACAGGACTAGCAGCTCAAAGGCTCACTTTATCCTCGCATCAGGAGAGAGCTTTCCCAGAGCAGTGACTTTCTTCAGCAGTGGGCTTCCCACTGCCATGGGAGGCTCACCGGGGGAGCAGGACCCATGATTTTGAGATTTTGGCCAGGACGAAAGGCCAAGCTCTTGCAGTTTCCTGCCTACCAGCGGATCCCTCTGGCAGAGCCCTTGCCCTCCCCCCCGGGTGAACTGCAGTTGACCCAGCGAATTCAATTAGAATGGTTCTTCCTTTATCAAACAAACCCCACATGGCCCAAACCAAACATAGCATATTTGAAAACAAATGGATTGAAACGGCCCTAATCCACTCAGACACTGTCCTCTGCACATGTTCCCTCCGACTCAGCCTACCCACAAACGCAATCAGGGAACCATCAGGATCCCAGCTGGTCTGCAAGGGGAGAGGAGCGCCTGACCCCGCAGAGCAGAGAGCACCACGGACCGAGGGCTCTACCACACAGCCCCTTGCAGGGCTTGGCTCTGCTTTTTGGGCCAGTTTCCTGCCTGCCCCACTGTCTAGCCCTTAGGGAAAGTGGGAGAGTGCCTCAGCTGGAGCCCTAGGGAAGAAAACTTGCATTGAGTTTGACAAAGCCCATCCCAAAAGGCTTCCTCCACCTGACCACTGAGGCAGCAAGGCACTTGAGCTGTCTCCAGTGGCAATGCCCACTGAGGCTACTCTCCCCTGCCTCAGCAGCTCCTTGTTCAGCCTTACCCCTCTTGGTGGCAACCAAACAGCAGGAAACAGGCAAGTGCGAGGGCAAGCAGGCCAGGAGGGTTCAAAGCCAGCAAATCTGTTTCCTTTCTATAACCTGTATTTATCATTTTTTCCACTGTATAATACATGTTTCTTAGGTGAGTTTAACAAAACTGAAATAAGATATCCTCTGAAACTAGACCAGAGATCTTAGTAAAGTATATGCAAAGAGACCACTGAAAGGCATAAATTTGAGATTCCCATGTTTGCTATCCCAGACTGCCTGGAATGTAAGGCAGGACGTACATACCGAGTGCTGGCCATGGATCATCCCGCTGGAACCAGTAGCCACTGCTCCAAAGGTCCGAGACGAGCTAATCTTTTGAGCCACTTCCTTTGCTGCAAAGCCCTCAACAGGTTTTCCATATTCTCTAAAATACTGGTTGTGTTTTCTTTTTTTTTTTTTTTTTTTCTTCTGTCAAAAGGTTATGAAGGTAAAAGGTCAGAAAATCAAGAGGGAATTTCTGTTGCATGGCCCAGTTATGTTCAAAGAACCATAAGTGACTTCCAAGAAGTTGCTGCAAAGCCCAAACTCACCCCAGCGAGAGCTCCCTAGGGACACCGAGGGGCGGGTTTTAGCACTCACTGCTGCTTCTTTTTCCCTTGCAAACACTTCCAGTGGGGTACTCAGGCAGCAGTGTGGTCTCCTCACCAAGAACAGACTGAGATGTCTCCGAGGGGACTTTTGGGAAGGCCTTTGGAGGGGGCTGGAGGGAGCAGTACGATCAGCAGTGTAAACACATTGCGTGCAATGGAATTCACTGGGAGAAGGCACTGATCTGCTTCTGCTGATCTGGAGATTTCAGCAACTCAGAAGACCGCGTGGAGTTGCTCATTTACATTTTGCTACCCACAATTCACTTCCAGCTCATCTATTTCCCACAGGCACCAACATCAAAGCTGTGGAAACAAGCTATCTTCGCATGGAAGTTTTTCTTTTTAATTAAATGTTATAATCTAAGGCCAGAAATTCCTTCTTCTGTCACAGCTGGAGAAAGCATAAAGGGAGAAGCGAGGGCAGAGGAACAGAATCCATCAGTCACTGTACAAGGAGAGCGATTGCTTGGCTGTGGATGCTTACAATTGCCTTCTGCCTGCTTGGCTCATTCATGTAACATATGGCAAAGCATGGAAAACCCACCTATAGCCCAAAGGTCACTATGCCACCTGCAGACCCCAGACAACACGCAGCCTTGCACAAATACACATGGAAGTAATTAGGGAGGCAAGGGAGCTGGGATTTGAAGCGGAACCCCCTCAAGTCTGCCACATTAATCCTTCCAGCTGAGCTGGAGAAGAAGTCTGAATTCCCGGGGGTCTGGTTGCTGTAGCCTGGAGCCTTGAATGGAAAAAAAAATTATTTACTGTTTTCCTGCCACTAACATGCCATTGCGTTTGTGGGGTTTGGGTGGGGAGGAAATCCTAAGGGAGTTCCAAAGGGGCCAGGTTTGCTTCCCTTGCTACCTGCATAGCTGCAGCTTGGCAGGCTGCTTTCTCTTGCCAGCATCACTGAATGTGCATTCGGTTTAGAAATTACATTTGGGTTGCTCTTCTAAATGTACTCACCGAGATCCAAGTTTCCAATGCCAGTAAGTCTTCAGGCTTCTCCTCCTGTAGATCCAAACACCTGTGGTCTTCCTACCACATTTGCTACCAGGCAATTTGAAAAAAAGTATGATGCCAGACATCATTCCCTTCACAATACTGGCATATTTCTCTTGTCTCCTGCCTACTTAATTCCGCTGGATTTATCATCTCTTGCACATAGTTTCCTTGGCTTCTGCTTTTTCTCTCAAAGGTTCACTGCTCAGGCCACTCCTCACACAAAATTACGACTTCACATAATGAAAATATCACACAGTAAACAGGGAGGGTGGCTCTGGTATTGTTAATGAATGGAAAAACAAAAATGAAAACCTTGTCACAAAGACTTCACCCGAGTCCCAGGGCCAGTCTCTCAGCCTTCTTTCCCACACATAGCCTTGCAACAGGACTTGAGGGAAGGAAGGATTTTTTCCTCAGCAAACAGGGAAGGACCAGGACAAATGCTGCTTGCCTTTCCTGGGGCTTATGCAAGCATCAAGGCATTTCTAGTGGCCAGAGATCTAAAATATCCAACATTCACGTATTAGGTATATGTAGAAGGAGGGGGTGGTGGTGGTGGAAGAAATGGAAGTGAGAAGGCCAAGGTCAGAGGAGGAGGAAGATGAGGAGGCACCAGCAGAGATATTCCCTGCAGCCCTTGGGAAGGTCCACATGGGAATGGATTTTCCTGACAGAAATCAGAGCAGAGGAAAGGTGTGAGGGGGAATGAGTGGCAGAGACAAGCCACTAAGCACTGACCTGTAAGCCTCCATCCTTGTCCCCCTGCACTGCCTGGGGGAGTGAAGTCCAGTGAAGAAGTCAAGTTGAGCCAGGGATAAGAGGTGCTGTTTTAATGATTTTTGTTTGTTTGTTTTCCGCTATCCAAATTAGTAACTACATTTTAATTGGCAATGAATAAATTTCCCCAAGTCTGTTTTGCCTGAGACAGTAATTAGTGAGTGATCTCCCTGTCTGTATATCAACCCACCAGCTTTCTCTCTCTCTCTTTTTTTTTTTTTATTTTTTTTTAAATTTTCTTCCCCTTGGAAGCAGTGGGAAGGAGGGAGCAAGCAGCTGGGTGGGAGTTTAGCTGTTAGCCGGGGCCAAGCCACCACAATACAAAAGTAAAGCCTTTGTAGACCATGCAATCCAGCATCCAACACACCCCTTAAATGAAAACAACTGGTTTCAAGGCATACCAGAGCGTGCAGTCTCTACAGACTACTAGCAAGTGGCACATCATGCTCTTATCACCTCATCACATTATTCGTATACACTTGGTGAAAAACAAGCCACTGCATTCATCTCTGTGCCTCCTTCACTAAGGGAAAACATCTCGTAAGCCCAGCCATCTACCATGTTTCTGTGTCATTGATCCCCTAGAGCTTTTCTATCTAATTTTAAACTAACTGTTTACATTTTCTGGATTGTGTCAAATAAACAGACACTACTATGTGGAAGCTCAGGATACAGGAAGGGGCAGGGTTGGGGAGCACTGCTCGGCTCTTGCTTCTCTTCCCATCTCTTACTGGAATATAAATATTGAGCATACAATTCCTAGTCCACCTGTCTCTGTTCTTATGGAAATGTCTGGGTAAACTCTCTGGCATCACACAGAGCTGCCTCTGCTTCTTGAAAGAGCAGGCAAGCTCACGGGGTACAGCTCTGAGTGAACAGCAGAAATGCTTCTATGCTACCTTTCTGTTGTTGCTTGGCCAGCGATTTCCAGGCATTTTACATAATGCAGTCACTCAAACTGGGGATCAAGATTATTTCCCTTTCATGGTGGCTTCCAGGGAGGAAGGGGGTTGGTGTCTGCTGCTCCTGCTGAGCCTCCCAACTCTTACCTCCCAGTGGAGGTGAACAAACCAAAACAGTTATCTCCATTTTACAAGACGTTCCATCTCCTGTTGAGAGAACAGAAAGCAAAATGTGCTGGGACATCAAAGACAGAATTATGGGGGCTGCTGGGTGTTCCTCCTGTCATATGGAGAAAATTGAGTTCCAAAGACACAAGCTACCCAGCAAAGCCTCCTGCTGAATATCAACTGAGAAGCTGATCCTAAGTTCCAACCTTGGGCTACTATCTTCAGCTGGGCTTTGCTGCCTTTCCTTACACTTGAAAATGAAGAGAAAACCCTAAATTGCTCTAGAACAGAGTTTACTCAGCAGCTAGTTGGCAGACACATGCCACACAAAGTAAAAAGAAATTGCGTGGGGGCAATGGACCTAAACTTTCTTTTGTTGGTTCAAGCATCAGAGCACAGGGATGCCCAGCTCTATAACCCAGAATAAGCATTTGTGGATGTCCCCAAACAGCCATTTAGGGGAACGTCTGCAGAAATTTAATGTCATATCAGCATTCCTGAGTTGGAAATGGCAAATATTTAAGCACTGAAAATACAGAAATGCATGCGTTCAGAGGCTGGCTTAAGGGACTTTCCCTCTGAATGCATTGCTTGCTGAAAATGAACATAACTCATCACTGGAAAGCTAGAAAACTACAATTCTTTTAAGCACCACTTAATTTTTTGTATGAACTAAGCGGATGGATTTTAGCTCTGTCCCAACACAAAGGTCTGAAACCAGGCACCATTTTTCCCCAGAAGGGCATTTCCCATCCTACCTGTAAACTTGTTTCCCTAGTGAAAAGCAAGGTTATCTTGCTAAGGGTCAAGGAGCACATGCCCCCTGTGAGAGATCAGTGGCATCTCTGTTTTATCAGTCCAGTACCACAAACATGACACAATCCTGGAATGGCAGAATGGATAAACAGCTCCTCAAAAAAGATACCTTGTATTTGAGTTTCTGATTGCCCTAGGTAAGGGAGGTACATCTGACTGTCTAGTTTAGGGTTTCAAGCACCTTATAAAGATAACAATAATAATTAAAAAAAATCTTCTCCCATCCTTAGCAGAGCATTTTTCACAGGCAGTTCAATTTTCGTGGAGCCATCAAGAAGCAACATGAGGCGGTGCCCGTTTTCTCCATATACACTTTCTCCACATCACTCAAAGGAGAACAACTCAGTTCTGCATCACTTCCCGTCAGTGTGTGGAGAGAGCTCTAAGTGGTTAACAACACCCCGTCAGCCTGGTGCCTCCGTGACAGCAGAATGGCTGAGACAGGGTCTGAACCATCCACTTCATGTCCTCTTCAGTCACTTCTTAGCCCTCGCATGCTACAGCTATTATCAAAGTAGCTGGACGTGTTAGTGTAATGCTGGTTGGTATGCACTCCAAGGTCTAAACATACGCCTGACTCTTTCCCACTCCGGGGTGCTGGGTAGCCGATAAGCTGGCTGCTCTTCCTCCAGATGCCTGGTCCTACTGCTGCGTAAACACTGTGCAGACTTTCACTGTCAGAAAGTTCACCTTCCTGACAGATTCCTTCCATGAAATATAGTTTCAGCACAGACACAAAGAAACCACATGAGATTCCCACTGGCGGAAATCTCCTTGAGAGCGAGATAGATACAGGGACATTTTACAATGATCCATCAACACGGATAAAAGGTAACGCACTAAGAAAAGCTTGGAAAGTATTTCTTGACCCCGTGACCAAAATTTCTTACTAACTACGTTTCTGTTTGGGCTGAGAAAAAGCTGAAATGCCTAGCTGGGATCTAACATGTACTTTGTTCAGTTTTAGCCAAGATTGTTTTTTTTCACCTCTAATAAATCAGTGTCTTGGCCCCTCCTTCTACGCCAGGGAAAGGAAGGTAGGGCATTAACACAGTTTGAAAGGCTCTGATTTAGGGCTTGGAGAAACAATTGCAAGTAAATTAGTCACTACAGCTTAATGAGTGCATAACAGCTGAACTGATGTAACTGTGTGCACTCTCTGCTCACAGTGAATGCTTTTTATTTAATATGCACATAAAATGACTAACCTGCTGAGTCCTTTTTTTGGTTGCCTTTGCAATGGAAATATTGCCTTTGAGATCCTTTCTTCTGGTGACCATAGTTATCTGTGCCATGTTTTCCCTCTAAATAAATCTCTTTCAAAAGTGAATATTTATGAAGAGAGATTCAGCCAAGCAGAGCAGCAACCTGAGGCTCTGGAAACATCTAACCATTGAATGCACCACAACAGCCGCCGGTACCATCTGCCGCATCAGAGAGTCAAGGTGCACAGCTATCTCCTCTTCTGGGCTGGAAGCTGTTCCAAGCTTTAATCAACATTTGGAAGCAAACAACTGCCAGGCAGAATAAATGAGAAGATCTCCATTAGTCTACGCTCTAGGTGGCACTTGGCTGGCTTCCACATTTGCGTGCCTCTGTGCAGCATTGTGCCTCGCATCACTGTGTGCGAGATGGGACTGTCAGGTTCTCCAGAAGCGCTGAGTATTGGACATTTGCCACTGCCAAGGGACAAGGATGCATGGTTTGATGGAGATGAGATCCTGGACCACCTAGTCCAAGTACCCATCTGTATCATCCAACAGCTTGAACATCCACAGTGCTCATCAACAATGAGCTTGAAACCAGCCTTAGCAGGAATAGAAGGTACAAAGTCTAGGAGATAGTGGGGGCAGGAGATAGCACTGGATTAAAATTCAGCCCTTCTCCTCATGTCTGCCTAAATTTTAAACTCTCAAGGAGCTGAAATCTTAAGTAGGATAATTATTTGAAAATATTACAGCAAAAGATGAATCACTCAACTTTATTAAGCTTTAATGATTGTTTTGATTGCTCTGACTGAGATGACAGGGCTGATTCGACTGTATTTACTAGACCACTTTAAAACAATATCAATAATTTCAACATTAGACCTGCTGATTTTCTCCTTGTTCAACACTTGGCCAGCAATCCAGGCTCTTTGTGTCTGCATGCTGGCTTATGGAAAACGTGATGGCATAATGCCACAGCCCAAGGAAGCATCATCACCCAGATGAGAATGATTGATTCAAGAAACGAAAGTCAGCACTGCTAGGTTACTATACCACAAGCTGGAAAAGAGAAGTCTTCACAGCCCTCTCCCATGTAAAGTAATTTATAAACACCCTGGAGTTTGGCTGGATGGACGTTACCTTTGCAAAAAGGAGCAAATCCCACTCATCTTAATTTTGCCAGATGGCTCTACACGTTCTGTTACGGGACCGGTAGCGGCAATTTCATCACACTGGAGGGATTTACAGATGGGCTATGAGATTTTTACGTCTGAGTTGCTCTAGAGATGCGCGTGCTCCAGCGCCCTGTTGTGAAGAAATGAGACTGCCCACACTGCATGTCCTACTCCTTTTGCTCTGGCAACACTGGAAGCGCTTGTCATGGAGTATTGTATTACACAAGATCAGACCTCATGAGCCACTTCCAGTGGTTACTGACTCTTTTGTTCCATTTTAAACCTTGAGTTACTGAGGTCAAATACAGTGACCCTGGCCTTCATTTGGCATCAAAGGGCGGGATACAGCCTTTATACGCTGTGGGAGCTGCAGCTTCAAAAGACATAGCGTCAATACATACAGGAAAGTGCCTCCAGCACTTAGTCATTACTAGCTGGGGGAAGGCAGGATTTTCCTATAGGTTCCCAGTGGGCCCAGGCACAGAGAATACCAGCACAACAGTCCCTGTGGCTGAGAACAGCAGAGGCTGTACAGAAGGGGATGTTTTGTAAAACTTCCAGCCAGCCAGTTCCTTTAGGGTGCAGGGGATTCCTAGGAGGCCCACAGGAGCAGACACCCTGAGACTTCTGCTCCCCCAGATCTTTGCAGGTGGACTCTAAATTAATGTTAAGTATCACGGCGGAAGGATTCCCAAGCTATCTGCCACCCGCCTGCCACACTGAATTAAGGGCAGCATTCAGACTTATTTGTCTTCCTCCAAAAAGCTTCTGTCTGCAGCTGGAGGCAAAAAATCTGCTTCCCCATATGACTTCAGTGATGTTTGTAGGTCTGGCTTCATTTCACATCACACGGACTTCACCTTTCACACTACACCAGACCACAGCCTGGTCACCAGACCACACGAATGTTTGTCCTCTTAAGCTTGCTCTTCCCTCAGCTCGCAGACAGCTGTATGTTACTGAGCCTTTGGATTCCTGAATTTTTCAAAACCGCAGGGAGGCTGCTACCAGTAGGCCTCAAAGTGACACAGATTTATGTGGCTGCTGGGTGTTGGGCCACGAGCAGACTGTAGGGCTTGCGGGTTTTTCTTCTGGTAGACTTTGGGGAAGAGGTGATATTTTAAAGGCTTTACTTGATATGCTTTCTGTTCCCTGTTAAATTATACAGTACATTGTACTCTGCAAGTTGCTGAGATGGCCTAGCTTTAAACGCAGATATGTTAATGCAAAGAGAAACCTCTGTGACTATGGGAGTGCTGCTGGAAGCTGCATGCCTGAATTAATACAGTCGCTCATTTAATTTAATATAGAAAGTATCTCAATAAAATATAAAGCACAGATTTAAACACACGCACACAGAAACCACCCTGCGGGAGAGCTCTCCCATCCTAGCAGCACAAAAGTAAGTCTTTTCCCTCCACTCCAGCTGCGTTCAAAGTTCTTTAGCAAATGCTAGAATATTACAGTCCTGTTGCCAACCTCAGATCCTCAATTTCAGGAGCTGCAGTGCCCCTCCACATCCCTTCAGACTCTCACCGGGAAGAGTTAAAACTACTTTTGATTTGGTGTGGAAGCATGGGTCTGATAGCACTGGGTATAAAGGGCACTCCCAGGCTCCTCGGGGATTGTGATCTGGAGACCCCCCTTACCTCCTTGTATCACTGAATTTTTTTGTGTGTAGAGTATCCACCACCAGAAAATATCTGAAACTAGCAGAAAAAGGGAAAAAGAGGGATCACATGACTGTTTATCACAGATGTCTTGTTTTGAGAGTGCTAAAGAGGGCCCTAACTCATTACTTTACAATATATCCTAATAAAAAATATATACCACTGCCAAAAACATACTTTCCAACGCTATCACTTTGCCAAAGATTACTGTTGAATGTTCTTTTTTTAAACTCTCCGAGCCTTTGTCCACTGCTGCTTCAAACAATGGCAGCTCGTGAGGATGTGGAACAAACAACCACGTTTCTTTTCTCAGTGTTTGCTATGGTGGGAACAAATAGGGAGAGCCTAAAGGAAATACTAGTTGAGAATAGCGCAGGTGAGAGGAGAACTGGCACGGAAAGGCTTTTGCAATTACAAGCCGGCATTCTCTGCTCTGCAGCGGAAAGGAGGGAATCTTCTCCTCAGCTGGGATTGTGGCTAAAAAGGGAGTCTCTTTTAAGTCTATATATGAGGTGAGGCGAGGATTTTTGTGCCTCTTTGGAAGACACCAAAGGTTGGGTGAGAAGGGGGCATAAAGGCAGTCTGCTCCAATAAAGCACTCCCTAAAAATTCAGCTTAGAGTAAAAGGAAAAGTCAAGGTGGGTAAATCTTGAGCAACAAGAGAAGAGGCTCGCAGGCTGCAGAAATTCCTCCTAACAATGCCTTGGGATCACATAAACAACGTTATTAATAGAAGCCTGCCTCTCAAGCAGCCCTCAAAGACGGCTTCCTCCCATTCTTCTATCTGCATCAATTCAAGGCACAGAAGCCCAGGCTTGAGAAAACCTCATTTGCTCCCCTCTTGTTTTTATCTTTCCCTCCGCTGTATTTCCTGTCGAGATTGCAAGGTCAGAAAAGCCGGAAAGCTCTTTGTACCTCTGCGACTGCCAAACTCTGACCAAGAAATAAAGCCCAGAGCGAGCCCCAGAGCCCCTGCGCCCCAGTGTGGGATCAGGTGGGGAGGAGAACATGCCCAATGCATGTGCCTGGGCAGGCACGGCTGCTTTTCACCAGTAGTTGAGATGGACACAGGTGAGGGTGGGAGCTGGGACTGCTTTTCCAATTACTTCAAGCAAACCAGCATTCCTGCATCACAGCCACAGAACACACCGAGGACTTGACCTCAGTTTTTCTGACCCTTCCAATGAACGTCCCAGCACACAGCCCCAAAACATTGGTTTTCTCTTTTCTGGCTTCTCAAATCCCAGACAACTCTTCAGTGATTTTGTTGTTGTTCTTCTGCTGTTACCAAGATTCCAGCCATATCCTTCTCTACGCCAAAAGTTAATTTGCTCAGCTTCTAGAGTTACGAGAGGGCTGGGGAATAAAGTGAAAAATTTACACGGATTCTGGGATTATCACACGCCACCACCAAATGTACCTACCACATAGAACACAAGGCAATCAAACTCAGACTTGCACACACAGCAGTGAAGAAACCATTATTAACACTGCAGAAACACAAAAGATCAAGACAAATTTCTCTGCATCTACCTCCAGCTTCAGGTGAAACTTTTGGTAAGGTTTGCTCTTCTGCTATAACGGCCCAGTCAGCGGGGAGTAAGCAACAGAGAGTGAATTTGGAAAGTGCTCCCATTGCTCTGACCTGATAGCTTCTTCAGATTCAGACCTAACAAGATGTCAGGACAGAGGCTGCCCTGAGGATTTGACTTCTGACCCAAATCAGATACCTACAGAGAAGTAAGCATATGCTCCCTTCCACTCATCTTTCCAGATGCAATCTGTATCTGAACTTTCATGCTCTGGTTTAATACACAGGTTGTTTGAAACTGGCATAAAAACACCTCCTGAGCATACAAAAAGCCTCTTCCAGTACACGTGAAGAAGCACAAGCTGCTGTTGCCTTTGCCCAAAGTACCTCAGCAAAATACATTTGAGTACTCTGCTCTGAACTCCCTTTGGCTGTATCACTTTACCATACCTCAAGGCCTTAGCATTCCTTTCTCCAACCTCAGTCAGCCCTTCTGAGTCAAAACAGCTTCTTTTAGTCTTTAGCTTCCTACTGGACACCCTGATATATTTCAAGAGAAGGCAGGAAAACGCAGAAATGTCCCTTCCCAGTGGGAAGCCGTCACAGAGCTGCGCTACATCGCACAGCCTTACAGGTTCAGGACTCAGGACTAGATCTTCCCCTCTCTCCCCCCAGATGTTACAGGCTTGCCTCAGCAGCTTTGCTGAAAATTGAGCATTGTGCAAACATAGAAGGAGATTTTACAGGTGCAGAAGAGAAAGCCAAAGACAATACATGTATGATCAGAAAATATTTTGACCATTGTATTACTAACTGTTGGGACTCACTTCTACTTTTGTCACAGAAACCAGCAAATTAAAAGAATTCAAAAGATTACAGGTAATTGTGCTTGCAAGGTTACTGCAAGCAGTGTAAAATGGATAGAGAAGTGATAATCCCGTAAAGTGCTAATCCTTTAATTGCCTCTAGGAAGATGAAATTTGTCCTCTTCTACTCATCAGTAGTTATCTTATATTTTCTGCACTCCTCTCTGAAGCTCTGCTGTTGGGTACCCTCTGAGACAGACTTATTTTCATATATACATCGCATTTTCATATAATCCACTGTAATCATGAGATTCTGTCTGCATTAGAAGTCAAAAAGGCATGAAGATTCGATTATAGGGAAGGCAGGTAGCAGACCCAGCAATGGACCTAGCTTTGTAAAGAGAAATACTCCTGGAGGTTTTTTTTCCCTTTTTGTCATGTTCTGGACTGACTACAGGAGCTGGAGAAAGCAGGGAGCAAGTAGGTAAGAACAGAGAGTAGTAGGCTGTATATCCAGTTGTGATGCTCATGTGCTGTTGGACTTAGATCTGTCAAATTACAATCAAGAAGACGCACAGCTAAACAAAGAGGCCAGCACCTCCCTTATTAAACATTCAAAATTCACAGGGCTAGCAGGCACCACCGCTGATAAAATCACAAAGGAGCTCGGGGTGTGCAGAGCAGCCCACAAATTTCCAATGCCTGTTCTCTAAAGACAGTGTTACTTATGGCAACCAATACCAAGAACAGTCACGCTGATGGCACTCTTCCAGCAAAATGTTATCAACACTCTACTTCTGTACACAGCTAATTATACCGTGCCCAAATGCCACAGGGAGATGGTTGCTCTATCAGGAAATGCACAGAAACATATGCTGCCATATGGAGGAGACAGTCTACACTGGGCCTGCCTCTCTGTGTGAAGAAGCCTCTCGGCCCTATTCTATTACTGTTTATAAAATAGCTTCCCTAGAAGATAAGCAGGATGAGGGAAAAGCAGGAAAAAAAAAAAAAGGCAAAACATTTCTGTCTAACTTTTGGGATAAGAACATCAGCAAGTGGGAAGGAAAGTTGTCCCGGGGATCTGTAGTAGGGATAACAAAGCTTTATGGACATGTTGCAGAGCCCTGTTTCCTAAACAGGAACTTTGCTTTATTGCTAAAAAGCATTGTGCTGATATATCCGACTTAGGAAATTTAAACTCAAGGCTTATAGGCCACTTAAAGCCCACTTAAAATGCAACAGGAGTCAATTAAAATGCAATTGTACCAAACTAAATGGCTTGATCTCTAACAGCAGCTTGGTAACCAGCCAATAAGTCTTTATTAGAAATTATCATCTTCATGCTAACCAAAATCCATTTACATTTTTGTCCTCACAAAGCAATACCTAATGTGCAGTGGGATTGACAGTTTTCTCTGCTCTCTCTCCTCATTCTCCTCTCCTCCAGATAGGAGGAAACCAAGGGAATCCTTTGCAACTTGTCTGCCCACTCTGACTAACCTCATACTTGGGTGACTGGTGTAACTACCAGTTGTCAGCAGTCATTTACACCCATTGCAAAGTGACTGTGAGGTGACGCTAAATAAGAACGGTAGCAGTCTGCATCCATGTAAAAATCACAGTGTTAAATAATGAAACCGCCCCACTCATCATCCGTTTGCAATCACAGCTATGAATTTGGCTTTTACCTTAGAACCTGTTAAATTATATCTTTCATGTTGCTGGGTCTTGGTGTTTTTAACACCTAAATCTCTCATCTCTCCGTACCGGCGAGGTATTCATATGCCACTGTTAACTGGTGCAGCATAAAATCTGAGCAGAAGAACAAAACAGTTTTACTGCACACATGCAATTTAGTTTGAGGGCCTTTTCATAAACCCCTCCTCCCATGGCTTGCCTTCACTTCACCTGCAAGGCTCCATCAATCAAGATGAAACAGAAGAATAGGTTAAGGCAGCTCTCAGAGTTGCAATCTGGAAGGCAATGGTTACCAGCAAGAGGCACTTACATCAGTCAAAGAAAGACAAAGTGCTGAGCGGGGTGTCAGCAGGAGCTTTGTCCTGCCTTTCCTGATTCCCGTTCAAATCCTTGCCCTGGACCCATCACGAGACAACATGTGGTCCAGTTCCACTGGAGGGTGCAAAGGCAGCAAGTGGTGCCAGCAGCTTGGGAGAGATTCAGGCAGGAGAGTTAGTACTGAGAGGCGATTCTGATGGCAAGTGTCTGACAACCAATTTCAGCCCTCTGCTAAATGGAAGAAGCAAGATTGTTTCTGAATACCACTGTCAAAATAAAAAGAAAAACACCATTCTAGGTAGTATCGCGAGAAGTCTTTCTGAAGAACCTTCAAAGAAAGTCCAGAGGCATGTGTTTGTTAGTAATAAAAGCTCCTGTGGCTTCCAGAAGGTTCACATCCATCATTTTGTGCCAGGACTCTCACCTTGCTGAAGGCCTCCTCACAGAGACCAGAACTGAAGAAGCTCGGCTACCTGTCATGACTTGGGGTTTATGCTTTCATGACTAAGGTTCAAGATGCATTTGAAGCTTTCCCCATGGTTACAGCTTTAATTAAGGCTTTTTATCTCTCTCTCCCCCTCAAATTCTCCCTTCATATGGATTTTCTGATGTCTAAAAGCAGGTGAACTAATACAACCATCACCCTTGAAAGGACACTTACCTCTTCCTAAGTGTCCCACTTCCAGAAAAACCTGTAGTAGCTTACAATCCCTGATTAGTAGTGCTTCTGATGGCTCTTATTAAAATCAGTTTAAATGTTATCAGAAAAAATGCAAACATTTGTGCTTTTTACATTAAAGCTGGCTGAAAGTGGAAAGCAGTGGCTGAATGATCAATGCAAGTGTTTGTTCAGCACAGACTTGCAGGTGTCTCTACCCAACACTGAGGGACTTTGCAGGCTGCTTCCTAGCTTTTTGCTGGCTGGACTGCAAAACGATGCCACGGATGCTGAAGTTGCATGGTGTCAATACAGTTTTGTAGGGCTGGGTTTTGAATTCAACTCAGCCTTTCCCAGTTACCCTACTTGGTGAACATTTGATTTACACCATATTTGAACCAAACTACAGACTAAGTAATAGAAAAAAATGGGCAGAGGGCAGACTGTGCCAGGGCTAACCTAAAAGCACAACCTCCAGCATCTTCCTTTTCAAATCAATATGAGACTATCGGTGGTGATGACATACAACAGAATTTCAGTGGCTGCTTTCTCTCTCAAGCTGCAGAGAAAATGTCTGCCACAAAATCTGCAAATCTCTGTTTTTAGTCTCAAAAGCCTTAGGAGTTTGTTGTATCTGCTGCGATTAGCATCTTGCCTTTCAAGGAGCCCACCTGCCTTCCAGCTCCTCCTGAGCTGAGCGAGGAGCAGGACTCAGAGATGACTACTCTTCATGAGGCTCTAGTTCTTGAGGAATACAACTGCTCTGAATTTCTGTGAGAGACACCTGGACTTGGAGTGCAGTAAGGAGCCAGGAGTCAAAGGCAGCCAGTTTTGCACCCTTCCTACATTAGCTCCTACGCTCACCTTGAATATACACAGTTCTTTAAAAATTAGATCACAGTGGTATCTATAATACAGTAGCAGCAGGGTGTACAGCCTCATCACGCATCATGTCATACCGTCTGCTACCCTGTGATCTTCTGATGCTGCTATTTTGAGCTAAGAATTAGGCATGAATTTGTTGTGGGAGTGTTATAATTGAACCCGATCTGTGTCCTGTAACATGAACCCTGTAACGTGACTCCTAAGCGGGTCTGACCCACTTGGCTTTTGGGAGAGTTTGTCTAAGAAGGCAAAGCTGATGCAGAAGGCTCTGTCATGAGCTCTCTTGCAGAATTTCCCAGTGATTCACTATACGACCAAGATGTTTCCTGCCCTGTGTCTGAGCCCTGTATCCATCTGTTAATGGGGACAGTGATCCCTATCCAATTGGGGTCTTGCAATATTTTGTACCTGCAGCGAACATGCAAGTGCTAAAATGGAGTCAGATGCTAAAACGTTACTCCGTGCTCTGCTCTTGATGGAAGGGACTTGGGCATTTCAATTACAGCTCTGGAGCGCGGTCTCCAGCACAACCTACCTTTTGTTCATGGATGGGTGCACTAATGAGCAGAGCTGGACATAAGCTTTCTGATGGAACAGCTTTCCATTTGAAAAATGCCAGTTTAACAGAATTGAACCATTTCACGGGAATCCACTTGCTTAATTGAATTTTCTGGCAGAAATCAACCCATTTCCTCACACGCTCTCCCGTGTACCTGATCAGCGAGCAGAATTGAGAGCCTGGCAAACCTAGCTCCAGCTGGGATGCTGAAGGTTTCCCTGGCAGGAAGCCTGGGATCCAAGGAGCCCTTTTTGAGCCAGGGCAACCAGGACTGCTAGGAGCCCAGCTGCGTGGCAGCAAGCCTGGAGGGAAACCGATAGCAACTCTGAGCCATTTGGATGAGTCTGCTTCATTTAAAAAAACTCAGAGAAAAGCGTTTTGATTAGCTGTTTTCAGATTGCACCACTAGGATGTACAGCTTTGGGTCTCACGGAAGACAAATGGTTTTGATGTTAGCCTTTTCCCCAAAGCGGGGTTCTGTGCTGCAGGCAGACCTGCAGACAAGCCTCCTGTCTTAATTTCCCTGTTGGTTCGTGTTCACACCTGGAGGTGAGGGAGGAAATGAGCACGGCTCAGCAGGGGAGAGACAGTGCCTCTGAAGATGATCGTGCTGATAGCAGCCCATCTGGGCTCCTTTCAAGGACAGGTGGTAAGGGAGGGCCGTGCTGACCTTACTAAGGGTTTTTTGATTGCTCAGCCTACTGGTGTTGATAGATTATGTGAATAACCAAAGCAGAGGGTCAAAAGCCACCCGTTAGTTAAAAAAATACCAGAGTGATAAGCAGCAAACTGGCAAGCTAAGCAACATACAACATTAGAGAGCCAACACAGTAGAGCCAGACTCCCTAGTGATGTCTGTATGGAGTCAGGAGGCCAGCAGATGGGTTTCTGCAGGTGCAGCTGTATGTCCCTGAGGTTGCTGGATAGATCTGATAGGCATGGTACAGATCTGCAGCCTCATGGCCTCTATGTTGATTCTTTCTTCTCTTCCATGGCTTTAGATAGAGCCTGCATCAGACTCTCATCTGCTAAAACCATCAAATGCATGTGTCCCTTTCTCCCTGCAAATCTCCAAGCTGTGTAAAGGACAAATGAAGAGAAGACAGTGGGAGGAGAGGAAGCTGCACATCAAGGAGTCCATAAAGATCAACCATCAAGCTCTATGAATAAAAATGCAACCCAATAAATAACTGAAAAGGCCACACTTCCTGGTGAGTGTCTGATCTTGGTTCTCAAGCTCTGAAGCCTGAGCTTTTCTTCTATTTTTAAAGAAACAAGAATTTGAAAAAAAACACTTTTCCCAAGTTTCTTCTTTTAGAGAGGAAACTTTCAACTGACAATTTCAATGTGTGACCCCTTAAAAATGCACATCTTCCTGCCAAGAGACCCAAAGCTCTGCGTAGATTTGGAAGATTCGGTGCCAAAAGAACCTCCCTTTCTTCCCTCTCAAATGCACAGATAAAAATAAAATTTTACTAATAACATTGGTGGCAGCTCTGACTACACATGTAGTAAAGGGGAGGGAGAAGAGTGAAGAATAAGGTCATAATGATTCTCCACCTCTGACTTCAAACTCCGTTGCAATAACAATTGCTAATGACTTGCTAGTGGAGCTAATTACAAAGCAGTCAAGAGGGTGAAAATTTTTCAAAGAATGTTCTCTCTTTTTAGAAGATTAAAACATCTAATGTTTCCCACAAACTACTGAAAAGAGTATAAATAACCTGGAGAATCCTTAATGACTCACACAAAGCTTTCCTGGGAAGTCTTCATCTTCATCTTAAACCGATTTTTGCTTTAATTTCCAAGCTGAAGCAGCTTTGGTTGCTCATACACCTTTATACTCTTCAGTAAAACACACCCATGAGAGGTGGAGCTGAGAGTGAAAGGGTCAGTCACCCTGCTGGTGCTTTGTTGCAGGAGGACAGGACACCACCACATGTAAAAATACAAAACACAGTGGATTGAGAACGATGGTACTGGAGAGAGAGGAGATGAGACTTGGAGACAAGGGAGGATGCAAGCAAGAGCAACAATGAGCTGAATATTCAGAAGTAGGTGCCACTCTCTTGCTTTCACATTTTTCTCCCCTACTCCTACTTGGCACTTCTACAGTGTGGGACCATAGCTCAGGCTGGAAATCCCTACTAAGACAAATACCTTTTCACCACCCTCCCATCACACTGAACATTCATTCCTGGAGATCACATCTTTCTTCCTGTCAGAACATTGGTGGCCTGTAGCTGGGAGAGCAAAAGCTTGTTGAAGATATAGACTAAGAAATATGTGCAGAAATGTGGAAGTGGAGAAAGAAACCCAGGTTTGGGATGACTGAAGACTGCGCTCAGAGAAGTTCAACTGGCTCCTTTTCAACTGGCCTACCTGAAAGCAGCTGGTAGTTCCTTTCACTCACAGCCTTTTCATAAAATTTTAAATGCAAAGCAAACAAATCCAAAGAGAACTGACAAAACTCTCAGAATACCAGGTCAGAACAGAATGTGAACTTTATCTTTCAAATAGAGTTCAAAAGCTGACACAGGCTGAGAGGCAGTGTCTGAGGAATAGCTCAGTCAAACTGGCAGTCTCGAATCTCACCTTTGATAGAGCTTAGCTCATCCCAGACCCCCACTTTTTGCTGAGCAAAAAGCATAATATCTTGTTAATAATGAATAGCCCTGTGTCTCCTGTACTTAACACTGGAGCTTTGAGAAGATCCATAGCACTTTAAAAATTATCTATTGCAGCTGATTCAGGGCCCACTGGGAGTGTTCTTGCAGCAAGCATCTTGCCTGCCTGTAATGGAATCATACCATTAATGCAATATCAATTAAACATACATTATAGTGCACAGGTGCCTAAGCAAACAGTGTGCAGGAAGCCTCCTCCAGGGACCCATATCCTGGGGAAAAGGTGTGTAAGTGGGAGATTTTCCAAGGGGTCCTATAATTGCAGCAAAAAAGATGCCAAAGAAACCATCCTGGACTGGAACGAAGAATGTGTCAATAAGGAGGAAAGAAATGGTCTTCGTTTGCTGGTATCCTAGCTAATTCCGAACTTCCACCTTTTCTGGCTATGAGGTGAAGAACTCTTTCACGCTTCATGCACTAACCACTTCAGCAACAATAACAAAATAAACCCTATTCTTATCAGCCTCTGAGGCTGCACTCATGGCCCCTGATAGGAAATCCTTTTCTCCTTTGAGAGCTGCCTGTCATCCATGGTGCAAATACTCAGTGGTCCCTTGGTCTGGCTGAGACTCTGAGCCAGCTGGATTCCTGCAGAAGAAGCAGATGCTCACCATCTAGATAGTCACTCTTGGAATAACAGTCCTGTCTCCCAAAGAGCTGGCACCAGCAGTAGGTGGCTGCGGTGGGATATCTCGCCAGCTCTCTAGCCAAACAAAACCTTTGGTGTATTACAGGCAATGCACGGGGTGTCAAAATCTCATTTAAATCTACATCAGGATAAGCTTTTCCAGTCTATTGCTCAGGATGCTATTATACACCCGGCCTGACCAGCAACGACCCTTTCTGTGAATGTTGTTGATAACTCAGGAAATATGAGAGCGCGGTCTCTATCAGATTTTCCCTCCCTGCAAGACAGCAAATGAAGCATCTAATTAATGTCAGTTATGGTTGATGTTTTTCTGAGGGAGAACTGAATGAAAGATCTGCTAATTTATTTCATGCAGAGCCTACCAAGAAATATCAGACACTAATAACTACCAGTCACTGCTGAGCTTAACTGGATTTGAAATGGAAGTTACAGATAAAAAACTCCCCATCTCCTCCACTGTCCTGCTTCCTGCTGATCACCCTTATTAATAAATTCGTATATTTGTGGCAACAATACAAATCGGACTGAACTAATGTAATGATAACACTGGCCTGAAAGAAACATTGCCATCAATTCAAGCAGGGTTTTTCTCATCAACTCAGGAAAAAAATAAAAAACCAACAACTCTTTCTTTCTTTGTGAGCCTGGATTCACCAGCCTGGGTTATAAGCATACACTCCAAAAGCAGGAGAGCATCCTGGCCAACATGACACTTACCCCAGACTCTCAGAGAGAGGGGTGAGAGGGCTGGCATGGCAGACAGACCTGTTCTCCACTGAAAATTTAGTGAGGAACATTACGGAAAGCCAAAGAAAAGGATGTTTTAATTTGCAGCCCCCTACCTAATTTCCCTGCACAGCAAACGTTAGTCAGATGGCTTGCTTTCTTACTTACCTTTCATAACAATCCAAGTATGCACGGACCTCAGGAAAACCACAGCCCAGTCATTCATGGCCCTCCTGATGAACAGCTGACGTGGTCACCTGCTGTTTTCTTTTTATTATTTTTTATTTTTATAAGTAACCAACCAGATTAGACCTCCCTCATACGTCATGAACAGTCAAGACAAAGAAGCAGGCTGCTTCCAGCCTGGCCTATAGAGATCGTGCCCTTTGAGCCTGGAGATCACCAGGTCCTACAAACCCTGCAGAGCTCCCACTGCTCCAGCAGTGACAGCGTGCACTGCAGTGCTGCAGGATACCAGGATATCACCTGGCAGGTGATGCCATCTCCTACACCTCCAGAAGATGAAATACATTCGTGTCAGCTGCCAGAAACAACCAAACATACAGTAAATCACTTTCCTCCTCTGTTGTTGGTGACATCTTAGATATGCATCAGGTGTCTCCCAAAACGACTGACTTCATCCTTACCATGGTTTTCTTGGAGCCTTGTTCATCACCGCCTCTTAGCATACAAAAGGAGAGAGAAAGCAGAAGGCCCAATGCTTTAACGTGGGCTGTTGGCTGCTGTGTCTTTTCCACATATGGCTAAGACATACAGTGGCCATTTCCATGGCTGTGCTTTGTGTTTCCTGTTTGGACATACAGAGGGAAATTCCCCTTTTGTCCTGTACATCCCGCACTGTGAGTCACCCTGCAAATCCCTCCCTCAGCACCAGCACTTTGGGGGAAGTCCAAAAGGGTTGTGCTTGTGTAAGATCATCTCACCACTGACCCCAAGGAACGTGCTGCACCTCTGACAGTGCCTCCTGCTGACCTTCAGGGATAATTCATGCACAAGGCTCCAGATGTAATGAGGCTTCCCGTGTTAACACTACCAAAGGTTTAAAATTATTGGACAAAGTAGGCAGGCTGCGTGCCCTTGAGGCTTAACAAGCAGCTCAGGGTGGGAGGGATACAGCCCAGGCAAGATGGAAAATTCCACTGGTTCCCCACCTCTCTGCACTCAACCTCAAATATTTTGGGCTGTTAATTTAATCTGCAGCCCTCCCCCAGCTAACCTCACGGCTCAAGAAGGGCTGAGGTTATCACCTCATTTCCGAAACTGCTTGTGGAGGGAAACAGCTGGAATTGTCCAGCTGTTCCCCCAAATAAAGGAAACGAGTGGAAAGGAAGTCCTGTGAGCATGCCTGGGGAGAGGTGACTTTGAAAGCGCTGAGGGTAACTGTAGAGGAGAAGGCTCCTCTGAAGGCAGTGCCATTAGCAGAAGGTTTGCTCTGAGGGGAGCTGCAGCAAAACAGGTTGGGAGCAAGGGGATCACCTGTGGTGTCCACAGCAGGAGAGGTGAGGGAGGCTCAGGGGATGTGGCAGGGAACAGGACCAAGGAAGGATGGCAGTGGCTGTACAGGCTGTGCTCACAGACAAAAGGCTGAGAGCAGTGCAGGGCACTACCCACAAAGTATTTAGATACCCAAGACATCAGATCAGCATCCGGACACCAAAACGGCTTGGTTTGTTGGGGCACAATGCTGCCAGTTGCACGCGGAGTTCAGCCATCTGCCATAAGTCCATCCAGGATCTGGGGCTTCCTGGACTCTCCTTTAAAACCTTGAATTATTGCAAGTGAACAAAAGGGAAGAAGAGTTTCTGCACGGCACCCTGCTGAATCAGAGACTGATGGTGCCTGGTTCTGTTCTGCAGCTCAGCTGATTCATTTCAGCTCCCTGCAACTTCTGATGCTCCAGTTCAGAGCCCTGCAGCCCCCTGTGACCAGGGCCCCAGCTGATGCACTCAGACTGACCCCTGTTCTGGGACCAACCTGCCCTCTGTTCCCCTCCAGGAGTAAAAACTACTCACTGTAGCAAAACTGCATGAACGAGGCTGTGGAGGAGTCTGCGCCAGCAAGACATTTTGAGACGATCAGATAAACTCTTGACGCGACCTTGTCAAAAGCTAATCCCAGAGCTGCAGAGGTGAATTGCTGCTTCACACTTCCACTGCCTCCCTGCCAGCTGAACGTTTCAAGGCATCTTGGGTTTGGCAGCGGGAGGCTTACGGCACCTGCTTCTGATGGCTGCTGGGGAGCACAGGCTCTGCTTCAGCCCATATGCAGCACTAACGAGAAGAGGGGCGAGAGCTGACACGAGTGTCTCTAAAGCACAGAGAAAGGCATAGATTCCCTTGCTTTGAACCACGTAGGAAGCAGCTTGTGGCACCAGACTACTGTATTTCTCCAGGACTGACAGATTTAAGTGGCATTTGAATGGCTTGAAACACTTTCAGAGAAGCTTTAGAGATTCACAGAAAAGTAATATCTTGCTCTGTCCAAACTCTTTTGCTTCTCTCTGGCTATAGATGCTTTTGTCATTTTTCCTTTAACCCACAGCATGCGTCTTTTCAAACCAAGCCTATAAGACAAGAACCTCGCACAAGAAAAATCCCAAATCACAATTCAGAGGAATTACAGACAGACCGAATTCCAGTGAGAGTGCATGGCTCCAGAAGGAAGGAACAGAATAGTTAGCCTTTCCTGAGCAGAATGTAAACCCGAGTCCTGCTGGCTACAAAGACAGGGAGGAGTCCCTTTAACAAAAATGTGACTTGATTTTCTAATTCTAAAAAATGGAAATGAGAATGGCTCAAAAAAACTGCCATTAAAGCTTACTGACAATCTCACAGACTTTGAGTGACCCGGAGAAGGTGATTCAACTTTCAACAACTAGCAAGAGTCAATAAGGTCCTGCGTAGCAGGTGGTGGTAAATGATGTGAGAAATTTGCCTTACATCTGCCTGGGCAAAAACAGTTACTCAGATCTGTGTCTAATGGCGATCTCTAACTTCACCAAAAGGTTCCAGCATTCGTGAAACTTCTAGCACCCACCAAAGGCAAAAGAGTTTGCTGAGGAGCAAATGGAGTGTTTCCCTCAGGAATCAATGGTCCATCACTAAATCAAAAACTTGTCACCGGACTGTACAGCTTTGTTATTCTTCTTGAGTTGGAGTATGTTGCCCTTCGAGCACCCTTACCATCCTAGGAATGGCAGCTCTACCTGCATGTAATTGACCTGCAGCAAGCCAGTGACCTCCCATCCCTATTAGAGCACCCCAAAACCATGCAGTCTGCCTGCCTGGTGCCATCCGAACATGCTGGGAAGAGGCTGAGACATGCTCTCCAGAACAGTCACCTCTGCACCGGGGCCCCTCTGGGTAGAATCACTGCTAAATTAAGGAGCCTGGCCCTGGGATAATGCTAGACTGTCCCTTAAAACCCACTGGGCCTGGTTCCACTTGCAACAAGAAGAGATACAAGAAACCTTGGTGAATGGCAAAATGATTCCATCTATGAATCCAGTGGTTACTGGAAGAGGACTGGGATACCATTGGGGTTAACTCAGCTCACCGCAAGCTAATGATGTGCAGAGCAGAGCGCTCCTTCCTACGAGGGCTTGGACCTGCAAGCAAACGCCTTGCCTCTGAGATTCTCGTTTACCAAGTCTTCATCAGGAGATGTGGGAGGAAAACGCGTCATGTGTGAGACAGATGGAAGGCCCTGCTGCTGGAATTTGGGGTTGTTGAAGAATCTCCTCCTAAAAGGCACAGGCCCAGTCAATGACAAACCACCACAGCGTCCTCTCTGCAAACTGTGACTAGTTAAGGTTTCATTCCTGACGTTCCTGGAAATGTCAGAACTGCCAGGCCACCTTTACTGACTTGCTAACAAATTGCAGGTGTCTTTCCACGTATCCAGGAAGACTAAAATCCACGAAATTGACCCCTTCCTCCCCTCCCACTTCCACCCCAGCACACTAACACAGACTGAGGGAGATTCCCAGAGAGTCTTGTTAGCAGTTATTGTCTTTTTTCCTACTGTTGGTGACCCTGGCAAACAGAAATCTGAAACAACCTAAGTAGTATAGACTACAGTCCATTCCTTAAGCTTCACGAAGCCATGAAGCCTATTTCTCTCCAGCCAGAGAGCAACCTTTGATAACATGCCAAGTAGTGACTGGAGCTGGATGGAATTTTTCATTCAGAGTTGTTTTTAGCCTAGTTTACTAAAGAAACAAACCACAAGAAACCCAATTCTCCTTTTGTCACTTATCCATACTATCCCAACAAAACTTTTGACTTTGCTGGCCAGTTTAAGTTCAACCAAAGAGGGCTTCTTGGCCCCAAACTATGCAGCTTCTACAGGTTTGGAAAAAATCAGTGGCTGGGTAGAGGAGAGAAACCCTCCTTTTGTGCACCCCTCCTGCACAGGAGAAAATGCTGCAGGGTGAGCTTGGGACTTAGATACCAGAGACTCCATGGCAGAGAATATTGGTGGAAACGTTCCCATTGTGGGAAAATCTTTGAAAGTTACTTACATCCTACCACACATCAGACCCTGTTGGGGTCAATCTTGTGAGAATCTTAGAAAGCCAGGCATCAGTAGTCCACGTGGCTGTTGGTTTATTTCATCAGGCTGCTTTTCAGAGCTGTAATGTTAACTAAAAACAGATTTTCACACAACTATGTATTTTTAGCCATTTTTCGATGCTGTAAAACTGATGTTCTTAGATTATGAAGGCAGCATGCATCTTTATTTGAAAACAAACAAACAAATGAGAACACCCAAGCAACTTCACATGGTCAGACCTAATGCCTAGGCATACGGGCTTCTACACACCCAGTGCTCTGCTCTGCCCCTTTGTAGCAGCTTTTCTGCCTTTTGGACGTGCACCTGCTCTCTTTCACAGCAGGTCCCTTTTTACACACACACTGAGTCTTACCCAGCACAACAGGGCCTGTGAGTGCTATTGTAGCGAAGATGATAGCTCTGCCCAAACTATGAAGACTATGCCATCAGTCCATTTGGAAATCAACACCACCAACAGCCTGAAAACGCTGATGCACGGCTTCAGCTTCCAGCTGGCTTTGACACCTACAGCCCCGCTGATGCACACGCCTGTGCCCCCCCTGTGCTTGCACCCTGGCACACAGCTGTTGTGCACATACAAGCGCCGACGTGCCCAGTCCCAGATGCACTCCAGCCCTGTAGCAGCAATATGTTCTGGGCTTGCTGCCATTTTTGTGAATAGCTTCTAGGTTCATCACTTTTCCAAAGAGCACTGCGTTGCTCTAACCTCAGAGTGCGAAGACTTGCATAAACAGTTCAGCCTCCAAAGGAAATGTCAGGATATTCCTGCCATCACAAGGTGTAGTTTACAATTCAAAGAAGACAGTCAAAGGGGAGAGCGTTCACTTGATCTACTTTTTGTTCTTGTTACCCTCTTTACTCTGGGCAGCTTTTTCTTCCATGCAAGTCCATGAACCCCTATCAGAAACCTATCCATGTAACATTAAGAAAATTACTCTGGACATGTAACTTTGCCCTTTTGCCCATCAAAGGAAAAGCCAAGCATGAGGATGAGGAGCTTGTCCAGAGAAACCCTGCCAGGAGCTGTCAGGCTGTAATCATCTCCCTTTCAAGCTCTTCTGCTCTTAGAACAGCCATCAGTATCAAGCTGCTCTGAGTCTCTGACCTGCACCCAGTACCCTTGCTCATCTGAAGTTGACTTAGCAGAGAGCATTCAAAACACCAGGAGAGGAGCATCCTTTGGAGCTTAATGTAAGAAAAGGATGTCCTTAGGATTCCTGGGATACAGACTTCTAATAGAGAAGCACTGACCTTCATACTCCAGCATCTGCAGCATCTCCAGTAAAAGGCAGTGCCAAATGAGAAGGCACGTAGTCCCCATTTCAACTTGCTTTGCCAGTTACCCACGCTACTGGCATTAAGACCAAGGAATACTGAAACCACAGAAAGAAGAAAACAAGGACAAATAAAACCTACCTGAACTATCTGAAAACTATTTTGTGAAGGGTTGAAAAATGTTAATTTTATGCGACAGAGGTGGCTAGACAACAACTAAGATACTCTGAGAGGTTCATCAGTTGCCAGGGAAGTCTGTAAGGAGTAGTCCAGCTGAACGCTTTGGTCCTTAGGCCAGCCACGGAGCACACACAGAAGAGAAGGCAGGGATCCTCCCATTGCCCTGTTGTGGATGTTGAATTTACACTAATTCTCCTGGCAGTCCCAGTCCTGGAAATGGTAGCCACACTCCCTGGGTTGATCACTTTGCTCAAATTGCTGTATTCTTTTCAGCTGGATGATGGATTTATTCTCACTCCCATCTGAGTCAACCTCATGTTCCTTATTGTACAGCTTGCTCTGAGAAAAGGGGGTGCTCAGGGTCTTTGTGAGGGGATGGGAGAGGGAGATTTCTGCTTTTCGGACAGTGCAGTTAACACTGAAGTCTGTGTCTGTGCCCTGCCTGCAGCTCCCTGCAGCCTCTGTGCCAGAGATGCTCCCAGCTTTGGCACGATCAGTGAGAGTAAATACTGCAATAATTCACGTGCTTCCCTTCCCCCACCCTGACCTTAATGGAAACCACATGAGGAGCACAGGACACGGGGAGACCACTGGGAAAGGCGAAGCTATGCAAACAATTAGCCACTGAGCTGATGGCAGGAGAGCCTGGCAGCTGCCTCACGCCTCTCTCCTGCCAGGGAGCCACCCTGCCTCCTGCTCCTCCTAAGCACGAGCTGCGCCTCCTGCCACGGCACCCAGGTGGCAGGGCAGGAGGACGCAGACACCCGGGTATCAGCAACTCCAGCACAGAGACTGAGGCCTGAACAGCCTGTAAATCGTGGACCAGGGGAGAATCTGGCACCTCCCCATCCCCAGTGGGTACTGTGGCTATTATTGAGAGGCTCTCAAGCACTCGTCTTCTCCTGACCCGAAAAGACGAACAGAAGAAAAGAATTTGTTTAAACTTTCCAAAACAATCAAACTTCAGAGACCAAGCCTGAAACACTTGAGTCAGAAAGCAGATGTTTTCAAAGCTCCGAACATATATCAAATTGGGGCGTAGGAAGTCCTAGAGGAGCTGTGCAACTACCTTCACGAAGCTGTCAAGCTCAGAAGGGAATTAACATCAGTAAGAAGAGGTGGTCCACAGGGTAAGGCTGACCTACGATGATGAAGATGATTCTCTAACAGATATGCACCAAATGACCAAAACAGTGCTTGACTCTGTTAAAATTAACTGGGTTAGTGCAGTCCATTGAAGAAAGGCTGTCACGGTCCCTAAGAGCAGCCTCTAATACACCATCTTCACATATCCCTTCCCATTCACATGGTTTCCAAGAGAAGGTGCCACGCGGTGCCACCGTGACTCATTCACAGCGTGTGTGCGTGGGCGTAAGCGTGTGCATATGGGCACGCACGCCACATGGCTGCTCTTCCCACTACCTTTTTGTTGCTTTCAGTGGATTACTGACCTCAAATGACATTCTTGGTTGGTTCTCTCACTCCTTAACACAAAGGAGCTCACGCACCTTCCCTGGAACCTCCAGTGAGTTGTGGAGGAGCGATGTCTCAGCATCAGTGCCCTGCTCTGAGGCCTGGGGTTTCAAAGCTCTGTGAACAGCTCAGCCAGCTGCTGCCTTCCTGTGTGCCACACGGTGTGAGAAACACCTAGCTGCTCTCTGCCTTCATTTCAATCTCCAAAATAGAAACAATACCATACACTTTAAAAGAGCATTCTCTGCAGCTCCTGGGAGCTTTGAAATCCTCAACCAGAAGGTTGTGTGTGTGTGTGTATAGTATTTTAAGCTGTTTTGAAAGACCAATTGATAAAGATGATGCCAAAAGAAACAGGAAAAAATAAAGTAGGGAGCAGTTTATAAAAAAATATTGTAGAGTGAAAAAAATGTGAATTTTATTAACTGAAGCTCATCTATTCAAGTAACCTTGGAACTGAAGCATCAGTGGAAACAAGAAAGATGATTCTGTATCGATCATGGGATTCATTATAATTTTTCAGTGTATGCATTTGAAAGATGCAATGTCTACAGAAGTGCTCCCTAATGTATAAAATCCACTAGCTGCCACTCTCAATTAAATGCAGTTAATGAGATCTCTGTTCACCCTATAGAGAAAAGGGTTGTGTCTCCATAGTTCATTGAAAATGGAGTTAAAACATGGCTGGGATTTTAATAGGTTATTGTGGATATCACCAGGACATGTCTCCTACGGTCTGTCTGGTGTATATGAGGTTCATAAAATCCAATAAAGCATTTAAACAAAATCCAATAGATGCCTGAGGCCCTGGGCTTTAATACCAGAACATGAAGCAGACATACACAGAAATGACAACTGACAGGGTATCCCTTGCTGATCTGCACATGGCAAAGGAGAAGTAGAGCAGCTTTCACAGCTGTATCCCCTCCCCTCGATGTAGTAGGGCATGGCTTTATCCCGCATGAAAGAGGTGCAAGAGAAACAAGTTAGAGCTGTCGTGCTCTGTCACCTGCCAGAAGGATGAGGAAGTGTCTTCTGGGAGCTGCCAAGGGGCAACCATTTGTTTTTTCCTTTTGGGAATGTTGGGAGACAAATGACCTGGAGGAAGGACACGGCTATCAAGGTGATTCTAGCAACTGGAAAGGCTGAAAGGGATGGCTGCTGATGGTGATGATTAGGACTGCGTTATTTCCTACACTCCTCTAGTTGGAGATTTTTCTGCTCTGGCTCTAAATGAAGAAGCAAAGTTCACCCTTCACCACTCTGTGGGAGACTTTTTCATAAGATTACAGAGCGGAAGGTTGTCTCAGCTGAAATTCCTCTTCACTTTATGTCCAGGCTCTCAGTTCATCCCCGGGAACATCCAGGCCTCTTTCAGCAGCCTGCTGAGAGCTCCCTTCTCTTTTGGAAAGGGTACAGGAGGAAAAAAAAATGAACTGGGGGATCCCTGATTAACTTGGCTTGGGAATTTCTTTTTCTCTTGGTCACCAGTTAAGAGAGAACAGGAAAAAAAATAGAAAGAAAAAAAAAAAACACATAGCAAATTCAGCACATTCTTTCATCTCAAAGGGTCTAAAAATACTCTGGAATTATTGAGCTGAAAATCACAGTTATAATAAAGTGGAAATGATCCCATCAGACAAGACAGGCCAGCTGTATCATTACTGTTGCTGGGCTGAATCCTCAGAGAGACCATTACACCATCAGCTGAGCAATTACAAAGACTCTAACTGCACTCCCTGCAATAACTATCCTTAAGTGGGCACTGGCCGAGCAGATCACACAGCAGCCTGACAAAAAGCTGAACTGAGCGGCTGGGAAGGGGGGCAGGGTGAAGGAGAAATGCTGGGTGGCTATATGCTAAGCCTTTCTGCTGCTGTTTGCTAAGTATTAGTGATGTTCACTCACCTGTCTCTTGCACTGATTTCCTACGGATCGTCATCTTTGGGGTTCTCCTCAAAACACTGCTTTGATCTGCAGAGGACACCAGCCCCCAAGCTCCCTTTTTAATCTGTGTGATTCTTCAAAGCTTCTGAACTTCTCAGCTGTGGCCTGAGCTTAGCTCCAGGTGCTCTAAGTTTCCACAGAGCTCGATTGATTTAGGGCCTTCGCTGTCCACAGAAGCTAACAGCAGCTTCTTAGCTTAGGCTGGGCTAGCCAGCTAAACCAGGGACCACAAGTCACAGATGGCAGCAGTAGCACGTCTCATCCTTCTCTAACTAAAAGGAACTTTCACTGTGATTAGCTTAGCTGGCTCTGCTTACAGTAAAGCTAAGTTTGGCCCTTTCCCTTTTCTGTGTTTCCCTCTATTTTTTCTCCTTTGCTGCTGGAACAAGCCTTCTTTGCAGTTCCTTTTAAGAAACCCCCTATCCCACAAGCTTTGCATCTTTCCTTTCTCTCTAGCTTAGGGGCTGGTTCTGTCTTGCAGCGTGAAACGGCTGCACTGTGGTAGACTGCACTTTTTGGGATTGTTTTGTTTTATTTGGCATGGAGGGGGCTGCTGTGCAGCGAGGGGTGGGCAGGGGAAGGGAGCTGCTGATTCACTGCAGCTGTTTAAACAACCCAATCACCTCATTCTCTCCTTTCCTTCCGAAAGCCCCACTCAGCATTTTAAGGCCAGCCTGGGCTCCTGCTTGCTTTTGTTCTCCTGCCTCTGAAGGCTGTGGCAACAGCAGAAGCATGTTCTTGGCTTGTGTTTTCTGGAGCCAGGATCCGCCCCTAGATCCTGCAGCAACCAAAGCCTGGACCCAGAACACACATACAACACCAGCACTCCTGCTCACCTCACCCAGGCTTTCATGGGCTCTAATTCAGCAGCTGAATGCAGACTAAGTTTATGGCAATATCTGTGCTGGTTATTGCAGGGGAAATAGGAAAGTAATCAGAGAGGACACCTCAGCAAAAACTCCTAGGATTAATCACAGTGTGCCAGGAATATTCCTGTCTTTTCCTGAGAAAAGGTTTAGCAGAATAATTTGAATTTTGGTTTGGAAGCAAAATAAATTCTCAGGACCAGCAAGGGAAGTCAGCCTTCTGCAGGTAATGCAAGAAGACTTGGCCTGCCAAAGGCTGGGGACTCTACACGTTTTTATAATCAGCATCTCCTGAGACCAAGAGGTAGTTTTGGTATTGTACAGTGTGGAGACACGCAGTGTGGAGCCCTAACCTAGAAGTCCAGGGAGGCAAACAAAAGGACTCAGAGATAAAGTTTGGTATGCACAGGACAAGTAAGAGCAGGGATTAAGACTTATTTACACAGTTCCTGTGTTCCTATGAGGTAAATTATGTGACCTTAGGTTTGGTAGCTATTAGGAAGAGTTGGGTAACCTTGAGGCACGAAAAAAGAAGAAAGGATTAAATGAATACAGAAGGCATTCTGTGGTGTGGAGCGCACAGAAAACAACCACAGCATATTTACAGAAACTCCAGTCTAGCAGGTGATCAAATATGTTTTAAATCCCTGGATCCTGAGTTTGCCTCTGATGTGAACAATATTGTACAAGTCAGTTCACATCTCTGCTTTCCTCTTGTTTTTCTTTTGTCTTCGTTAGCTAAAAAATGGCTGGGTATATGATGTTTGGATATCACCTACCATAGCAGCATCACAAACTTCATCATTGACTCCAGATGCTTTGGTAGTTAAGATAACTGAATGCGTTTTCTAAAGATCACAGTGACAAGTATATTAGGGTCAGGTGGGAGAGGCAGACTTTTAGGGCTGCTAGGTGATATTATAGAGACAAACAGCTCTAGTAGAGGGTGCAGGATAAGCTGGGGTCATCAGGTTGACACAGCATTCATGCTTTCCCCACTGAAGAACATTGTCATCCTCAGATCATGTGCAGGGACTGGATGGAGACAAAACACTATCAAGAGATGCTAAAATGAGACTTCCTACGTGCGACTGTGGTTTGCGACTCACTTTCTCAAGTACTTGGCGTCTTTCCTTATTGACATGAGAAGGAATGCATGTAGAAGCTGAGCTCTGCATGGGAAACTAGCGCACAGCTTTGGGGCCTGGAAGAATGCAGTTATGTGCTGGAACCAATCTCACACATGGAAGACCTCTGGGAAGAAAGGCAGAAGCCAGGGAACAGTGGGAACATGCTCAGCACTGCCTCTCCCTAAGGACTGCTGTCTGGAATTTAAGTGACCATTTTTCAGCAAATTGTAAACTCTCCTTGTGGATGAGAGTAGCAGCTATTGTTTACCTTGAGTACAGAAATGTTTTTGACACAGCCTCCCATAATATCCTTGTAGTCAAACTAGCAAGATTTTGATTTGAATAGGTGGACTCTGAAGTATGTAGAAAACAGGATGCACCTCCAGGCTCAAAGGGTTGTGAGCATTGCTACATATTTCAGCTGATGCCTGATAACTAGTGGTCCCTAAGGTCCAATACTGGGGATAATACTTTTTAATGTCAAGTATTGTCTATGCTCATGATCTGGATCTGGGGACAGAGTGCACCTTAGCAAGTTTGTGGGTAGTGCCAGACCTGGAAAAAGCAGTCAGTATGCAAGAAGATAGAGCTGTTGTGCAAACAGACACCAACAGGCCAGAAAATGGTTTGAGGGAAACCTGATGGGATTTCAAGAAAGACAAGTTTGAAGTCCTGCAAAGGACATAGCAGAACCCCATGCATTGGTTGTGAGTACCTGGAGTGCTGTGTCTGTCCGGTGACCCCAGCACAAGAGTGACAATGACATTCTGCAGCAAGTCCAACAGAGGGAGGCCCACGTTAATTGAGAGAGGAGCCAGAGTGCTTGACGGGCAAGGAGAAGTTGAGAGAGCTGAATTTCTTCAGTACGATAGAAGGAGGTTAAAGAAATGTATTATTGTTGTCTTTGATTATATATCGGGCATCCATAGAAGAAACAGAGCCAAATTTCTCTGAGGTAAACAGTGACAGTCTGAGGGGAAATGGACACAAATTGCAAGAAGAGAAATTCCAACTAGATATTATGGGAAAAAAAATCATAATGGGGCAATTAAATACTTAAACTGTTTCCCCAAAAGACAGAGGAATTTCCATTCTCAGAGATATTCACAACTTGGGTGGGCACAAAGCCCTGAGTAACCTCCTCAAAGCTGGCCCCACGTGGAATGGGGGAGCGGCAGGGCTAGATGATCTCCTGAGGTCCCTTCTGAGTGAAGTTTTCTGTGAAGGAGCTGGGCTAATTCCTGCAATCAGATGACTGATGAATTTGCCTCTTGAATATGTGAAACAGCAGCCAGGATCTCACCAATTTATCTATTTGATCTCAGTCAGCACGGGCCTATTTGGAGAACTGAGAAACTATTTCAAAGAATGCCGTTTTCTTGGCCTGTGGGTTTTTATCGCCAACATTTCTGGGCAAACAGCGTGTCTCTCAGGGCAGCAATGCAGACAAAATGGCACTGAACCAGAGCTGTTATCTCAGAAGTGACAACATTTATATTACGCATTAGTATAATAAACAGTTGATGTAAGACAAAGGAGAACCGGGCGCTTAGATTTATCTAAATTAACAGAATCACGTTATTATGTTGGTAGGAGAGGAATCAAAAGGAGTTCCATGCCTTATCCCAAGCTTTCCCAACTTCTCTCCCACTTTGCAGGATGGTAGGCTGGGGAGAGGGTGCATACCCCACCCCACCATTGCCACCTCTCCCTCTTGCAGCAGCTGTCAAGAAAGAGTTTAAACAAATCAGTGAAAGCACGTCTGAGACAGAAATTAATATATATTTTTTCAGGATTGGTAGTATTCCACCCTGTGTGGAAACAGGCATCTTGAATATAACAAACAATTTAGGATTAAATTGCACACTTGGTTCCATATGATTGACTTCCCTGGAATTGCACTGACAGAAATGAAAACAGAACTGAACTCCTCGGATTTCAATTAAGTAGATAAGTCATTGTCTATGCCTCCCTCCTGGTTACTTTGAGAAAAAAAGTCCATTATTAACTTACAAGGGTTGTCAGACAAGGAATTCTGCAGTTGTCAAGTTTTGTAATATAATATACACCCAGAAAAGATATTGTCAAACCTAAATGCAAACATGATGTGAATGAGAGGACTGAGAGCTTAATGCACCAAGCATGAGCCCCCTTGCTGCTGCCCCAATAACCCACCTCAAGGTAATGTTTACAGTTTTATCAGCTTTTACAGTTTTATTTTGTTCCAGAGAATGCTTTATGTGGGATTGTGCAATATAGACCACTCTCAGCACCAGACCACAACAACCCATGCCATAATCTTTTGTAAGGTATGTTGCTATGAGTGTCTCAGACTGCACATTATGAAGGCTCTCTGTAGACTCATTTGCCCTATTTACCTCATGTTGCAGTGCATATTTAAATTTAAATGGCAGCTAAAAGCCCAGGGTACTGACCTAATCATCACTCAAGTATTTTTTCCATTGCTTTTCTCTTTCTGTATCTGCTGCTATAGTAAATTAGCTTGCTATGTAATGGGTTTGGGGTTGTTTTTTTTTTTTCTTTCTTTTTTTCTCCTCTTCCCTCCAACACCCCCAATACACGAGAAGCACTAAAGGGCAGGAAAGAGCATACTACTCAGCAGAACAGTGCTTTCATGTTCTTCACAAATAATGCAGCAAATAAAGAAGCAGAATAATACCTAGACTGTGTCAGCAATACCATTAAACCCAATGATTTGTCCTTCACAGGAAAAGAAAATGTTTCATTTCCTGGTTTTCAATCAGCTATAGACCAAACCCAAATTTTATGAATTTTCAATGAAGTGAAAATACTTCTATTTCTCACTTTCCAAAGCCAACAATTCTAAGATTCTGAAATGTTGTTCTGGACATGTTTTCACAGTATTTCAGGATATGAGAGGAACTATGACAACTGCTGACATAAAGCTTAATAGAATAATGGAAATACTCTATTACATTTAATCACTAAGGGCACCTGCTACTTAGTACTGATTGAAGCAACTTATCTTAATTTCTAGATCAAGTGTCTTCTGTTAGTGCCTTAATGAAACAGTGTGACATACAAGAAAAATTACTTTGCTTTGCATATTGCAATTTAAAATGATTCAGGGGAATAATCAACCCAAACAAACATTTCAGTATTTTCCCTGTTTTGTAAATATCTCATTTTCCTTGTAAAACCTTTAACAACAGAAATGTCTCTTGGGCAACTCCTTCCCCCCCCCCCACAAATAAATAAATAAATAAATAAAAACACAACAACCTCTGAAGGGACTCTCTTATTTTATCTTTGGAATGTTTCACTCACCTTGTGTTGACTTAAGCATAGTAAGTGTAGGTTTCCACTACTTCCAAGTATGTATACCCTCACTGCCATGCTGCACCAAGTTAAAAATATCCAGTTCAGTTATACAGGGTCTCAAACTACACATAATCAAGGCTTGGAAACAAGGATCTGACTTATCAAAACCACAGTCATACTGGGATATTAGGATATTAGCAAGCTTTATTTCAAAGGAAGAGGTGAGATGATAGGGCCTTTGGAAGAACTAGGGAAAAGAGGAAGAAAGGCAGCTGCAGTGGTGCCTGGAGGCTGCTGAGAAGCAAAGCAGGAGCACTCACTAGCAGCTAAATCAGCTGCTGAACCATGCTGGAGGGTCTGCTTGCACAGCCCTGCTTACAGGTAGGCTCCACTGAGAGTGCAGTAGCTAAACAAGTTTCAAAATCAATGGATGTATTATACAGTAGTGCTTCTCTCTCCCTGTTCTGCTTCTCTCCCTTCTTAGGCAATCCCTGCAAGGGATAACACTTGCATTTTTCCCTCTGCTTCTTTGATTGTAGTTCCATTTCCTACTCCGGTGTCTCCCCTGAGGGCTGCTATTATCCTGCTCTTCCCAACCCCACCCTGTTTCTGCCCTTTCCTCTCAAAGCTTAATTTCCCTGACTTTGATGCTCTAATTGGCTATTTCCCGCTTTCAGCCATTACTTTGCTTCCCTGTGTGCTGGCCACCATCCCATGCTTAATCTACGTTTTGAAAAAAGGGTAAAGCATAGACCAGAAATGGCACCCAGGAGCACGCAACTGTGCTGTGAGAGGACTGAGTAAGCCAGGAAAGCACGAGTGCATACCCATTAATGAGCAGTATTTACAAGTGCTGTTACCTGAGGCTTTCTTATGAGCAGAAAACTTCTCTGTCTTAGTCCAGTAGTTTTGCAGCTTTGTGGTGTTTTGTAGCACCCGAGGCTGTGTCATCCACTGCAATACAGAATGATGAGATCTCCTGCAAGAAAGATTTTGTGCAGAAGGATTTTAGCCACTGGCAATGTAGCAGAAAAGAAACTCAACAAACAAAAACAGATACTTAAGCAAACTGTAGGATAAGAAGCTAAGATCAAAATTAAACCCTTCTAAACCAACCACAGATGTGCAACATCTAGTATGGAAAATATGTTCCAGTATGTGGAGATCTTTGAAATTTCTTATATTTTGGAGAGGAAGATGTATACAGTCTGGAAGAAACTGCCAGAAATGTTGAAAATCTAGGTTCGAGTTCTTTTACTACCTTCCCAGGAGACTGTCAGGCAGTGCGGGTGTCTCTCTTACTTTCTAGATATGAGCTGAAATTTTAGAATTTAATCAAACTTTACATGTTCACAAAATATTTCCCCGGAAAACCCCAACATGTCAAAATTTCCCAGCCACTGCCAGGAAGAATTCTTGGGTCTTGGAATAATTGGCTACATGATTCTGATGTCTTCAATCCACTAAGCTGGTGGTGGGGTGGAGAGATTAAAATGAGGGAGAACTATAGTTTGTAAGGCAGTGGAGTAAAAAGGGAAACTGAGATAAGAATGGAAAGGGAAGGAAGAAGAAAGAAACATGGGATGCAGAGCAGTATGGATAGCTAATTCTCTTCCTAGGACAGGCCAACAGATAGAATTTTTTCCAGGCAGGATCAGCCCACCTCACAGCTGCTCAGAACATGAGCTGGGGGATGGGAAGGGAAGCAGGAAAAATAGCAGTTCACTGCCAAGCAGAAATTGCACTGGAAACAGGCGCCTGGGAACGTGCAAGATGGGATTTGCAGGCACAGCTATGCAAGATGGAGGAAGAATCCATATTCTGCAGGGTAGGGAAGACCACTGAAAAGATCCCAGGTCTCCAGTAAGGTCTGTTTTCTTCAGAGTTAATCCACACAATTTGGAAAGGAAAAAAAAAAAAAAAGAAAACCGCATTAAAATTTACGGTGATTTTATGGCAGCACCTACCCATCTGGTGCCAGCCCTTGCAGCTTCAAGCTTCCCTGGCCATTAGCTTCATGCTGTCCTTGCGCTGCTCAGGGGTAGTGACCCAAGTCCAAACCCACAGACCTACTTGCAGCCAGAAGGCTCTTTCCCAGGGCACTTTCTCCCATCACAACAGATCTTCCTGACAGTGGATTGCATGGATCCATTAACCCCGTGGATTTCTAATTAGGGGCCATGTGAAGACACAGCCTGTTCATCACTCAAGATTTGTTCGCCGTCATGATATCACAGTCAGGGATGGATATTTCAGGTTAAGATGTCAATCAACAATAGGAATAACTTAGTTTTCCTCACATTTTATATAAACAGGAACAAACATTATAAACATTGACTGAAGTTAAAAAAGAACTTGTCAAATTACTTTACAAGACTTTTTTTAGTGAAAACATCAGATTTCAAAACTTTAAGAAGAAAGCACATACTTGTAGGAAATCTGATAATTTTTTAAAAGTTCTAAAAGTAGGTAAAATTCCCATTTTTTTTTCCTTTCTACTAAGAAAAAATGGAAGTGAGAATTAAAAAAAAAAAATCAAAACAATTTTTCAAAAGTGAAAATTCATGTCTTCCTTTGAAATTGAATTCTGAGGCAAAAAAAAAAAACAAACAACTATCATAATATTTTAGACAAACATACCAACGTTTTGTTTGTGAAACAACATTCTCATGAAAACACACTGTGAACAGAGCATGGAAAAACTAAGAACTTTGTAGATGAGGTATGAATTATGCAGATAGTGACACTGTTTCTTATTTTCAATTTAAAAACCCAGCAGAGGAGATGAAGTGTGAAAAATACAAGGCAATTTTTCCCAGAGAAAGATGTAACACGTTGAGGTGCACAAGGTGAGAACTGTTTAAAGTCACAGAGGTGGACATCAGCTTTGTGATAGTGTCAGAAGACAACCGGTGGCATCCCGTAAAAAGGGTCCTGGGTCCTGTTTATCAGAACCGACAAGAGTTAGGAGAACATCTCATTGTTATCCATCAGCGGGAACGCTGATCTAACTGAACTAGGTGTTCATTTCCATGGAGCTCTGCCACCCACAGTTGTACTTACACAAGCCAGCGCTATTGGCCTTCCAGACATTACAGACTTTGTGTTGCCTGAACAATATATAGGCATTTGCACTGGTGCAAGCTGCATGCAGAATGTTTTTCTATCTGGAAGGGCGGCCGTTTACATTTTTCTTGCACATCTTCAGGAGAAAGGAGTCCACAGGGTCAGGATAACAAAGAATTAAACACAGTATGTCTGAGACAGGAAGAATGCAATTATTATGATTTACAGTGCTGTCAGGATTAACATCTCTCTCTAACAAGAAGTGCGAAGGAATCTCAAGCCATTAAACTGTCTCGCTCGTAGCTATTACATGTGATCCACAAACAGTACCTTCAACAGCACAGTGCCCTCTAGCACTGTCATAAAGTATTAACCACTAGTTAATACTTCCAATTTGCTACTCGGAAGCATATTCCAAATACCTACCGCAAAAATTCAGTCTGAAAGGGCTGCAGACCCTTGTTTAGAATCACTATTTTACTTTCTTGAAATTGCTAATTACTCCTCATCCCCTGGGGGAAGAAAAACTATGACTCATTTTACTGGCTTCTAAATGAAAGTTTGCATTAAGCTTCCCCGTGTGTGTTCAACAGCTCCTTAAGACAATACAGGCTGCTCCCTGAAATAGAAATGGTAGTAACTGAGGAGTGGGATCAGGGTTTAAGAAACTGTCTTTCTGAAATGAGGATAGGAACAAGGGAAGTATGTACATTTGTGAAGCAATTCACGCCATATAATAGGGTTAGCCATTGCTGACACTAGTAAGTGGATATGTAAATGATGTTAGAGTACAGTTACATTTGATTCAGGAGCTGCTGTGCTATTCCTTGTGTCCACATGCAGTTTGAATAAACTAACTGCTGAGCAGTGACCAAGTGGAGCTCATTTATAAGAGATCAATGAATCTGAGCTGCTTTGATCCTAGATCACTAGCCTTGAAGAAGAGAAAGCCTGGTGCAACTATCTTGTAAATGGGGACCAAGGGCTAAGAGGGAGATTATCAGAAATTAAACACGTTAGAATATAGCTGCGTACCTGCTGCAGACATTGGGCAAAGTTCTATGGGTGCTATCTTTTCAAAAGGAACAGGGGAAAAGCAAGAGAATCCCAAAGGTCTTTGGTAGCAAAGCCAGGGCAAGGAGGCAGCAAGCAGAGAACCAAGCAGGGAACACACACGTTAGTGCCCCTGCTGACTTCTATTGCTGCCCAGGGGAACAGGTGATGGTCTGTAGAAATGCAGATAAAGCTAAGTGTGTTTAATGATCTGTGAGGTATCTCAGCTGCCTAGATGTCTTGCTGTGCTTCTGTTGGCAATACTGCACAGGAGCAATACTTACTGCATAATAAATTTTCTTCTTCAGTCTTGCACCTCTAACTGCTCCTTGAGTTGCTAGTCCTACAGCTTCTTTATGGAATTCAAAACTTCTTCCCAGCTCACGTTCTTGGTCTATTTAGACCCTCTTGTAGACACAAGCACAGACCATCTAATCACACTGAAGGAACAACTCACCCAGTTCCTATTGCATTCAGAGGCTACAGAGACAGAGGAGATCCTCTTTCATTCCTCAAGTAGTTATTCTAGCAAGGTCTACTAGTCTGTGATCTATCTGGATATAACAGGATCTTTGAGATCCCGTTACTACTTTTCCCCAGTCCTGTTTTGACTGTATAGGACAACCCCTCAATGACCAAAGAGGAATGGATGAGGTAGCATAAAATAACAGGAGACCTACTTTTCCCTTTACTTCTAATATCTATGCTATGGATATCATACACAGCAGATTATATCTGTGCCTAAAAGCAACAGGCCACTCAAGGGAAATTGCACTAATTAAGTATACAGGCTGATTGCTGTCTCATTTAGTTCCTGTCTGCTCTGCCCTGGAAGAGGACACAAAGAAGGGATTGTGGAGGCTTCAAGAAGCATGGATGAGTTTTTCCCCAAGTTCAGAATACTTGCATGTTGGGGAGTTTGGGATCAGCTTGGCTGGTGTACTCTTTGTTCCTCACTGGCTTCATCTTAGAAGTCAGGACTCGATACGGTAAGCGAAGTGCATTCAGTCAGCACGGTGGTTACTCCCTGCAGTCAGAGATTCTCCGGGCAATGAGGAGCCAGTCATCCCCAGCCAGCAAGCTGCTCCCTTTGCCAGCTGGATAAGGACCCACAGACTGCCCCAATGATGCTCGCCTATAAATCTGGGGGATTAAGGGGAATGCAGAATGTGGCAAAGGCTCTGGAAGCAAGAAAGGGAATCACAGCCAAAAGCTCCCTCCTCACACAGCTTCTCCATATCTCCTCCAGGGGCCCGTAAGTGCTCTCTATCCCAGCCTCTGTTCTCAGTCTATTTGGTTAGATAATAAAGGAGCAGCTGGAAAACTCTTTCCTATAGGCCATGGTAACAAGCTCAGCCCAGCACACGTGGAAGATGACCAGACTAATTCCTGCCGTTTGCTTGAAGTGTGGTAAAGGGTTCACTCAGATGAACTGCAAAGCCTCTGAAGTGTTGTCAGCACCATCGATTAGACTAGAAATAAAAACTATAAAGACCTCCTATTTGAAAACAGTCTGTGTGGTGCAGAACCCTGTGATACATGCCAAGAGTCATGTGAGACACTGTACCTACTGTATGGCTTGGATCTGCGTAAATGCAGCATACGGTTCATGAATCCATAGAGTCTGGGTCAGCTGTTATCTGTTTTTCCAAAAATCTAATATATTTAAACAGGCACACAAAAGGCACAGATGACTTCTCAAAACATATTAGCCCATGGAGCTATTTTGCAATAATTCATGTGTTACTAGTGCTAGCCAGTAGACTTCAAATGTGTGATCCTAGGTATGAAAAGCCTATCTTTGTTTTAAAAGGCTCCCAATGCTTATTATGTAGGCTTTGAACCCTGAAGAGCTAAACTGATATTTGCGAAAGATCTTGGCTTTGTAGAAAGGACATGATTAGTATTTCAAATCAAGCACTTAACTCTCTGATGCATTTCAAAAGTGCATTGTGGCATAGGATGTTGCAGGGGTTTTATTTTATTAGTACAAGCGAGGGGCAGCCTGCATATCTCACTCGCAGCTTTGCCAGATCCTTGCCAACAAGAGCAGAGGCCCACAGTACCCAAGCAGGAGAGCAGGGCAGGTTCGGTGACATTAACCAGTCAGCCTCAGTCCAGTGACTGCCAGACAAGTCCACAAAGATGAGGCAGGTCTGAAGTCAAGCCTGGAATTCAAGTCACAGGGTCAGGGTCCAACTTAATGCACCCTGCAACGTAGCTCAGGCCAGGACAAAGAGTTAAAACGTGGCTCCCACAAGGAAAAGAAGGGGGAAGACCCCTGGTAAGGCTCCACACAGCTCTCACACAGCTCATTTAATCTTCTTAATCTCAAGAGGTGGTATATCTCAAATAGGTGAGTGCTACACCTCCATCAAGGGGTGCCCAGTGAGCAAGGAAATGCAATTTTATCATGGTCTGGAAAACAATGCATAGATCTCTATTTACTGGTTCAGCAGCAGAACAGAGTGAAATCTCCAAAGCAAACACGCAAACAGAGAAAGAAACAGCGCATTAAGGAGAGGCACCAAAACAGGGACACCTGCACCCACACCCTTTCACAAGACATGTTACAGGTTATTACAGTATTACATTTGTTTCTGCAAAAGAGAAGGAAAAAATGCCTGAAGTTTCCTTCTCACTGCATGTTTAGCATTTCTGATTCAATTTCCTCCCACTCTCCATTCAGTTTGACTTGGCTAAGTATACCTTTCTCCTACATCAACCACCTAAAGTTGCATAACAGTCTCTGCCACTTCAACCCATCCATCCATATCACCAAATAACTACTTAGAAGGCTCCTGCAGTGTACCCAAAACTGTGTAATGCTGCCTTGGGATCCTGAGGGACAGCCTCCTGATACAGATGTCACAAGATACAAGAGATATTGGGTATACGGGGATGTGTTGTAGACCCTGGAAACTGAACCTATGAAAAATTACAACTGAAAAGCAGGCTGCACACTGAAAAACATCTTCTTTGCTTCAGGAAGAAAATAAAATGCAGTCCTTACTGAGTAAATCTGGTCATCTACAAGCAAAGCCATCTGGCTGAATCCTTGCCACTGCTCAGAGGAAACTTCAGGAGCATGCATCAGCACTGGTATGCAGACTCTGAATTATGCTGCTATTACGTTGTTCAAGCACCATAACTCAGGCGATGGGACAGACAGACACCCAGAAGACGATGTTAAATGGTGACACCAATTAACATTGTCCTTTTGTCACAGCCCCTTAGAGATTTGGATTCCATTATCCAACAAAATCAAAATCAGGCGAGAGCTGGAGATCAGCTTCTGCCTGTTCCCTAGAACCTGTTGCTGATGTGTTTCACATTCAAAACAATAAAAACTGAACCATCAGTCCAGCAAGATAGCAGATTTTTCACCC
Source organism: Anas acuta (assembly GCF_963932015.1). Lineage (NCBI taxonomy): Eukaryota > Metazoa > Chordata > Aves > Anseriformes > Anatidae > Anas > Anas acuta. The sequence goes on along the minus strand of NC_088983.1, from coordinate 52,412,639 downwards.
TAGACTGAAAAAAAAACCAAAAAACTAAGGTAGTCACAAGAACCTCTGGACAGAAATGAGAAACATATTAGAAGTTTTGTTGGTGGAAAAAGCTCACCTGATACAATCTCTAAACAATATTTGGCCCTAGCTTGCTGCTTCTGCTTTAGAAGTGTTTAAACAGTCCTAAAACTATAAAAACAAACAAACAAACAAAAGCACAACAAGACAGACAACTGGGAAGCAGAGCAGTGATAAGACATAAATCATTTGCTGAGTAATAGCTTTGGGTAAAATCTGATGCCAGGGCTGGTGTAGTAACACATTGTGGCAAGAGGAAAGGGACTAGAACAACAAGAGGAGGAAAACAAATAGCCCTATCTCACTCAACACCATCATCAGGGATATAAAAGAGGGGAAGAGGGTTCTCCTGAGCTTGGCACATCCCTCTACAGTGGGAAGGTCACAGGACAGCTTTTGAGAGTTACTGACCTGGAGGCCTTCCTGCTCTTCGAGGGCAATGCTTTCCACACCGTGTTGCTCCACAGAACACAGACCGTGCCTCATAGTTGATTTCAACCACCTGGACAAGGTCAAGGTAGTAGGAAAGCAGTTAACATGCACTAGAAAAAATGCGTAGTGCTTTCAGAAGCTTCCCTGGTTTGGAAGAGAAAAGGTTAAAGTAGTAGGTTCACTGATAAAGAAAAACTGTCAACGAGCTTTGAAGTTTATTTTAACATTAATCTGTGGATTTTTTTATAATGCAAATTAAAAGTAGTGCTTTTTGTGGATTTCAAAGCACACAGGATTCATCACTGTGTGGGGCTATCTGTAGTACGGACCACAGAAACTAGAAAACAAGACTTAGAATGCATGGCTTAATGTATTCGATTCAGTTTACAGAAGGGAAGGTTTAGAGGTGACATAATTGCTGAATATAGGGACTTACACATAGAAAAAGCATTTTATAGGAAGAAGCGGCAAGCATGCAGGCTTTTCAGTCTTTCTGACAAAGACGTAATGTCAGCCAATAGCTGGAAGTTGAACAAGATGAATTTCTGTCTTACGGGCAGCTGGAACTGCCACAGCTTAGCTGGGGAGGTCACCATCTTCTGGCGACTTTATAACAAGACCATGAATCTTTCAAAAACACGCTTGCTATTTAGTTTCAGGGGAAAGTATTACTGGGCTGGCATGTTCAAGCTGGATGTTTCTCCTTGTGAGGTCAAGATACCACTGTAACGTGTCTATCCAGGCAGTGAAATTTGGGATGGGGCAGCCCACGAGAGCTGGTACGAGCAGGCATTGTGCAAGCAGCCAGGGTCCGGTGCCCCCCAACTACCTTTGCACACTCGAGAGAGCAGACCAACAGCTGCATGCCACAAACGACTAGAAGATAATATGATCAGTTAAGAATAACTTGCCCACCACAGGGATCATGTATCTTCCTCTGAAGCATTTGGCAGTGTTTAGAGATCGCATACTAAAAGAGACAGCCTACTGGGCAGACGCAGTCTGGCAGTTCCTACATCCTTGGCACAGGCTCATCAGCACACAGGGTGTCCTTGGAGGTCTCCTATGCTTGCATCGACCAGAGCTGACCCTACTTAATTTATGAGCTCTTCTGAGATCACAGCCTCATGTATTATGGCTCCAGGCTCTATTGAAATGAACTTCATTAAAATAAATTCCAGCTGCTTGGAAGGAGTTAGAGAAATGACAAAAAGAAGGCAAACTTCTCCATTCCTTAACTGAGAACAGAGGAAAAAAAGTAGTTACAGGAGACCAAGGAAAATCAGAGAGGGAATTCAGCTGGCCTAACTGAAGGGGCATGAGAAAAACATTTGGTTAAAGAACAAGCTCATTTATTTATTTATTTTTGATAAAATGGGATGGTTATGAATGCTGAGACAGAACTCACAGCTAGGCGACATACAGGACAACCAGGTTCAAAGCAGAGAGGAAGAGGGACAAAGGGTCAGGGGGGCACTTGATAAAACTTCGGACAGAAGGTGGGATGCATTGCAATAAATCAGATTCATTGCAAGGGGTCTTGAGTGCTTGTCCTTTTTCCTGTTTTGTCTGTTCCCCGGCCTTTGGTCTGTTCTGTTTCCTTCCCCAGGATGCCTGTGGGCTGTTAATGGAGAATATTAGGGAGCAGGACCAGGATGTACCTCTATTCTGCATGCTGTTGCCAACAGCCTACATGTTGATGATTGTCCCTATTTGGTAGATGCTCTTTTTACCTTGCTCAGCTCTGGGGGTATTTTGAAAGGATGACTTTTCTAATAAGCCTAGTGTTCTTGTCCAGCAACAACTACTCATAATTGTAGTCTAATAAAGATCTCTGAAGTAAAGCTTGACTTTTCTGCCCTTTCATGGGCCAGCAGCTAGGATCTGGAACCTACCAGACCAGCTCCGTTGCTCTCCTTGGTCACAGGATGGCCAGGATAAGAACTGTTTCTAGAACTGAGGACTCTGAAGCTACTGCAATGCATAGTGGGGAAGGAGCTGAAAAACTGTGATTAGTTTTTGATTTAGATGAGAACTAACCATGTGCTTATGAAGTGCCGGTGAACTAGTCAAATTTATAGGACACAGAGATGCTCTAACATTCATCTCCCTTTCACTATCACATGCTGACACAGCTCATTTTAGTGATCTGGAAAGCAACGGCATGGCAGAGCAGCCCACCACTCCCACGTCACATATTACCACTGAACCTGACCCTTGGATTTCTATATTGAGTTCACAAACATCCAAAAGTTCGAGAACTGAGACATTAGCAGTGGTTACGTGACCTTGTCCCCACCCCTATCGTTCTGCTTCCCAGCAAACAATTCTCACGGCTTTCTAACAGATTTCTCTGGTTTCAACCAATGCGGCTTAGAGCCTGCTTTCAGCAAGGAATTCGGGACTGTCTTCACCATCGTTACTTGACAGTGCCTGAAATAGCCTTTCCTGCTTGGTGTCAGGCAGCATAGACAGGAAGATTGAGATTTTAACTGAGGTTTTCAGATCCAAGCCAACCGTAGTGTAAAGTAAAATTAAAAAAACCCACAACTAGTAGTCTGGGATCTGATAGGTTCAATGAAATGGAAACAGCACGTCTCTAGCATAACCAGCAAAGCAAAACTATTTGCCAGATGATCCTGTAGATAGGGAAGACCTGCAGATATTCACAGTTTCGTGGCATGCCATTGACACTACAGGAAGGATGCGACACCTCAGTAAGAGCAGGTTCTGTAAAATACAAGACAATTCCAGTTCAGCAGCAATTTCGCTTAATATCAGCTCTATAGCAGAGGCTCAATAGGAATATTGTAGCTGAAAGCCATTAGACATTTCCCTCATGCTAGCATCAACCACTTTTGGCAAGGCTTGTAAAATGGAATAACTTGCAGAGCGAGCCAGAAATGGGGCCTGGGGAACAGATTCCTCGGATCACAAATGTTAAACCATGGAGATAGATTGGTGACAAAGAGGGTGGAGAGAGAAGTTTCCACATACCATTTTTTCTCCCCCATTACCAGCACAGATGTGGTCTACACCCCAACACATGTTTGCAATGAGCGTCGCATGAGGAGTTCCAGATCTTACTTGAGGGCTGAAACTTAAAAGAATCAGCTAAATTTGAGATTAATCAAAGAGCGGGGTAACAGTGTGCACTAAGTGTAATGGAGTCACCCATGTTCAGACCCCAAAGGCAATGGAAAAGGAGATACAAATTGCCCCGTAGTGGTGCCTCCAATCTATCATCTGAGTCTCTCTTCATCAGCTACCGAAGGGCTCAGCTCCCAAATTAGATTAGGTTTTCAACTGTGATGAGGCCATCAATTTCAGCACCTCAATTACACCCTCAAAGCCAGAAAGATTAAGCTCACTTGGGGGGACTTTTAGCTTTTTAAACATTTCTTTAAATGTCACGGTCCCTTCCTTTCCTGCTCCTCCCCTCCCCTCTCCACTACCACTGAGGTGAGGCCCTGAGGGAGCCCTTTTGGTTAACTGATTTTCACAGAAGCTCCCTGTGCATAACAGCAAGCATCTCCTCCTTTAGCTAAATCCAAAGTATACCAGGTTAAATGGTCGCCAAGGAGCGAATACCACCTCAGGTCAGGTCAGGAGTTAGGAAGCTAAATGTCGATTAACAAAGAAGAAATTAAATACAGAGGAAGCTTACTGAGGTCCACAGAGCATTCATACTGTATTTCATGCAGTTTCAATGCAAATCAGACTTGTATGCATACATTTAATGGAGACATTTTTGAAATATACATTTTCAAGTTTGTAAGTTTGAAGACTTACCACTTCTTTAAAATTCTCGAAAGCAGGAATTCAATTATACATACCGAGACAGTACTCGGGTAATAGAAGTTAATTTAGGGAGCACCCGTTAGGATAATGAGCTAAAGAAAACGATGCATGTGTATAAACCGTCACAAATGTTTGTGTAGTAGATCTAAAGCAGTGAAATATTTACTGGGACCTGGGATATATGCTGTGGGTTTTTATAGTGCATATAAATGAAAAGGGAACAGAAAGACAGGAGAAACATCACTCTAAATTTATATACCCAGGACTGAGACTTGAAGTAAATAAAAAGCAGCAGAACAGTTATTCCAAAGAGACACAGCTCTGTGACACATGGGCCTGGTGGGTAACACCTCTGATACTGCTATGGGAATGTCAGTTGGGAAATTACCCTCCAATTTATTTATTTATTTTAAATGGAAATTTTTCACAATGGATTAAGTTCAGTAACTAAATAAAAATTCATGGAATGTGCTGAATTCTGCAGATCCCCATCTTATCTGAGTTTGTGACTATGTTAAAATGATAAATTAGTTTTGGCAAGTGAATTTATAGATTTATAGGCTTAGTACTGTGAATCTATTTATTGCTGTTTTTATTTTCTTCAGTGGTTGAAAGGCCAGCAGCCAGGAAGGAGGCCTATAAATCTTAACATTAGAGATGGGAAGGGCAAGGTGTTTTACATAAACACAGGGACTAAACAAGAGAGGTTTTTTTGTTTGTTTGTTTTTAGAGAGAAAGAGTAATGTATGACAGATTTCTTTTGAAGATTTTTAAGTTACAGAAAAAGAGAAAAAAATCTGCAATGCACATCCCCTTCATTCTTCTCATTCCAGATTTTTTGATTTTCACAAAAAAGGTTGTATGTGTTTCAGTCAAAAACATTGCTTCTTTTAAATGTAAAAGTGATTGCAGATTATTGCCAGAAGGAGAATAAATGACAAAAGAAAACAAGCCTGTTTACCTCTTTGGAAGGTGCTAAAACTGCTGAGTTTTTCCGGGGGTGAGAATACTTTGGGAATCTCCTTACCTTTAGATGAGGTGTCTGACCCAAACAGTGGTTTGATGCGCTCTGCCACAGATTGCATGTAGGAAAAACACAGTCCCCATGGGAAAGCAGCTAAGCAGAGCTGCATGTGGCACAAAGCTGCTGGAGGGGTGCTGGGAGCAGCTCTTGTAAATGATTAAAAAAAAAAAAAAAAAAAAAAAAGGCAAAGTAAAAAGTGCCTAGCATCAGTTTAAAGAGCTACAACCTGTGTGGGAAAACACCAGAGGTAGCAGCAAATATTTAACTGTTCTCATAAAGCTTTCTCTGGGCTACGTGCAGCGATTCTCTGGGTGAGATGAACAAGGTGGCCTAATCAAGTCCACAGCTTTGGATGTCCCAATCAAACCAGCTTCTCATCTTCTCTTACTGAGAGGCACCCGGTGCTCCCTGATTGAAGCTGGTGGCAGCACTTGATGGAATATGCTGAGATCTTACGGCTAGGGCAAAGTTTGAAGCTCTGAGAATCTCTCCCATGCCCTTGTACTTGGGATGAAGTCGGTAAGCAGCAGGTTCTAGAAGTAACACGGGTACTTCAGTTTGAAACGAGCCATTAAGGAAATTCATAAACTCTCTGGTAATAGCAGGTGATGACAAGAAGCACTCAGGGGTAATGGGGGCTTCAGAAGAGGGCTGCCTCTTACCTTGGCAAGCACAAGGGAAACTCCCTCTTCCTTTTTCCCTTAAACCAAAACAACCCCCCTTGGAGCATTTTGGAAGGGAGCACTAGTGCACTAAGACGACAAGGCGGCCTGCCACATGGGCCTGAGGAACTGCTTCCAAGAAAGCAATCCTCGTACACACAAGATCACAGGAACTTGAGCCCCTTTTGTATCAAAGCAACTTCCTCAGAGGCCTTTGAAATTCATTCTCCTTTCCAAGGTCTAATGAAGTCTGAGACCTTTGAGAAGAGAAAAGAGAGATTCCTGCCAAAGCACCCCACTCCCTGCATTTTTAAGAGATCAGAACAATTCAAGCTGCTCATTCTGCAACTATATATATGACAATACATAAATGACAAAACGGGATATATAAAACAATACTGCCTTCATGCTCCTTCTTCTTCAAGCCCCTAGTTTGAGAATGGTTGAGGACAGGGGTAAGTGAGGAAGAGAGAAATTTTTCTAAACCCAGGAAAAACAACTAGGAGACGAAGCGATGACATTTGCAGAAACTGAAAACCGATTTACCACAAAATATCACTGTAGCATTGGCATGAGGCTAGAGAAACTAAATCCGCGAGTTATCACCTAGCATAACTCTTGATTTCCAAGGAGCAGAACTGCCACTCTGACACACTGTGTACTCGCATATAATAGAGCTGTTTCAGGTACTTATGGCAGGACAATAGTGACAGCCAGAGCAGCAGCTGATGACTCTGCAGCAACCCAGCTAAGCTGTTCTGGTGCAATTTCCACACAAAGATTAGATCAGCTTGTGGCTGAAGTGAAACTTCAGATCACGACGAGCTTTGCTCTGATATTTCATGGGAGTCATATAGAGGCAGGCTCTGTAGTGGCTAAATGTAAGATGAGAAATGTGCAGGCGCCTGGGATGAACTGCTAAGACTGCAGGATGTAGTTTAGATTTTGGTCCTTCTGGAACTGAATGCCATTAAGTTTTCTGAAAGAAAAATTTCCAGACATTAAGACTCATGTTCACACAACGAGTATATCCAAGGCCTCAAGAGGATTCTAGATTGCCTGCTGTCTCTTCTCCTAGTAGCTACTACTAGCTACAGTGACCACTTCCCACAGTAAGCCTCATGCATATGCTGAGACTTTCATCAGCCTATCTTAATATTACAAATCCTGAATAGATCATCAAAATCCCTCTCAGTCCCCAGCTCTCTCAAGTGCTACCCAACCCCAGCCTTGCCTCAAGCTGCCCTGACTGGGACTTGAACATCTGTTGTGCTCTTGGAAGCAGCCCTTATTCTTGTCTATCAGAATGATAAATCTTAATCCTAGCTCAAATCCTGCCCTTGGCTCTGGTGAAAAGCCTCCGAACAGTTCTGTTCAGCATCCTTTTGCCTTCACTTAATTTCAAAGAGGCCTTATGACTGTGCTCTCACATACAGAGTTAGGAATATGATTACTCAACCCTAAATTGGATTCACAGCCACAATGCTGAAGAGCAGACACGAGGAACATCCTAGGAACTACCACTGCTTGCTTTGAGAACATTGGGCTTCAGCAGACCACAGTTTAGACTAGCATTAGGCAGCTGTAAAGAACAGCTTTTACTGGAATACCAGAAGGCTTGCATACATAATGAGAGTTGTGGCAAGGACCCAGTGACTTCTGCCTAGCTTGAAGGGAGGCCTGTTTCAGTGCTAAGTGAACTCCAGGGTTCAGATTGGCATTCTCCTCCTTTTTCCAAAATATAAGCATCAAAGAGTTTCGGTCTGTCTCCTGCATGTAGGTTTCCCAAAGTAAGCTGTGACCTCAAGCCAGAGAAGGCTCCTCTAAGCCATGATTACTTTCAGGGACACAGAGCTTCAGCAGCCTTTGATTAAAATTAGGATTATGGATAGGAAGTAGCTGGGAGCTCCTTTTGCTGATGAATCCCAGAAATTTGCAGAAGAGGGTAAGAACTGTTGCACTAGGGCTCCTGGGCTTGTGCTTTGTTTGTGGTTAAGCCTGCAGCTTCTAACTGTCTTAAACACTAGAGCTGTATTTGGGGTTAGGCTTTGCTTTTGGAAAAGTGAAGAACATGGCCAGTTGTTATGTCCTTGAGGCTTCTGAAGGTTGAACAAGAAAATAGCAGCATCCAGGGGTGTTATTTAGATGCGGACTCTCAGCAGTCATGATGATGTGTCAGGGTTTGCAGAAAACAAGAAGAACGTGTGTTGTTTTTACACATAAAAGACTCCCACGGATAAAGAACTACTTGCAATAGGAACCCACAGCTTGCAGCTGCTTCCCTGACAGCCATGCTATGACAAAGGCTAGGCCTGGGAAGGATCAGACTGAACTTTTGTCTTCCCTGCCCTACCAAGGACTGGTTGCCCCCAGCTGCTCATTATTCTGGGCACAGGCCTGAAGCAGACCTCAGTCAAAGGTCATACTAGGACTTGAGAAAAAAAATAAAAAGTACACATTTTGGTGCAATTTTAATTGCACCAAATTACTACTAGTGACACCAAAACACTTAAAGGTAGCTTTTTAGTGTTTGTTCTCATCAGTGGAGATCTGGCCATACATTTAAGTGCTCAGGAATGATTAGAAGTAATTGAATTGCACAAATGAAATCCAAACACTGTACTTATTTCTGTAAGATAATGTTCCATCCCTTTCGGTCCCAAATCCAAGTATAATGTTATTTGCAGGCCAACTAAACACTTTTGGAATATAAAACAAACAAACAAACAAAAAAAAACAACCTTTGGACCCAATTGATTCTAGAATGTTAAAATGTTTTATATTTACTACCTAGACCTAAGCCAATCAAGAAGTTGACCTTTCTCTTTCCAGTGTCATGGGCTTTTTTTTTTTTTCTTTAAAGAATTCAACAATAAGAGGTGTTCTTCAATCTATGCCATCCCAAAGCACAAAGTTAACCTTAAATTTATCCACAGATTAATACTATTTTCCATTAGCACAAGTTTTCTTAAAGTAAAACCTCCTCACACTGCTTTTCATCCTTCACTGCTAACTCATGTCTCATTTAATTTCTGTGAAGGAAAAGTTACTGAAGCCACTGAATCCTATCAACACTTTTCATCCATTCCTGAGGACTTGGCAAATCCCAGATTCAATGTTTCTTGCTCCAATCCTCTTGGTAGCTCTTAGTTGCAAGGAACTCCACAAAGAAACATTGGCTGCTGGATCCTGCATCAACACTTTTCATTCATTACTGCACATTGAGCACTTCAAACACTTCCTGCCCAAATTCTGGATAACCCTAAACCTGACATGGCATGTTGGGCTGTTCCCCTAAGCATGTCTCACAGCAGCAGTGTTGCCAGTTAGGCTTAGGCTTTATGACACAAATACAGCCTTTCCCCACCCCCTAAAAGACTACCAAGACATTCTGTTTCTGTCACCAGTTAGTCCATTATAAACAGGTGAACTCTACGGTATTAACAAGTTTTTATTTTTCCTTGCCTGGATCCTGACCACAATCTTTCCTCTCCAGTAAGCTATGTTTGCTTTACTGATGGATCCTGTTGCAGGAATCTGACAACACCAGCCATAAACACTGCAAGCTGTCAAGGATCCTGAAATATGCCACTCTCACAACCCTTCTGGCCCTTGGTTCTTATCTCTGTGTGAAACATGTCTGCGTATTATAAACCAACTACATTCTTCAGATGAAGTCCTTTCCCTGCAGACAGACAAGTTTTAATGCTGAATTCTAGCATGACCACACACACAGTAGGAGAGGGCGGTAGAGGCCGCCACATTAAGGACAGGGTTGGAATTGGGTTTGCATGGCACTGAATTGTTGGCAACACTACAAAGTTCCTACAAGGTCCTGGTGGCACCAACAGAAGCAAGCAACAAAGAAGTTCTGTCAGTTTGGGAGAACAAAGTTTGGGAGCGGGAAGCAGTTGCCCTACAGATTTCACTGTCAAGAGAGGAACTAGCAGACTACCCTTTCCTACCAAGCTGGTTTCAAGGTAGACTAGAAGACTGCACTCTCCTCTACTTCTGCTTTGCCCTCGTCTGCTATTGGAGCACAGCAGCCTTCAGCATGGCCTGCAATGAATTCAAGAAGAAAGGAGAAAAGATCTCATTACCATTTTGCTGCCTATTAAAGAGTGAGACAATCTAGCTGTGGTAAAAATAAATAGCTGTATGCAATTATGAGAATCGCCAGACATCTCATTTTATGTCAGGCAAGGCTATTGCCTAATAGGAATACAATGTAATCCTGCTGTTGCCTTGCTCAGATGAGAGATGGCCTTGAGCTAATTAGCTTCCACTACAGCCAGGCATGAAATTGCCAATTTTATGATAGTCATCTGATCAGCAATGTGCTCTCTGCATCTTCTCATCATATAAAAGCTGGTGTAACCAGCTTCTTCACTACTCTAACACAGTGCAGGCTCTTTTTATCTCAGTATCACCGTGATACTGAGAAAAAGTTACGAGGAAATTAAGAGAGGGTTTCCAACTCTTAGACACTGCTCAGGTTTGCAGCCATGGTCCTGTGTGGATGTCTTGCCACCTTTGCTCACAGCTCGTCGGCCCAGGGAGAATCTCTGCAATCAAGGAAGCAAATTGACTCTACTGAGAGCTTATAGCCCATCGCTTTCTTCAGCCAAACATCTTCATCAAGTTTGGGCACTTTCCTAGCCAAAACAGGAGTTGTTGGGGACTTCAGGAACAGCCAGCATCTGTGAGAAAGAACATTCAAACCAGGGTGTTACGGGAGGCAGAAGATTGTTTCCATAAAGGCTGCGGTGAGATTGTGTAAAGTATCAGAGTGCCAACACTTGGATGTACTAAAAAGGCAACACAGGCAATCTAGCAGAATGTTTTATAAACAACTGGTTTCACACTGATCCTAAAGCGAATGGGAAAGGCGGCAGAGATGCTGAAGGATAAAGGTGCTGTGGTTTCTTCATTCCCTGCTTATTGAGGTGAACCCCATGGCAGCCCTGGCCACCTCTCTGGCCTCCACAGATGGTGTTCACCAGTGGGTGCCCCTCCTGCCTGGGCCCACAGGCCTTTGCCCTTGCCAGAGGTTTCCAGAGCCTTCTATGCTGCCCAGCCCTGTGGCTGCCCATTTTAGGTGACTGTGAGCACAGGTTTGCCTTAAAGCAGCTAGGGAGTTCAAGATCAACATGTTTCTTGAGGACTTAATTTTTTTTCTCATTTGGAAAGTAGCCCTGTGCAAGCACAAAACCAGGCAGCATTTTGCTGCTAAGATCAAAAGACTTCCTCACTGTCTCTTGTCCCTCTGCCCTGACAGGTGTGGCAACAGGGTGCTCTCACTTAATAAAAAATATTATATAAATATACATGTCGTATATATACTATATATGTATCGACCTGTACTGACGAAATGCTGTTGTCAGCATGTCAGACATACATAGTCCTGGGATATTGCCCTTCAGAGTTGCTGAATTAATCGCATCATTTGCTTATAATAGGTTTGTACCATTTCCTAATTTTACACACTGCTTGGAGAAGTTGCAGCAAGGGATGTTAAAACACAACAGTGGCAGCAGGAGCCTGTGATTTTTATGCATTTAAATTTGTCATAATATTGAAGTATCATATTTTAAGTTTGATTTCATAACAGAGATCCCTTTCCTCCCTTGGTTGAGTAAACATCTAATTAACGTTTGCGTCAGGAGCAACATGTGACGTTCAGTTAAACAGTGCCACAATGCAGCACACAGCTGGGTTTACCTCAGATGGGATTTCATTTCAGGTCAGGATTTCATTTCAGATTGGGGTTTCCTATTTACATGGTTTTAAACCATAACACTGCTTTCTTGCAAACTTCATGCAGCAGACTCGTGGCATTCTGTTTTAAAAATAATCAGATTTTTTATTGTTAGGCAGACTATGTTCAAAGCACCCCTGCAAGTCAGTCCATGATAAACCTCCAAGGACAAACATTCATAACACATCCCTGAGCATGGTCCTTCACGCCTTCCTCACTGGGTTCCCAGGATCTCATGTGTTCCTTCTTTCCCAGAGATGAATCTCCATCACACACCAGTGCAGAAGAAATTCTTCACAGAACACAGAGATGGTTTAAAATACTCTTTGGGCATTGAGAGATTTAAGACTTTTCTATCAGAAGGGCACAGCAGCTTCCTGCTTGGCTAGCCCAAGCCACCCCACACAGCTTCATCCTCTTGCATTCAAAGAGAAATTTTAACAGAGTACAGGTACTACTTTTAACAGAGTATATGGATGCTTCCTATCTGTGCTTCCCATAGGTCCTGCAAACACTTTGCTATTTCCAGGTGACTACATCAAGTACATGAGTTTTAAGGAAAGGGCCCCCACTGACTGCTCCCAGCGGCTTCTCTCAGACCCCATGCAGCAGCCACCTGATTGCTGCTCTGCACTGCTTGAGCCTGGCCAAGTCCTGCAGGTATGGAGAACGGCCTACAGAGGTCTAGAGGAGTCTCTCCAAAACAGAGAGCAAGTGTTCAGCTTGCTTCTTCTATGGAAGTGAAAAGTCAAAGCGGGCCTGTCCCACAGATTTGTTGCAGATGCCTTTACTTGAAGGGGAAGCAGCTAATGCTCCCAATTTTTAATTCCACACAGCCTATGTGCAACAGTAGTAATTTGGATAGTTACTTTTATTTTTTCCCCCCTTTCAACCCCCAAATCTTAAGAAACATGTATTTAAAAGCAAAAACTTACCCCGTTCTCTCAGATGCAGCCAACACTCTTCACTATTCACATGGGAGAGAACTTACCCTTCTAACCCAGTCTATATTCTCAATATCAATACATCCTGTTGTTAGGTCACATATTTAGAATATGGTTTTACAACTCTATTTTGTCCAATTCCAGCTCTTTTACATAATGTTTACCTCAAAGCATCCACTAAGGAAGCAGGAGAAACCTCTTTATAAGTTATCAAACTTTTTTCAGTCCTGTTTAAGCAGGAGAACAAAAACAACAACAAAACAAAACCCACTTTGTTTTAAAAGAACCTACACCCTCCAGGGAAACACTCTTCTGCCAAAAGAATTTCCAACCAGTGCTAACCAGAGTTAATTACAACATGGTATTAAAAGGACAAATTATTTTGAAATACTTAAGAGCATCGTGAAACAGCCTCCACCAAAATTAAAGGTCTGTTCTCTGCTGGGTTATTGTTCCAGGCTGTCTGCAGACATCTCGGCATGAGTTACGTTATTCTGACATCATTTTGCAAGTGCATTGCCCAAAGCACATGCCTGTACTATAACATGGTCTTGACAGGACCTCACATTTCCACCCTAGTAAATCCTAAATAGCTTCCAGAAGTGCTATATAGAAAATACCCAGGAAGCATGCTGGGTAAGCAATTCATACGAACACGTGCTCTGGGATTCTTGCTGTCTCTGAAGAACTTCCATATGTCCAGTCTGCAACTCTAAGCAGGCCAAAAAGAAGTAAAAGTTAGTGCTGGAGATCAGAGGAACATGCACCAGACTGTCACAACTGTTGTTTTGGGGTTAGTTACTTGGTGTCTGATCCAGAATAGTTCCTAACCTGGCGACCACTTCAACACCACTCACAGAACAAAGAGCAGTATCAAGATAACCTCTGACCTGCTGCCATTGCTCAAAAGAACACTGTGAAGAAATTGGAGTTAGTATCACCCGAAGCCTGTAGGATGAAAGGGAAATGCTCTCTAGTTTTCTAGAGGTGGGACCTGTTGTAGTAGGTTTCTAGATTTTCAGCTTAACTCTGGACTGTTGTGGGCAGGCAAGTCACCTCATGATGTTGTAAGGGACATAAAGGAAAGACAACACCAAAGATAAATTAAATTGAAGTAAATACCATCCTTGGGGTCTAAAGCAGGATTTTCCCTCCCAGATTCCATGCTTCTTAGAGCATCCATGTACAACTTTGAGCCTTATCCTTCTCTTAAATCCCTACGTTAAAAAGGGGTAATATTTTGCCTGGAGAAGTGAGAATACCTTTTCTCCAGATCCAGAGTATCCACTATTCCCTTAATCCCTCTCCACAGAAGCCAAACAGCACGCCCATCCCTGCCAGTTATGTTATTAGGAGCTTAGAAGGGAGAAACCAGAACATTCTTACGTATAAGAAATAAGAATGTACGGCTAGGGTTATACAATCTACATAGGCAAAGGCTGTTTCCCCTGTTTGGCAGAAGAGATCCTTACCACGTGGCAAGAATTTGCCTGTGCTCTACCAGCACACCACTCCTAGAAATGGTTTACAATGACCAAACCAGGCTTGCTAGCTTTACTAGCACCATTTTACTAACAGCTTGGGTTCACTGACAGCGTAGCTCTTGCTAGGCATGTTTTGCAAGCTTACAAATATTTGAGGACTTCCACGTTAGCAGATTTTGCACTGACAAGTTTTTAGCATCAACCTGGCTTAAGATCTCATTCAGAAACCCTGGCTGCCATCTGAGGTTTATTCTTTGTAATAAAAGGCCAGGGCTAGAGCCAAGAGTCTCAGAGGCTAATGGGTTAGAGCCAGACCATGAATAATTGAGGGTGTGTTCTCCATTTATGGCATTTAGTGGCAGCAACTGGCTGTGAAAATGCATTTGTGGGAATCCCATAGTCCTCAGGCTTTCCAGCAATGAGCCCTGATAGCTGCTGTTCCTCACCTTTCCCAGCCACGGCAGCCTGACACCACCTCTTGCAGTCTGTCCATCAGCAACCAGAATTCGGCCTCCTATCAAACCCATCTTCAATCCTGAGTCCAGCTGGCCAGGACCAGGCACACCACCACGTGGGAGAGCTGCAGAGACGAGAGCAGCTGCCACACATCACATTCGAGTACGTGCCATGCAGAAACCATGACAAAGAACAAGATGCATTGTGACCTGCAGACTTACCCATGCTAACTCTAGTGCAATTCCTCTTCTCTTTCCAGAAGGGAAAGTGCCTCACGGGAAGAGTTATAGCAGCTTCCGAGTTCCTCGTGATTATGCAGAACGAAGAATGTCACCAGTTCGTTACCAGGGGCCTTACTTCAGGCCACAGGGAGGTCACAACTGTACTCGTACAATATTAATTACTGGCCTGGGACAGCTATATAGCAGCTTGTTCGTTACACACAAAATACTTCCATGTGCTGAGCTACTGCAGACGCTGGTACTCTGGGTTTTGCTAGACAAACACTGCAGCTCCTAAGAAGTCTGTCTGATTTCTAGTTCCAGCAGCAAACCTTCACCTTCAGAGATAAGCCAGGAGCCTGGCCCAAGATTCAAGTACACCTCAGGAGCAGCAGGAGGGTTTTTGCTCTCTGACAGTCTGAAGGCTTTATTTTTCTAGAGTGCTTTTTAGGACACATAAATATCATATCCCCTCCTAGCCTCCTCCCAACCTACCCTCCAAAGGAAAACAAGAAAAAGATGGGGACAAGAAAAAAAAGCAGCAGCAGAGGCTCCTTGTGCTATCTTCAGCTTCCAGAGCTACTTCAGGCAGAAGCCCCAGAAGTAAGCACAACCCATATACAGTAGTAGAAGACACACAGCAAAATATCCAACTGCGTGCTGCTCCGAGAGATGGAAGGAAAAATTATCCCTAAAATGCCAAGCAGGCAGCGCAAATCGTTTATGAGAATACATTTGTAATTACAAGTTATTTTAGCTACCCTGCTGCCAGGAGTAACTAGGAGCAGAAGGAACTGATCAGTGTCATCATCTCGCCCCCCAAGGGACCAGTCAAGGCTGGTGATACCACAGCACTCAGGCTGGAGCTTTCCTGGTAAAACACCTCCCTCCAGTGGCCAAAGGCAAGTGGTTTCCACAGCTCAGGCAGCTGGGGCCCAGCACAGTCTGAAGGAGCAAGTTCTGCTCCCAAATCAGACAGGTCAGTGCATATTGCTTGAGTCCAAGATCCCCTCCAGCACCTCTTGCTCCATTTTGGCTGATCAGGGTAACTCGAGTCTTGACTTCAGACCAGTTGCCACTGGTGCTTACTGGGAGCACCCCAGCACTTCATTCTCATCAAACTTCACTCTGCTTTTTTTGAACATCGAGGACTTGCGTCACAATTAGATGTTTTCTAAAGCAAAAGTTTACGCTAGAACACACAGCTAGGAAAATTGTCACCTCCCTCTGAGGGGCAGTATTTTCATAGGCCACACTAATCTCACCCACAGACTGCAGAAGAACTTCTGAAGCCCTCAGAAGGGTAATGGCACATACTTCCTGCTTTTTGGCAGGGCCTTTGCTACTTGAAACAAACAAGGTGTCAGTGATTTGCATGTAAAGCAGAAGGGGACAGAGAGGAAGGAAGGAGAAACCACTACAATGCACAAGGCTTAGCCAGAGTAGTTTTTTTTTTTTTTTTTTTTTAGCAAAGTCTTTATTACAGAAATATTCACCCTCTAGACTTTTACATCTGTACATGCATTTCTTCCAGTCGGAAGATGTTGCTAAAAACAGACAAAAAAAAAAAACACAAAAAAAGGAAACCCAGCATGGGCTTCTTTTTACTTGCTGCTCAGCGTTGGCATCTGTAACTTAACAGGAATCTTGCAAATAAGAACACATTAGAGAATAGACTTTATACTATGGAAGCTAGCAAGCTTTACTGCTACGAAAGGTGCCTTCTGCTATAGCAAAGGTCAGCTGGAAGGGTCTGTGCAAGAGAGGGCAGGGGTCTCAGAGTAGCAAAGCCTTATCAGACATCCAAAAAAAATAAATCAGTTGTCCAGTCATATCTACTCTCCCCAATCACCACCGAGTCCAGACAAAAGGACACTGCAGGGACCCACTGCTGAGGCTCTGTCCCCCTGCACGGGCCCTTCTTGCCAGAAGGGAAGTTGAGTGGGTAGGGAAGCCGTGCCTTTGAACTGCTGCTAGGGCTATTCCTACCAACCCCAGCCCTGACAAGAGCAGGGCTGACTGTCCTGGGACCATTTCTGTAAGGCAAAGGCTCTCTTCACCACGTACCTCGCATCACATCTCGGGCAAGGACCATCCACTTCTCTCCCTCACAGCTTCTTGCTGCCAAGGTATTTATTGCATGCATATGCAACTGCAGGAGATCTGTTGTGCCCAAGCCACCTCAAGGACTGAGGATATCTGCCCAGCTCCCTTATTTAAGAAGTTGGGGCAGTTTTTCCACTCACATTTCTTAACTTTCTTATACTCTACACCACTCCTTGCTGCTGGCCGCTGGCAGAAAGGAATGAACAGCCCAGCCACAAAGTACACAAACCACCCAGCCTGCATGAATGTGAAACCAGCTCTCTCTCTGCTGCAGTGTTTATGCTCAAGGCCAGCCACTAGCAGTCATGGCTCCAGACCACAGTGGAGTCAGAAGACTGGACAACTGAAAATAAAAGCAGTTTATCCTTGCATCCAAACTACAGAACCTAAACTGGGCACTGGTAGCAGTGATATGTCCAATATACAATGCCTGCAATCCAGTCAGATCCCTCCATACTCATTATTAAAAAAGTTAACACTTCATAACAGGGAAGAATCCAGTTAATCATAACCTCTACAAAAATTGGCAACCCAAGAATGCAACTAGCAGAGCCAGCCTGGGGCTGAGTCTACACCGTGCAGCACTCTCCAAAGTGCCTCCAGGCTGACAAGAACCAGAAAAGCAGTGCTAGAAGTGGAGGAAGGAAGAGAGAGGCAGATGGGAGAGACTGTAAGCATCAGACCCAGAACCCAGGAGACCCATTCCAAAAGCAGCTGAGCACCACCACCGCAATCTGCCAGGCCACACTAGGAACAAGTTGGCTTGGCTCTCTACCTGTGGCTCGTCACACTCAAAGGGAAGAGCTCCACTGAAGGAGGAGCTCTTGGCAGGCTCCAGACACAGGAGAAGTGATTATGAGGGTAGTGCTCAATAGCTGAGATGAGAGTCTAGGTTGGAAGATGCACAGTAGAAGCAGAATCAGGTTAATCACAAGGAACAAGGCCTATAAAGCACAACTAGTTACCACCACTGCACCAGTGAAGCAGGTAAAGATACCAAAGTACTGGAATCTCAACAGCAATCCTGACTCATGGGACAAAAGGGAAGTATTTCTTCTGGGGGAGAAGGGAAAGACTGGGAAAATAGGAAGGAGGAATAGTTACAGTATGTTAGGCCAAGTGGATTGTAGAATTGAAATATGAATATAATATTTAACATGGAGCAGGCAGCAAAAGCGTTGTCCCCTCAGGTTAATCAGGTGTCTCATGTGATGTGAGACAGTTAAGTTCTGCTTCATGAAGTAGAAATAATCCAGAGGCAGGATGCAGGTAGCCCAAGGGCCCTATTGCCAGAAGATCAGGCTGTATTGCAACTCTAATAGTTCTTAGCAGAGTGGTATCAGAAATAGGATGTCACAGGAATAATGGTCAATGGTTGGACAGTCTGGGTGCGAGGCAGGAATGTTCTGTTTGTTCCTTTCTCTGTGGTGCCGTAGCTCTGGAGTCAGCAAACTCAAGACTTGGGCACTTTGGTGTAGTCTTCACTGTGTATGCTCTTGCAGAGTGAAATGGACAGTATCATCCCCAGCAGCTGGAACGAGTAATAAGGAATGGTCAGTCAGTCAGCAACCAGACAAAGACAATAAGGTGGGAAGAGAGGGCGGTACAGGGGAGCAGAACACAAGGGTTTCCTTTTATTCAGGTGAACAGAGTTGACCCAGCATACAAGGAAAATGCAATAGTCTGGATGACAAAAATATTCTACTGCAAAAATACATGCCTTCATCTGGAATCTATGTTATGGGCTTTTTATGGCAAAAGGTGGGATTTCACCAGTGGGATGGTGCTTGTCAATTCACTGCATGCCTAGCCAGGAAGAATGAGAGAAGTACCAAACAACGCAGCAAGAACCACAAGTAGACAGGGCTTAATCCAGTCACGGCAAGGAACAGTTCAAAGCTCCGGGTAGACAACATCAAGAGCTAGAACTGCATTGCCATCAAGTGAGGTGCCTATTATTAAAAACAGCAGTTTTGTCTGCATTAAACCAGGTGTCTACTACTAAAAAAAATACAATAGCTTTGGCTTTGAAAGAACATGCATAGGAGTAGAGGGTATGATCACGTATCAGGGAGTGACTTACCTCTATAACAGCAACACCTGTGCAGACCCCAAGAATGATACCGAGATTGTCCTTCAACCAATTCTGTACCCCATCCATGCAACCCTATGGAGAAAGTATGGTCACAGGGGAAAGAAGCAGGAATCCAAGTATTTCAGGAGTAAAGATCTGTAATACATCTCTTCTCGTGCATGCAGAGATTATCCCAGTTACGTGCTATACCAAATCTCCCAGTAGAAATTTGTCACCCTGTTCACTAGAGTGAAAAACATTCTCCAAAATAGTTTCCAGAGGAGGAAGGACAAGGCGACTTCAGCAAAAGCTTCACCTGCACCAGACATTCACTCACCTGCTGATGAACAGGCCAGTCATCAGATGGTTCAGTGCTGTTCTGTGGGCCATTCAGGTTACAGAAACCTCTTTCAGGTTTCACTTCAGTACTACTGCAGGAGCAGGGATACAGAAGCATGCTTTGGTTTTTAATAATCTTATTATCTTCCCAGTCCTTTGGTCCATTCCAGCCACAGCAGAAGATCTAATAAGCAAAGAGAGCACTGTGGTCATACAATTCACACTGGTAACACCCTGCATGCGAAAACAAGCGGGAAGTAGGGGCAGACAAACACAGAGCAAGAACTTTTCAGCATCTGGTTCCAAGGTACCATTCAGGTTAGCTTTGTCCACCCTGACACACCAGCAGCCGGCCACCACACGGTGGCGTGGACATGCTGCCAGGCCCCAGTGAGCTACAGCTAGCTTGCACACGCCTGGCTGCAGTTTGGGACTGGCTGGAAGTCGAGATGAGGAAAGTTTTCCATCCGAAGAGACGTTTACATTCCTATACCCTCACGTGATAAAACTGCAGTGCTGTAGGGGAAAGCACATCAGGAAGTCCAGCGAAGACTGCGATCTTATCTGTAACCACGTAGCACCACGCAAGCACGGGGATCCAGAGCAGAGGCTATCAAACTTGAGGTGGAAGTTAAGGAAAAAACCCTCTGCTCAGAAGGGAAATGTAATGTTTGAGTCTCATATAAAGTACAGGAGAGTGGAGGTACTAACAGCTGAACACCCACGCCAGGATTAGCAACTGGTTTCCAAACAAGTGTTGAAAATCCAGCCTCCAGAAGGAACTACCTCTGCCTCACAGAGATTTGGACTTTAACGCCTGTCACTGGTTGAGAGAACAACTCCCCCCAGCCCCTTTCAAATGCAAACTCTGGTGTATGAGGGAAACTGGATTTCTAATACTTCACTCCTCCACAACACTTTTCTTCTGCTCCTACATAAGAAATGTAGGATCCTTTCTCTGTAGTAAGCTCAGCCTTCTCTTGATTCCTCTACATGAAGCTGCAAGTACAGTGATAAAACATGAACGAATCTTTCTCCAAGGAGGAGGAGTACTGCAGATCAGTGTTTTGCAGTAAGGAACAGAAGGGAAAATGCTATTATTTGTACTCATTACACATCAGTCCCATGCTGGTCATGTATTTAACCACAGCAGCCAGCCAGCTCTCAAACTTGTGGTTTGGCAGTAAGCAGCTACCATGACTCCAGTGTGGCTCAACACTGACCTAGTTGCTCAAGCACTGACCCTGATGCTAAAAGCAGGAATCATGGGCAGTTGGATAGCTCCCAAAAACGCTGACACTTGCAAAGGAGCTGTCAGAGTAAGCAGGCAACCCACACCAAGTAGTAAGGCAGCCAGTGCTGTTGACTTGCCTAGCAATAAGCTAGGGATTTTACTTGCTACAAAAATAGCATGCGCTGTGACTTTCACGCAGACTAAGGCACTCTGGAGACACTACAGATGAAAAGCAGAAGTGTTGGTGTACTGTTTGATAAAACAGACACATTGGGCTTTGCAGCCAATACTAGCTAGTCCTAACAACCAGCATGCAGGAGTGGTTCAGGGTCTTACCTAGCACTAGCAAGCAAGACAGTTTTCTGGTCTGCAGACACCAGCTATCACAGGCAGGTTCATAGATCAGACAAATCAGTGTGCCATAGTGCTATCCAGCAGTCAAGTATGCTAGAAATGTAGCTTTTAAAGACATTTAATGGGTGTAGAGCAGAGAGTTAAGTAGTACAGGAGATGGTTGCTGTCCACCACCAAGAAACACGGACAGACTACGGGCTATGGGGGAGCCTTTGGAGGTTGTTAACATTGAGGAATAGATGTGAGCACCAGTAACCTAAACACATAGAACTGGAAAGATATGACAAATATGACAAAGGACTGAGAATCACAGTCAGGCCTCTTGCAATACCTGCTTCCCTGTCCTCAGCCTAGTTTTAAAGGCCATTTGCTGCACTGGCAAAATAGCACGTTACCGTTCCTTGCTGCAGCTTGTCTCACCTGTTTCTGCACATAGTCCCATGCGTCTTGTAAGTTTGCATCACCATTTTCAGGGTCATAGTCTACAATCAGGTTTCCGACTATTTTGGACAACTCATCTCTCAGCTGGTAAAGAAAAAAAAGGCAGGAGAGTTAGATTAGTCAATTCCTTGTACTCTTTTTTTTTTTTTTTTTGAGGCGGGGGGGAGTGTACATGACATTCCTCCTGATCAGCTGTGTTAGTCCTACTGTGAGTCTGCCTCTCCCATAGCAAGGAGCATGGGCTCATCACAGTCATGGGTGTTGAAACACTTTGCTTTGCTCTAGGATCCAGTGAATGAGGCTAGAGCAAAGACACAAACTGCAGATGGAGATTATAAGCACTATAAAAGAAGTGGAACTAGCAGTAATTTCTGCTTAGCCCTTTTCCAAAGGATCTGAAGGAGACAGTAATAGGTGCTCAGGCTACCACACTTCCATTTTTTAAGTTGCAGCAAAAAGACAGATACTTATTTCCCAATAATTTTATTGCTGTTTGTAACTGGCACATAAACAATAAGGAGAAAAGCAGCCAGACAGTGGAAAATCCCCCAGACTGACCTCGAAATATCTTGCTCTGCAGCCTTGTCTACGCTTTTGAGAACAGGTGATAAATATGATCAACAAGATGAAATACAAAATGGGTTTACCAAGATAAAAATCCCACTATGGTGACCAGATGGTATTTCTTGCTGAGAATTTTTTTCCAGGCAGAAGTAAACACAACAAATCCACCCCAGCTTTCAATGATGTATGGCCTTGCTGCTGCGTAAGAGGGAAGTTGTTCTGGAGAAAGTGAGTTAATTCAAAGTCCCATTTCCTCCGCCAATCAGTTACTTCAGGTTTATTGAGCGGATGAGAGACTGCTACTCTTGTTCCTCAGAAGTTGAAGCTTGGAATAAACTCCTTCCTGTTCTGACTAACACATTACATTTGTTATAGTGTTAAGAAGTACTTCTGATGCACAAAGTTCAGGCATCAGACTCAGCAATCATACAACCCCTTAAAACCGGAATAGAAAGGGAAGTAAATTTTTCTCACAGGAAAGCAAAGCCATGAAGTCATTGGCAAATAAATGTTACAGTGTATGGAAGACAACTGAAAAACTCCCACAAAAAGCTTGGGATTCACGGTGACCACAAAAAAAGGTGAACAAAAAAAACAATCCACAGGCTTCAGTGATACAGAGTCAGGGAACAGAAACAGGTGGTCTAGTATGCATCAGGAAAATCCTTCCATAAGAGAGAGGAAAATAGTAGAACAAGTATACAAAGCACAAACTGCGTTTCTTCCTAAGTGTTATATGCAGCTTGAGTCACTAATATTTAAAAAAAAGGCAGCTGCTACCAAGTAACAAGTACAAATAAGGGGATATAGGTACACAGTCTCAGTCCTGAAGGGAAGCTGAGACAGCAGCTTTGCTAAGTCCTCGTGCAGGCACAGAGAAGGGCTACGAACCCGATGAGCAATAGGGAAACAGAACGAAGTATGGTTATCCTGGTAGGACAGAGGCTGAACAACTGCTGCCTGCCATGGGTAAGACAGAAGGATCAGTGCAAGGTGAAGGACAGCGCTGCCTTGTGGACTCACGGGCAACATATTTCTAACCTTGTGCTGCAAACGAGCCTGATGTAGGATCTCAGCCACTGCAGTTTGTCTCCCATACAGCCGAGGCCCTTTGCTGCCTCTCGGGGAAGCTCTGAGTCACTCAGCTGCTGTGTGTGTGCATCTGGGTTTTCTGACACACAGCTGGTGGAAACTTCCCTTTTTCACAAGGTGTTGATCTACCTCTCCCCAGACTCCTACAGCTGCTGCTTCTGTATTGAGACAGAAAGTACTACATCTGCCTAAACTGCCCGCTAACAGTCTAATCACAAAATCACTCCTTCACCCCCATACTTTATTCCAGAGAGATTTACAGCACCCCTCAGCTTGATGGGGGGGTGCAAGCTACCACCCAGCAGGCTCCTCAACCTTCTTCTTCCCACCTCACTCTGGAGCTCTTCTCGACCACCCTGTACACAGGGGACAGCTAACACAGCTGCTGCTGTTAAGGACAATCCCAGATCACAAGTGACTGGACAGAAGCATCATTAGATGTCTTGAGGGATGGGACACAGTTAGATCAGCCCAAGCACTGGGATGCTTCCACCCCTGCGTGTTACCTTGTTGTCTGTAGTGCTTCAGTACACTTCAGGCCAGCGTAAAAGGTTTTCCTCTTTCCTCCTGCTGCTAAGAACTGCAGATGACTATGGCAAACCCCAGCCAGCAACAGAAAGCAGTGCCTGCTGTTAGAGGGAAGCTTCAGGCCGTGGCTCGTTCACTTGCTACGCCAGCAGTTCTTCCTGGGAGACTTGGGCACAGCTCACGGGGATCAGCTACGTCAGGCCAGACAGATGGGAGCTGCGTGACCTTCCTTCTCATGATGTCTGACTCTTCCTCTTTTAATTACTTAGCTTCCCCTTTTCCTTCCCTTCAAATCAAGGCAGCCTGACCTGGTTCCTACTAATGAGATTGCCCTCGGCTGCTGCCGTAAGCCTCGGCAGCTACGGAGCTCCGCGTTCCTACCCTCACCTCTGCCCTGCGCGTCGGGAGGGAGGCAAGGAGAGGTGGGGATACCATCCCACAGCCCACTGGCCCGTTTGCTGTTAGGCCAGATGGAGCCAAGGGTTGCTCCTGACAGGATCCCAAGCAGAGCCTCTGCTCTCCATCCCAGGGCCATGCCACAAGCAGACATGGGGCCCGAGTTCGACATCCCCAAGCGCAGCTGTGTAGGAAGCTGCATCTCTGCTCTTCCTACACTCTTACACAAGGAGTCTTACAAACAGCTCTGGCTTCAAAAGCTGAGGCATTGAAATGAAAGACAGACAGGGATTCTTAGGTGTTTTGGAAAGTAATTGGAGAAAGGGGAGGGTTATTACGCAAACAACGGCGCAGGTCTGAAGAGCACAGACAAAGACAGCTTGTTGGCAGCTTTAACTGGCACAGCAGCCCAAGGGGGAAGCAGGCACCTGCAGCTGAACGCCCTTCTGCACTCAGCACAGGGAAACAAAACACAGCAGGCTAGAAAGGCATGCTGAGCCTCGGCAGGCTTTCAGCGCCTCTCCTGTCTTCACCCATTAAGGGCACAGCGCTGCACTGAGCATGACTGCTCCAAAGAGTTGCCGCCTGTGGCCGGAGCCAGAAGGAATAACCCCACCACCACACTGCAGGGGAGTCTGAAGCCTGGACACGAAAGGCAGGGAAATCCAGAAAGCAGCAGGGTTTGTCAGTCTTCATTTCCCATGGGCTGACTGGAGAGGGAGAAAAACTGAGTGCCAGAGGCAAGAGCATGGGTCTTTGCTTGCAGCCTTCATCACAAAATGAATCATGCATGCTTCTTCCACTGGCAGAGAGCATCCATCATCCATCCCATCCCTCTGAGACTCAAGCAAGATCCTTTCCCCAGGACATTTATTAGCATCTAGCCTGAAAGCAAGAACAGGCTCAAAAAGCAGGAGGGGGCCCTCACCCCCAAGTCTCTGCAGGTCCTGAAGCTAATGCACGCTCTGCAGCCCCCAGCAAGGCTGTTTGCTCCAAACAATAGCTAGCAAGTAGGGCAATTCCCAAAAGGCCACCACTGCTCTCTTTTGCTCAAAGCATTCAGAGCCACACTGCAGAGAGCCGCATGAACTAGGCCAGAGGGATCTTGCCCAGGCTCTCACAGGTCCAGAGGGGTGTGATCCTCAGGGACTGCCACACCACTGGTAAAACTTGTGACATTACTATCACCTTTAACCTTAAAAAAACCCACCCCACCACAAAGTTTCAGTAGCTAAGGGATGTAGGGAAACGGGTATTCCTTCAACATCGTCCCAGCACTGGGCAATTCCAGTGTGATGGGGCATTCCCACAGCCATGCCCCAAAGGGAGGCCCAACAGCAGCCTTCCTGTCAGACTCAGCCTTTTACACTTACCCTAACTCTATTCCAGCATATTTTAATATGTCAGGGGTGGGGAAGGATTTGCATGCTGAAAGTAAACCGATGTTTCAACAAAAACATCAATCCTGTTGTAAGGCCAGGGAGATAGGCAAGCAAGTGAATCTGTGCAAGTAGCTATTAATCAAAAGAGAGCAGGTAGGGAGGAATAAGCAGTCATCTCCTCTCCTCCGGTAGGAGAAATAAAGCCTTCAGCAACAAGGAGAGGAGCATCATCACCTCGCTGCAGTCTGGATCCAGGATTCTTTCCTCAACTCTTACTATGCCTTGTTTTCTATCTAGCCAACTTCCTGAAGTCAGAATGAAGAAATAAACACGAAGAACACAATGGGCACCAAGGGATTAGATCCTGAGCAGTTTTCAGTCTACTTCACAGTGCTCTGTGCGGCCCTGCGATGATGTATAACAAGTGAAGCAGAGCAACACACATAGCATCACCGAAGCGTGGCCACAAACCAGTGTGAGAGGTTTCGGCCGAGACCTTCCTGAAACAGTTTTTCTTTGTGTTTCAGGCAGGTGCTTCAGATGATCCCTAAAACACAAGGGCTGTATGTAGAAGAGCTTTTCCAT
Source organism: Anas acuta (assembly GCF_963932015.1). Taxonomy (NCBI): domain Eukaryota; kingdom Metazoa; phylum Chordata; class Aves; order Anseriformes; family Anatidae; genus Anas; species Anas acuta. The sequence goes on along the minus strand of NC_088983.1, from coordinate 52,386,702 downwards.
AAATTGTGTTCGCTTTCCTTAAACTGTGTTCTGCTGGATCTGGACAAGCGATGGTCTCAGCCACGCTGGTCTAAGGGCTGGGCACAACAACCCTCAGTGCTTTCATTCTCTCCCTGGTCTGAGTGAGGCACAAACAAAGAGTTACAGCTGAAAAAATGGAATTTCCTAAAGTAACAGCTGGAGGAGAAATACTGAGGAAGGTACAGAACCTTGTAGTCTGGGAAGTCACATTTCCCCAGCGGCAGGGGAATGCCCGTCACAACGCCTCCTCCTCTACATTAGTCAGAGCTGTTGCAAGTCAGCAGCTTGTTTGAAGCTGAACTTTCCACAGCAGATAGACAGCGTTTTGATTTCTCCTCCAGCTCTACCCAGCCCAAAAAGCGAGCTATATTTGCACCCCTCTAGGCAAGGAACCTAGCCAACAGCCCCTCACAGCTACCACAGCCGCTTGCACAAAGCTCACATCAGCTACACCGGGGCAGCACCTTCCACTTCCCAGCCCCATCTGTAACTTCCTCTACCACCCCCTGCCCGTGAACACCAGCAGAGAGGTTGGCTTGGGAGAAGAAAGCTCAGCATCACTGGGTTATGGATACACAGCCATGTGGCGAAGGACAGGGTCACCCAGAACTGGTACCAGAAACCTGCACACCAGGACAGAAGCCAGCAGGGACACCACAGTTTTAGCGTGCTTGCTCTTGGGGAATGTCCTGATTTCAGCTGGGACAGAGTTAGCACCATAACAGCTACGAGAAAGAAAGTTGTGCTTTGGATTGAGGATGAGAACACTGCTGCTAACAAACTGCTGTGTCTGAGCAGAGCAGTGCTCACACAGGGCCAAGGACTACTCAGCTTCTCATGCTGCCCTGCCAGCAAGGAGACTGGGGGTGCACCAGGAGCTGGGAGTTCAGTTCCAGTTATGCCTGCTAACAGTACATTTGTGTTTGGATGAGGGAATTTCTGGGTGTCTCTTGTTCCCCTCAGACCAAGACCAAGGAAAACACACACAGTAAGAAACACTCACCACGTCTTTCTGGAAGTAGATAACCAGCCCAGCAGCCACCTGAGTTATGAGGATCACCATGAGGCAAGTGAAGTACTGGAAACAAAAAGAGAAGAGAGGACCATTATCAATCAGCCCTTAGGAAGCCTGCACGTAACAACACAACTTTTTCTGTATACGAGATCTCACTGAAAGTTACAACTAGCCAATGTTTTTCAATGCCTCCAGGCAAGCTCTGCTGTCAGAAATGCTCTCCCCTGTGAAAGGCTTAAGGACAAGTACAAAGTGAAGCTACAATTCACGAGGCCTGTGCACTTCAGCACTTCTCCCATCAGGCCAACAACAGCAAGACTTCAGGAGGCAGAGGGCTTATGAGCACAATCTGCATGTGTCATTCCAGCTGGGACTCCCCTTCCCACCCCCAGCTCCATTACCAGTCCACTGTGACCTCTCCTGTTTGAGATCTGTCCCCCCCCAGGCCTCAACAACCACTGAACACTGAGACATTCCCAACGCCAGGACACACGGCGTGGCCATACCAAGCTTCACATATGTATGTGCTCCAAATAAGCAGGAGCCAATTAGCAGGCTGAGGGTTATGAAGCTAGGTTGCACCTCATCCCTCACAGAGAGAAAATTTCATATAGATGAAGCAGTTGGAAAAAGGTCGTAACACACAGGGTGTTCCTGGTTAAGCCTCTCTCAACTCCTGCACTTTCCACGGAAGCAGAACTGCTGCTGCAGAGGGTTGGCTGTCAAGAATTTAACGTACACAGATAAAGAACTGGCTCTGAGCTGACCTGGCAGAAGTACTGTCCCCAGGGAGACCTGAGCCCCAGACTACAATCCAACAATACGCCGGAAAGATTTCAAAGGGTGATCTAGAAAGGAGTATCTAAGAGACACGAATTCTCTCACCAGAGCCAAGAGACATCTGATTTCATTGACAGCTCCAAGACAGCCCAGGAAGCCCATCAGCATGGTGAGAGCCCCAACACCGATGAGGACATACGCGCCATTCTTCAGGGAGGGAGATGAAGTCTCTGTAAAGGTCAGGACAGGGAAAAAAAAATAATTACTGACAAATATAACATCTGCCATCATCTAGAGAATTGCCTCTATATTCACATAATAGTCTGTCGTCTTCTACAAAGATGCTGCATGGAGGCTTGTTGGACATTCAGACAGAAGGCAGCTTCTGTGTGTCTTTTGTTGAGGAAAGACTTTCAAAGTCAACCTGTAAGTCTCCATTATCTTATATCCTGGAGGACTCAGGGTAACTCCAAACAAGTGCACTCATTTCATAACCTCTGTATGACCCCTGCAAATAGATGTTAATTCCGGGATCTAAACAAGTATCACACCCAAATTCTCTACTTTTACACATCCTTTAGCTGTCTCCTGCTATTGTCTGGAATGACTGTGCTCTCTCACACAAAATATTACCTAGACATAGCTGATAAAATGTTATTTCATGTATGTTGAGAGGAGAGGACTGACAGTACCAACATTTGGTACTGCAAGAAACAAAGGAAAAAAGCTTCTACATCTGGGTTGGTCAGAGAACTTTTTCTTGCAAAATAGGATTGGAGGAAGCAAGGAGAAAGTCAAAGAGATGCTATCTGGAAATATTAACCAGAAACCTTATTTATCATCATTCTTAAACCTGTGAGTTGCACAGTGCCAGGGAATGGCCAGTGATTAATAAAAATAATGTTCCTAGAGCATTTAGTTTCCTGGAAAGAAGTCCTTAGAGACAAGCTTCCTCTGAGCTTCTCCAGAAATAGGTTAAAACAAGACAGCAACGTAATCTAGACTAATACTGTCAGCCCATCCTGTCCCCTCTCCCCAATGAAACCACCTTCCCACACTTCTGACATACACCAAAAAGTGATGACCAGCTTCAAAACTTTTTCCCTACAACATGCTGAACAGAGGGAAGAGAAAGCAATTATCAAAAAAAAAAAAAAACAAAAAACAACAGAACCAGACCTGTTTGCTGCACAGGTCAAACCAGACACTTCAGCCCTGATTCATTTCCAAGCTGGACTCTCCCTGCCTGGACTTACACCGCAGGAACCAGGGCGTTGCTCCCCTCCTCGCCAGTCCTGGGACTCTCTTGCTGAGACAGCTCCTGCCCTGCTTGCTGTGGCTCCGTGTTTTCCCCTGTGCTGGGCTGGCGGCCAAGGAGCACAAGCGGCCCCTTTGGCAGCTGGCTGGAAGGCCCTGCTGCAGAGCTGCCTCGACACTGTGCGGGTGCTAAGGCACAGGGAAGGAGAGGCAGGCATGGGAAAGGAAGCGAGGGGGCAGGGAGAAAGAGCTGAGGCTGGAAATTGCCAGGAAGGAAGCTAAATCCTCAAACGCTCTGCTAGCAGAGATTCTAGGTAAAATGGGAAGAAATGGAGCCAAACCCAGGGACTCTGCTCTGCGCCTTCACAAACAGCGGTGGCACCTGGGGGAACAGCTGCTGGACCATCTCAAGTATGCATTTAAGTATGTTTCTGGTCATAACTGCACTTTGCACACAGCAGAGTCTGGGTATACTGGCATTAGTGCAGGCGTTCTCACCACCCAGCACCTTCCCAAAGCAGGCCGTAGTGTTCAGCAGGACCCAGGAGATAAAGCCTTTTGCAGGATCAGTGTAGCTGGGAAGAGGACTACAAATGTCATTACTGCTCGTTCCTTGGACAACAGATTTGGGGCTGCAAGCAGCCTGCTCACAGCCGTCCTGCAGCATCTGATACCAGTGAGAGCAGTGGCAATTCTGGAGGTACTAGCTATGAGTAACTGAACTTGTATGAAGCCCTGTTTAGGGAAAGCCACAGAGGAAACAGAGCTTGTTGAAGACAGCTGAACTACTAATTTGGTGACAACCAGAGCTGTTGTGGAAACACAGTGTGCAGTGAAAATGGGATGAAATACTAGTCCTTAGGTTTAAGATGAAGTATATGGATAGTTGGGTGAAAAGGCAACGGGTGAGGAGGTCTCAGTCCGACCCTGCTGTTGCAATACACAAGACTAGGAGAAATTCTGTGTCTCCTGGGTCGCTCCCTTTCACCCTGTCTTTGCTAAGGTCTCTTCTTGCTATAATACCATGTTACTGCTCAGGTCACAAAACCTGCATTGCCACCCCCAAACTAAACAGTGGTCATGCAGAACCTTGGACTAGAATCAATTCAAAAGGAGAAAGGTGATAAAGAAATGTGGTCTTACGTAGAACTGCAATGAAACTGGTTTTGTCAGCCAAAATCCATATTCCAAAACCCAGGATCACAGCGCCCAGGATCTGAAAGAGTAAGAAAAAAAATAAGTATTTGTCTAAAATAATAAGCCAGGTATAAGAAGCAGCAGTCACCATCCTTCACTTTTCCAGAGGAAAACAACCATTCTTTTGCTGTTCCCACCCATCTCCCCCATGGTACTCCTCCCAACAAAAACAGGATTAGCATGATTCCAGGAAGAGAGCTTCAGCCAACTACACAGGAACCCCAGGTTCTGTTTGGCAGACCTTCACACCATATTTAAGTAGTACATGATGCATGACACATGATGGTGGAAGGTTCGAGACAGACTGATGAGAAGATGCTGCTAGAACTTTGCACAAGGTAAGTGCATGGCTTCTCTGAAGAAGGTCAAGAACATCTATCATGTGATTTGAAACATTTTTTTTAATAAAGAAATCCTTGACCGTATGGGACCAGGCTGGAAGCCAGCTGCTGAAGGATTAGATATCTGGCAGCTGGAACCTTCCCAGGAAGGAAATCTTGGGCTTGTCGGGCTCTGTTACGATGTTATTGCTCCAGCCCACAGAAATGCACAAAAACAGTAGCATTCACTTTGCATACAGGTTCCCATGAGCAAAGGGTTTTTCCTCTTCCAAAGCCAGGCTTTGGCATTTTGGCTTGTGACCTTACTGTATGCCAGAATACCTAAGCCCCTCAAGTACTCCAGCCAACGTCTTCCCACCGAAAGAGACTCCGCTGTTGTGAAACACCAGCCACAGCCTCTGCCCCGCTCCCCAGATTTATCTAGGGGAAGGATTAATAGAGCAGTACGCCTCTGTGAGTGCTCTGCTGAATCCAGACACTGAATTGAGAAGGGCAGAGAGCAGCTTTCCCACCTTGTTTTGAAGGAGGGGCATGGGTGGGGGAACATGCTGCTTCAGCGTCTAGGTATCACGGTACGTGGAGGTCACCCCAACTCCCCCATCAGGAGCAGAACACCATTAAACCATAATAAAGTCGTTATGCTGGGAAGTCTTTAAGTCTGCAGGTTTGGTAAGAAGCCAAGACTTGGGCCCTTCAGACAACTAAAACTTGCAAAGTGTTGGAAACCACAAGCACAAAGATCTAAAACACCCGGAATAAACAGGGGAAGGACACGGAGAGTAAGTGAGGTGCTTCCAAAGGACATGAGCTGCAGGCAGTGGTTCTTACACCAGCAGGATTTCAGAATAGGGTGAAGAAAAACACTAAATAAATCAACAAGTCTGAAGAGATGGCAATCCTGTGCTTCGTCAGATAGTGCTCAGACATTTGGGAGACAAGGAAAGTGTCAAACCACCACCTGAAGCAGGCTGGCAGACAGCTATATGGCCAGGCATTGTCTCTGCACTTTGAAAGCTTACATTATACTTCAGCTCCTCATACAAAGATGCTTTTCAGAGCAAAGACACAGCAGCACTGAAACAAGTTGCTTGCAAGCTTTCCTGGCTTGGCAGCGGGCATAACACAAAGGTAGCTCTGGTGGCTGGATTAGAAAGTCACCAAGCAAGTTCTGAATGCCTGAAAGAGTGATGAAGCCAACTGACTCAGCAGCAGAGAGCATGCTGCTGTTGTTTCCCAGGAAGGAAAAATAAAAATCTCGACAAGATGACAGTAACAAGAATCCCCTCTTGCTTCATGTCTTGACGTGCTGCACCGCATCTGCTGATCAAACCAGAAAGGCCCCTTGTACATACAACAGCTGGAGGCTCCTAAAAAAAAAATTCCTCTCAAACTTTGCATTCACAGGAACTGCTGAATTGACAGTTTGAGGCAGGCTCACATTCAAACCAGTCGTAATAAAATATTTGCCTGGAACAAAGACGCAAACCCGTCTTTATGTGACATCTCTCTTGGCTCGCTGACCCTGAGATGCCACCTCGGTTTTGGTGTTGCTGACAGAGCACAGAGCTCCTGCCGGGCTGGGGTCCCGGGAAGTTATTTGTTAGGAGGTTACGCCGGCTTCCCGAGGCCTGTTTTCACTCTGATCTTGTTCTAGTCCGCAGCTCATGCATTTGCCAGGAGCTGCTGTTGAAAACACTAAAAGGGGCAGGCAGTAAGAAAAGGAAGCACACGGAGAAAACACTGCTCTGTTTACAATGGGATTGTTACCTCCTAGCGGGATAGTATCTGTGCTCAGTGTCTGTGGGATTTTCCATAGCTGATGAGGCTGCTTCTGCTATCGGCTTGGCTTCAGACCCTCCACAGAGGGACCACATCTGCTGCCCCTTGAGTTGAATTCCTCTGCTCTGCTGCTTTACACCCCTGAAGCGGTGTGTGGATGTCTCCCCTTCACCCCAGACTTCACCAAGATCCCCATCCAAACCCAAACCAGGAGGAGGCAGCTCCCTCGAGGCAGTTTCCCACAGCAGAGTCCAGTAAGGAAAGGTACAGAAGGACCACGCTGCTACTGGACTTCAGGCCCAGCTGAGCCCAAGGCCTAGAGATGTGTAAAGATTTGACTAGAGAAACTAAGTTTATACCCTAAAGTTATGTTTTTGGCATCTTCTGAGGCAAGTAGGTAAGCAGTTCAAATAAACTTCTCTTTAATCAAAGCAGGTCAAATCTTCCCCTGAAACAAGACTCCAAGGCTGCAAAGTGCCACTAAGTCCCTGAACTACTTCAGCTACGGCAAAGGACCTTCTCACAGTCCTCGAGCTGTAGAGAAATGCTATTTCAGTGATTAACTCCTAGAAGAGTCGCTGGTGTCTCTAAAGGTTTAATTCATCAGCTCCCCGTCAGGCTGGAGAACACCCTCCTGACAGAGGGCTGGTCCACACGGGGTGCGATCGCAGAGGCAGCAACTCCCCAGGAGTTTCTCCAGTAGAGTAACACTGATCCAGAAGCACCCACAGTGTATAAGCTTGAGCATCCCCATTCAAATCGTGAACAGGAAAAAGCTTCTCATGTCCCGTACTTCCTATGACAGCAATAGAGTAAGGGATACCGCTTTCCTCAGTATCTGGCACGTGCAAAAAGCCTGCCATCAGCTCCAACAGGCACATGCTCAAAATCTTTGCTCTAGAGAAGCATCAAGTTCCCCAGCAGAACAGAGCAGCCACAAGACCTTCGTTCCCCAGAGCAGTCTGATGGGAAGATGGTGCCCATGCTGCGCAGCAGGCTGAGCTCTTTTTCCCTACTGCCCCCCCTCTGACACAAGTTGCCAACAGATAATAACAGAAGACAAGCTTCCACTGAAGAGGAAATAAAGGACAGTGCTTTGAGTAAAGATTGTGGCTAGTCTATGAGCCGTCTGAGTCCTGGTACTGTGCTTGTCACTTCACAAAGCAGGCCAAATCATCTGGAACATCTAGTGTCACTCGAAGCCTTTTCCCCTCCCCTCCACCCCATCACTGCTCTGAGCACCCAGACTGTCAGCCCTCAGTAGGTAACTTCTCTTAAAATGGGAGCAGCACACGAGAGGAAAAAGCCAGCAGAGAAAGCCACGAGCAACCAGATCCAGATGTGCCTTCAGCCCATGCTCCAGTGCCTGCAGCACAGCACAGGCGTGCAGGAAGGGTGAGTGAGGCTGTGTTCAGGGACGGACCAGAAAGCAGTGCTCACCTTACCACGCTTGACTTACCTCCCTGCCCGGCCCTTCCTTCCCCTTAAGTGCTACACAGAGGGTAACATATCAGACAGGCTATTTTTTTTCTGGTATGTGGAAAGTTGAAGCCATGCCCTTCCCCAGAACACCACCGCACTTTGGGAGGGCAGCATCAGCAGTGCCACCACTAGCCCTGCACAGATTCACTCCTCACATGACACAAAGTACCTGAACTTCACAATAGGATGCACATGAGAACGTGTGCCTTCCTAGACCCAATCTGATCCAAAAAGGAGCTCAGACTGGACCACCTTTTGCTGAGCCTCACGCCTGAGAATAGCTGCATGCAGTGGGCTGCTGTGTTTCTCCAGCCGTGCCTGCCCCAGTCTCCCCTACCAACCAGTTCCATTTCAAATAAGGGACTTGGACTAATTCACCTTGTTAAAAATCAGAACCGGCCTTTGGGACTCGAACAAAATTAGAGTTGCTCTTTGAAGCCCTGTCTGGCCTATTTAGGAGGGCACTGCTGTTACGCAGCAGGTTCTGGAGCTTTGCTGCTCAGGGGCAGCTCAGCTGCTGCTCCAGATGTGGCAGAGAAGGAAGTTACAACTACTCTCCTTCCAGAAAAAGCCAGCAGCTCTGGTTTTCCCTTCCCGCTGCAGGAAGGGAGCTGTTTGCACTGGTGACAGCAGGTGGGTACTGGGAGCAGAGCTACTCAGCATGCCTCGGAGTCACCCAGCAGCTCTGAAGTCCTTCAGCTTCAGGGGTTCCCTCCCTTCTTCCAAAAAAACTCTGGCTCTGTTATTTAGCCAACACGCTGGGCCAGCATCCAGGAAAAACACCTTTCCAGCTAATTTTAGCTCAGGCCTTTCCATCTCCTCTGCAGACACCCACAATACTTACAAGGAACAGGAGGTTGAAGAGAAAGAGGAAGTACTTGGTGACTTTCAGGCAGCCGGACCCCATCTTCTTTCACTCACAGGATCTAAAGGGAAAGCAGAAAAACACCCAGCTATTAGTGTCAAGTCCCCCAGGCAGCTTGAATGACTCCTACACCCCAGGCAGAGCTTGGGATCTCTTGGCTGGCCTCGGAACAAGCGTATAAGAAGCGTGTGCTCAACAGAAGACCACCTGAGCTGCCTTTTCAGGGCAGCACAACAAACACAGTCATTAAAATACAAACAGCTGCTGTTGCCAAAATCTCCTAGAGAGTGAGAGCACGCTATCCGAAGTTCCAGAAGGGACTTGATCACAAATATACTAAGAAGCAACACCCAGAGGCAGAGCAGGACTAGGCTGGGAGGAACCAGCCCCGTGGAAAGCAAGGTCAGCAGGGCTTCCTGCCACCAGCCGGGGTGTACTGAGGGTCACTGGAGCACCGCACGTTCTTTTGTTTCAATCAAAGGCTTTTGCTTAATCTTATTAAAAATTTAGGTTAATTCTGGAGCTAAACTGACGTGAAGGCCTCGTTGCAACTGGCTAGCATTGCTACCGAGCAATGGTCACCCTCCATCTACCAGGAGGGAGTCAGAGACTGAGCTCTGTGCTTGGAGACAACGCTGCTGCTCGGACTTAAGGGATGCCACAGCTAGAAGCTGCACTAAGCCCATAGCTGCACAGCACTTCACAAGATGCCACTGCATTTCTGGGTCATTTTCCCACCTCAGTGTCAGCCAGCTGTGCCACAGGCTGACCTTCAAAAAATCCCATCTATACAGAGATTGTCACATGAAAGGAGCCCCAGCTGCACACACTGGTTTGCACCATCTCCATCACCTTCTGTTCCATCACCTCCTCAGGTCAAAATGCTGCAAGAGATGAACTGTACTGCAGCTGCACCACTACCAACCTCTGAAAAGTGAGTAAAGACACCCTATTAGTAGATTTTCACCCTTGGTTAATAGCGGCAAGTTTATTAAATAAGCCTCACTTAAGTTAGAACACCTTCCTCCCACAAATAACATGCCAGCTTACCATCAGACAACAGCAGTAACCTAAAGAGTACAATGCCCTTTGAAGGTATCTCAGAAAAGAGCAAATACTTGAGCAGAGACAGCACGAACATTGCTTCCTCCAGCCTCTGCTCCCCTCCTTCCCTCCGCAGGAGGAGAAATGGTTTCTCAGGCCACGAATCCTGGCAAGGACCAATGCTTGAGACTGTAGTTGGAGAGGATATGCAAGACAAATTTCCCCGTCCAGCTGGCTTACTTTCTGGCTTCACCATGAACACATCTCCTCTTAATAGTATCTCAAACTGGAGCCTGGCAGTCCAACCAGAACATTTAGGCAGCCAGGTCCCCAAGCGATGATGAATGTCTGTTGTGGGGGGATGCAAGAGCTTTTCGACTCTTCAACCCAGCCACAAAATAAGCTAGACGGCTCCTGCACAAGCCATCGGCCTTCTTCCCATAAGACATCCCATCCCAGGTACAAACCTTATTTCCAAGCTTGAGGAGCAATTCCCAGCAGTTGTATATTTGCTTCCAAGAACTGAGTAGCCACGTGCTGCTTCTTACTTGGCCCCGTGCTATTCTGATTAGTCAGGAAAACAGATTTCCAGAACTATTAGGATCATTACAATAGTTATCTAAGATAATTACATTGTCATGCAAGTTGAAAAGAGCTGCAGGGGAAGAAGCTGTGCCTGAGGTGACAGAGTAAAAGATTTGCTTTCAAGGCTCATCTACTCCCAGCTATTTGTGTAAGGCACGCTAGCTTTAATATTTTATTAAGAACCCAAAAACCAACTGTGCATTGCAGCATTATGCACCACTCTCGCCACAGGGAGATATACCTCTTTCATAGCTTCTGGCCATAAAGAAATAATTCAAATGACAGTTCAAGCCAGAAGCAAAACAAGTTTTTAGTTTTTTTTCCTCTGAGCTTTCAGCATACCTCAGGGTTCCACATACTGAAATATTACATTTTCCAATTCTTCTGTTATTCTTAAAAAAAAAAAGTCTAAAAAAAATGCTGTCCATGCACTATGGCAGTCAGAGCTGACCATTCACCTCTTGAAGCTGGATAACTTTTGAGCCTTAACATCCTGCAGAAAGGCATGCAAAGGTTTAATATACAACGTCTGCAATTTTTTAATTCAATTGTTTGTCCGTGGTTGTTTGTTTCCTTCTTTTCCTCCCCACCCCAACTGCTTTAACCATTTAAGTTTGTGCATGCTTCCACTACATCCTTTCTTTACTAAGAGGTCCCACCCAGGCTTTTCAGCAATCCTGCTGACACGCCTCCAACTTTCCATGTCATTCTCTAGCTTGATGGCAGCTCTGCAGAGGATCTCTTAAGAGACCCTACAGTCAAGCTACACGGTGGCGTTTCTCCCAGCGCCTCGTGTCCCATCCTGTAAAGGTATTCGGGACTGCTTATGGCCATCTGGCAGCACACCATTTTGAGGCACTATTGCAGTACAATCCTGGTTGCTGACATGACCTGGTTCGCTTTGGTGTAGCCGAATCAAAGGTCTGTCTTAGCCAGGCTCCAGCCCCAGGATGTGGAGGGAGGGCTAACAGCAGCAGGGAAGCTTTAGGGGACCCAGGCCGCTGGGGTTTCCCACAGGTGAGGCACAAGACGAGCCTAAACAGGCTAAGCAGCACAGAGAGATGGCATCCTGCCACCTCCAGCTCCCAGGCCTGTCATCCTCCCGGAGAGAGCCACGACAGCAAAGCTGGTACGTGGAGCATGAAATCCAGGATATGTATGTGAGGAGGGGCAGGCAGGCTCTGGCTTCGTCAGCAGCCGCACAGGCGTGCCACCAGGGCTCAGGGAGCAGCTCCTTCTGTGAGAGGAGCCCCCAGAGCAGAGCCCCCAGCCCCTTTCTCTCAGGAAGAGGCTGTGGCGAGGACGCCTCAAGCAGCACCGCGACCACGCGGCCAGGCAGGAGGGAGCGAGCGTGCGGATGTCGTAACCACATCAGTCGAGGTGCAGAGAGGCTGAGCTACTCCAACTGCAGCTCTGCTGTCGTGAACTCGATCCTGTGCAGCCCATACCTAGCATGGTGCTGGCTGAAGTCTGCGATCCTTGGCTGGGGGCAGTGCAGTACGTGCCTGCCCTCTCTCCTTAGTGCGGGTGGCTTCCTGGTGAGTTCTGGCACCTCGGCTGCCAAGTTAACGAGCAGCACAAATACAGGACTCATTTACCAGAGCAGCGAAAGAGGAGACAAACGGGAACAACCCTAACACCAGCCAGAGAAGATGAGCTTGTGGAAATCACCTCAGCACATTTGCAAGTCCAAAGCTCCCACAGGCTCTCAGAGAGCACAGTCGGCCCCGACACGCCAAGCTGGGCAGAAGAGGGTTCGTGTTTGAATGCACATGCCTGGCTTGGAAGGTGCTGGTCCCTTTCCCTTCAAATCTCTCCCTGAAGAGAAGGGAACAAAGAAATTGCAGGTTGTTTCTTTGCCCTTCACCCAACTGCTCCCTGCTACCACCTCTCAGGCTCTAACCACCCCAGGGGATATAAAACAAAGGCAGGCCCCATAGGACACGCTGCTACCAGCTTTCACCGGGTTAGGAGGAGGTCAAAGCCTTTTTGCAGGATTCCCTACCCCAGAAACCAGCTCTGTGACCTACTAGGGGACAGCAGGCGGCCAGGATCAGGAGCTGCTCACAACATGGTCACCCCTGCTCCCAGGGGACCTGGAGAGGGGCACGATCTGCCATAGCAAGGGAGGAGAGAGCCACCCCACTGATCCCAGCTGCTGGGAACATTTGTCTACCCAAGAAGGTAAGGAACAAGCTCTTGGCAGTCAGAAGGGCTCCTGATCACTGGCAGGGGAGCCCTGACAGCTTCACAGGTTAATGAACAACGGGTTGCTAAGCCTCCCAGTAACCAGGTACAACATTGCCCTGAGGGCACGGTTCCGGTAACGCACAAAGAATATACAATGCAGTTCATCTCGTTGACATTAAAATTCAAAGGTCTTGGACTTTCGGCACACCTGGGAAGTACAGTTTGTCTCCCGTGAGCAAATAACTGCTGAGCCAATAAAATATCCGGGTCTGAATTCAATGAACTTTTCTTCAGGCTCACTGAGATAATAGCAGCGGTGTAGTGACCTTGAAAGCGTAAACATGATCATGTTCACGGTGCAGATTTTCCAACCGGTGTCTCTTCTTGAGTTTCAGCAGAAGGATTTGAGGGAGAAACTGGACTCCCAAAATTATGGCTGCTAATTAAAGGTTGCCAGCTCAAACCGGCCACTTTTGTGGGTGCAGATCTATGCATGTGGTAATGTCACCCTGTCAGCTACAGTTTCTAATAAAAGCATCAGGGCAAAGCAAGAAAAAAAAAAAGTATTTCTGAGTAATACAAGCTTTGGAAACAGGAGGGGGAAAAAAGTTATGAAGAAGAAACTCCGTCATTACATCTACGCTAGAGCTAGTTGCTTCTGAAGTGGAAACCATTGCCTTTTAAACCATTGCCTTTTTTTCCTCTAGCTTTAAGCTAGAGGAAATTGTGATGAGGGCTCACCACGGGGAGATAGCAGCGTAGCTGTATCAGCCTGTAACTGCTGCAGCCAGCAGACTTTGATCTCGCTAGCGCTCGCCGAGCAGGGTGTCACCATACCTGCCTCGAAACAGGCGCAAGACCTTTGCACATCGTCAGAGGCTCAGGCATGCATGCAGTCCTTGCATGCTTCCTATCCCCAGAGTAAGAGGGGGGCAGACCGGAGCAAGAAGAGTTGGCAATGTCACTCACAGACCAGATTTCTCAGGAATCAACTTCTATCAACTTGCATGGGGGGTAAAATCTAGTTCAGCAGTGTATCTGATAAGACACGAAGCTTTTTCTGCTTCATTTCTGTAGTTACTACACTGTTAGGTTCAATAATCTGACGCTATCATCCTGTGAGATCCCAGATTAGAAAGCACCCTCAGGACTGTCAATAATCACGAAGGTTTTTCAGCACGTTTTGCAACAGCAAATACATTGTGCATTTTGGAAAACGGAAATACGTATTTTAGAAATACGTTTCTGATGCACGAGAGGAAGTGATTAGATATTTATAAACCGCTGTCACACACTAAAAACAAACCAGCCCGCATTCTGGTATCAAAGAGCAAAGCAGGTTTTAGAAGCACCCATTAACATCTCTGCATATTTGCAAGGGATGCAGTCAGATTTTAGGGACATCTGGACTTCACGCTTTCATTTGAAAGCCCACATTTAAGTATGCCTTGAGTCCCTACAGCTTGGAAATGGGGAAAGTTCCTTGCTATTTTCAGTCTATACAGTCATGCTCGTACAGCATGACAATATTTGCAGGACACTCCATTTCTCCAATTTAAGCAAATCTTTCCACTCAGCAAGACCAAATGTACTGGTCTGCCAAAAAAAGGGGAAAAAAACGTACAACCTATCCCAGAACTCTTTTGGTTCCTCCCCTGCCAACCCCCCCTCAAAAAAAAAAAACAAAAAAACACAGAAAACTTACCAGAAATAGCAGACAGCAGAAAAAGCCAAAAGTAGTACAGTGGAATTTTTTTTTTTTTTTTTTTTTTTGCTTCCTGCTTACCACGTACCAGATTGTTATTTGTACAGCAAGCACTGCAGGTAGAGGCCAGGGGGAGGTCTCCACAGTGACTACAAACAGCGCGCAGCAGTGAAAAATGCAGGCATTTCAGGGAACTGGTCGGGCAGCTCTGTCACTCGACCACGCCGGGTTTTTAATGGCTCCAAAAGCCAAGCCAGGTCAGCTTTTTGTTCTCCTACTGGGAGCTGTTATGCTGTAAACCCGACCTCTGCAGCAGATACCACAGGCAGCGCCCCCAGCACTGCTGTGCCCCACGGCCTCACCGTGGAGAAATGAAACCCACAAAGCCACCAGTGGGGCCAGGGACTCACCTGAGAGCTTGCACAATGCCTCCCAAGGCCACTTGGCTTGGAGATACCTCCTTGAGACCCGTCAGCCTTTGCTGCCTGCCCAGATCACCGGGGCTCCGTGGCACAAGCACTTCTGTGGGTGCGGAGAAAGCCTTCACGTGAGCTTTTCTCCAGCTTAAGGGACAGATTCCCCGAGTCTGCGGTTAGGAACCAGGTAGTAAAACTGATTTTTATCTCTGCCTCCTCCTACCATAGGATGCAAGAGGTCAAACTCAAGGATTTTCTACTCTTAAAGTTCCCTTTCTAAACAAACTGGTTCTCAGTCACTTCCATTTTCTCAGATGTTCGGGCAGATAACTAGAGGGTGTTTAAATTCAGCGCACCCATGCCAAACAAATTTCTGAAAAGCTACAGGCATCTGCCTCAACCGGGAAACGAGGTTTCCTATCCTCTGGGGTTCCTTCCAGGAATCAGCGAGGATGTAGTAAAGGTGAGGAGGGAGAGGCTTTAGAGATGGGAAGCTTTTTCTAGACAAGCTGTGCAGCTGGCAGGGAAGACAAAACCCTCCCTAGCTCCCCACCGGCTGCATCCATCTCTGCAGACTGGCGGAGGGGGCAGAGCAGAGGCAGGGCACCGGCACCCTGATGGGAAGGAAGCTAACCCCAGCTGTGCAGGTCCACCGCCCTTCCCAGCAATAGCAGGGTTTCCAAGAGTTCAGTCCCCAGCTGGAGCCAGAGGCTGCTGGAAGCCAAGCACCAGGCAGCTCCTGCCCAGGGGAGCGTAGGAGGACGAGCACTCCCTCCTGCTCCCCGGGATGGAGCCTCGGGAGGAACGTGGACACCCTGCCAGGTTAACTGAGCACTCTCTGGGGCGTGCAGCTCCCTTGCTGCTGGGCACCACCAGCTCTCCAGGGGGCTGCAGATCTCCTGGCTCTAGGAGCCTCCCCCGAGGGCCCATCCACGTGATCCTGCAGCAGAAGAAAGGAAGAACAACAACCACCGAACGGGACAGTCCTCCAGCTTGTTATTTGGAATGATTTGTGGAGCTTCAGACTTAAGTCAGCTTTCTCCAGCGGGGATGAGACAGGCTATTAGCCTAATCATATCACATGCTTTGTGTTGGATCCTCTGCTGACAACAAGGCACTGACCCTGAGAACCCACAGCGTTAACCCTTCACCCCACAGACCCCATAGAGCTGGAGGACTCGGGCAGGCCCAGCAGGGCTGGGAAGGGGCACGAGTCCCACTGGCACCGCAGTGCCTCAGCCCACGAAGGGATGCACTTTCTGGCTGGTTCCCAGAAACACGCTCCTTGCTATTTGCGATCTCTGGAGCCTTGTTTTGGACAATTACACCATCTGCTAATTGCAGCACCCTCCCCATTTCCCATTTACCAGCTGCCTGTATGCCTACAGCTGCTCAACCTCCATACTCTCACGCTAGGATATTGAGGACATTGGCACCGTTACACACCAATATAGCTCAAAAGACCGTAGCTGGACATCTGTGACCACCACTCCTCCTCAGCAGGGCCTGAAGATGCCTGGGGCTGCTCGCCAGATGCCCTGGCATCCCTGTCAGGCTGCCCCGAAGCCACACGGACACAGCCCCAGACCTACACCCCACGGAGCAGTGCTGTCACAGCAGGAGGACAAACATTTCGCAACATCCTGCCTTTCAGGCCGCAGACACTGCCTGACACTACCAGCGGGCACGAATGAAAAGGGAAAGGCAGCACTACGAAAAAAAAACCTCAAGCCGGTGAGACCCTTCTTGTCTCAAGCAGGCCTTCCTTCCAAAACAAGGCTTCAGAGAGGGCAAAGGGTTAGAAAAGCCCTTAAGTGTGAGAGTTTAGAGCACAGATGTTTTCAGTTGTTCCCTTCTAATAAAAAATATCCACCTGCAACCACATTCCCCCCCCTCCAAGATCCCTGTTTCAGATTTGTGACTGGCAGCACCCGGCCACAGCAGCCAAACCGCTCGCTGATCCGACGGCTCTGAGGATGCTGCTCAGAAGCAAACTCGTGCTGGTCCCAGCAGGAGCTCCTGCAGTCTCCAAGACTTACTGCAGCTCTGTCTAGCGCTTTTCCCCTTCACCTTTGCAGATTTGTCTCCTCTCTCCAAGCCCTTCCTACAGGGGGAATAAACTGGAACAGCAAGCAGCGTTTCACAGCAAAGGGCAGCACTGAAAGAGTTGAAACATTTGCAGAGGCTGCAGCAGAGCACCTTCATTCTGAACCTGAGCCTTTCCAGAAGTGAAATGCCACAACGAGGAGTAGCAAACAGACACAGACTGCCTCTGGACGAGGCTCAACCAGCTGGAAGAGAGGCTCCAAACCTTTCAGTTTCGCTCTGACGGAGGTGGCCCTGGAAGCAGAGGCAGAGGGCACTGCACACACGGTTGCACACAGGTGTTTTGCTCCCTGGCGGAGTGCTGGGTTACCAGGCAGGCGGTCACGGCAGACTTATCTGGAGCCACGTGAGAACATTACTCAGTTTCAGACCTGCCACCTGCAGTTAGGATCACTCCTCCACCAAACACCGAGCAGGAGAAGAAAAAAAGATGAAAAACCAAGCCACTCTCCCAAGCACCGCACGCATAGGCTACGGACAGGGCTGCCTCAAGCCAAGAGGAGCAGACATATGGGATAAGTTCCCCAGGAATTTGGCAGTTAAAATAGACAGCAAGGCTTCGAGAGCTGGGTCTGTTCAGGGAAAAGGAGGGGCCTCCCTGTGTCCTGGGGGATTTATGCACGGTGCTCTGCTTGCAGCCGCCTGGAACAACACGGGCTGGGCTGCACCAGAACCAGGGGAGGCCGGGTGGCCTCTAGGGCTTGCCAGAAAGGGTCTCCTTTTCCAAATTTAGAGCACAAATATTTTTGGAAGACTATTTGATGGAACAAAGCTGGAAGAGATGGAAAATAGCAGTTTGGAAATATTAAAAAAAAAAAAAAAGAATGAACTTTCATCCAGATTAACCAGTGAATTCACAAGCATCAACTAAGTCTCAATGCAGAGGGAAATGATCCCACTTTTGGGGAGGAAAAAGAAGCAAGGCTCTCTTTTTGTCTTTAATCAGTAAACCATGGTTCAGGCTAACATTACTTTTTAATAGAGCTGAAGACATTTATTTATTTATAACATTTATTCTGTCCCACCATGTGGCATTCTTTCCTCCGCAGCCCACTCCCTGAAGGCAAACATCTCCACTTCACGTTAATTCAGCAATATTTATCAAGCCAAACTTGGTAATACCACCGAGTTATGACAAGTGGTCTCCTCCTTAGCCAGGAGGAGGATGACCCCATGCAGGACCGCAGCCCAGGCAGACGGAGCTCTTCAGCAAGATGCTGGGCAGGCACATGGTCACCTCTCTGCAGGCTTCTTCTCCTGACAGCAAGCACCCCGTGGCAAAAGTCCTCTGTTTTCCGAGCAAACATGGAGCAACTGTTCAGGTTCCCATGGGCCAACACCAGGTGCACAGCACTGAGCTGTATATGCTCTGTGAGGTGTTGCTCGTAGCCACCAGCTGGGCTGGGTGTGAAGCTTCCCATCCACCTGGGACGGACACGAAGCAGGAACTGATTGCTTCACAACACCATCGAGTGTAAAGCACTGCTGGGACAGCCCAGGCTAGCCTCCCCTGGAGGCTCTGAAGCTCCAACATGACGGGCTGGGAATGAACGATCAGCCTCTGAAACCACAAACAGAACCACGGCATCAAAGGAGCTCCTGAGGTCTTGGGCATTAAAGCCGCTTGCCGTTCCTCGAAATAGCCCTCCCTTGAAATAGCCTCTTGTGCCAAGGCAGCAGCCACTTCCAACACACAAAAATCCCCAGGTACTTTCGGCAGCAGTGTTTCAGTCCCCCCAGCCCTTCTCCAGGAAGCTGTGAGTCAAAGCACCTCGCCCCCGGGGAGCAGTGGGCGAGAGGAAGCTCTGACGTGCCGGGTCCCTAGGGCAGGCAGGAGCAGACCCCTCTCTTCTTCCTCCTCTCAGCAGCAGCTCTGGGAAGCCCCAGCTCCTGGAGAGGAGCAGCAGAGCCTCGCAGGAGTGGGAGGAGGAAGGCTGTGCCATCATCACCTCGCTTCACATGCTCCACCACCAGGGCTTCTCCTCAGCACCGCGGTCTGCAGGCAGCTGCTGGTTCGGCGAGCTGTTCAGCACAGCAGCCTTTGAGCAGAGATCTTCTCTAATTAAAAGAGCTTCCTGAGGGAATACACGGATCCACTGCACAACTCGGAGAGCTCTTTAGTTCTTCCACGTGCGGTATTCTCTGCAAAGCCTGCATTAGAAAGGAGACTGAATGCAAAGAGCTCAGTGGCTTCCTCGGCTGTTGGGAAGGTACCTCAAGGCAGTCCCTTGGTGTCTGAGTGGTTTTTCCCAGAGAGACTTCAGAAATGAGCACAATCAGAATCGCCGCCTGCCCTCTGAGCACGGTGAGGATGCTGTAAAGCAGTCGCTGGCTCTGCTTGGTCAGTGCAAAACTCAAGACAACAGCAGGGGGGAACTGATTCACTGCCAGTGACCCCGTCCACGCCGACACATGAGCAGCTCCACGGCACTCAGAGTGCCCCGGTTGCGCCACACCGCCAGCATGAAACAAGCCTCAGACCCAGTGGGAAGTTATAACCATAGCGTTAGGGACGGCATCCTGCCAGCACAGTATCCTCTGACATGAAGAGGAGCCTACAGATTGCTCGATCACAAGCGGGACGGGGATGAGCAGAGCAGATCGCAGGACACGTTTCAAAAAACAAGCACATGAGCTCCAGGGACCAAAGTCCCAGTACATACTCGATACTGACATCACTGAGTATAGGAAATCCCCTCCACATTCAGTTTCTGATTGCACATTACACAGCCCCCTGTTCCAAGCAATGCTAAACCAGCTGCTGGACCAGGGAGAAATCAGAAAAAAATAAGGTAGGGGATAAAACATTCCCAGCATGGATATTTTTGCCTAGGACTAGAGCACCTAGCAACCCAGAAACCGAAATGCTATAAAAGCTGCAGGAATGTCCTGGAAAGGACTAACGTGAATGTCTGAAAGGCAGCATTCAGCCATTTTATGCAGCAGTAGAGCTCCCCTCGTTAAGTTAGGCTTCACTACTGACTTCCAACCAAATTGCTACTCATCCATCACAGGAGACAGGCTGGCTCCGGGTGCTCGGGATTTACATGTTCTTATAGGATGGGATGACAGCAGCAGCCTTTGTGCTGGTAGAGGACACAGACACATCCAGTGACCACAAACCCCTTCTCTAGGGCAAGCCTGGGAAACAGGCTCCCTTGCTCCCAGCAGGCAGGACTGCCTCACAGCACACCACTGCTCTCCCTCCCCATTCCCAAATCACCTCCAGGGCCACTACTGGGCAGCCTCAGGGAGGAAGAGGATGGATTCAAGCTGTAGAAAGGTGCACAGCTGCTGCTCCCAAGTCTCAACCTTCCCTTTGCTTGCTCAGGAGACTCTTCCCCCTGACTTCAGAGGGATTATTTTTGCCTGTGAGGGGAACTCTGCATTATATAACTCCAAATCCCTGGGCTGCTGGGTATCCCAACGTGTGTAGCTCTTGTTCAGCTCAGCATTTCTCCAGTACACATGGCCACGGGATTATCATCGTACTTCAAGAGATCAGCAGTCTGTTGCAGCTGGGCAACAACTTTGCAGTAATGAGTAACAGGCCCTTCGTTAGGCACCTGTTTGCTGAACTGCAGGGAAACTAAAACAACAGCCCAGCAGTGTCCCCAGGCAAAGGACTAGTGGTATTTGCTGTTTAAAATGCTCCTGATGGCATAGCAGAGCTGCTGAGCTCCTTAAAGACAGGCAGGCCGCTTACCTCTGCGGCAAGTGTCAGAAATAGTGTACGTGCATCACGCTTTGCTTTGACTCGCTTTTAATCGGTGGTGTCCCAGTTCTGGAGCTCCACCAAGGAGAGCAAAGAACTAGAACCAGGCAGCCCATGCGCGTGCCTCTTCCCACAGGAGAAAGCCTGCCTTTGGCTTAGTTTCCTTCCCTCCTTTCCCCTGTATTTACCTTGGATGAGCACTGAGCAGCCCAGCTTCCCTGGCTCTGCTGCGTGCATGCTTGATTACAGCGATGAGACCCTACAAGAGCATGGCTCTGGTCCCCATCCATCTCACCAGGCTTGGGTTTCATCCCCTTCCCCTGCTATCACCCTCAGACCAGCCCCTCTCACAGAGCTGCCCACAGCAATGCTTTATCTGTCTTCCAGGCAATTCACCAGCCCTGAAGCTGTCAGTGCGTGCGAGCAGTGATTTGAGCCATCTCCAGCACGCAGTGCCCGGTGCTCCACTGGTGACCCTGCTGTTAACCACCTCAGCATTCCTCACCCTGATAATCCAGGGGACTTTGAGCAGAGCACGGAGCTGGGCAGCAAACAGGCTCTGCCACAGCTGACTGCTCACCCAGGAACTGCTGGCCTCGCTTCCAGGGTTATTTTTCTCCCGTGCCAAGGAACAGCCTGTGATTTTTCACCTTCGCTTCGTTTTAGCCCCTCTTTGGGTCAACATCCAAGCCAGGAGAAGACAGAGCTTCTCAGATAGCGACTGCAGCAGCTGCCACACCTCAGCCACCACTCAGGCAAATCAATATTGACCATGTCATATAGCACGGGACATGCCCAACCTCACTTTGGGTTTCCCGTAACAGGTCCAGGACCACCAGTGCCTGAAGTCCTTGCCGCAGCAGCCGCCTTCACCCCTGCTGGATGCCTCCCACTGTCCCACCAGACACCGAAACCCACGGCTATGGTTGGAAAGTGCCTCAGGAGGAGCTCAAGCAGGGCTTCCAGGCTTCCTGGACAGCCAGCAAACCCCGCAGGGTTTTCTCCAGCCCCAGCTCCAAGCTCAAACAGGAGATGGAAACAGCAGAGCTGGCCCCAGACCCCGGCACGCTCCATCCCGGGCGAGCTCCGTGCAGCTCAGGAAGGCAGAAACCAACGCTTCGGTTCCAGGGCAGGTTTTTTTTTTTTGTCCCCTTTGCTCCATTTTACGCCAAACCACCCCCAGCGGGGCTGCCAGGCTCCGGAGCACACCGCTGCCGGCCCAGCCCAGCTCGGGAATCCCCTAAAAGCCCCGAAAAGCTCCGGGAAGAAACCCCGGGGGGGACCGGGGGGGGGGGGGCTCGGAGCCCGGCGGAGGGGTCGCAGCCCTCGCCCCCTAAACAAGCCGGGCCGCCCCGCTCACCTACCTGCTGTGCTGGGCTGTGCTGTGCTGGGCTGTGTCGCCTCCTTCCTCCCTTCCCTGCCTCCCTCCAGTGCCGTGTCCCCGGCCGGGCTCCCAACCCCGCGGGGCGGAGCTGGAGGCTGCGCTCGGCCGGCCCCGGGGCGGGCTCCCCCTCACCCACCGCCCCCTCAGCTCCGCCATGTGCCAAGCAAAGGCCCGAGGCCGTTCCCCAGAATGGCAGGGAGCCCCCCGACCTGCTAAATACCCGGCATTTTGCTGTTCTGTGAACTTTAAACCCTCCTCTAGCAGGCTGTAAAACCACAGCAGCCCTAAGGCAAGGGAAGGTGGGGAGTCCCCTCGCCCCGTAGCTGTGGCCACACGGTGGGCAAACGTGAGCCCCCAGCCTCCTTCACGCACACCATGAGGGCCAGCAGGGCGAAACTGAGGGCTGCAGCTGTGCTGTGGGCTGGCCAGGGAAGGTGCCCGGCCTGCAGGTGCCAGGCTGAACAGAGAGGATGAGGTGGAAGTGAAAGGGGTGACGCACACCGCACTGGGGTTTTGGAGGTTCACGCGGTCTCAGCACCCCCATTTGCAGCTGTATGCAGCAATACAGGCTAGTCCCAGCCTGAAAACAAACTGTCTCGGAAACCTGGCCTTGCTCAGGCTCCTTTCTCTCCCTAAAAGTGTTGTTTGCCGAAGCAGAGGATGCATTTTGCGTCAGAATTGCTGGGGCAGTATCTGGAAACACGTTTAGGGCCAGCCCTTAGTATCGCACTCCTACCTGTCCTGGAAGGTGGCAGCATCCCAGCATCTCCTTCTGAGCAGAGTTAACCTTGAGTAAAACCACACCAATGCTCAAACAGCACATTGAGGGGGCTTTCTCTTCCCCCTCTCCCTCTTTAATAGGCTTTGTCCTTAATTAAAGCACCTGGTCAGGCTTATGCCCATAGTAAACTCACCTGTAAAGGTGTGGGGGGTCTGGGGGAGCCTGCCTGTCCTCATGCTCAGGTGTCTGACCTATACACACCGAGCACGTAGCTTGTTTCTGATTTTTACAAGTGTCCTACTTTGAGGAAGGAAGTCTGGGCTCAGAATATTGCCCCTGAGGATTAGTGGAAAGGCTCTTTTTTTTAAAAAAAGGAGTTGGTTTTAAAATAAAAAGAGATTGCAAGGCGCAGCGCAAATGGATTGCTCGTGTGCCAGCAGCTCCGGTGCCCAAATGAATTTGTGTCAATGGCTTTGAGAATAGGATACATGCTAGGAACAGCAGCGTGGAGGTATGTATGCATCAGTGGCTGCATGTATAGCTAGTTATGCTTCATTGCTGCTCAGACATGAACAAGTGAGGCTGTAGAAAAGCATTAGGTCTGTATCACTGAGTTTTCTGAGGACAGGGGATAGATCTTTAAAAGATAGCTCGCAACGAGCTTGAATTTTGCTGGAAAGTCCGATGTGAATCATGCTCTTCTGAGGGCTTGCAACAGGGAGTTGGCAATGGTGCAGAAACAGATCTGCGGAGATGTTGCAGCTGAGCTGTGCACAGATGGTGAACTAAAAGCCCAAGTATAAACAGCGTCTTTTACAATGTACACAGTAGGCTGGATTCTCAGCTAGTGATTAGACCAAAGTGCTTGTAAGAAAACACACGGAATGGAGAAACCCACCATTATGTGGTGTGTCACGCCAAAGACCGAATGCCATTTCGGAGGCGGCTAGACGCCCGCCCAGAGGTCACTCAGCCAAGCAATCTGCTTTGGCCTCGGGTCATTTTCATTGCAAACCAAACAACCGTTCCCTGTCAGATGACTCCTTTCTTTTTAGAAGGAATTAATCTCTTTACTCAATCAAGCGATGGCCTATTCTGCGAGGAACCAGGGGAAGCCTTTTCTCGCCAGCCCAGGTCCCTGGGATGCAGCCTGTTTCAGTAGTACAGGAGGTCCCTTCAGCACGGGGAATCCTAATGCCTGCACAGAGCATTACTAATGCCCCACACAGCTGGCTTTGCTGCACCTTTGGAGCCGGTTGCAGCCTTGCTGTGCGTTGTGAGAAGCTGCGCAGCCCTCAGAGCCCTTCTGCTTTGCAATGTAAAGCACGGGCCCTGCACAGGTGCCTGTGTACGGTGCTGAGGGAGCTACGGCCCCTTCTTTGCTGGTAAAACCATGCCTGGCTGGGAAGGAACGATGCTGGGACAGTGGGCTGCAAGCAAGCACGTCCCCAGCACTGCACACACAGGCAGTGCTCCCTGTGCAGCGGGGATGGGAGGTCTCAGGGCTGGTGTCCTGCAGCAAGCTCGGCTCAAATGAGAGGGGAGCTCAAATGGCTTTGCTCTGCTCTTGGAGGCTCTCTGAGAAGAAGGGGGCCGAGGCTCAGCTGGCACAGGTTGCTGCCTGACAAGACAAACACCAGAGCAGGAAATGAGCCCTGGGTTTGTGCCTTCACCGTTGCAGCGGTTGCCGAAGCAGCTGTCCTAACGCTGCGGCCACTGTTAGGCAGCCTCAGACAAATACTTGGCATTAAGGACAGCAGAGTTTAGGAGAAAGTCATATGTGAATCCATAACGTTTCCAGATTTATTTCCTTTTTAAAAAAAATAATCTTTGAATTGCTGTTAATCTCAGAGGGGCAGGATTTCAAATACTGAGGGGCTAGGTGGATACAGTGACATGCACTGTAGCAATCCCTACACACCGCCTTACTTTGGAAAAAATATGCTTTTGATGTTGATCTCCTAAAGAGAAAAAAAAAATCAAAAACAGAGCTAAGAACTGCTGTATTTGTTCTGCTTAAATTCCAGGTTAAAACAAACAAACAAACAACAACAACAACAAAAAAACACTCTACAGTCCACATTTAGTGTCTGTTTAATAGCACAGGGTAAAATAAGAGCTAGACTGCAAAGCATGGTTGAAGATTATAGCTTTTGTCAAGTCTAATGTTGGCAGAAGTGCTTTCATGGCACTGTAAGTGGAATCCACCCCTTTTATTTGCCCAAAGCTGTGCTTTTATTAGCAAAACTAGGATGTGGATTAATTGTATACAAAAAAAAAATAATGATTAGAGTGAACAGCAACAAAAGTGCAGTGGTTGCTGGCACTTGAGGCAAGTGGAGACTATTTTAACTCACATTAGGGAAAAAACATGTTTACCAAAAGGTACGATTTTAAAGTAGTCTGTTCTATTTCAGGACTAATTATTCCTAACAATTCTGAGTTTTATGGCTTCTGAGAAAAGGAGTGAGCTGCAGTACATTGAAATAATTTTCCTGATGACCAGTTGCCCTCCCCTGGTTGGAGTGAGGAATGCAGGCAACTGAAATTCTGCAGCAGAAGTGAAACCTGGGCAAGGCGAAGGGAGCCAGATTGGTGCCCCGAGACACCCCAGAACCGGGGAGCAGCTTCTGTAGGTTGTTAGTTTGGGACCGGGGTGGGAGTACCTCGGAGCTGACTGCTACAGGAGGGTTCAGCACCCCCAAACTCAGTATTTTGCAAGTGAACATTGCTGCCCCCGCTATGGGCGCTGGAAAATGTAGCACACAGGGACGCGTCTTCCTAGGCACTACGTGATTTGAGCTTTCGCGATCCATTGAGCACTGGAAAGTATGAGAGCATGTGCCCCCATGAGGTGGATGTTTGTCTAACCTTTGGGATGGGAAACTTGCTGGAACAAGGTGTGTCATCAAGATTTACCATCCTGTGCTTTCCAGAATTTCTCTGTTAAAAATAATAATAAAATTAAAAATAATAATTAAAAAAAAATAATAATACGAACAAATCTCAAAAGGTCTTCCACAGAGTGTGAGCAGGTCACAGACATCTCTGGACTGAGAAGAGCCCATCATTATTTTTAGGGGCTTGCTGATTTGAGTTGGATATGTCAGAAAATGCCAGGTGAGTGTCAGAAATCATCGCAGTCACTTAAATCATCAAATTAAATTACAGAATTCATCGTCATTAAATTATAGAAATCATCGTCACTTAAAGAGCCCTTGCTGGTGCTGCTGAGCTCCGGTTAGTGCCTGGGCTAACAACAGCCATGGTGTGACTTTGTGGGCCTTGGTGGAGGTAGGACTTAGCCTAATTTTCCAATTATCCTTGCACACTTTGCATGGATAAACACCTGAACTGAAGTAAGCATCTTGGCTTGAGAGGAGAAAATGTTACCCAGAAATAGAGAGAGGTTTCCTTGCTGGTCTGTGTTGGGGATGAGCTGGGACAGATGCTGTTGCTTTGGCAGTATGAATTCCACACCCCACGGCCCCAGAGACTGGTGAGAAGTTGTCCCTTGCAGTCCAGCTAACATAAACACTTGAGAAAACCTCGGGAAGGAGAACCCGGTTTAAAGGCTGCCAGAAGAAATGAAAACTCTCGGGAGCTGACATTGGCAGGCTGAATATTTTCTCAGTGAAATGTGTGCAACACTGGCATGATTTACCTGGAGGAGCAAGGCGAGCGGAACAAGCAATCCTATGACACTAATACTTCTCACGTAGGCTCAGATCCACTGGAGTATTTAAAGACTTAATTCCCTCCAATTTCATTTCTGAAGGCATCCAAGTACCTCTCTACATAGAGCCAATTTTAAACCTTGCATTGAAAGAAGTCTCTTTTCCGCCTTTGCCTCCCTGCTCCTTCTCACACAGATATAGGTTTCAATGTCCACGTGGGCAGAGCAGTGCCAAAATACCTCCCTGGTCACCTACTGATGCTCGTACAGCTGCAGCGAACCGCTGGTAGAAATCACAACCTCAAGGCCTGCGGGTGACTTGCAACTGCCCTTGTGCCTTTCTTCCACTTGGTGTCTCTCTTTAGTCTCAAATCTGGGGCTGGATCTCCAGTGTTGCTCTCTTGGGGGACTATTATTTGTTGTTTGCATTTTAGAAGTACCCCAAAGTTTAGGTTTGGCAGCACAGCTCCATAGGGATCAGCAATGTACAGAACCATCAGAACATGAGACTCTCCTTCCCCTTCTCCCAGGCAGTATAGTGTTGCTGCACCCTCCCCATCCATTTTAAATGTGTTCAGAAAATTCAAATACTTATTTTTGTGTGCCTTTTTTTTTTTTTTTTTTTCATGGAAATAGCAGTTTTTTGTGTGCAACTCGGTCTAATCCATGATACAGAAGGCTAGGGCTGGTTTGCCTCACCCTCTCACCAGCGCGAGAGCTTACAGGCATGCAAGTGAAACACAAAGCATTATTTCACTGAATCCACAAAATAGCATTTTTTAAAGGGATGAATTCAAAATAATGTCGCATTAAAATGCTGCCTTTGTCCTTGGTGCAAACATAGGACATGGGGAAGAATTTAAAAACACTGTACAATGCTTCTAATTCTTCTACATGTTGCAGTGGAAAAAAAAATGGGGGTGGGGGTTGGAGGGAAGGTGATTTAAACCTTTTTGCACCAGAACCCAACATCTTTACGGTACATTAGACTGACTTGACATGGAAACCCATAAGCTTGGCTTCCTTTTCAGTTGCTATGAAGTACAAGCCAGCTTTTCAATGGCAAAAACTACACTGAAACTCTTTGCTGTGAAACTCTTTAGATACTTGCACATGGAAAACACTGTAGCTCGCAGCATAAATGCCTTAATGTGCCTGATTCACTCCCATTTCTGGACCTTTTCTGTTTTGCCAGCTCCCCTGAGATTAAATCTCTGAGAGAAAGTGGTCCAGATCTAATGTGCTTGGCAGTCCCCTCAAATAAAAGCTCCTTTCTCCAAAGCCTTCTTGGTGTCTTGCTTAATTCTGATCTGGAGACCTAGAGACTAGACTCTCAGCTAGTATAAACGAGTGAAGTATACCACATAACAGCAGCCGAGGATCTGGAAAATAATATCTACCAATAACTTCTTACTTCATGTGGGTTCTACCCAAATAATTCACTAGCCCTCCTGTGGGAGAACAAAGCACTGTATATTTCCTTTTACGAGCTGTTTTGCACATAAATGCTCTCTGCAGTCCTAGTACATCTCCACTGAAACCAGCGAGAGCAAGTTTGCAAAATCTGCGTGTAGCTTATTTTTAAACCCTTTCAAAATCGCAGAGGAATGTTCATCAGATTGCAGATCCCCGACGCAAAATAACTGCAGCGCGTGCCAGCGTTTGCTAAAAGCAGACGCTGAGATAACATTTCATCCTTTTACTGTGCCTGCGTGGGATGAGAGGCACGTCCTGGACTTTCGTGGCTGTGGGATGCCGAGGCTGCAGCAGGATGGACGTGCCATCTAGCGGCTGCTCGTCCCCATAGTGCTCGTAGCATGAAAGCGCAGCTTGGACTATGGCAGCCCAAATTCTTAACGGGATACTCGTTTGTCTCTGGGAAGGGGAAAATTAAGCACAGCAGATTCTTATCGGGAAATTTCACGTGGGTTATCGTTCCCAAAGAGCACGGAGCTGGAAGGTCTCTGTACCTGGCTGTGGATGGCTGGCAGGATTGACCACAGCCGATACTCAGTGGGTGGAGGGTTTGTCCAGTGCCCCTAGCACCGACCCAGGAAAGGGTTTCCTGCTGCTTTCCATGGGTGAAGGTTTCTCTCCCCAGAAGCTTTTCTTCCTCCTCTGCTTGCAAGGCTTTCCCCTTCCCACCCCTCATTCCCCCCCTGCCCGTCCCCAGCGCAGGGGTGCCACGGGGGTGGCAGCACTGCAGAGGAGGCTCCAGAGCGGCTATAAACCACTCTGTAGCTCCCCTCCTCATGCCAAAAACTGGCTGAGGCTGCTATGAAAGGGATGTTAGATGTGGGAAAGCAATTTGCATCCCTCAGGATCCTGCCTGCCACCAGCAGAGGTTCCCCAGCGAGAAGAAGAAGGCAGAGGCATACTCCACGCTGTCTCGAGACACCCTCCACCAAGCCGGCACTGAGCGATCCCATACATCAGGCCAATATCAAATGCAACCACAGAGGAGGCTTTCCCTTATCTTTCAGGACAATTACCCAGCTATACATCACTTGAGCAGTCTGGGAACTATGGGAGATTGTGGTTTCTGGTAAAACAGGAAAATCTTTTCATGGTTAGCACTGGCAATGAAATTTGTATCCCACCTCCATCTGCACTGAGCCACGGGTGATCGTTCTCTGAGATATGAGCTTCTCTCCATGTCAAAGGGCAAGTAAATAAATAACTATATGGGAATGTGCGTTTCGAGGAAAAATCATGCTTTTTTCCCTTTTTCCCCCATGCCCCCCGTTTTGCCTCAGAGAAGTTACGGGTTTTCTTAGGTCCTCAGAGAGGTTGAAAATGGTCCAAAATGTGCTTCAGGAAAGCGATCGCTCAAAGTGAATCAGTTTCCAGGGTCTGCTCACCATCTGTGCGCCTTTAGGAGATTGTCACACTTTCGGCTGGCTTCATCCATCTCTCTAATTCCTTGGTTACAGTCAAAACAGCTTTAAAAGGGCTCAGTTCCCACAGTGGGAAAGTAACTGGGACGCTGCCTGCTAGCATCACTTCACCCAGGAGCGGCTGACGCCTCGTGGAAATCTTTGAAAGGCAAACTTCTGAGTCAGTGCTGCTGATGTAGCTTCCACTCAGAGTATTTCTTTGCTCCCTTCTGCTTCTGTTACTGGTAAGGCCATTTGTATAAGAAGGGGATCCTGCTTTCCTGGAAGGATGCACTGATTCTGGTGAAGTCACAAGCATCTGCGGCGTTGGGTCTCCCACCCCGAGCAATCTGGACTGGTTGATTTTCAGGCAGAAGGAGCTTGATACGATGAGCCATGGCTTTCTGGTCTGGCATGTTTTGAATTATTATTCTGTCTCTGTTACATTTTTCACATAAGTGCCCCAAGCCACTGACAGACTCTGTTTAGCAATAAAGAAATACTCGTCTCCGCAGCAGCTAATAGGATGCCAACAAAGATGCTATGTGGCTGAGTCATCTCCGTGTTGCAACAGTGCTGCCCAGCTAGCCACCCTACAAGATTTAACAGGCCCAGACTTTTCAGCTGGGATAATTCATCTCTTGCAGTCTCTCTCAATAATCTCCAGTAACTAGAAGGGTGAAAAAAAAGAGCCCCTTTCATTGCAGAAGACAACTGATGGTCTCACCACCTAAGGTGCTGACTGTCCCAATATGTGTCTTCATTAAATGTGGCAGTCAGTGAGCAAGCTTGGGAAAAACAAGTCCTTTCATTGTCTGAGAGCTCAGAGAAAGATCCCTTAGCACCCAGTCATTTGTTGCAGACAGCTCAGACTGTTGGCCAATATCTGGATTTCAAGTGCAGTTGATGGCCACTAAAAGAGCTCTGGTAAATCCAGCTCAGCTGCTGCTGCTTCACAAAGTCTTTCACATAGACTGGGTGGTGTTGGAGACAGGGTAAATGACACTCGAGGCTTGATTTTGAACATTTGTGTCACGTTGCTGGAGACCTCTGCATGTCTTTGGGGGTTACCTTGCTGGTCCTGAGCATTAATTAATTAAATGCCATGAGGCATTAAGGCAGTTTTGTACTCTACCGCAGACACTGTGAGGTATGGATTCATCCATCCCGCATACCTCAGCCATCCAGCGGATGGGATGGGAGATACAGAGAAAGGGAGTACTCTGTTGTGAGTGAATGCATTTTGCTTCTCTGCAGTGCTCCAGAAAGTTTAGGAGGACAAAGGTTGATGGTTTCACTGGTCTTCCCTGGAAGAATAAAAATTACTCTACTGGCTTCCTTGTTTTCTTTCAGAGACCTTATGGATCTGCCAGGATGGAGAAGGACATGGAAACTGATAACCTCCAGGTCTGATCTCAAGACAGAAACTGTGAGGAAGAAGAAAGAGAGTGCAGTTAAATGGAAGACACAAAGTGAATACTCAAAAAGGGGTGATGAAATATAAATCAGAGACTTCTAAAGAAATATTTTTTTTGGAAAGGAATCAGGTTTTGCTGCTGTTGCTGAGAACAAAATGTAGCCATCCCAGTGTTTGGAGTTATCTATTCATTGAAGGTACAGCAGCACATGTACCCATTGAGTGCTCAGAGAGCAATGGGCTAAATTCTTACTTCCATCAGCAGAAAAAATGAGGTAATTGACAGAAATCTGTGACTGCCAGGATCCCAGGTCCTGTAAAGGATTTAGGCATCTGTCTCCTATTTAGGAACATTTCATTAACATTAATGGGAATTTTAAGTTTAAACAGGCGTTAGATATTTGAATAATTCTGGGGGATGTTGCCTGCATTAGGAAGAAGGAGGCAGGAGCCCAGAATCTGGTTAACTGTGAATAAACGATGGCACCTTTTTACTTGTGTACTTTCTGGAGGGACACTTGCATCTATCCGGCTGAGGAGCAGCACCAGCTTTCTTCTGATTCCATGTAGTGGTCAGGAATGGATATCTCCATAGCTTTTCCTGTCCCTTCTCATCTCTTACTGCAGTGTGAAAGCATTTGATTTTGCTTTGCTGGACCATCCACGTATGCTAGATCCATCCCAGTGGAGGAGAGCTGCTATTGTCTCACTGTAAGTTCAGCAAGGCTCTCTACATCCTGCTCAGGAATTAGTTGTCCACATTTACTGAACACACCACCATGCTCGAGATGCATTGGATCCTCTCTAAACAGCAGAAGCAGGCACCTGGCCCTTCCCATGCTGGGGGTGACTCCATGACTGGGAACAGGGAAGAGGCCACTTGTGGTGGTTTTAGGGGTCAGCCTTCTTCATCCCAGTGGTGCAGAGCTCCAAGTGGGCATTTACAGCATGAATCCCCATACAGGATTTATGGCTTGGCTCCACATTGTGGCAAGCCATGCAATGCTCAGGGTATGGTATAAATTGGTTGAGGGAGAGGCACAGAGCCAGAGCTCCACGAGCAGCACACAGGAGGTCGTGCTGACTTGTGACGTGTGTGGCAAAATGATGGCTGAGGAGGTGGCTACCATAAATGTGGGTGTCACATGTGTTGCTCCAGTAGATGCAGCATCGTGTAAACGTTAACGCGAGGGTGCTTAAAATGGCACTCTGCAAGATCAGGGTTGTTTGCGCTGCTAAAGAGGCCACCTCTCTTCTCCATTACCAGAAGAAATGAGTATATCCCTCTGTTCCTATGTCACTTCACCTTACTGTGCACTAAAACAAAATGAAGAGTGAGTAAGGAGCAGGGCAGTAATGAAGAGAAGTATGTTTTTGCACTGCCAGCATTTAAGCAGTCTGGATGCCGCAGCCTTTCACAGACCATGAAGCACATGGCCTGTAGCTGAAGGCCAGCCACTTTTGGAAAGCTTGCAAATGGCTACCTGCCTTTTGGGCTGAGGTATTAGCCACCTACATTCCTTCCTAAATTCCCTCAGCAGGCCCAAGACCCGGTGTGCCACAGCAGCGTAAGGCTAGGAGGCCTAGCAGGGCTTTTGGGTGGGCTTCTAGGCTTTCAGCACCTCATTTCAACGAGTGCTGATGGAGGGGACAGATTTTTGCTGCTGGTTGGAGTCCTTCTGAGAGCTACGTGTTACCGGAGGTCATCGCTGCTGGAGGCTGTTGCCTGTGTGAGAGGAGCAGGTTGGTTTTCTTCCAAGCCTGAGACTCAGCAGCGCTGAGCCCATCACCACATCTGCTCGTACAGCCACGCAGCCCCTTCCTGGCAGGCGCAGTGGAGAGGATAGTGCTGAAATATGGTGCAAAGACTGATGACACAGTGTCTTCTGCGGAGATAAAGGGAGGCTGATCCCTTTCATCACCGCTTAAGCAGTTGTTTCAGATGTCTTTGCCTTCCTTTGTTCAGGAGGGAGGGAGAGCTGGGGGGGCCCTGGTGGTGGTGGGACAGCCTTTGCCAGGAGGTACGGCTCCCTGGGGGGGGCTCGGGCAGCTCCCTGCCCAGTTTGCTGGCGGGCAGCCCCACACCGGGGTGTCTCCGTCCACCGAGGCCTGGTGCGTGGGATGTCCCTGCTGCTGTCTACCAGGACCTCCTGTGGAAGCCCTTCAGACCAGCCTTGGCTTCTGCAAGGCCTCGCTCCCACCGCAGCCCCGCTGCGGCCTTCTGCCTCCGTGAGGGCCCGGCCCCGCTGCTCCCCGGCAGGCAGCATGGCAGCCAGGAGCGTGGCTGCAGAACATCAAAGTCAATTAGCATCCCAAAGCAAATAAATCAATCAATACGTTCCCGGCCCCCTTAGCAAATCTCATTATTGGGAACCAACCCAGGCAGGGACTCCCAGGAAGAACTACAGAGGGAGAGATCCTCCAAAGCTGTAATTTTTAAGGTTGTACCACTCGGAGAATAATTATAACCAGCAAAACGATGTTCACATCTCACATTAATATAGAGTAATGACTGCATGCCTGTAGCCAGCTAACCACAGAACTGAGAAGAGACTGTCAACTCTTCTGCCCTGCCATAATACAAAGCATCTTGGAAATGCTAACAGCCGCCGCACGCCAGCATCTTGTCATCCCTCCTTCTTAAAGACGCAGACTGGGGGATGCTTCGGCCTCCCAGTATCGCTTGTACGGGAGATGTCATCGTTGATGAATTTGCCTCGCTGGCTAAACCAAAAATGAAAACTAATATGTTTGTGATTTTCCGTGGAGCAGAATTTTAAGATCATTTCAGACATTATAAACAGTTTTGTTTCAGGAAAGGAAAAAAAAAAATACTGCTTCCAGTTTTGGAAATGCGTCAAATTTCAAAATACCATTTTGAATTCCTTCCGTTTTATATTATATTTGCTTATTTATTTTTTTCTTAATGCTAGTTTTGAGTCCCTAACTACCATGTGCCTTCCTTGCCAATAGTGATGTGCAGTGAAATAATGGAAAGAACAAGAACATACAAATGATACAATGAAATGAAATAAAGCAAAACGAATCAAGATAGTACTTCTGAAATTACAGCATGGTTTCTAAAACTGGAGAAAAATGCAGTATCAATTTTTTTTCTGTGGGAATTTTCACCAAAATCAATACATTTTCAACACTTTTCCCCAAAGTGATTGAAAAGTCTTTCAAACATCCAATCAAAAATCTTCTCAAATGAGCCTCAGCAGATGAGGCTTCATGGAAATTTAGATTAGGGTTGGACCTCAACTCAAAATGCCCAGAGACATTTGGGTCTATCTCAGCCAGACTGTAACATCTTCGAGCCACGGGCTGTGTTTTTAATTCTGTATCAGGGATGCACTCTGAGCCATGAAAGAGACCACAAGGCAAACTATAAACACTGGTATATTCACTATGTATATATATTAAAATATTTATATTTAGCACGGAGGTGAGGGTTCCTCTGGCAAAGCTGCAGCGAGCTCTCCTCACGTGTCCCAGCGCAACTTCACTTTGTGTTGGTGGCTCAGGGCAAAGCCTCAACAGTGAAAATGAGAAATCAAGGAATGTGAAATCATCTCCTTGTAGAGAGAGGAAAATATTGAATAAAATATGGCAAGAGTGTTCTGGCAATCAGGATTCCTTATCGTTGATAGCATGTATTGAAGGGCTTGTTACGAGGCCTACGAAGATGACTTCTGTACCCCAGTTGGAGCACTAACATGGGTCTGGTTTAACGGCAGGCCCTACCCTTGGCATTGGAGGAGGGTCAGGTCACCATTTTTATCCATCAGACTGAATAGTTCTGCTCTCAGCAGAACTGGCCAGAAAGTTGTATTATTTTTTCAGCAAATTCTCTGGATGCCAGCCCTGTTGTGGCTTGTTTTTGACTCCCGCAAGGAGATCTCTCAGGGGTGGTGCGGTCCACTTATGCTTCAGCACCCAGGTTCTCGTGTGGGGTTTTGGAAGGTTTCCTTTCATTCTCCCTCTTGTCTGCTGCACTTTTAAGGCCATCAGGAGGATTAGTAAGACAATTGCTTAGTGCCTTCATGGCTGTTGATGCTTAAACTAACAAAACAAGAAAAGAAAGGATAGACCAGAGCCAAGTGCTGGAGAAATCGAAGTGTAGTTGGGAGGGAGCATGGCAAGGCCCCTGAAGTCAGGAGAGCCTGTGAAAATTCCTGGAAGATTGAAGCACCTTCACCGTGGTTTTAATGGCCAGGAGTAAAATTAGCAGCAAAATTATATTAACAGCACGAGTATGAGGTTTTGCAAGGGACGTTCTGCAAAACAGCCAAATCAGCATTGATAGGCACAGCAAAAAGGAATCCATCCCCAGCGAGGAGCATGGCATGGGAGCCAGATACAGAGGGGAGAAGAGACCCTTCTAAGATTATCTGGAAACCCAAAAGCGTTTTTTCTTCCCCAGGAGACTGAATGCTGACTGGCCACCTGCTTTACCTCTTGGTAAGGAGGAGCTGGGAGATCTTGCCATCTGGGACCTGAACCCTGGCCAGAAGGGAGGCCAACCAGTGTCTCCAAGAAACTGCAGAGATGGGAGTGTCCCACTTGGCAACCAGAGGGGACATTCTTTGGTTCATCTGCAGGGATTAGCACCAGGGGCATTCATACAGCACTGGGAGGAGATACTGCAGGATGAGGCAACTTCTACACCTCGCTTCAGTCCCTCTGCACCCTCCAAACAGCCCCAGCTTGCCTCTTGTCCAAAGCTGTCACCACCAGGCGCAGGCAGGGAGCAGCCTGCTCCTGTCCTGCTCTGCTGGCCCTCCCTGAGAGACTGAGGGGAGGGAACTGAAAGGGAAAAAAGTGGCTTGAGAAACTCTACTCTCACCCTCTGTTACTGGGAGACCACCCCTGGAGGTCTGTCAGCAGCTGACGTATTTAGGATAATCTTTACACTTCTGCAATCTGGTCCAGGGCCGAGAAGCAAAACACAGAAAGTGTCACCAGCTGCCGGACGGAGCCTCACCTTCTTCGCTGGGGATGATGGCAGGGATGCGGGGATCCTGGCTCTCATTCATGGGACAGAGAAGCCAGTCCCTTTGCAGAAAACAGCAGAGTTTCTGGGTGTCTTATGTATTCACGGCACTAGGCAAGAGGCAGTGAATCTCATTTATCTTCCAAAAATCTCAGAAAGCCTGGCAACTGCCCCAACACCATCTTGCTCCAGCTGAGAACTGAGGAATTTTGCCGCAAGACCCATCAGAAACCCGCTTGAGCTTTCCAAGCCCGCTGCTCCCTTGGGGCAGAGGAGGCAGGGAGAGAGAGGCTTGTGTTGATTAATATTAGAAGAAACTCCCCTGAAAGAATGATAGATCATGGCTTGGTGACTCCAGAATCTTTTCTTGTTTCTGTCTTTGATGGGAGGAGGGGGAACTGGAAACAAAAGGCCGAGGAAGGGGGGAACGGAGGGAGGGGTGTGTTTTGAAATCTGCTTCCTTTTGGCCACGCTTGAACTTCCAAGAGCCTGGCTTTGACTGACATCCTTAGGAAATGGGAGAGAATACTCCATGCTGAGCCGGATCTCTGCCCGGCGGAGGAAGGAGGAGGCATCTGGCTCCAAGGAGCTGAAATGCATGCCTTTAATGTGTCTGTCATTCAGCATCGCAGAGGTGCACTTGGGTTTTCAGCTGGAGGGCTCTGCTCCTCCAGGCTTTGAGGGGCTCCTCACCCCCTCCTGGCCCAGGGTGCCTGGGCACTGCATCCACGCTCTGCCTGCACAGCTCCGGCATGGACACGCTGGGTGTGCTGATGGCTAGCGAGAAGGGAAAGGAGCAGCCCCTGAAAAACCTGGCTTTGCCCTTCCCTATGGTCATGCCAGCCAGCGCAGGAGAAGCCACAGAGAGCCCCTCTGCCCCCCGAGCATTTTGGAGACATCCAGTTTCGTGGCCCGGGGAGGAGGTGTGTTAATATGGGTTAATAATGGCATCCATGCCATGCAGCCGCCCCCCTGCCTGCAGCCCCAGGAGCCCCAGGAGCTGAGCTCTGTGGACATGTGTGGGGCATATGCCAGAACAGAGCATCACAGGCGAAAAAAATTGGGAAAACAGCCCTGAGAAGGGAGATCTGCTGCTTGTGTTGCACGGAGATGGGATGGGGAGGTGGGAAGGGAGTCAGGGAGAAATTAGGGGAGGTGGTTAAGCTTCAGCATTATCTGGAGCCTGCAAACTGCCAGTGACGCTACAGAGGCATTTGCTGGGCGGTTCTGCAGGGGTGGATGCTCAGATCAATGCCTGGGAACGCTGCAGTTCTGCCTGTCTCCAGGGAAGCTGGGGTGATGCCTCCTGGGTGGGTACCCACAGAAAACCCACCTGATATTTGCAAATGGGTCTTCAGCTTTAAAAATAACTTATTTTGTTCTAATGCCCCTCACATCCACCATCTAGGACTGCCTCATCACCACTGAGAAATCAGTCTTTTACTGATGTTCTCTGTTGTGTTAGACCTCCTGTGTTGGATCCAGGCTAAAGTCATGAGCTCTCTCCCAATACCTAGCAGTTTCTGAAGGGTTCTTGCCTCTGGTCTCCAGATTTCCATGTCTTAGCACAGGAATTGCTCAGTAGAGGTATCTTGAGGTTCCTCCCAGCTGAGCTGAAAGCCTTTTAGTGCATGTTGAAAGGTTTGCTTGTTTGCATTGGCTTGTACTAACTAGCTGGTTTTTCTGAGAGGAGGAAGAGAAGGGTTTCACTTACCTGAGTTCTCATTCCATTATTTTATATTTATCAATAGGATATGTGAGATCAGGAACTTGTTCTACCTATCCACAAGTCTGATGACGTGACCATTTCTACCAGAAGCTCCTTTCCCGATGCTCACACACATCAGTATGCTCTGGGAAGCCAGTAGCATGGACACGGACAAAGCCTACTTAGTGTTGCAGGCAGTGGACTGGCATTTCTGCAGCTGTTTGGGCTGACGTTGGTGTCCCCGAACTCACAATTTCTTTGCAGGCTCCTGTTTTCAGAAGAACTGGATGGACACATGAACGTCCCCTGACATTCACCCTAATTGTCAGTGTCCTCTGTCCTCTGTCCCGGCACTGCCAACACCAGGGAGCTCCCGTGAGGGAGATTTCCCCTCACCGAGGGGAAATCATGGAGGTGCATGAGCCCAGCCGGCCCTGCTGCATCTCCCCACGGAGCCAGCCCTTCCAGCACTGCATCCCACAACCCATCTCCAGTCTCACACGCTGCCGGTGATGGATGGCCAGCCTGGGGAAGCCCATGAGGCTTCGGCTCGCCGTGCTTCAGCTCTCCCGGCACGCTGAAACCCTGCCCTCACTGTTGAGAGACGGTGAGCTCGCGCACGTCCGGACGAGGACTCTACAATGATAGATAATGCCAATAAGCCCCGGAGCTGCTGCGGGGAGGGGAGGGTGATTTATCCCCGGCCGGACGGCGGGGCTGAGCGGAAATCCTACGGGAGCTGCGGGGCACACATCAAAACCGCGTGTCACAGCGCCCGCCACACCCGGGGCGCCAGTTCAAAGCCGTCACGTGCTGCGGCTGGAGACTGAAGGTGATGCCAAGCTAATGAGCAAACGAAGCCATAAATAACCCGCGCGGTCATTACGCGCTCCCCCTCCTCGGCGCGGGCCTGCTCCGGCCCTGGTGAGCAAGCGCTTCTCGCACCCAATTACTCATGCCGAGCCCCTCGGACGGAGCCCGGAGCAGGCTCAGCAAACCATTCATCTTGGCCGAGCGCAGCCCTTTCAAGTTCCCCCGCGGCAGCCGCTCTGTTTATTGTTAAGATGAGCACACAGTTTACACGGACTGTTCTTATTTATCTTTGACTTTTACCTTTTAGGTCATTTCTTTGCACGTCCGGCACTTTCCAATGCTGTCTCAGCCAAATTTGTATTTATGTCCTGGGCTTTGCTGTCTGAAGCTGCGGGGCTGCCGGTGATGGAAAGGCGAGGTGAGCTCCTGACAGAGGCCTTTTCTACAGCAGAGCTGGTGTCCCTGAGGCAAATTACTCCTCGGGATGGAGATTTAGGAAGCTGCTGAAGCGGGTGGGGTGTTTGCGAAGGGGGTGAAGGGGTAGGTCACTAGGTAGGACTTTGGGTTGAGGCTGGACGTGCGGGGTGTCCGAAGAAAGGCTGGATGGGGACGTGGCTGAGGCACATGTAGGCTGTGGTGCTTGCTTTGCGGGGTGATGAGGGGTCTGAGCGGAGAACAGGCCCAAATGTGGCCTTTTATAATGTCGTTGCTTAATGGTCAAGAGAAAAAGCTAAGGGGGAAGCACGGAGAGAGGACAACCTCTCCAGCTCAGCAGCCACTCAGCAGGACAGGGCAGGGAGAGAATTGCCTTGCAGTTCTCTCACTGGGGGCTGGCCCCGTTTGTTGTCTACTCTGGCCTGGACAGGAAAGTACCTCAGTAAGTTCACTGCTTCTTCCTACTTCCTTCTTCGTCACCCATGTTTGCCCATGGCTTGTTTTACCTCAGCTCTTTGACCTGTGAAATAGCTGGAGAACCTCTGCATCTCGTGTGTCAAGCGGCCCCATGCCAGCAGAGCACTGCGAGCGCTCCCCGTGGTGGGCACCAAAGCGATGTGATGTCCTCAAAGCATCAAGAGCGTTTTCTCACCCGCGGGGTCAGCCTGCAGGTGCTTCAGTTCACAGCCAGCCCATGCAAGGCTACTCAGAAATAGGCAGGGCCAAACTCTGCTCTGAATTACAGCCACGCTGCTTGGGGCAACCCTCTGGAGCCACGCGGGGACTTCATCAGGTAGGTGGAGAAGAATCCCCGTGACCACAGTCTGGTGGTGGAAGAGCAGCCTCCCAAGCCTCATGGTTGCAGTGAGCCCTTGAAGGAAGGGGCAGCAGCAGCAGGAGAGGCTGTACCTTCAGGGTTTGCAGTGCTGCAGAGTTATCAGACATAGCTGGGTTGTGGCTGTGTCTTTCTGCCTTTTCCCTGGGGGCCAGAAAGGGTTAAAAAGCACTGTGATATAGTTCTGAGCTCACACTGACTCTACACCCATCATATATATATATATATCGGGTTTTCAGGGGGGGTTACACATGTCACTGGCCATAACTCAGACTTTTATTATAATCGTGACCATATGGTTAATGGGACTTAATAAACCACTGTTGACCTGGACTCTGAGCGCACAAATCTCTTGCTCTCTTTCTTGTTTAACTCGCTTGTCTGGACACACTATGCCAAGCAGCTGCAATTTAGTGACTGGAAAACACCGTGCAGTGGCCAGGAGCTAGTTAATTTGGAAAGAACAAAACCCCAGGAAAGTCACATTGCACCACGGCCCACGGGGGACAGAAGCCGACCTTTGCAGAGCGAGGGGCAGCTGCTTCGTGCATCCCACGGACACGAGGCCCCGAGAGCCTGAGCAGGGGCCAGGGAGGGGATGTCGGGCAGGACCCTGCCCCAGCACCAAAGGCCCTGGGTGAGCACCGGTGATAGCCAGGGAATTAAATCCATGCTTCTCGCGGTGCAAGTGAGGGGAGCGTTTAACCAAGCATTTCAAAAAACCCTTGCCTTCTGGTTTTGGCAGGCACGAAGCCTTTGATTTAGTGGAAATTAGAATTGGGGAGAAAGCTATTAAATCCTATCTCAAGCATTCCCCCTGGGGACTTGGTGCAGGATTGATCCAGGCCACGTCTTCTTCGACTCCTTATCTAATCTAGACTTAAAATGACCTAAACATTGGCATATGACCGCAGCCTAGGAAGGACTTCTATTTTTGGGCCAGTCCTGTGCTACTGCCTCTCCTGTTTTTAATAATGCTGCATTGTCACCTGGCCCTGGCCCCGGCCAGCCTGTGCAGCCACCTCTGTCCCCACAGAGGTAAGGCAAACCCTCAGCAGGCACGGCTGGATGTCTGCTCACCCGTATCCATTACCTGAGCTTGGGCTGCTGCCTACGGCGCTTTACGAGATCTCCCCATCCCGAATTTTCCCTTAGCTCGGTTTCATTGCCTTACTCCCAGGAATGCTGCTGCCGGCTGATTTCGCAGGTGGGGGCCCAGGAGGAGAAGCTCCTCAGCTTTCTCAGCAACCTGAACACATGTGCCTCGGAGGAAGGAGTGATCTCGAAGCCGTAGGTACTGAGGCATGTGGCTGACACGTCGGGCTGAGCCAGGGGAGAGGTTTTGGTTCGCTCCTTTGATCTTGAGCTGAAACTTAATGTTTTTATTATTTGATTGGTGTTTTTGTGATTACATGCACCTGCCAATAATGATATCCAGGCACACGTGTAGGTGGGGTGCTGTTGAAATTAAACTCTCTTCCTTCCCTAAAATGACTGTGTAAACACCAATTCCATCTCCTCGTGTCATGTTTAGAAATGAGGGCTCCTGGTAGTGTATTACCCTTCCTGAGCTGTGCTTAACAGGCGCGGGGGAAGTCTGCTCTGCTCTCTACTCCTCTGATTTTTTTTTTCTCTTCCTTTTCTTTTTTCTTTTTTAAAATAAAAATCAGTTTTCCCGCTGTTTGGGAAACATCACATCTTTGCCACATCGCGCACTCAGGGCTGTGTTTCTTCTGTCCGCAGATAGTTCACATGGCTTCATTTAGGACGTGATCCAAGGGCTGGTGGTCACAGCTGGAGACTTTATGCTGTCTTTGATGGATTTTGGATCAGCCTGAGTGGATTTTGGTACATCTTCAATCATGTTGGTAGGTATCGACTCTTCCCAGAGCTCTCTCTATCCTGAAATTGGAGGTCTTTTTCCTAACCAGTGGCAGTCTTGGTGCTTGGATATCCATGGGAAGCATCAGAGAGAGATGGACAGACAGACTGCAGAGCAAATGTAAATGGATATGTTTAAAACATAAAAGCCAGAGATCTATGTAAAGGTTTGGCCTTCAACAGGAGAGTTATGAGAGGTGAAACCTCCTATGTCGTGAAGAACCTGACATCTGAGATCGAGCCAGCCTCAGACCGTCTTGCTTTCAGCTCCATCCTGCATTTTACACGAGACACCTTTCTGATGTGTCCCCCAGCAGCCACATCCCACGGCAGGGCCCATCCCCTGGCAATAGGCACCAGTGCAGGCTGCCTGGTGACTGTCACTCAGGGGCTGGCTGCCAGAGGCAGCAATCTGAGCGTGCAGCGCCAGGCTGCAGCCCTTCCTTCCCATCTCTGCCTGTGTTGGATGTCCCTTTCTCTCTATTTTTCAGCACGAGGGCTGCTCCTTCAGCAGGACAGGCAAGGACCAAATGCCTGAGCATCTTCAGGCAGCAGAGGGGCAGCGCTGAGGACCAGGGATGGCATGGGCACCTTCAGTACCATGTGCTACCTACTGGTGGGAAGCACCCATCTCCTGGTGTATCCATCCAGCACCTCTCTCTTGCTTGAAAATCTGTCTGAGCAGAGCAGAGAGAGGAGCAGCATGCACAGGATGAGTGCAGGATCCCACCAGCTGCCAGGCACACAGGACACAGCCTTTTGGGGCGATGCAGAGCAGCCCCGTGGTGTGCTCCAGGTCTCTGCCCCACGGGAGGGGAGCGGGATGGCTCCACACGCCCCGCGGAAGGAGCGTGCCCGGAGGAGCAGGAGGCATGTGTTCCTCGCTCCAAAAACGCTGGCAGTGTTTACAAAGTCAGACACGTCAGCGCAGTTACAGTCAGCGAAGTGAGTGTAAAACTGGCCTTGTTACTTCCCAGATCTGAGGGATACGAGTCAAATGTGCACAGATGGTCGGCCACTTTCCATAATGAAACACGTCTTTATTGTCCCGAGGAAGCTGCATTTCACAACCTAAGCATTGGAGCTTGCTTCTTTTTTTATATATTTTATTTTCTCTGCAAACTGTGGGCAGTTTTGCCCCTTTCCTTAAATCAAAAATTGTGGACGATAAAGACGTGTTTCATTACTGAGAGCTGGCCAAGCATCTGTATGCAATGGACTTCATTTTCTTCTCTAGGTTGCTGGCACAAACATTCCCAGCCCAAGCCAGAGAGGAAACTGAAGCAAATGCAGGGATCTGAGCACTCCCAAACTTGGGGAGCATTCAGGCTCTGTGGCTGCTTCTTTCTGGTGCATGCCCAGCTGCCACATCCCAAACTTGAAGTGATGTGGGGAAGCGTAGGCATGGACTGGCTTTGCCAGGCATGAAATATTTGGGTGCTTGTGCTGTCATGGTTCCCAGAAGCAGCACAACCTCACAGAAAGTAGATGCTGTCCTCCAAGGGGTGACTAAACCTGTGCGAGGCTGCCTTGAATGACCCGCCTAGAAAATACACTATAGTAGTGATTCCTGGGCCTTTGTTCATGTCTGCCTTCACTGGTGGGATCGCAGCCCCTACTGCTGTTTGCGTGCCTGGATTCATGGCCTTGATGGGGTTCCTGAGTGCTGCTTTGGGAACATCTCCCCAGGAGCCAGCCCTGAGCTCCTCCTGACCGCCGAGGATGTGGTGTGAGGTTTGGTCCCCGTGACTGCTGCTCGTGCGGCTCCAGGATCCTACTCGGATCCTGCCTGTCCAGTAGAAATGACGCT
Source organism: Anas acuta (assembly GCF_963932015.1). Lineage (NCBI taxonomy): Eukaryota > Metazoa > Chordata > Aves > Anseriformes > Anatidae > Anas > Anas acuta. Next base: position 52,343,652 of record NC_088983.1, on the reverse strand, counting down.
GTGCCATTCTGATTTATGCTCCTGACAGAATAGTTAACAAATACACTACTTTAAAGCATTACCGTATTCACCTTGGGACGAATCCATTCAGAGACACAGTACAAAGCATATGGTTGCGATGACAGCTCTGGGACCAGGATGTATTTGTCCCCAGTGCAATGGGGTTATGCCTGCAAACATATTTTGTGAAAAGTAGTTGGCTTTAATGATGCTTAAACGGCCAGTCCTCTTTTCCAGGAGAGACAGAAAGACTAAGAAATTGAAACAGAGGAAGGAGGAAGGGAGAGGGCCCCAAGAAAAAGATGAGCCATTTTTTACCACAAGTAAAAGTGTGGGGCTTTTGACCAGGCACAAAAATAATTGGAAGCATGTTTTTGAAAGCTTCCCTATCTGCATAATTTGTTGCCTGCCTGCTGGTGGATTCCCAAAGACAATAAAGGAGCAGCCTGGGAGGAGAGTGGCAGAGTGGGATTTTTGAGTCGTGGCTCTGCTCTTGGCGTTGCTGCCGACTCATCGTGGGGGCCAGTACCAAATGAGGATATTGTGCTTTCCCTTCGTGCTGCAGCACAGAGATGTGCTTGGCAAGGCTGCACTGATTCACGTCTCTGGCTACAGTCACACTGCATCTTACACCAGGGGTACGCCCCAGGGCTGGGGCCTTAGTCTGGCTACTCTCACACAGAATCACACACAGAATTTCTAGGTTGGAAGAGACCTCAAGATCATCGAGTCCAACCTCTGACCTAACGCTAACAGTCCCCACTAAACCATATCCCTACTCCTCCCATACTGCAAGTCTTGGTCCTGGCTTTGTTAGTCCTGCTTTCAAAGTCCGTCCTGCCCCAGGGCTGGGGGCCAGCCAGCCCCCCAGTGCCAATCTGAGACCTTTTATTTTTTTAATAGGGAAAGCTGGTGAGACATGTTCCCACATGGTGTGACAGCAGCATCAGAGAAGAACCTCTGTGACACTTGTGCCTCTCAGGATGCTCAAAACACAACTCTTGTGTGACAAATTAAGGCATACAGGTGTTTAATCTACATAATTAAAAGCAAAGGTAACTGGCTCACTGGAAGAATGTAGGTATTAAGCACTTCTACTGTGCTGTTGAAAATCTCCCCTGAATATACCAAATGCTTACAAAACACAGTGCATGCCTGGTCAACATCTATAAAACTTCTCTTCTCTACTCTTTAAATACCATCTTCACCTTCTTCTGTCCCTGCCTACAGCACCTGACTTCAACATGCAGCACATGGAGCATGTTTGCAGCATGTCTCATACATCTCTAACCTGTATGAGCTCTAGCACCCCGTTTTAAAAACGTATACAGCAGTAGATAAGACAAAAAACCCAGCTAGGTCCCAAAGGCACTTAGTGTTTTCACAACATCACTGTCAATGAAAGAGAAGCTAGTTCTGGTCAGAGCAGCATGCCTTTTCTTTTTTTAGCTTGCAAAGCTTGGCTAGGTATAATTGTATGAAGTCTTCTTTCATTGTACTTCTTGCGTCTGCAAGATCAAAGCCCCTCAGGATGTAACAGGAATCTCTACAATAATACCCTTTGGATGCTCATTTTAATAAAGAGTTGCTTTTAAAATAACCCAAAAATAAAGAAAGAAGGAAAAAAAAAAAAAAAAAAATCCAGGTCCTGAAGGGATAATATATTTATTTTCTCTCAGTTATTTTCAGCTCTGTAAGACAAGTCTGAAAATTGTCTTTTGCAAACTGTTTCATATAGAGCTGCATTTCTCAGCTGCTCAAGTACAGGTGGCATGGACTAAAGAAGAGTTTTATATTTTGAAATAAAGTGGATGGAAGCAGAATTCTGCTACTGCCAGCACTCCAGGAAGTTCAAGAAGAGCTCTGAGAGACTCAAGAAGAGGTCAGACTGAGAGACTCAACAAAGGCTGTGTCTGCAACCTTGATGGTGTCAAAATGCTCCCTATGCCCCCTCAAAGGAAGACTTGGTGTCAGGTTGGTGGTTCAGTGCTATTTTCTCAAATAGTTCAAAACTGCTCTCTTGTACACCCTCAGATCTTGCTCCTGCCACTCAGTCTTTGCTGAGATGCTGATGGAGATGCCCCTCTCTTGTGCCATTAGCACCACACACACTGTGCTGCAGCTCAGCAAGTGTGAGAAGAGCAGCTCTGCTCGCTTAGACCACCAGCTTCCCATCTCCCAGAGCTTTCTGGGGGAACTGCAGGAGTCTGAGAAACGCCCCATGTCTGGTAGCATGGTAATGTCCATATCCACAGCTTGATGTTCACCTTCATGTTACTGGGAGTAGCTCGGGGTATCACAGAGAGAGGTTGGGGTAGAAAAAAATTGTTGATAAATGGCCTTTCTCTGAAGTCCTAAGCAGACAGAGTGTGCCTGAGTGAAAACCATAGAGAAAGCCCTTCTGCCATGGCTAAACCGACAGTGAAGCACGCTGAGGGTCAGGCCTTTAGGGGGTGATTCATGACTACAGGGTCAGAGGGGTTAAAGATTCTCATCTGAAGGGGATTAGGAGTTTCCAAGGAAGCACAGTCCCTCAGTGCCCCCAGCATTTCCTTGAAGCTTTTGGCGTTTCAGACCTGCTTAAGGCCTACCTCATTATTCTGCCCCATCACGAGATGTCCATCTCAGCGTTGGCAGAAGGCATAGGGGGGTGTGTGACACAGGGCACATGAAAAGGAGTCTTTGAAAGGTTCTGGTACCTTCCACCAAATCCAGTTACATCTGGGGGCAGGGGAAGCCAGGCTGGATGCTTCACCAATGGGACCTGGTCCCCCTGAGACTGCCCAGGAGGCAGGGCTGGAGTGGGATCCCTCACCCTCGTCTGCCTCCTGCTGAAGCCTCTCCTTCTGCCCCTCTCTCCTTTTGAGCATCAAACACTTCTCTCCCAGCAAGGTGTTTTCTGATGTTTTGCATTAAGGTCGTGGTGTAAAACTGGGATGGACTGGGCCACTGTTACTGGGACTGTTACAGCTCGGTGTGCGCGCATGCGCATGTGCGTGTGTATGTGTGCGTTTAATGCAGGGCTTTACAAAACTATCAAGAGCTCTTTAAAGTGCCATAAAATTTAATGCTCAATAGGGAAGCCTAAACAAATGAAGCTGCACTATAAAATGTTTAGTGTTTCTATTGCTTTCGCTTTGAACATGAAGACTTACTGCAACACACAAGGGATTTCCCTGTCCTTTTCCTTATCCTTTCTCCCTGTGCCTCTTTTCTTCTGTATTCTCTGATTCCCAAAGAATTTACCGTGGATTTTGTATGGGAATATCTTCAGCTCCCTGCGCTCTTGGTTCTAAAAAGTGTGGCTGTCTGCCACTGAAAGGGCTGCCTGTTCTCTGATTGTTCCCTGGGAAATATATATTTGAGATTAAAAAAAGAGCACTGCTCTTTCATCTACACCAAAACCCACCATATTTAATTATTTTACTGTGTATAGTGGCTGCCAGAACTGCCTGGTGCAACTCTTACCCCTTGCCTGCTGTGATTTTGTCTGCGTTTGTTGTGACTTCAAACACAGATCTCAAAGCACAGACCTCAATGGAGAGCCAAAGTATGCCCCAAGTTCTCCTCAGGCACAGGCAGCGGGGACATTTTGTAAAAATGAAAAAAAAAACAAGAGTCAAATTCTAATTTTTGCCAGTGAACTCGAGTGTTGTGTGACTTCCAGCTTACTCCATTGTCTCTCAAGACCTTAAAGCAGGGCAGGACATGAGCAGGTGAGGTGCCCTTCTCGCTGCTGTGCCCTTCCCTCAGCTCACTCTCACGGAAAAGTATGGCCTAATGTGGGTGAATAAAATCAGGCAGTTCAGTGAATCACCTGCTTTCACAGGCAACGGGGATCAGATATTAACTGCAGCCCTCTGATTGAGCAGCAATGGACCATTCTCTGTGTCTGTGCTCACTGGTATTCCTGTGGTGACCACGTTCACCTTCTGGTATAAAGGTTCCTACTCACTCGTGATGGTTTCTGACATTTGGCTTCTCGGCACTGAGGAGCAAGGCTGAGATTTGCAGGGAAGAGCAAAGACACACTTCTAGGTGGCATGGTTGTGATTCCACTAACAGGTGATGGGGATGAATAAGAGGCAGTAAAGACTGTATGTTGTTGCCTTCACCTCTTCTGCGTCATGGCAGAATATTATACTTCTGTGTGCTTTCATTTCTGTCCATACTATGGTCCTTTTGGAGAAAAGATGTAGCCAGATGCCTTTGTCCAAATATTTTTTTCCAAGTGAAAGGCTTTAGATTATCCCAGATATTGAATGGCTCCTCTTTTTTAGACCTCAGAGAAGCCGTGGCCTTTCCTATTATTTCATCCGTGTACTTCACCCTCAATAAGGGAACATTGCAAGGTCACAGCCTTTCCTCCTGACTGGAACCCAGGAAAATGGGGATTAAATCTTGCGCATACTCTAACACTCCCATATTTGGACACAAGTGGAAGGAACTTGTCTGTTTTCTAGTTTGCCTTCCATTTGCCCCGGGGCCTGAACTTAGCTGCAGGTTTCAGCATGAGAAGAGGCACGAAGTTCCAGTGCGCACATCTGGAATTAAGAGCCGAAAATTGGGCTCGGTGCTGATAACGCTTTATTGACAGGAGATGAAAGTCTTGATTCCAATAACTTTCCGAGCTCCAGTTCCCACTGCTTTACGAGGTGTTACACACTTTGGTACCTTTGAGAGAGAGTTTGCTTCCCCTCCTTCTCTCCCACATCTTTATTGCTTCTGTTCCACAGACTTGAGTCATTAAAGTCTGAAATGCTTCAGCCCAGGAGGGTACGGAAACCTCCTTTTTCTGCGCCCCAGTGAGAAAATATCAGCATTCAGGTTATCTGTAGGGATGGGCATGAACCAGACCCTGAGGCCAGAGAGCTCCCCTGCTCCTGGTGTTGGTCAGTGGCAGAGCTCAGTGCTAACAGCTCAGGACAAACCCTGCTTGCAAAGGGCAAAGCCACCTAATGTCAGTATTCAGTCACCTTCCTTCCTCTGCCTAACGTGGGAACTCCCACGCTACCCTAAGGGAGCTCACAGTCCATAGAAGTGGGGTTCAAAACAAAAGAGGAGGAGGAAAGGTAAATTACGTACCGCAGGAGGCTTGTTTCCTCTGCCATTCCCTGCTGCCATGTCTTGCTGTGATAACAGCAAAGTGGGTGAGGCACGGCCCTCGTGACCATGACCTTACCCAGCAGCAAGGACCAAACTGATCTCAGAAGGCTCCAAAGCTGGGGGACACAAGCCACCACCTTCATTTCTGTCTTATAACGCCCATGGTGCCTGCATCCGTGGCACTTTGGAAAGCCAGGACAATGTCTGCATTCCCATGTCCGTCAAGCTGTCCTGAGTAATCCTCCTCCTCCATGCTATAGCCACGGGTCAAGGAGTTTCCTCCGCCTTGTCTTGGGCTACCTGGCCGTTCACCTCACTCTCCGACTGCTGGAGGAAAGCCCTAATAAGAGTCAGCTGCTGTTAGGGACCCCAGTCCCTAAATCAGTTCTGCATTAACAGCAAAGGCTCCATGAAGGGAAAGTCAAAGGTTGCAGGCCATTATAATTACAACTGTCAAAATATAACATTGCTCAAATTAGGAAATCTTTTATAAAGTAAAATTTTTTGGGGGGAGTGCAAAAAATGTGTGCTTGTCTGAGGAAGGGCTTCTATGTTTGTAGGCTTTCATTTTTTTTTTTCCTTATATTAATTTATTTCCTAGCAGATACTAGCTGTCCTTAAAAATATTGCCTGTAATTTCTAGGACATTTTCAAATTTCCTTTAGAAAAGAAAATTCCTGAAAAATTAAATTTGGGGTTTTCAGATAAAAAAAAATGGTATTTTGTCTCAAAAGAAAAAAAAAAAAAAAAAAAGAAAAAAGCAATAGGAATTTTAGGCATAAGTCAGTCTTTACTTTTAAGAGCCAATGTCTGCAGTTATGTAGCACCACGTAATGTGGTGTAGGCATCATGGGATCTGTAGTTTTATCCCTGGTTTTCCTCTGCAGCTTTGAGTGGGAGCGTGAAGAGCTTTCATGGCAGCTCCCGTGAGGTAAGGCAATGACATAAATATGCAACATAAAAAGAGGATCATTTAGAGCGTTAAAAATAGTTCAGATGAAGCGTTAACATTTTTTAACGCTAAAACCAAAGAGACAGATACAAACCCCACATTTTCAGATCTGCTGTAATTGAAGCCCTGTGGCTGCGCTGTCAGGGCTCCTGTCCTAGCTGCATGCAGCCTGTTCCCCCTGCAGGAAGCCTCCTCAGTACTTATTACGACACCAGGGTTATCGCTAGTGTTAACCAACAGCTGTCACTAAGGGTGGGTAAATCGTGAGCCAGAAACCTTATCCGAGTCATCTGCTGCCTGTTGCACACCTCCTTTTTCCGATTTGACTCCGATTTGGGCCTAGCTGCCTGTGAAGCCACGCAGCTCCTGGGGGCTTCTCCCACCACCGAGCACCTCATCCCGTGGTGACACCTGGTCTCAGGGCTCCACACACCAAGAAGACCACATGGAAAGGGGCAGATAAAAGTGGCACAAAGTTACCAGCTTCCCAGGATTGTGTCCAGCAGGCAACACTGCCATGCAAACCAGACCCTTAGAGGGGTTTCACCCTCTTTAGAGGTGTATAGTTGTTTTCCAGTTGCATTTGGGAAATGGATGCCAACACTTTGGACTATTCTTCCTAATGCTAATTTCTGTGTTGAGTGGTTTTAGTTTCCACCAGATATCAAAGAGAGGTTCAAGATCTGGAAGGGTCTTGAGCACTCACTGAAAAAGATCCCCAGAGAGTCGGAAAGTGGAATCCTTTCCTGGCCTTCACAGATTTTATTTTAAACTTTATAGTGAGTTTTTTGCTCTTTTCTGGACCTGGCTCGTCTCTGGTCTGTCAGCCACATGGTACAGATGTCTGCACGCCCTTCCCTGCCAGCATTCTCCCAGGCTTTATTCCCAAAACCTGATCTCCTTGTCTGAGCCTCCATGTGTTAAGGATCCCTTTGGGACAACATGATTATTTCCTTCTGCCTGCTGTGTATCCCTCAACATCTTGTCTGGTAAAAACCAAGTTTTGACCACAGACAGATATCTGTCTCAGACCTGGCTCATCTTGAAGTGAGAAGCACCACCACATGGAGCACTGGGCCTTTGACCAGACCAGGTCTGGGTACCTGCTTCCCAAAACAAGAAAGAGATGGTGTCTTTTGAACTTCATCATGTCATGGAAAGTGCAATCACCTCGTTTCTGTTCAAGATGGCTTTTAATTTAGAATGAGAAGGATGCCAAGGAGGAAAAACAAAAATTAGAGTGTGTGTAGGCCAGGAAGGTACACACACGTACTGAGTTAGGGCCCCTTGGTTTACCACCAGTTGAGGTTGTAACCTCAGCTGCCTGTAAAGAGAAGCCTGAGGGAACACAGGACAATAAATAATTGTCCTGTTTGCCCACCAAATAACGGCTGCCTGGGTCATTCACCAAATTTTCTGTTCCAAGAATGGAAGGGACTTGGGCAAAGCCAGATAGTGACAGGCTGAAAACAGAGAGACTTCTTCATCCAGCCTAGAGCTAAGCTGTGGGATTCCTTGTCGCAGGACAGCTGGGTGTAAAAGCGTACTTGCTAGAAAGCCAAAGAGAAAAAACACTCCACCAAAGCTGTTAAACACTAAAATATTAATCGCCAAATTACCAGACCTTAATTGTCCAGGACACCGGGATGTGCCTAAGCTCTGCCGTGTAACCTTCCTTTCCTTCTGGCACTGAGACCAACGTACAGGTAGCCCATGGCACCACTTCTCACCAGCCTTTCTCCTTTCCTTCCTAGTCTCAGCATCCCACTGATGGGCCAAGCACCTGATGGACAGCAAAATATTTTAACCCTTCTCTGCCAGGATGCTCTGAAGCGAAAGCAAGGAGCGCGAAGCCGAGCATGCTGCACCTCTGCCACGGCTGCCTGCCGTCTCCCGCTCTGCTTTGACAGACGGGAAACACCCCGGGGCAAAATTAAGAGGAGCTCTGTTTATTTTGGGACTGCAGATTACTGTCAAACATGAAGGGAGACAATTATTTCCATTGTGGAAAATGTGGCATTAGTGAACAAGCAGTTCCCTCAGCCTCGGCTTTGTGTTTTTGTGTTTTGCTTTTCTCTAAGGAAGGTTTCCTTAATTTTTTTTTTTTGAAGCACAGGCTTGAATTAAGTGGGCAGAGAAACATTTAAATACAAATATTTGTAAACTAAGTGGTTTTCCTGAACAAAGCAGATCCAGATGACAGACAGTCTGTCGGCTGCAGTATCTCGGTGCCTGTCCCATGGCGGCCCCTTTGTTTGGTCCTGGGTGGGGGGACAGGGATGGGGCACACTGGGGCAGCAGCAGGGGACAGGGGACGGGGACTTTTTGGTCATTATTACCAAACTGACCATTGTGTTGTCATGAAGATAGATACTGGCAGCCTGGCAGTGATGTGGGAACGTGGGAACGAGGAGTTTCAGAGGGAGCTTCAGCTCCAGAAAGTGTGGGAGAGGTATCCATCAGATCATCAGAGCGGGGCAGGAGTTTTCCTGCATGATCTTTTACTGCCAGGAAAAAAAAAAAATAAATAATAATAATAATAATAAAGCTACATCCTGAACCTTCTGGAGGATTTGATAAAAGCTCGGCTGGGAGGAGTTTCTCATGCTTCAGAAAACGTTTGTGGCCAAAACCAAGGTGGGTGCCTCAGTTAAAGGACAGCCACCAGCTACAGCTCTCTCTGGTGATCCAGGCTCAAAGCCCTTCCCAGAGCGGGTCTAAGTCACCCTCACCTCTCCCCAGGCCTTGGGCCTCGTTAAATAGGGCGTTACACTCATGTTATTTTTCACTGAAAAGCTTGGAAAGAACTCGAACCCATCCTGGAGAGAAACAGAAACGCAGGATGGGAAACACACTTCTTGCCCACAAGTAGGAATCCCTACCCCAGGTGCATCCCCATGCCGCTCACCTCCCCGGCCGAGGGCTCCAACCAACCTGGCTCCAAGGCAGTGCTCACCTCTGGGGGCTGGGGGGCTGCAGATGCCGAACGGCAAAAGAGTGCCAGGGTCGGCTGTGCTAGCTGTTATTTTTACTTCTTAATAATGCCCCGAGGCTCCTGTTACTTTCCATTGTTCATTTCTAGGGGAAACTGCACTGCCAAGGTCTGTTCACTTGTTCTGGCTTTTTCTGCAAACGCCTGAAATGCCTTTTTTTTTTTTTTAATTCTATTTGTTCTCAGAAATGAAGCTTCTCTGTAAATGGCACGTACCAGCTTTCCACCCTGCCTGTGCCTTAACCACAAATGTCTGCCTCCTGACAGCTTCTCCCCTGCTAGCCTGGGCTTTCTGCAGCGGCTGCTCGCGCTCCCCCAGTCTGTCCGCGTGGCCACATCGGGACACGACTGGGAAGAAGGAAAACTCCTGGCGGAGAATATCCTCACGGAGCAGCCTTCCATGTCATCGGGATGGGCATCCCCATGCAGGAGCTGGCCCTGGACCCTGTTTCTCAAGAACTGTGAAACACTTCCCCCGTTAAACCGCCTGTCACATTACTGAAGGGGGCACTGATGTATCTGATTAGTGAGGAAGCTCTGAAGGAATCCATCTGTCTTAGCATTCGGATGGGTATTTATCTCTTTCATGGGTTTCTTTTGTCCAAAGGAATCATTTGCTCTGATGTGAAGTAATGCAATATCTGCTCTCTTTGGGGATTTCAGCAGGAAGCTATACTCCCTGAGCCTCATTTTAATCTCCTAGTGTCATAAATCAGGAATAACCTCAAGAAAGTCAGCAAAATTATGCTCGTGAAAACTGATGTACAAGACACGGGGCCTCTGATCTCCAGCAGCAGTAGAGATGAGCTCAGCCCCTGAATCTCTTCTCCCTCTGAATGTAGATCCTGCTGGTCTCTGGAGATGCTCAGACGTGGCTCTTGTGTGCTGAATACAGCATCCAGGCTTTGGAGGGTGGCGCCTTTCATGCTTTTGCTGACCAGGTAGAAGGAGAAGATATGAGGGCTTATAGAGATAAATTCTCTCTGTGAGAGGCTCAGGACAAACCAATAGAAACAAGAAACTCCAGTTGTGCAGAAAAGTTTTTGAATGTACTCTCATCCTGACAAAGATGCTGCAGCACACCTCCTATCTGCATCAATTACAGTGATGGGCATGGAGCAGATTCAGAAAGAAAATCAAATCATGAGTATTTCAGTGGTTCTGCTTTTAAACCTTGTGTGGCGATGGGAGCCCCAGGAAGCAATGCTTTGGCTTTTCTTCTGCCTAAACACCAGATATGATCGGGAAAAATTATTTTGTATTTTCTTCTCATTCAAAATGGTTAAAATCTGAGCTTGGTTTCTTTTCTGTTTCATGTAAACAAAATGGATTCTGCTTAGAAGCTGTGCTTAAATGGAGTTGTTGAGAATTAAATTAAAAACTAAGATTTTGCTATGTTAAAAGATGGATTTAAGAATAGATGGCATTACAACAATCTGACTTGCAACATGCCACTTTCTGATTTGTTTCTCTTCAACAATTCATTTGTCTCAGTAAGAATGATCTGCTCACTTTCATAATTTGGGGAGATGCTGAGATTTCAGGCTATGCAGGAAATATCTATTAATGCCATTCCTTTTTGCTGTTCTCATGCTTTCGCATTAAGGGTTTGGCATGAAATCAGGTTTAAGAGTGAAACACTGTCTGTCTGTCAAAGTTTTATGGTTCCTCCAGTGATGTCTGAGCACCTTATTGTTTTTGTTAAAGCTCAAGAGATACACAGAGAAGTGACCTTTCTGCTTTCATAACTTGTATAAATAAAGGCTTTTGCGAACTGCTTCTGGCAGCCCTGGATGATGGAAGGCTGAAATTCCACTTTGTGAGAAATTTTCACTCTTAGAACTGAGATGTTATTCTGAGTGGAAGTGAAAAGGCAGTCTTCATGAATTTCCCTCGGAATAAAATGCTGAAACATTTCAATTCAAAGCTGTCAATGCATCCCCTTCTGATGCTGCTGGATCGCTCTGTTTTTATAGCATCTAAAAGTGACACTGCGTGCTGACTGTGACATCTGGCACACCCGGGGATATTCCGGGTACTTTGCAAATCACAGCGAGATTAGCTGAAGTGCTCAACATCCTTTTGCAAACAAGGCATCGCTTATGCTATCGGGATGATTTAATAACAGCAAAATGGCGTGTTTGGGAAATTCCCTGTCAGAAATGTGGAAATCTCGCTTTCCTATGAAATATTTTCAGTGAGGTGGGCTTTCTACAGCAACGCAAAGCTCTCCCTACCCCGTGCTTAACCCTGCTGATGTGAAGATTTGACGACACCTACTGACACCCATTTTAGGTGGCTGTAAACTACCTGGCTTGACACCTCCCCTTCAAATCCGCTCACAACACCCTGCCAAGCGTGCAGGTAGAGCATCCTCCGGCAGAGAGAGCAGCTGTGTTTCCCAGCACAGCTTTCACCCGATTTTGTGCTGGTGGTGCAAAATTAAGCCACCCGCTGCTGGGGCGAGCCCTTGGTTCGTGTCCCTGCGCCGAGGGCACTCGCCTCTCTGGAGATGGCTGTCGCCAATTTGTTCCTCTCCATTTTCGTTTTCCTCCCTGCTCCCTGCTCATGCATCAAGAGGCTGTGATAGGCATGTTTGAGTGAGACAAATGAACAAAGACATTCCCCCCGTGTTTCCCACCGGATAAATCACAGATGGGCCCAAATCAACCCCCCTGGATCCAATGTGTCGTTATGTAGCTGCCACTATTGCTTTCCAAGAGGGAGGATGAATATAGCTTTAAATGATTAGCTGCCTTATGTATTACCATGTCTCAAAGCAACAGGGGGTAACACGGGCAAATAACTACACAGGCAAGGCAGTACATGAGGGCTGAGCATTCAGGACTCTCTAACAACTGTGGTTTCTTTATAAAGAGCAATAAAGATGGTTTTAATGTACTGTATATGATGCAACAGATGCAGGATGCCTCTGGCAAAACTCCTCTGGTCCAAAGCTGACTGAAGACAGTTTGATGATTTGCAGGGAGCTACAGATCCCAGAAGGGGGATTGTATATACCTGTCAGCTGGTAATCAAAGTTCAAACCGGCCTTGAAAAAGCTTAATTAGTACTGACACCAACATAATTATGTGAGCGAGGGAACAGTCGGCGACTGCACGGTTTTGTGCCTCTACCCCCTTCTCCCCCATCCCGGTCCCGTCCCCACCAACTTTTGGGGTCAGCCCATTACTGTGTGTCCTGCACCTCTGCCACCACAGGCTGGATTGGACGTGTCTCCAGGCTTAGCAGGAGCAGACAGCATTGCGTTTCCTCTCTCCTCCTGCTGCCAAAGATGACCTTAACAGCTCCAAGGTTGCACTGACGTTGATAAATGCAGGGCAAGAGCACGCTCGAGGAATAACAAAACACGTCCTAGGAAGCCCTGAGGAGCACAAGGAAAGCAAAGCAAGAGGCTGCAGCCTGTCATCTCCCAGAAACACAACGATGCTTCAACCTCGGAAGGTTTATATCAATTAGGAATAGATTTAGGCTGAGCCTTCAAATCCGAACTGCAACACGGAGATCCTGCCCCTCTCCTTTTTGTAGTGAGAGCTGCAAGCACAGCACTCAGACCTGGTTTAGGCATCGTGACGACTGTGATGCTTGCCTCCATAAATAAATTCATTCATTTGATTTAATACCCCACTCGAAGTCCCATCTATAGGTTTTCTTGGACAATTTGGGGAATTTCTGCCAATTCCAAAATATAATCTGTCTACAAAAGCCTTCCCAAACTGCTGCAACTGATTCACTGGAGACAAATCCTGCATAGAAGCCTAGAAACCGAGCAGACACTGACGGAGGAAAGCAGGAGATCCGCTGCGTGTTGCCCACAGGGAAACGCAAACTGTGGAAATTTCTCTTTGGGGCTGAGATGAGCCTGAAGAGACTGGATCCAAAGCCAGGTTTCCCCCAGCTGTGCAGATCAGTGTGATGCTCCAGCTCAGCGCTTAGAGAACACTGCGATGTCCAGATGTGGGCTCCAAAGCTTCCCGAAGTCCTGGAAGACAAAACTACACCTCCCTCCTGTGCCCAGCCTCATTTATTTCAGACTGAAGGCAGCGGAAACTCAGCCCCGACACCTCCAGCAGTATCAGAAAGAAGGGGAAGTGAATATTTTCTGCTCGCTTTGTTAGAACTAGAGCATGACAAGCATGGTGCTTGCCAGCAGTTTGGCCTGTCCGTACTGCCAGGTGCTGCCCGTCACACGCATTTCAAGCAGTGTGCCCCAGTGCCAGCCCTGAGGATGTCTGGCTGTGCCCGAGGGTGGCTGTGCCACCACAAGGTCTTTCAAGTGCTCTTAGTAGGGCTCCAGGGTGGCAGTGGGTGAGATTGGGCAGAACCAGCTGCTGAATTTCGGTAAGCAGAGTCAGGGGATGAAGGGCTCAAGGGATGAAGAGTGGAGAAGGGAATTGTGCTCCGTGCAATAGGAGCTCTTCCAAATCCACTGTTACATGAAGACAGAATTCTAAACTATTTTTAGAATTTTTCCCCCCAAAATCCCAACAACAGCTCAGAATGAAATAAAAAGCCATTCATGTCTTAAAAGACAATGCAAGCAGAATTTATTTTCTTTCTGGAGAGAGGTATTTCAGTGGGATAATCTCAAAGGCCAGGAGTGACCAGGCTGTCACAGGTCCCTGTAAAGACGTCTGTTTGCCTGGGAGCCACAGCAGCCCCTGTGGTGCCAAGGGGGCAGAGCTCCAGGAGCCACTTCCAGACAAGAGCTGACATTGTCTGCAGGGCTCCCATTGTTCCTCGAGGATGGCAGCCGGCCTGGGCTGGGAGTGACAGGGGATCCAGGACAATGCAGTGGGGTTGGTCTCGGCATCCCACGCTGGTTTGCTTCCTCCTGCTTCTGCAATTCGGGGGTCCCCAGCAGTCCTCCTGTCAGCGCAGCGCCGCTGCCCGTCCCAGGGCATGGCCCCACGTGTTAAGGGCTCCTGCAGCAGCGGGGGTGCATCCACGGTGGCCTGGGGACCTGTCTCACAGAGGACTTTCTGCCTGAAGGGGAGTATATTTAACCCATCTGGAAATTACAGCTGCCAGATACCATCCCTGGAACCACCAAGGGTAAGTACAGTCTCAGAGCACCTTACTTCTCCCCTCTCTGCTTGAGTCTACAACCGATAGCAAAGCATCATTTACCTTAATACACCTAAAGTCACCAGTGGCCAGGAGTCTCTTCATTTTTCTACACACTAGCGTGTGTGAAAAAAGCTCTAAAAAAAAATAAATCTTTTCCTCGTGTTGGCTTGCCAGGTGAGGGCCTTGAGGGTGGCTGGAGGAGAGCAAGAGAGAAGGAAGCCAGTCCCCGCAGCACAAATGTGCACTGAAGAATGGAAAGAAGCACGAGGTGCTATATTGAGATCTCATGCAAACAAGGAAACTGCTTGTAAACTCCTGAATTAGACAAATCATGCTAAATTTACTGGAATGCAGAAAAATAGTCGCATCCGTTGCTGCGCCTTGCCAACTGTACGCTTGCCAGGGCAGTTTTTAGAGCAGAGGCAGGAAGTTACAGATAGGCTCACTTTTTTTCTCTTCCCTTTTTCTCTGAGTCAGATTTCAGACAAAAATGCCTTTTTGGTAGCGGAGGGCACATTTCCTACGTTTATGGGGTACGTGCAGAGCAGCTCAACATGTGCTCTCCAGCTTGGTCCAGAAGGAGCTGGTCACCAGCAGCTCTCCAACCAAACCCCCCTTAGATGTATGTTGTCTGCTTGCCTCTGCTTGCACAGCCTTTGGTGGACAGTGAAGGGCACGGCGGTGAGCAGGGCACGTGTTCTCCTCACCTCCTGTCCACAGGAGAGACCCACGTGTCTCCTGGCATGACTGAGGCTGGACCTAACAAGGTAATGTCAAGGTTTTGTCTGCCTGGGTGAGCACCAATGCACCAGACCGTGTGTGCTCTGGCTACACCCAAACCCACACGCTTTCAGCTTCCCTTCTTTACCCTGGGGACATCCCTCAAAGCCCAGTCTGGCAACAACCACTGATTTCAGAAACCATACTTACATCTTTAGAGATGCAAGATAAACCCTCCCTTGCGAGATAAACCCTATCCAGCTCACGGGTTAGCCTGGCACTGTTTCCATCTCGTCATTCATGATAGCTCTGATGTCCACATGTGAACAAATCAGTGACTGGCAGAGCAGCAGGAGGTCTAGATATGTGTGATTTGAGCAGCCAGCACCCTAATTCAGGGTATTTGCACCAATTGGCCACTGAGGGTATTTGCACCAATTGGCACCAAGAGGCCACTGAGGACCTGCAGACCTGCCCATCTTTTTGTGAAGGAAGGGGATGCTACCGGACCCCTTCCCAAAACAGGGACTTGTGACAGCTGATGGCTTGAACAGGACCACCCAGGGAACGCAGGGCAAGGAAATATAACCAGGGCAGCGCTCTGACCACTCTGCCTCTGGAGCGTGGGGCACACCATGGAGAATTGCTGCACTGCTTGGGTTCAAGAGAGGACGGCGTCTGAACCCAAAGCTCAGCTGAAAACCAAGCTGTCTCTGAGGCTCAGCGAGCATGGGTAACTCCTTCACGTCCCTGCCCTCCTGTGCCATTTGCTCATTTGTTTTCTTCTTTTTCATGCTTTGGTACCTCAGGAATAGTGGGATCCATCCGGGTGAGCAAACAGCATTGCCAGAATATCCTGAGAAAAGATTGCGAGTTATTTCTGGCCCGAGCAGGAGCTGGGAGTATCTGACATCTCCCAGTGCCCGGAAAGCTTGTTCTCATGAGAACTGGGCTTCACACCGCACGCTCAGGGGGGACGGAGCTCAGGGACCTGGAGAAGCCCCCGATGGCCAAACACAATGGGAACGACCATGTGGATGCACTGAGGCCACCCCATTTTGGGTACCCCTGGGCTGAGCACGGCTCCTGGGCGCTGCCACAGCTCTGCGGCGGCTGTGGGGTGCCTGCCCCGTCCCCGAGCCTCCCCCTCTTCTCCTGCTTCCCCGTTCAGACACCGTTCTTGGGATTATTTTTTTCCCTTTGACAAAGCACATACAGATGGTGCGTTGTCTGCCACAATCAAGGGGCTCAGGTGGGTAATGGGGAATGGCAGAATTTGGCATGTACTTGTTTGCCTTAGTGCAATTTTCCCATAATTGCACTTCCTAGCTTTCCAGCATCTGTGAAAGATCAGCTTGTGACACAGCAAAATCGGCCTCGCACTTTTCTGGACTTTGCACCAGGTTAGGAACCGGCCATCCTCTTTTTGGCTTAAAACATTTCGGGAGGGTGGGGAGGAGAACCGCCTCGCTTTTGTGCATAGTCAGTCCTGGCTGGGCTTTAGTGCCCGGCAGGAAAATCACAGCCTGTCAAACACGTTTAGCTCAACCCTCCGTTGTTGATTTTTGGGAGGTTTATTTTTAGAAAAGTACGGGTGAATCTGGCACAAGTCCTTCCAATCTGCCCAGCTCTTGAGGTGAATGTGCTGAAAATCGAACTAATGGGGATCGTGGAGCAGAGCAAAGCCCGGCTGTGGGACACCAAAGAACAGGCAGAGGTTCTGCAGATGTTTCACTGTGACAGGCAACCTCAATTCCTTCCCTTCAGACTTTACCAGGTGCCAACTATGCAGCAGGAAAGCTGTGAGGAACGGGGACAATCTCAGGGCTGGAAGGACTGACTGCCCCTCGCACAGGAGAGGGCAGCACCCGGCAGCGGCCCATTGAGGCGCTGGGGATGACGAAGAGCAGTCCCTGCCTCAAGGAGCCTGCAGTCGCAGTGATTAGAAACAGAAAACAAACCTCGGAGGTTTGCGGGGAAATACCTTCTGCTCAGACAACCTAGGAGACAGCTTGGGATCATGCTCTGTTATTTATCACGGGCTGCAGGTTTTTGTGCTGGAACAGCAGTCTGTTCTTGTGTCTTCCCCAGTACGTTTAAGATTTCTTCAAGCTGCAGCATTAAAATGAGCTGCTGGAACAAATGCCATGCTGAAATTAAACTTGGTTCTAAACAAATGGGAGACCAAGGTTTACTTCTTCTGGAAAATCTCAGGTTTAGCAGTCCTTTTACGTGTGCTCACTGCAATAGCTGCTATTCAGCCAGGCAGCGTATTTTTTCAAATTTTCTGCAGCATTTTTTTCCTTATTTTGGCCCCTACACATAGTTTAGGTTCCCTCTTGCTTTGAGATAACTAAATCCACTATTTCTTCAGTGGGGCTTTCCAGGTCAGACGAGTCACCCGTTCCCCTCCTTTATTTTAATGAATGGGTTTTGTCCGTTTGTAATCAAACTCTAAAGGGCATCATCAGCTAAACTTAGGCTCAGAACAAAGATTTTTCATGCAAGGAGGAATATAAGCACTAAACAAAGCTATTATTATTTTTTTTATGCTGTTTTGCTCTCAACATAAGTGAAACCAGGGCTCAACAACTTCAGTGGAGCTGGAGACCCAGACAAAACAGAACCTGCCTCTGGCACAGGAGCTGCACGGAGCTGCCAGGAGAGGAGTTCAGCTTCACCACCCAGCCAGAGCAACAGGAACAAAATAAGCTAGAAAAGAATCGGATTGCTTGCTTTCCTTTTCAGTCTCAGTGCAGAACGAGTTTTATTTCTAATTTCTACTTCTTGTTTTGCTTTGCTTGAGACTGCAGATAAATGCACACCTCTGAGTCGTATCTCAAAGCCTGCTCTGATGCCAAGGGCTACATGCATACACTCACAAAAAAAAAGAAGAGTGGAGCTCGCTGTGGCTTTTGTCAGTGGAGTAAAAGCTAACTGAAGACTAACTACTGTCTTAGCAACAGAGGGCTCTTCTGTATTCTGAATTACATCGAGTAATTGGAGCTAAATCTCTTTCCACTTGAGTTATACTCCAGACCTGCAAAGTGATACCCAAACCACTACTTCATCCAAATATTCTTCCCATCCGATGAGTAGCAGGAAACAATCTTCGCAGAGCTGCCTACGTTAATACTGAGCATCTGGGTATGCCTAAAGAATGATGCTGCAATCCCTTCTAAATCCTACCGGTGCAGGAGAGCTGCAGAGGGAGTTAACTCTTCAGCTGCAGGGGATGAGGTGAAGTCCCTGGACCTGCTTTGGGGCCAAGCTTGCTTGGGCCACGTCTACTCATTTCACAAGGCGATGTTGATATCTGCAGCCACTTACTGACCCCAGGTGGCAGCGACCTGCCTGCCTGTGCACTCATGTTGAGGCACAGGACAGCCGAGTGCTGCTGCAAGGGAGGAGCCAAAAGCATCTGGAGGGATCGAAAAAAATAAATAAATTACTGTCACTGCCAGTATTTAGCAGGTTCCTTGACATCCAAGTACTTCTAGGTGCCAGGAGGTAGGGAGGAGAAAAAAAGGAGAAGGGAGGGAGGTCAGAAGTTATAGAAAATGGGAAAATTTAAAAGTTTATATATTTAGAAAAAAGAAAAAGTTGTTTCTTTTCAAACCTCCAGGCCAAGCATGACCTCAGAACTGGCTCTCTTTCCCGCAGTGCACTCCTGATGAGCAGTGATGCGCCTTGCCACTGTGTCTTCGCTCGAGTGCAGATGTCTCAGGGAGAGGGAGTAGGTGCAGGGTATGGTGTGGCTGCCACATCCTGCATGCTTTCCTACCTAGATGATGTTAATGAAATATGTGTAGTGGGCTCTGTTACCATGCAATAACGAGGAGGAAATCCCTGCATTGTACATCTTAATGCATCATCTTCTGCAGCCCAGCCCCGCGGGCAGATACGGCTCTGCTTTCCTTGCTGACATGCTGACCACAGCCCTTCCCCTGGTGCTTTTTACAGGCGGGGAGGCGATCACTTCCAGCCACCCTGCAGGTCCAAGCTTGGACCAGCGCTTGCCCAAGAGCAGGGAGCAGGGGAGGTGGGCTGTGGCTGTGGCCCCTTGGCCTCAAGCCCCCTCAGCACGCCGATTTGCTCCGTGTCAGGCGAAGCCTTGCGCCAGCCAAGAGTCACCTGGAAGCAATCTCCCATAAAACCAGCTCCATAAAAGCTACAGCTACTCACTTTGATAGTTCCCAAATTGCTTTTCTCTCTCTCTTTTATTTTTCATAGGACCAGTAAATAGTAAATTGGTCCCCAGCAATCTACTGGAAGGAGCCGAGAGGGGCTCGGGAGGATTATCCTGTTCCAGAAGCTCAGCTATCTGCTACTGAGCTCAGGCAGGGGGCTTCAAAGCTACCTGTATCTCCACAAGATTATCAAGAATGGCTTTTGCCGTGCTCCTGGAGAGGTGGTAGAGCTACAGCCTGCTCTGATTGCTCCTGGCTACCCTCAATTTCAGCCCCAGGAGAAAGAGGCCGCTAGGCAGGGCCATGATCCTGTAGGTAGGTGGGCACCCCAGGGAACCCAAGCTGGCCATGCACCGAGGGCTCAGGCTTCAGCTTTATTTTTTTTGCAAAATGTGCAAACTAAAGCAAAAGCCTTGCAGGGTGTGAAACCCAGATCCCATCCTGCAGAGATGTGTAGGTGTGTTGGGGGTGAGTGAATTAAAGGAGGTAACGTCTGATGGGGAGACGAGACCTGCCAGTCCTTGGAAGGACATGAGGCAGAAGATGTGTCTGGAATAAGAACTGGGTGAAGGGCTGTACGGCAGGCCAGGGGCAGCAAGGAACACGAAAGCCCGGGTCTGTGCGTACAAAGACCTGAAAGAGGCACGCATATTGCCCAAGACCTCTCTCTTGGACAGGAATACCAGTAACACTGGCTGGCCTGGGCTTTTTCCATCCTTTCCAAGGCTGGGTTTTTGTGATTTGTTTCCTTGGCCACTGGAAATTTACTATAAATACCAGGTACTGAGCAGCCATTGTATACTAATATCTCCTAACCACCCTTTCTAGCTGCCCAGGGCTGCAAATGATGTGAAAATTGCATATCCCAGTGCCGGGCCTTAGTAGCTATTCAGGGTTTTGGCCACATGTCATTTGTTATTCTTGACTTATGCATACATTCTTCTTATTTATTTTTTTGTAAACATTTGTGTATAATTATTCACTCCAGAGTTTCCAGTGATTTTCCCTGGCTTGCAGATGTGGCAAAACTTGTTCCCTGCGTCCAGGAAAGAAGGTTTTTTTGACTACTGCAAAATGGGATCCTGAGAGATTTCAATCTGCTGCTTCCATGTCAGTTCTTGTGATACTTAGTTACCCATGGCAAGAGACAATTAGCTTTTTAAATATAAACCAGAAATGGTCCCAAGCCACAGATTTCACATCCAGATCCAAATTTGGGGCCGTTCAGATTTGGCCTGACATTTTGGGTTTGGGCCCGGGCCTGACTCTCCCTACGAAGCAGTTTGACATTTCCAGCTATGGGAAGCTTTCCTCCCCGGTGCAGAGCCACCCCCAGGGTCCGGCCCCATGCTGCCCAAAGCTCCCCAGCTGATCTGTGTTTTCCAAGAGCACCCATCTGGTCTGTCATTACTGAAGCTGCGGGGATGGACATGCTCCTTCCGTGATGCAGCTGTGGCATTTTTCTTCCTACCCCTGCCAAAACGTAGCAGAGTTGTGCTCTCTGCAGTTAGGTGTTCCCCACGTGGAAAGGATCTCCAAGGTGGGAAAACCCACACGGTCTGCTGCATGTTGGCCACCTCTCCAGGACAATGTCTCCCCCAGTGTAAATACAATGCAGGGCTGATCTTCACAACTACAACGTGCTCTTAAGGTTAGTACAATTAACTTGTGTTAGCTGCTAGAAATAATGGCCTGAGCTGCAGACTGCATTTGGAGAAACGGAACTGTGTTTGCCTGGAGAATATTTTATTTCTAACTTGCTCTTCCACTCACTGAATGTACTGATACTTGTTTTTTTATAAAATAACTTGAAGTTTCTTCTTCGGTCATTTTGTACGCAGATCGTCAGTAGAAACAGATCCTTCTCTACAATACAGGGGCTGAATTTGGCTTTTAATTTGTATTTAGGCCAAATACAAAACGTGGACACATACCCCTAAAGTTTAATCTGTTGTTTTACAGATAATTTTAGATGGATACGCCATCACACTCAGATTACAGCTCATCTTTCATCAATAATTAGGTGCTAAAAGGAGCTCAGGTAAGCCAAGATCACCAAGCTCAAAATCAAGTTGTCAAAGCAAGAGATCTCTTAATCATTGCAGTTCAAAGCTTCTCTTCATGACTATTACCCAAGAACCACTTTACATTTGCAACATATTTATCTCCATAGTCTCACCAAGAGGTGATTACTCTAACCTCTGAAGGGAGAAAACCGAGGCATAGAGAGATGAGATGATATACTCAAAATGGCACAGGACTTTTTATGGCAAAGCTCAAAAATTAGTTGAGAGATCCTCTGCCCTCTTGGTCTTTTTTTGTGAGATCATCCTTCCTTTGACATGCACACCATTCAGAGGCACCAAAATTGTATAAGGAGATCACAAAAGGACCCCTGCAAGTATTTAGCCTAATTTTAGCCCCAACATCAACTTTTGGAACATCCTTTTAAGAGAAAATGCCTTGCAGCAATGACACACCAGTGAGCTTGATGGAATGACACTGGCTTTACAGCAGGCTCTGAATTGGCTCATAATGCCCGAAAGCATTCGTTAAACAAGGCTCACAGATAAAACACACATACGACACAGTTCTTTATAAAGATAGGCTTTTACAAGCCAAATGCTGAGAAGCCTCATGAGATTGCAAAATAATCCAAAGGGAAGTGCTTGGAAGCATATTTCTTGGGACACAGAGAACCAGTCTGGAAAAACACCATGGAGACGAGACTCTGGGGATCAACCCTCCCTCAGGTCCTGGTTATGGATCAAGCTGTTTTTTTCCATCCGTGTTTTCTTCCATGAAACGTAACTCCTCTGGATCCAGCGCAAGGAGTGCCAAGGAGCAGGAGGAGAAGGGAGGTGCCACCTGTACTCAATTCCAGTTGTTTCATCAGTTCCTCACAGCCCACTTGCAAGCCAAGGTGACACAAATGAGTTAATTTCCATGGTATACTGAGGCTAATTGGAAACAGCTCTCGGGCCCTGTAAAGCATTAAGCTAGACTGCAAGTGATAATTGCTCACCTGCTGCATGGGCCTGTAAGAGGCAGTGCATTAACTAGCACATGGGGTTTTATCACTTCCCTGGGACTGTGAGGGCTGGACTCTTTCCAGCACCCATAACATTGAAAGTAAGATGCTTGATTGGGCCTGTGGTTTTTGGGCACTCATGCAGGGAGAGCTGGTGATATGGGGCCAGATCCCAGCTTTCATTGCACTCTTACATTGCAGGAGCTTCTATTTTTAATATATTTATATATATTATTTTTTTCCCCTAGTATGGCTGTGGTATTGAACTAGCATAAATAGCTCTCATTCCTCTTGAAGGGCCGGAGGAGAGGTTTAACACTGTGATGTAGGGTCCAAGTACAGACTTGTCAAAGTATAAGAGCCCAAATTGTTCCTAAGGGTCCAGACCTCTCTGTTGCAGTGGCTTGGGACTGCAGAAGCATTAGAGAACGTCTGCTTGCTGTAAATTTCAATGACTTGCTTTCTAGCTATTCACAATTTTATTCTTTTTTTTTTTTTTTTCCTAGGCCACTTTCTCTTCTTTATTAGAAAAGCCAGACATCTCTATTTAAGATATAAACCATTCTTCTCCTGAGAATGGAAAATAAGTTAGTTTGTTGTTCTCTTCTGCTTTTGTGGATTAAAATGAGGCTTCATTAAGGAAAACTTGTTTTGTGAGGGGATGAGGAATCACACTGCTGTAGCCGGAGCACATCTGTTCATTTTAAGGGCACGGAACAGTAGCTTTTCTCACGTGAGAAAGGTCAGAAATGTCTGAGAACTGCAGAGGAATTTCACCGGGGGTTGAAAATGACAGAAATAAAAGAATTATTAGAAATATACATTGGGGGGGATCTTGGTACCATCTTTAACTACTACCATGTTCATCATCAGCTGCAAATCACACTAGGAGCAATGGGAATTGGTATGTTGTGCAACCTACATATTCCTGAGTTTGCCATGAGGCATAACTCTCTGCAGCAGCTATCCTGAGACCTTCTAGTGTACTTAGTGCTGCCTGGAGCCCTGGGATATGAGGCCAGACAGGTCTCCCAGCCATGTTACTTGATGTCCACATGTGTCAGTATTAATTTTTTCTTTTGCTAAACAGGCAAATAGGTGTCTCAGGCATGAGACAGATTTAACATGGCTTAATGGTATCAGCTGAGCTGTGGTATCTGACTATTTCCTGAAGAAGTCATCTTAATGCCCTTAGGTATTGATATTTATTTTTGCTTGGGAACAATGTTTCAGAACTACGGTTGAAGGCACAAAAGAAGATCTGAAGGAACACTACTCTCGGTCCTGAAGTAGAAGAAAAACTGTAAATATGGAGCTAGGGATTGAAGAACGTTGAACCACTGAGGAATGGCCAGTATAAATGGCAGCATGGTTGGCAGGGAAGAAGCTATCCTTGCTATGGTCCTTGTTCTGGTCCTTTGTACAAGAGCAATAACATCTGCTATCCCTGTGTTACCCTCAGAAAAAGAGGCAAGTGGCATGGCTTTTCAGGACAACCAAGTAGCTGTATCCTTCAGATCAATGAAAATGATGCCAGGAAAGAATTTGAATATCTACATGTAATAAACTGTCAAAAACACCAGGAAACCATGCTTTTTCCATGAGGTTCTTACTATTTCTATTTCTGATCCTGGTCGTGAAACACAAAGACAAAACCAGGCCAACTTCCAGCCTTTTTCACTGGTGCCTTGATGCTCTGGGGCTGTGCCAAGCTCCAGAAGCTTAGAGGCAGGCAGAAATGTAACGCTGAGTATATGCCAGAGGCTTCAGGCACTATTAGATTAGTTTGAGCACCAGGAAAGGGGGAAAAGTTCTGTCAAAGTGAAACGGAGCATCTTTTTCCCTGGGATATGTCATATCCTGACAGTCCCTCAATTAATGGTATGTTCCCATCAGGGAGTCACCACAGGAATGTGGCTCCTGCAAAGGCTCAGATACCAGTTTCTGGCTGTTGGGAGCTGAGAAGGTGCTCTTGTCTGGGCAGACTGGTGCGAAGCGGAGACTGTCTCCTAATGACGGGGTTTAAGAGATTCCTAATGAAAGTATTCCTGTAAGGAGAAAAAGAAGTGTCCTGTGGCTATTCACAACTAGGAAATACTTTATGGCTTGTGAACTTCTTGGGAATGACACATTTTTCAGGTGGTCTGACTGTCAGATGCCTGATTTTGATGGATGATGCTAAGCATGGACATAATCACCATCTTGGTCTCAGAACCAGCCTGTAAGATATGTTAAGATTTTCCAAATGTTTCTCCAACAATAAAAGGAAATGTAAAGTTAATCAAATTGTCATGAGAGATCAGAGCCCAGCAAGGAGGGACTAAGACTGACATTTGAAGTAGAAGCACTAATAAAACAGACGGCTGCTTGCTGATCCTGTCCGTGCTTGTGTTTAATTTAAACAAGTTAACGATGAATGGAGTTTGCAGAGGAGGGGCAGGGGTGCTGTCGAAATCGATGTATGTACCAGCCATTTAAAGAAAGCAGAGAAGTGGTAAATCTCTAGCTGCATGCGAATATCGTGCCTCAGCAGAGAGGCTCCGTGAGCATCTCTGTTGGCATGTTTGGAGCAAGAGGCCATCCTGTGGCTCCTTGCTGCCCAGATAGAAGCTGGATAAAGTAAATCCCTGGTGCTTGAATACTTTAGATTGATACGCTACATTGTGCTCAGCAAAATTAATTCCAGCACATCAACGCCATCGAGACAGATTTCAAAAACAAAGTAAGGTGAGCTCATCCCACTTCCTAGCTTTCTAATGACTGTTCTGCACATGCTACATGTGGCTCCAGCTGCCGTTTCTCTCTGAAGATGTCCTCCTCTGTAAATCTGCTGGATGCAAGGAGCCTGAGCTGCTATTTGGAGAAGACAGCTGGCACCCATTGAACCACAAAACTGGGTGTCATGGCCCTGCCTGCTGCGAGTGGTGGATGCTCAGCACCTTGTCAGGTGTTTCTCACACTGAGCTGGATTTGTGTGTGCCATGGTGCTGGAAGGAAGCAGCTCTGTGCATGGCAAAGCTGTGACCCAAAGCTCTGCTCTCTTTGGGATACCAATCCCCAGGCAACACTTCTGCTCTTGGCTCTGTTATCCCAGGAACCCTTTTGTCCGCAGAGGGGACATCTCATCCTGAACTCCAGGCTTTCATTTCCTACAGATCCCCTTCAGCACACCATCAGGTGCCAATGAAGTTCAATCAGCGCTGCCCTCCAGGCACCGGCCCAACAGACTCAGAAGCTGCTCTGTTATCCATTACTCATCCCCCAGGCCGGCCTAGGCTGAGCTGTGCCTGAGGAGGCAGAAGCGCTCCTCCTGCTCCCTGGTGCCTTTCATTAGGTCCTAGGCAGCGGGGGGGTGAGGCCGGGCGGCCGGGGTGGCCGGGGGTTCAGCCCCAGCCCATGGCCAAACAGATGAAGCAGCTCGGCCCCGCTGTGCCCCGCAGCGCTCGGCTCCCTGGCCGCAAAGGCCTCCCTCCGCGGCCTGCCGGCTGACCCCTGCCCGCCCGCCTTTCTGCTCTTAGTCTTCTCCGCAGTTCCTTCCTTTATCAGATTAACTCTAATTAGTGAAATCAGAATCACATGGAGCAGGGAGGAAACGCTCCGAATGCTGCGGATTTGTTTTCAGACAGGGAAAAAGCGAGGTGCACGCAGGCACCGGGAGGACTTTGCTAAGGTTTTGTCCAGAAAACCACCCCGGGGCTGCGAGCGTGTGACAGAAAGCCAGTGTAAGGCTATGCACACGCAGGACTTGCACCCCCATGGAGCACATGGTGGCTACACACTCACATCAGAGAGGCTGGAGTCATTCACCCAAGTGCCTCACACGCAGCATGAGCCAAAGGTGCTCACTGCCAGTGTCCCACCAAACCCCAGAGGACCATGGACTGACTGCAAAACACCCTTGCATGGTCTAAACTAGTAATAAACCATTCTTATTTGGCAGTGTAGCAATACAAAGCAGGCTGATCTGTGGGACATGCCTCAGAAAAATCAGAAGGTTGAAGAGCAGCAGGCCAGAACATGGGGCTGGGGCGAAGAGGACTTGTCCCTAGTGCTGCTCCAACCCCATCTCCCCAGAGCATTTATCTGGGGGCCTCAGCACAGGCACATTGCCTTTGATGCCTTTTGATGTGGTGCTTGTGTCCCACCAGCACGGCACAGGGGCTGCTGTGTAGCACTACAGTCCCTTCTCACTGATGTTACTGCTGCAACTGCCCCAGCCTGAAATCTAAGGGTTTTTTTTTCTTGCCCTCTCTCATTTTCAGGCTGGGGTTGTTTCTTGCTCACTGCACACGCTTCCCGTCTGGCATAGTGTTATCAGACACGTGCCTCTGGTTGCTGCTATGATGGAGGCTTTTGTGCATGTAAACTTGGGAATCTCTGACTAAAGAAGAGGGTCTCCAGACTGCCCCTGGACACAGGGAAGGGCCCACTGGTTACAGGATGGAGTGCCACATCCTTGCTGTCACTGAAGGTGACCATTTCCTCTAAGGACCCCATGTCCTCCCTCCAGCTTGAGAAACCTTCCAGCCACATCATTGCTGGCCTCCAGCAGGTGCTGTGAGGTGCTCAATGTGAGACCTTGTCAGAGCTGCTGGGGCTGAGCCTCCTGGCTGGAGTCCTGGGCAGGTCCCTTTCAGCGAGAGCATGTTAGGATAAGGGAAAGCACTGGGAAATGACTACCATTTCATGGGAAAGATAAGAAGGGGTGCAGAAGTGAAGTCTTCCCATATCTATTCAACATAGGTAGCATCTTCTGAGAATAGGTGAAATGGATGAGAACATCCTCCAGTGCTAACACTTGGTTGTACTTTATCAAAACCTGGAAGCAAATGAATTTCCCTACATTTGTTTCTCTTCATTTTCCTGTCTCTGCATAGATATCTGAAATTTCACCTTCCTACCATTCACCTGCTGGCACCATTGTCTGGTTATTACACTGAAAAATTGGTTTAATCTCCATGTACTCTGCCTGCAAGCGCTCTCTCTCTGTTGTACAGGGCACAGGAGAAGACATCAGCCCATAATTCTGCACAATCCTTGCTGCTGTTGAGTCCTTGTGGCTTTTCTTGGCCACACAACACAACTGAAACACTCTCAGGACTCTTGAGCCCCTTGCCACCCACTAGCCAGGTCTCCTGGGTGCCCAGAGATGGATCTTAGCCCTCCTTGTGGGTTCCCTACTGCATAAGCCCATGACCCTTTTTACGCTCTTTTTTATTAAGGTGGTTTGTGGGCCTCTCACAGGTGCATCTCATATAGGAGTGCGGCAAACTGCCTCTGGCTTCTCCTAGAAATTGGTTCCAGATGTACTGGAGCAGAGCTTCCCTTCAGAGGAAATACATGTTTTTAGGTAGGACCCAGTCTATGAAACTCAGAATATTTCCTACACCAATGAACAAAAGTCTTTATTGCAACTTCCTTTTGACCTGTTCTCCTCCAATCTTTTTGTTAACAGATAGTTTCTTTTTACCATCCTCATTCACATAAGGTTCAAAATTTCCTGTGGCTTCCTTCAGTGTATATCTGTGAGACACCTTGAGGTCTTTTTTCCTTTCCCTCTCTGCTGAGACAGCCCCTCCAAATGGTTCTACTGCCATGTGTGCCTGATGTTCAAAATCGTCTTCTGCTTCTTTTGCAAAGAAAATGCTTCTCTTGCTTCATTCGGAGCTCTCGTTGACAAGCTCCTGAGAATAATAGCAAATAGCATGGATGTTTTTATGATCTGTGTGACTTTGATATTGAAATTTGATCGTGTATCCTAATGTACCACATGTATGTGATGTATCTTGTGCTTTGTGTGAGCTGCTCAGGCAGTGTCTTCCTGCAAGATTGGAGACCTGTTTGACAAGCAGTTCCCAAGGCCACACTGCTCTCGGTTTGAGGGTGCTCCACCAGCTCTGTTAATGCCAAAGCTGTTGGAAAGGCATTAAAATCTTCTGGTTTTGAAACTGGCTTTTTCACCTGACAGCAGAGGCTGTCCTCCTGCTTATACGTGACCTGGCTGCCCCATGGAGGGACAGCGGAGCAGCGATGTGAGGGCTGCAGCCTGCCCTGTTCATCCCAGTGACAAAGGGGCATCAACACAGTTGTCTGCAGGCTTCCTGTTATCGTTGCTAATTGATACAATGCCATCATTTTACCAGAAAAAGCTAAACAATGTGTCTATCCATGTCCCACTCTGCCTTCCACATGTCACCATGCACCGACATCTCCAGTTTCTTGTAGCCAGATGCCGAAACTTTTCCATTTTTACCCTAACCACTTCCACAGTACCACTGCAATGTTAATGCAAGAATCTGTAAGTGCAAGGGCAAAGTAAAAGGAATGTAGCTTAATATCCAGACAATTAGCACAAGGGTTATTGTGCTGAAGGCGTTATTCATTTTTAATTATCTGAAGCTGCTCAAAAATTCCTAGGACTGCCTCCAATAGGGTGCATGAATCAAAGCCCACACACAGAATGGCAGCTTGTTGCAAGGGCAAGAGGAGAAGCAGTTGGCCCACTTTCACGCCGAGTTTCTCATCCCTGGCCTGGGACTTCTTGCAGCAGCAGAGAACCAGCTGCTTGCAGCTGAGACCTGTTTATTTCTGGTGAGCATATTCCTGAGCTCACAAAAGTAAGATAAAGAGGAGGAAGGAAACAGGAAATATATCTGCATGTTAAGTCACATTGGTTAATTTGGGCCATGCTTCCTCTGATTAAAAAAAAAAAAAAAAAAAAAAAGATAATAACAATAATAACTTCTGGGTTATATTTGAGGGAGGAGAGAAGAGTAGCAATGGGGTTGGATTTTTCAAATAGAAGTTAACACCCCCAAGTTAAATATATTTAGTAGGCATATTTTCAGGGTTTTTCACTGAAAGTGTAAATTAATTCACTGCATTTGAATGAACAATATACTTTGGGCATGTTAGCTTCCTGCAGAGAACACAAAAAATCTACATAATTCAATAATTTGTAATCAAAAGATGAATTACAAGATTACAAGTCTCCTTTTTTTTTTTTTCTGTCAAAAACAAAACAAAGATTGTGAAGTATAGAAACAAGGAAATAAAAATTGGTCTTTGTTTTGCAAGTTTACTGAAATTTAGTTTTACTAAAACGTAGTTTATTTATTCAGGATTTTTCTCTCTCAGCTGAAGAGAAGAAGGACTCCAGCTCCTTTGCAGCTGTTTCTTTTTGGGTCTCCCTTTGTGGAACAGGTGGGCAGGACTGCAGGCTTGGTGCTCAAGGCCAGAATAAACATCATACACTTGGTACTTGTATACGTACCTTCTTGAACAGGGACTAATAAAAGGTCTTCTAGACATGGTGATGAGGAGCTGCTTAAAGAAACCACTCTCTGTAGCCCTAAATATTGCTTCTCAGAACAAGATTCACTGGAGTTTGGTTGGAATCAGATTCCCAGCCGCCTCTTGCACCGCACAGTTTTCTGTTTTCCCTAGATGGGATATTCATGTATTTTCTGCTTGGAAGATGAGCAACAGAGCCCTTTCACATTACAGGGATGGTTTGTACTAGGAAGGTCTCCAAAACTGGCTGCCCCTTTCCTGTCCTGGGTTGGGATGCAGCCAGACTCACAGTGCAGTTCGGATGCTGAGCATTGTCGGGTAACTTTTGTCCGCTGCAGTTTTCATGGAGGCAATGTGTAAACAAATGCAATGCTTTTTGCTCATATTAGGAATGGAAGACTCGAGATTTCTCAAGTCTGACAGCAAAAAAATTCTCGTCCTTTTTTGCCCCTTGGAGTTGAAACATGCACATATATTTAACCAGCCCTCTCTACTCCTCCAGGGTAACAGCCCCGCGTGTGAATTCATGATTTGCATGGCCTTCATGCTGTCCCCCTGCCTCCAATGCCATATCAAGACATCAGAACTTGTGCATCAGACCCCAAAATTTGCAATTCATGTAACTTTCCAAGTCTTGGTGTTAGATGCTGTAGGAAGGATGAGACACAATTTGTCAACGTAACAGAAAGGGGACTCCAGAAAGGGATGGCAGTTTTGTCAGAGGCTCTGTCATCTGTCTTGCACATCTTAGGTAGAAAAAGAACATTTTAAGGTGTGATTTAGCAGGACTTTAAAGCAGGATTGTTTAGTTCTCATCCTGCTTTAAAAGTATTGATTTAACTGGAGTCAGCTAGGAACCTAGAAAAGCTAACCTGAGATACACAACTATAGAGTAATTTTCTCTGGGCTAACAGAAGTATTGTCATCATGTGTATGAGTAAGAGGGATGCACAGAACCCTAATAAATGATTACGGGCATTGTGAACACCACAGGAAATCATCAGGACCATGTTCTGACTGCTGGTGTTGGGGCTCTGCCTGTGCCCAGCCAGTGCCAGATGCTGGCACATGGGAAGCTGCGGGACCAGAGGCTGCTCCTGCAGCCCTGCCACCACCCATGTCCTCCTCCCAGGAATTACCCCGAAGCCTCAGGCACAGATAGTGTTGGGTCTGGGAAGCAGGTGACAGCTCCTACTCCTTTCAACAGTGGAAGACGACCAGTTAAGTCTTGTATTTTTTTCTAAACAAAAGCTTCAACAGAGTGCTGTTGTTCCAAATGCTGTGCTTACAGGAACTCTCTTAACCTCTGTTAACAAAACAAAATGTGTCTTAGCACTGAATTTTAGAGCACGTCTTTTTTATTATTATTGAATACATTTTTGGGGCTTCTTTTTCAGCAAAAAGAAGAAGCTATTATAGGAAAAAATGTTGGTATTGAGAGGGAGAGGGAGGAAGGGAATATTTCCTTAAGCTACAGATCTTAGCCAGCTCTTAAATTTTTATTTTATTTTTTTCCTTTCTGAGCTGTTGAATGGGGTGCATCTCTAGCTCTGCAAGCCAAAGAACAGATAGAGAGAAAAGCTGTTTTTTCTATGAAAGAAAAAAAAAAAAACCTCTCCTCACCATTCCAGAGGAAATCGTTAGTGACAATGAGCCACAGTCTGTGAACTTAAAATTCCTTGCATTTGAAATGGTTCTTTTTTTTTTTTTTTTTTCTTTTTTTAATCTTTTACTTCCAGCTCTGACCACCCACAAGGGAAAGAAAAAACAGAGAGGAGAGCACGGCTTACACAAAAGATTCCTGCAATAAAAGGACCCTTTATTAGCTCTATTGATTATAAGGTATCTCTTATGACAGTTTCCAGGATATGTCCAGCACTGTAGCGTGTAGGTCAGAAGATCAGATCAACATTACCAATTCTGGGAGTAAAACTTCAGCATCACTGACTGGAACTGAAGAGTCAGAACTGAAAAATACCAAACCTAAAAGGCCACACATTTTTTTTTTCCCCCTTCTAACATTAAAACAGTAAATATAGCCTGTTAAAATTTTTAACCTAGAAAAATATTACATGCTGGTGTCACTGTACTGATAGGCTTAAATTCCTAAATCACACTACATTGCAATTCATCCGAGTGCCCTGCACTTTTAGAAAAAATATTATTTTCACTTGCTAAACAAGTAGATTTGCAGAAGTCTAGAAGGATTCTCCTCTGATCTCTATAAAAACAGCATTCTCTGCATTCCTAGATGGAAAAAAAAAAAAAAAAAAAAAAAAAAAAAGTCCTCAATTCACTAATATCACTTCACATTTTAATGAAAAGCAATGAAAAGTTCTGTATTGATACTTAAGTTGTCTAAAGTAGTAGTTGTTACTGTGAGAGGGTGAGCTCTATCCAAGGCGTTGTAAGTTACTTTTATTTTTGGATGCCCTCACTCTGAGGTCTGTGACTTGTGCCACTTCAGTGGGGGTGACTTCTCAGAGCTAACGTGGCCTGAACCTCTTAAAAAACAGGCCAAGTAATAAAAGTAATAAAGCACGGATGCAAAGAATGTTGTACCCTACTGGTAATTCCCCAGTTAACGCTTCATCAAAGACATCTTTTAAGCCAAAACTTAGGTTATAATTCCTCCTGCTTTTATATCTATTTTTCATTCTTTACCATATTAAAAAATGATCTCAAATTTCTGCCCTAAGCCAACTTTTAGCTGCCCAAGGTTAGACAAAAGCTCTTGAGTGGTGTGTGGTTTTATGCTCTAAAACCAGCACTCTAAAGAGCCACTGGTCTCTTTGGCAGGATGGTTTTGAAGTGGATGAACGAACGCTCTGGTGCATGGTGGTAACTGCTGTGGTTTGTGTTGATGACTGGATATTCCTACCCTGCAAGGGTATCCCTAAGTGCAAGGGAACAAACCGCAGAGATGTCTGAGCCGATGCTGGCCAAGGCTGGTACATCCCTGCCTCCATGCAGCACTGAGGAAATGTTTCCAGCACAGGCCTTGACAGCAGTCCAGCATGGCCTAGGAGGGGATGGGATGCCATTTCTAACCCCTCTTCCCTCAGACAGAAGGGCTTCTGGAGCCTCTTGAGTGGGTTGAACCCACTTAAGCAGCCACAGGCAACATCTAACTAAAGCCTGCCCCACTGGGGACAGTGGACCCTGCCTGGCAAGGATTTAGCAGCAGTGCAGGCCTCGCTCTGAGGCAAGGTGTCCTTGCAGCCATTTTAGCAGCAGTGCAGGCCTTGTTCCAAGGCAAGGTGTCCTTGCAGCCATTTTAGCAGCAGTGCAGGCCTTGCTCTGAGGCAAGGTGTCCTTGTAGCCACCTGGCAGAAACAGAGCAGAAGCTCCTCAGACCAGCGGCTCCTGGGGATGCTGCTACAGATACAAACAGGGGAATCTGGGAATGAGCGGCTCTGGTGAACATCAACATTTGTTCTCCTCTCTTTTCAAACTAGTTAATCTAAGTAAGCTCTAAGGAAACAGACAACCCACCACAAATGAGAAAATATAAGGCCAGAAGTCCAAGCCTCTTCTCTTTTTTTTTTTCAACAACACCCTTCATAGCTTTCCATCTGTAACTGAGACATAGCTGCACTTTGGAAGTAAACTCCTGAGGAAAACGATTGGCAGCAGCTTCTGTCCTCTGCAATGGAAAATTAGATAGTGAGGGAATTCTCAGGGCTGGTTTGTATCACCATAAAAAGGAGAAGGAACCAGTGAGAGCAGTTCTCTGGCATGGGTAGAAGGAGCCTGGTTTGATATGTGATATCGAGGGATATTTCCTTGTGGGCTTCAAACTGGAGATGTTTGTGTTAAGCCCTTGGAGATCTACTGTGGGAACGCACAGTGGGAAATTCTGCCTCAGAACCTGGCAAATGTGAGGTTGCATATTTCATCTTTTGCTGGTGTTCAATAAGATGAGCAACATTGGCCACTAGGCCAAGCACGTTCACTTTGCTTTATTAAATACCACAGGGAAGGCTGAGGACTCCTCTCAGGTAACGAAGAGACTGTTTGGATGCATAAGTGGCATCCCTGGTGTGAGAACAAGAGGAACTAAAGAGAAGTTTCGTCTATTCCAGATTGAACAAGCAATTCATGGTACTCTAATTGAGTTATCAGCCTAAAGGACAGCTTGAATTGGAGCCTAAGTAACAGTGATTCTTGTTTTTCTCTCCACCCATAGAGTGGCTGGTTTAAAGTATTATGTCCCATTTGCACCACTACATTTAGTAGAATTCTGCTTTTTAATATGGTTTTTCTCTGTGACTTCTACCAGGAGCTTTGGGTTTTGGGTACAGTGGAGCCCATCTGAACAGTTTTCATAGTTCCTCTTGGAAGAGGCAAGGCAAGTGTAGCTCCTTCTGGACCAGCTCGGGACCCCAGTCTTAGTAGTAAAAAGCGAGATAGCAATACCTATCCACCTTTACAGCTTCAATGATTTATTTATTTATTTATTTTTATTCCAAGTTCTCAGAGTTGTGAAGGATTGAGACTTGAAGTAAAACTTAAAAAATGATGCCTCATACCCAAAAATAATTGTTAGTTCATGCTCAGTGGTGTTGGGCACCTTTTCCTGCAGGTCTCCAGAGGAGCTCCTCTCACTGCCACAGGTGCAGGGGGTCCAGCTCCCCCAGACTGTCCTTCACCACCTCTTGCACCACATCTGGCCATGCAACAACCAGACCCAATGCAAGGCGATGCTGCAGAGGGGGAAACACCACAGCTCTCACCCTGCCCGGCCCCACTGCTGCCTGCCTGGTCCTGGGGATGTGGATCTGGGGGCTCCACAAGTGTTCGGCACCTGCTGCTCGCCCCAGCTCCCAGCTGCTGCCTGGCCAGCCCTGCTCTCCCGTCGGCTGGGCTGCGGGAAGCAGCCGCTGAAAGGCGATCTGCCTGACCTGATGTGGAAGGGATTTCACTGGTGTTAGGACACTTGATGACAGGGGGGAGGGAGGATTGAAATGAACTCCTTCCATCTTCCTGATGGAAAATGAGTGCAGACACATTGCTTTAATATCTTCTTTGTAATTCATTTCCTCCAGTAAAGACTGAAGACTTGATGCTTTATGTGTCTCTGGGTTTATGCCAGCAAACTACTTGCAAGCTCACCCATCTGGAATAGGCAGGGGGCATTAGTCATTCTGGTCCAGCTCTTTGTTTCCTCTCTGGGATGGGCATTAGCCCCGTTCTGAGCACGGAAGGCTGAGCTACTCCTCTGAGAGGTGATTTAACTGGTCCTTTTCTTGTCATTAAGATGTTATCTTTCTTGTGCTGTGTCCTGATGTCTCATCTTTCTCAGGTGACAAATTACAGGACATGAGGAAATGGCCTTGAGTTGCACCAGGGGAGGTTTAGTTCAGATATCAGGAATAATTTCTTCATGGAAAGGGTGCTTAGGGCTGCCCAGGAGAGTGGTGGAGCCTACATCCCTGGAGGTATTTAAGAGACATGTGGATGTGGTGCTTAGGGACATCATGCAGCTGTGGACATGGATGTGTTAGGTTGATGGCTGGACTTGATGATCTTTAGGGTCTTTTCCAACATGAGTGATTCTGTGATTCCACCTGTCACCAGGAAGGAGCCACAGCTGAGTCCACAGGTGAGAAGGATTCCTGTAACCCTGTGGTAACAACTCTCAGCTCTCGTTCATGGTGGGCAGCACCAGTTTTGTCAGTTACAGGCTCATCACCAATCTCTGCAAGGAGGGAGGAAACTGCTTGGTCTCAATTCTGTCAGCTGCTCCCACCTGCAGGGAGAAACCCAGAGATCAGGGCTCACAGGTCTTCACAGGTCCCCTTTGCAGAGCCTCATCTCCAGACAGTTTATGGCTCTGCGATAAACCTAAGCCTGAAAAATCCTTGGGGACAGAATATATCTCAGAGGAGATGAGTGCCAGACCAAGACCCTCTCTAAGGGATGGCCACATAGCCAAAGCCTTCTTGTGCCATGCTCCCACGGCAATGGCTGCCGAAGTCCTCCCTGATGGAGAATCCCTTCCCACTGTGAGCACAGGGAACAGGAGACAAGGCTTCTTCATTATCCTTGCTCTTGATGTTGCCGCTAAGCAGTGCCGATTAGTGATCATGGCACGCCACGTTCTCTCCCAGACTTTGTTCCTGCTATGTGATTCATTTCTGCATATGACTGTTTAATGTAAATTATGCTTGGAGTTTATTTCTCTTCAGGAGCCCTTGGGCGGGAGACTCCCATAAATGAAAGTCTCTTATTAGCGTTCATAATACTGAATAACACCTGTAAGCATTATGTAGTGTCAGCACATTTGTCCCTGCAGGGAGAAGAGACTTGGTGCTTGCATCCCAGAGCCAGTGCCATCTGGTTTGGTACTTACTCAGGGCGGAAAATACAAAGACTGCAAGTTTTCCATTAGGGGGCTTACTGACACTAGACTCCATTTAGGAGTCAGTCTCAGTAAATTGAATTTATTTGGAAATATACACGGCCTCTGAATCAGCCCAAACTGTCTTTTAACTGCATGTGTCTGTGCTGTGTGTGTTGATGGAAACATTTAACCCATTTAGCTTGGAGTGCTTTCTCCATGGCCTGCTGAATTTGCAGATCTAAATGTCTGTTTATCAGTGAGGATACACCATGCCTAGGGCTGACAGCCAGCTTTTCCTTAAAGATTCTTTTTTTTATTATTTATTCTGAAATCAAACCTGGGCTGAGAAAGAAATGTTTTCTGTGATCAAGAAATGCATAGGACTGGATACGGCCTCCAATTGTCAAAGAACACTGAAGCCTTTGCAAGGTAGCATTGCCAAATATTGTAAGTTTTGCACATCAGAACAGAAGTAATTACCAAAGAATCCCAGCCAGTCCTTACAGAATTATTATTTTCTTCTTCTCCTTTTTTCTTTTTTTTTTTTTTTTTTTGGTGGTGTTGCAGGGTAGTGACAAGGGGGTAGTTGGGTAAGGAGGGTTGTCTTGACTTGAAATAATTTTTAAGCCAGTCCCATGAAGACTTTGCATACAGCTCATTACTCTCACTGTTCCAAATTTCAGTATTTTAGCTGCTCTGTTCCCTGCTCTGTCCTACCAATACCTTGTCAGGCATGATGTTTAGCATATGACAAAGCCCAGAAGAAAACTCTAATGTCCTTATTTTCAGAGCCGTTTGTTACTTGCAACACTAAGAAATGCCCTTATAGCTAATGCCTGCATTATGCTCTTTGTACAGCTTAGAAATTGCTCCGAAGCCGTGTGGTTGGGTGGATTTTTCTATTTTGTTTTTGGCAATATGAACAGTTATTTAAGATTGTACTGCAGTGAGAAATGGCTCTGCTTTCAGTTACCTGTCAAGCTCTAACTCAAGCTTTTGAGTCTTTAAATTTTCCCCTGGATCCACTGGTGGAATCATAAGCTGCTCAAGTAGACTCAAACGCTGCCTCCTAATGCCATCCTTATGCAAGGTTGTTGCAGAAGAAATGGAAGCTGTCAGCCTTGGCAGATCTAAAAACAAAACAGGCTTTTATTCACGTGGAAAATGTTCTTGTCAATAACTTCATACCTACAGCAACCCGTCTCCTTCAAGGCATGAGCCAAGTTCAGCCTCAGTATAAGACTGCTAAAATGAATTCATGTAAATGAATTCACACCTCCTTGCAAGACCAGTGCTGTGGCCTCTCTTTGTCTACCCAGTGGTTCTCCCTGCTGAAAACTATGACCTAATGCACCACATTGCAACTCCAGTTAAAGCTGTCCTAAAACATCATTTTTCTCATTCAAGCTGTTATTTTGGTACGTGTTATTAAAGCATTTCAGTGTTTGAATATCAGGGTTGCTACGCAATTATCCCCGTTGTCCTTTAAAATTCTTGCTGGTGAAGATTTGTCTTGCTCCTGAGGTAGAATTGAATGACACAAAAGACTCAGATGGACACTGTAATATTTAGACTGTCAGTATCAGTCCTGCAAAACTGTCTTTGTTAACCAGTATTGGGAGGTGCTCGGTGGCACTGGAACCCTCATTTCCAAAGCCTTTGGTCAAAACACTTCGGTCAAAAAAATGTCCTCTTGTATTCTGATTTATCCAACAGGCTGGCTTACAGGATAGAATAGGTGATCTTTTCAACATGATTATTCTTTAAGAAGAGTGGCTGTAAAATCTTTTTATGTCTTTTACCCTACAGAGAGAAACTCCCAAGAAAAAATAAAAATATATATTTTTTTCCACTGTTTTTTCTTAGCAGATAGTTGAGAAGGAATGAATGAAATGCCAGATTAGGCTGCTGGTGTTCATTACCAGATTCAATGACAACCTCTACCTTTTGCCTCCAAAGAAAGCTTGAACTACACACAAAGCACCTGTCTAATTATGCAGTAATGCACAGAAATTGTCATTGTTGGAAATTTCTTTCTGACCCTCACATGGCTGGCCTTATGCCATGAAGCATCAGATTTGCTTATCCTAAATATAACCAAATGCTAGTTATATTTGTATTTAACATTTTTTAAGAAACATTTACCGCATTTGACTAGTAACTTTCTGTGGTTAGGATTTCCACAGTCTGACTGTAAATGGAGGTTTCTGTAAACCTCAGCTTGGATATAGAATTTATCAGCTGAAGATGATTTGGGGTGAGGAATCATGTTCGACAGTGGAAAGTAAAAAAGAAATGCTGAGTGTAAGAGAAACTTTCATCGAGATACGCTATACGAATACTTGCCTGAACATTTCTTTACGTGAGTTGGATCAAAGTTGTATTTTGGCTAAAAAATACCAGTTTTCTTAAAAACAAACAAATAAACAAACCCACAAACTTGCAAGAGGAATTGAAGGATCATCAAAGTATCATCAGTCTGGACCGTATTTGCTGAAGAAGCCTGTGCTTCTGCTTGCTGAAGAAGCTAGTGATCTGGCCAGCTGCAGGTTGCACATGGTTGTGCCAGGAATGCCTGATAGCACAGGTTCAATCTCCTTCCATATAAGCCAGTAATGCCCCTTGGGGTGGTGCTCCCTCTGTGAGAGATGCATCCGAAAGCACAGGCCCAATGGGTTCCTCTCCATGGGCTGCGAGAGGCACGGGCCAAGCACAGGGATGCACCCAAACAGACCTCCTGGGAGCTGGTGCGTTGGTGAAAGAGCCCGTGGCTTGGGTTGTAATTGCAGCAAGGTACTAATGCCACTCAAGTGGTCCTCAACAGCTGTTTTCCTTCTGTTCTTGTCTCCATGATGGCAGGGCTGGAGACCCCAGTCAACACTGCTTGTGAAGCAGGCGCTCTCCCTGCGCTCAGCAAATTCCTTAAATAAGCCTGGAAAAAGCTCTGTGGGAAGAGGGAGAGGGAACGCTGTGTATCCTATTCCGTTTGAGTATAGCCAGGAGAAAGCAGAGGGAAAGCAGACCTTAAGAAGTCATCTAGTCTGTCCTCCTGCCCCAAGGCAGCGGGTACCATCCCTTCATTTGATACTTAATGAACAAAGTGAAATAGGCTGACGGACATTTTTTTCCCACCGGGATTTAAAAAAATAATGTTTGTTTTCACTTCATGTGGTTTGAAGCTGACTTACAGTCCTTCATTTCAAACGCTTAATGTATTTTGTTGATCAAAATCACCATTTTCATCTTAAAATAATGTCAGATCAATAAAACAATTTTTCATGCTAAAAAGTCAAATAAAAATTCAATCTTCATTCACGTTCCTAA
Source organism: Anas acuta (assembly GCF_963932015.1). Taxonomy (NCBI): domain Eukaryota; kingdom Metazoa; phylum Chordata; class Aves; order Anseriformes; family Anatidae; genus Anas; species Anas acuta. The sequence goes on along the minus strand of NC_088983.1, from coordinate 52,304,607 downwards.
AAAAGTTTTTAACCAATGAAGTGAAAAATAGTTACTCAGCCTTTTTTCTGTGCAATAAGTCTAAACTCAGCCCTTTCTTAATTCTGTTTGCAATTGCCCTGAGATGGGTTTTCAGAAAGATTTTTCCTTTTCTTTTATAAACCCATCTCTTGCTATTTTACCTTTGTACAGGGGTATTTTTAATACAGTTAATTTGTACTTTTTATGCATTTTAATTTCAATGCATTTTCATATATATTTTTTATTATGATTATTATTATTTGCATTTAAACTAGGCTAATTTTTTTGCCCTCTTTAATTTCCTAACTTGTGCCATTTTTTATTGCCACAATTAAGTAGTTGTCTTTAGGCAGCAGGAGTGAAAATGCAGCTTTCCCATCACATTCACTTATCTGCCTCTTACTGGAATTAAGATTAATTATAGTTGTCAGCGCATAACTAAAATCACAAATGTCAATTTCCCCTTTTCACTTTTTTTGCTGTCAGAATAAATTGCATAATCATCACTTAATACCGAGCTCTTGTTTCCCTAATAATACGCTGAAGCCAAAGGTTTACCAAAGGGAGCCCAAGGAAAACAGACGAAACCCGAGAGGGTAAACACGACGTGGGAAAGCAAGGTCTCGCTAAGGCTGGTCCCACAGCCAGACAGAAACCTCTGCAGAGACCCTGCGGGCTGCGGTGATGGGAGGCTTGTGAAGTGACTGTGCCCTCTACCTTGCCGCATGTCCTGGTCTACATGGAGGATTTTCAGAGAAAATGGGGAGATTTTCTCTCTTTCCTCTCATCTTTCAAGAAAGACTCTCACAAAAGCAAGCTCCAGATGTGGTGGCATGAAACGAGGCAACATCTCCCTCTGCTTTGGACAAACTGAAATGTAGTCTCCTCTTTTTAACCCCCCCCCCCTTATTTATTTTTTTCTTTTTATGTAAAAAAATCTGCCACTAAAATAAATTAAAAAATTAAAATCAGCAAGAAAACCCTTTTATGAAAGCATGAAAGACAGTATTAAATCTTCCAGCTCTTAAGCTGGAGTGTATACTCAAAACTTGACTTTTATTTGTCAGTCCTTTCATTCTTCTAAAGCTAAGTGAATTTACTATTTGCCAAAAAAAAAAAAAAAAAAAAAAAAAAAAAAAAAAAAAAAAGGAAGAAAGAAAGAAAGAAAAGAAATAAAGAAGGCTCAATTCTAATATCAAATTCACTCAGAGAGCTCAGCACTACAAAGTGAGAGAAATGTATGACTTCTGACCTGGTATTTCAATAGTAGGCTTGTATGCAAACCAGAAAGAAAATACCACTGTAGTCAAGGCATTGTGGTAAAGTTACCATTTCCTTTCCATTTTTTCCATTTCACAGGTCTGAAGCTTTTTTTTTTTAAATCCATTGACATTTCCCATTTTTCCTTTTTTTTTTTTTTTTAATTTATTTTATTTTATTTTTTATTTTTTTAGTTGTTGTCCACTGGCTTAAGAAGGTGTTTGCTCAAGGTGCCGTATTTCAGGAACTGCATGCAGGGATTTATACGTGTGCTTCCAGATGCCAGTTGATTGAAAAGCTGGCCCTGTGAAGGGTCTTTGCTCAACTTCTGAACTATTAATACTTCACTGAGTGTTTCTCCCTGCGAGCGCTTCTCCAAGGTGGTTCGAGGACATGGCTTTGGGGTGACATTTGGGAAGGGCTTTGAGATCCAGACTGCTGAGGTAGTCTGGCTGAACTGCTGCTCATCACGTCACATGCAGAAAAAAGGATGCCTTGTCAGATTAGATGCGTAAGACTCTTAAATGCAATCCAGTGTCTTGGCTCTTGCAGGTGTGATGGCTCTTCTTCAGAAATGAAGGACGATGGCATGCTTAGCAGAGGTAGGGGGTGCTGGATGCCCTGTTTTCTCTTTGAATTGTCTCCTTTGGCTTGGTCCCAGCCCCTTGTGAAGTCCGCTGGGAAGATGGTATGCAGAAGGAGGGAGGGAGGGAGAAGAGCTAGGATGACATTTTGCAGTGCATGTGCTCGCTCTGACTGCCAGCTCTCTGCTTTCCCACAGACAGCATTTTCCCCAAACCCTTCTCTCCTGTCTCCTAATCCTTCAGCCCAGTCTGAGGGCTGTGGTGTATCTGTGGCACCAGCAGCGGCAACGCTGGGGAGCCGAGTGTTTCCATCCCCATCTTCAGCAAGCTGAGCTGCCTCCCTCCCAGCCCCCAGATTGCCCCGCAGCCCACCAAACATGCCCTTGTGATTAATGGGAATGGTCAGAGATAAATGACTGACTGACTCCAGCGTCTGAGGAGCAGATCGGGGCATTATTTGAATAGAGGCAGCGAATCAAACAATGTAACTTTATTTGGCTTGATGTATTTCCTATGGCTTCACTTCATAGACAGCTGGATGCATGTTTTTGGGCACGTGCCTACTGGCTGCACTGCCAAGACAGAGAGGATGCACTCGCTCTTCTGCCTTGTGTCAGAAGAACCAAGCTGAGGAGATGAACGAGAACCATGTGAGAGCCACATCCCGCTGCTCGGCCCTGGGGTTTGGCTGGGGCTCGGGGGCAGCAAAAGCCCAGTGTTACCCCTTCCCTGTGAGAAAATAAAGCAGATTTGGAAATAAAGAGGTGGAGTGAACGCAGCAAGCAGCAGAAGGTGGGTTGTTTTCATTCTCCTAATGAACTACCTCCCAAACCAGATTTGTCTAAGGAACTCATGGGTTACACAAAACAAACCCCTCTCCCGTCATTCTCTTCCTTGGATCACATACTTGAATAATATAATTCTTGTTTTGATTTCTTTTCTTTTTTGTAAGCTCCTTGTTAAAGCTGTCAATTTACAGCCCTGCCAAAGCCTTTCACAACAATGAATCTCTCAATAGCCTCCGGTTCTTCTCACACTTCCCACCAGAAACTCTTTAAACATTTGTGATATGTGAAATTGTGATAATGAGAGTTTTGCACCTTCTTGGATGATGTCATGCTCAGTGATGGATGCAATAAGAGCTGCTCAGCAGGGTCTCTCCAAATAGCGAGGAATATTTTTCTATCTGTATGAAGCATGATATGTACCATCCTCCTCCTCACAGTGAGAAAGGCCAAGGCCGGGGGCAGAGCTGCAGTTCCCTGGCTGGAGAGCTTCCCTTTGTAGCAAGAAAGTAATCGCTATCCAAAAAATGAAGTAACTTCTGGTACTAATTTTTCAGTGTTCCATGTATGCCATTAAAATCTGTGAAAGTCTAGAGACTTGCATGTTTCTCAGCATTTCTCATCCTAATCTGAACTTCCCCAACAAGTGAGCAATATGACATGAATCACAACAGAGAAAATCAGTGCTTTAATTTGCAAAATTACTTGCAAACCAGCTGTAGTATTTGTAACTGGCTCTGTTAATTAAGGAAACAACCCAGCATGAATATAGATCCTATTTCTGCCCAATGCAAGGGTCAAACAATTTGCTTTTCACGCAGTCCACCTATGGCACTACCAAGGAGCTCTGACTTGTGGCTCTCAGCAGCAGCCTCTGGCCATAGAGCAAGGCTGAGGCAGGGCAAATGTCCCACTTGTTAAGGCTTACAGACCCGTGGCGTGGCAGTGTGGGAGCCAAGCGAGCAGGATGCAATGCCTCCAGCACTGCCAGCTCGTGTGGACAGCTTTATGTGCCGTTCCTCTGCCTCCTGCTTCATAGCCGGGATAAACGACGTGTGAGATGAGCCAAGAACACATTTTATATGAACATCATGTACTGCAGGAAACGTGTCTCTGCCATCTTCCAGCCTCGGTTTCTTTTACAAGAAATTAGCCACTCGAGAAAATTCCAGCTTCTCTCTTGCCTGGATTTCCTAATTGTGTCAAGATCCCTATGAAGAGCTCATTAATAGATTAAAGGAGCACGATGTCTGCAATGAATATTGTGAGGGGAGACAGATGACTTGAGAGAGATGTGTGCTTTAACAAGGGTCCAGGCCATCAGCAGTGACAGCCAACACTGCTGCAGCAGGGCGCTGGAGCTGCCCCAGACAGGGAACAGGGATGCTGTGCTCAGGCTGTGCCCTCGGCCGGCACCCTGCCTGCTACACCATTACCTTAATAAACTCCTTATTTGTGGAAAAGGACCTTCTTTGCCAGGCTTTTTTTTTTTTTTTTTTTTTTTTTTTACTTAAAGGTTAAGAACAAGGAAAAATATACAATTTTGTCATCTCAGACTCATAGTTTTCTGTGTAGAAAAAAAGAGCTTTTACTGGTGTGTATTGATGTATATGGCTTCATTCAATTCAGGCACTAAAGAAATCTGTCCTGTTTTGTCTGAGGAGATACCAGAGAGATACTAAAGCTCAAATTAGCTTTCTTTCCTAGACCTAAATCAATCCCAGACTCTATTAATTTGAGCAAGTGCCCTTGGTCCCACTGCCTGGCTGTCCAGAGCTATTATATAACAACTAATTGGTCTGTATGTCCCCTTTAATAAGGGAAGCCCGCTGTAGACAGGGAGCTGGGAACTGGGAAGGAGCAGGAGAAATGCCTGGCCTGGGGGAGCTGCAGCACACGGGGAGTGAAGCACAGCCCCGCCGTGTTGTGTTAACCTCTGCAGGACAGGGGTGACGGGGAGACACCCCCAGGGTTCCCCCTGGGGAAGGGGGAGAGAGTGCAAGCAAGGGGATGATCAGTTCAGAGAGATTATGGACCAAAAGATAGATCTCTCACCTTCCCCAAGCCTTTGGGATGGTGTGCTTTGAGACAGCACAAGAGGGAAAAGTGGGTCCTGGGCCCTGGTTGGGGGTTTTGGCTGCTCAGGGGCTGAAGATGTGAAGCAAGGAGCCATGTGGACTGCTGAGCTTTAGGAGCTCAGGAGAAAGGCATTTGGCCTGTCACACTCCACCCAAAGGGCTTTTGCCATCACACTTGCAGAGCAAACCACCACGGCTTTGATCATGGGAGTCAGAACTTCTGTTCTTGTGGCTAGAAATGTCTTTGTCACCATGCTAGTTGGTGGCAGGAGGTGGGGAGTTGTCTCCTCACAGATCATGAGGGCTCATGGTGCAGTGCCAGACCTGGGGCAGTGTAAAAGCTGAGTCTTGTGGCAGGCCCTGTAGCAGTCCCCAGAGCTATGGGCTCAACACTGACTCCAGAGAGGAGAATCTCCTCTCCTCAGGCAGGACCGTGCCATACAAGACCTTCTGAGGTCTTTCAAAGCACACTGATGACAGAAACAGGGTGTCCATCTTGGCTGTGGGGAGTTTCCTGCTGTGAGGCTAGGCCCAGGTTTCAGTTCCAAGCATTCAGGGGCTAATTTCTGCATCCTCAGGGCTGTCCACACCTTTGAACCTCCCTCCCTGTCTTTTAGTGCCCTGAAGTTTTGGGGAACAAAGCTGCGGGCCCAGTGGTGGTGGCAGAAGAGGCCCAGGGGCACAGGCTTCACCGGCTGCTGTTGGTGTCATGTCCTGGTGTCCTGATGACACACCGTGATCAGAAAAGGCTGAATGTGACACAGCCTCAGCCCCCTCAGTGTGGCAATTTAATTTCCCAAAAAGAGGAGACACAGAGGTGTTGGGAAAACGCCTGTGGAGGCTGGCAGTCCGACATGTTGTCCACAAGGCTTTAAGGAGGCACCACTTAATCCCACACTTGTGCCTACCCCAGCGTGTCTGCCCTCCATTGAGCACACGATAAACACACAGTTAACAAACATTAGTCTGAGGGATGAAGATGTTAATTATTGGCAAAAAAAAAAATAAAAAAAAATAATAATAATAATCTTCCACCACTCAGGAGCAGGGGGGAGAGGGAAGGCGGAGGCTGAGGGGAAGAATTAAATACGCAAGGAAAAGTAGAATAAGAGGGGGCGAAAGGTGGTGATGGAAGAAGCTGGAAGGGTGAGAAAAAGGCATGAAGGGAGGAATACAGAGGAGGACGGGGGAGATGGAAGGAGCAGCATGAGGTTGGCCTGCAGAGGGATACAGCCATACAGAGACCATGCCCGGCGGGCAGCAGCCCCACAGCCTTCCTCAGCAGGAGGCAACCATCCTCGCTATGCCTCCTCCCAGGGCCAGCGCTCCTCTCCTTCCTGCTTTTCTCTCTTGCCTCAGACTTGAGAAAGTCAGAAAAGAAAGCAAGTAAAACAAAAGCCCCTTCGCCTTAATTGAATTACCCGGCCGCCCTCTGGGGTTGACACTGGGGATGCATGAGGCTTTTGTGTAATATCTGGAGGAATTCTCCCGCCGCCCCCCGCCCCTCCCGGGGACAGGAGGGAGGATTTCAAAGGGGCAGAGAAGGAAGGGGGAGGGGGGTAAGCTAATAGGGATGGGAATTATTCTGCGATGGCTGGAGGGATAAGAGAAAAAAGGGAAGGAAAGCCACGGCAGAAATTGAAAGCCGATTCCCGGGCGGCTCGAGGCGGTGCTCTGACCTGGGGTAGCTGCCCTTCTGCCGGAGACACAGGCAGAGTTCAGGGCACGGGGAAAGCTGCATAAATATGAAGCCTGCACCGGGGACTGGTCCCACTGCTGCAGGATGCACAGCGCGGTGTGGAGAGGAGAGCTCCCCAGGGATGCCAGCACTGCGCTAGTGGGGGCAGCTGCAAGGCCATGACCAAAGCGAGCTTCGTTTTACACATCTTGGGTCAGGAGAAACCCAAATTTCCCTCACTGGAAGCAAAGCCCCTCTTGGTGTTGGGCAGCCCTCTTGGTGTGGGCCCTCTCCTGGATGCCCACCTCCCAGCCTTGCCCAGGGGCTGGGGAGTGCAGCCCATGGCGAGCGCTGCAAACAGGAGGAGCAGACCGCATACCAGCACCAGCTCCCTTCTACTGGCTGGTGGGGAGGAATATTTCTGGGAACAAAGAACATCTGGGCTGTAGGCTGAACTGGGCTTTATGTGATGAAGCTTGTAATGCTGTCCCATCTGGAGAGCAGCTCCAGAAAGCTCTGTGGGGAGATAAGAGACAGAGTCAACCATAAATCCACTCCTTTAAGCATGACAAGTGTGTGCCTCATATTCCAAAGAGAGGAGGGGGAAAAGTAAGTGGAAACATTTTTCTCTGTGATGAACACACGCAGAGCTAAAAAAAGGCCCGGCTTGCTGATGGGAGGCTGGTGAGCATGGAGCACCCCCAGGGTGCCAACAAGAGCAGCCGAGGGCTTTTCCTGCAGTGACAGCTTCATCCCCTGGTGACAGTGGGGCTGGCAGGGAAATGCTGGAGCCGGGGGATGCCACCACACGAGCAAGCCCCCTGCATGGTGGGAGCTGGAAGCAGCAGGCCCCAGGGCTGGAGGACCCAAAGCACTGGGACTTCTACCTCAGGGAAGAAATTGGCCTTGCATTTCTCAGCTGTTTGTAACTAATAATGATTTACAGCATTAATAACAACACGTTTGTAGATGTGGAAGAGCCAAGTGAGGAATCAGGCTGTGGGCATAGGGGAATAGTATCACTGTCAGGAGAAGAAAAAAAAAAGCCAAAAAGGTGAATTATTTCCCCAAGTGAGCTACTGAGTTTCAAACAAGCTATTTGCACCCGGTGGGCTGGCAGCACTTCTCAAATCTGCACCTTGCAGATGTTGTGGGAGGCATACAGTCCTGGCGATGCTCCCCATGGCCCCCCTGCAGCAGCACAGCCCCGTACTCAGGCCACCCAGGTACCCCGTGTCTGGTGAGCACCTGTGTCAGCCGGCTTGGAGGAAGGTATAAATACAGCCTCCTGTTTATCTAGGATTTCCCACTTACTGCCTTTGGCTTTCAAAGTAACCACCCACTTGAGCTGAGCATGCAAGCAGCATCCTTGCTTCAGTCCTCCAAATTTCAAATTTCTTTTTTTTTTTTTTTTTTTTTTCCACTTCTTGCTTCCTATGGTTTTCCAGCCTCTGTTAATTGATTAAAATACTTGGAGGGGTGAGTCTCTCTTTTTGCTGAGTATAAAGAAGTAGATGGGCTCTAATCCACGTCCAGATCTCTTGCATACACACTACAACTGTTCATAAAGAATAATAATTTTCAGGGCTGCAAAAGAGCACACAGCAGGGCATAGTGCCTAGTGCAGAGCCAAAATGTGCTGCTCCCTGCTCCAAGGAGCTTACCATCAGAAAATGCCCCAGACAGGGCTGGCAACAAATGTGAAGGTCAGAACTCAGTCTGGATATTGCACCTAAAGTTGTCCTCATCTGATCCATACCACACTTCAGCCATTTCCTCCACTGCCTCTCCCTCAGCCAGTGGCAACAACATCAAAAATATTCACTGGAACTAGCATATATGTATACATATGCATGCACACATACACGTGTGTTGTGTACATGTATGTAAAAGGGACAGAGGGAGACAGTTTTAGATACAGGTTATTAGAAATTTAATATTGCCCCATATAGAAATTAAATGGAACAGCATTCAGACGTGCCATTAAAATTTACTGTTTCTTGCCATTTTAACCCCCCCCCCCTCATAATCATTTCAAGTAACGCTGATTAGGGTCCTCTCAAGAAATGAAAAAAAAATCCCCTGTCAACTCAGGCATCACCATGGTGTCTCCACCTAATAGCTGCTTTATTAGCATGAGTCTGGAACCAGGAGTGCCTTATGGTCAATTTATTTATTTTTCATTTACACGTCACTATTCTATTGGCTTTCTTTTCTAAAACACTTGCCTGATGACCACTCCCTTCTTGATGGGCTGCCCGACTGCACAGCATTTAATGTTTTGCTCGTGTAAACATGTTAATTCCCCCAAAGGTGTGATTTTTTTCCTTTATAAACTTGACTTCTGTATTTTCTTTTTACCTTGCTTTCTCTGGAGTGAATATGCACGAATGTGCATGTGTTCAAATGCACTTACGTGAAACATACTCTCTTTCTCTCTCTTCCCTTCCTCTCCCTTATATTTACATGCACTTACCTCCTCCCAGCATTTCTTTATTTTATATGTATATCTATACATATATCATGTATATAAATGCATGTGAAAATAACCCAGAAAGCCAGAATAAATTTGACAGATCTCTCTCTCTCTCTCTCTTTTTTTTTTTTCTTTTCCTTTTTTTTTTTTTTTAATATATGTTTTTGCAGATGAATAAATAATAAGGCAGGCAATCTCTATTGGGCTTCATGGTGAATGTATATTGGCTACAATTATTGAACCCGGTTCTCAAAGTACAACAGATTCATTGGGAGTCTCTTGAGAATACAGTGAGAAAGTGCTGGCTGGGATGCTGTGGTAAGACGAAGTGCTGAAGACCTTCTTTATGTGATGGGATTAGCCCTGAAAATTAGGAAAAGGCAGCGATACTGTTGAATTGCAAAACTAGTCTGAAGGCCATCTGCATGATTAATATGTGTGGTCTTTATGAAGAGCTAATGGTGACCTGGAGATTGTGGGTTTGATAAGGTCGATGTATAATGGCTGCATCTTATGCTACACGGTTTACTGGCGCTGCGCCAGTTAGGAAAATGTTGTAATGTTCTCCTGTCAGATAAACACTGACTGCATGCTGTCAGTCTTGGGGAAAAACGCTCCTGGATTCACTGACATTACGTGAGAAGGGAAGAGAGAAAAAGAGACTGCCTGAGAATGTAAGCCATAAAAAAAAGTAGCCTGGAGGAAGCTTTGAAGGATTATCCAGTCCAACTGCCTGTGCCAGAAGAAGACAGGCTGTTTCTGTGGCATTCCTGATGGACAGTTGTCCAACTTTTTCCATAAAAACTGCAGCAGTAGAAATTCTGCAGCCTCCCCAGGCAATCTGGCTGCACTTTGCTACCCTCACCACTGAGGTTTAATCCCAGCACCCAGCTCAAAACCATCACGAGTCTTCTGGTGCTTCTGCAGCTGGTACATGCTGCTTGAGAGCTAGGAGAATGGGTGGGTAGGAGTCAGGAGTCTGAGGGTAGTTCATGCCCCGCAGCATAGCCCTTTCATCAGGATTTTGCTGCAGGAAGACAGCCCACAGGCTGGTGCAGCCCACACCTTGTGCAGGGTAGGTCAGTGAACATCCACAACTGTCCTTGGAGTGATTTGAGCGATGCTCATTCGAGCTCACTTACCATCTGTTGTCGCCTCCAGCCTGCTCCTTGCATTTTCTGGAATTTGGATTGTGTTGACTCCTTCCTGACCTAAGAAGGGACATGTGGGGATGGAGACAGCCCTGATCTAGGGTTGCCTGCTGAGCCAACAGGGTGCCTGCATCTTCAGGAGTCTCTCCCTGTGCAGAAGGTCACCACAACGCTGTGGTAGCAAATCCCTAGATACTTTGGTAGCATCATCACCTATTGGTAAAAAAAAAAAAAAAAAAAAAAAAAAAGCTTCCTGTCCTCTCAAAAATTCTTCCTAGATTTCCTAGATACTTTTTTTTTAAAAAAAAATGCATTTTCAGTAAACTCCTCACACACATTTTTTTTCCTCTAAACCTTGACACGTGGGAATGGTGCATTGATCTATGGATTAAACTTAGTTACCTTGGCAAGAAATTGTGTCTGGCGTGCCAAGATAACCAGGTCAAGGAGGGGAAAGCATGAATATTAAAAAAAACAATGTTTGACTGACAAAAGCAATTTTGAAGAGAAGAGCAGGGCAAGGGGAAGCAAGTAGGAGAACCCTGGTTTACACTGAAAGGTCTGTTACAGAACTTAAACATGATAAATGTTGTTTTTGCTTCACCACCCACTGTTTTGCCCAGATGGGATAGCCTGGGGAGGGTATTTAATATGGACAGTCACTGGAGAGCTCTGGGGCTAACGCTGATGGGTGCAGACATCTGTCTGCTGCTGTGTGTCCCCATCACCTCCCACCACATGGCCACAAGAGCTGGCGTGGGGAGAGGACTGTCTTCCCCCATGAAACCAAGTAAGGGCAGCAACAACTTTTCCTTCCTCCTACACTTTCCTCAGGTCTCTTCTCCACCCCTTGGAAAGGCTGGTTTTGTCAGAATTACCTCATTTGCAGGAAAGATACTTCATTGTCTGAAATCCAGAACTTTGAGGAGAAATAATAACCAACCCATCCTCTTCCAGCACCTCCAGTGGGAAAAGCTGGTGGCTTTACGACAGTTAATTGATACAAAAGCATAGTGAAGATCCAAGCAAGACGTTTTGATGGACCAAATCCTGCAGCTGAAAATATTAACAGGTATGGGTGAGGGACTGAGAGTTTGTGAGCACCCAAAGAAATCTCTTGATCTGTCCTACTAATCTGGTCAACTAACCAGCATCCTTTGGGATTCACAAGCATCCTGCACAGGACACGATAATTATCCTCCCAGATACTTTATTGTTGTAGCATAGAGGTGCAATAGTATTGAGGAAAATACTTGAGGGATGGCCAGAGACTAAGAAATAAGTTTCTGTGAGCACAAGCAATCAAGGCAATACGTTTCAGGAGACTAAGAAAATTTGCTTTAATAAAAGTGTTCTTAGACTTGATACAGTGAGTTCAAGAAAAATACTGATTTGAATTACTGGTTTTCCACATCCTACGCATTTTTCAGCATGCCTTTTTGTTTACTAAAATTATGGTGTGTTGATATTTTATCTTCCATAGGACAATGGGACTTCTAAAGTACTGCTGAAACAGCATCAAGCCATTTGCAGCTCCACCGATATCAGTCCTGACATCTGTCTTTTGCGACAGGATCAGCCCACAACAAGGAACTATAAAAATGTGTCGTAACACAACATAAACAGGTCTGCAGGATAGTCACTCTCTGTGCTCTGAAAACCCCTTGATGGTGCAGAAAGACCCCTAGACATTTCGAGACCGCAATCTTTTGTACACTAAAATGGGGATTACCATCACATTTGACAATAGACTTGGCTGAATAACCCAGTCCTCGTTTCAACCCACAGTACTTGGATCTCCAAAAGACAGCTTGCCAGATTTACATCTGTTTCCTCTATGGGGAATTTGGAGTCCTTTTCCAACCCTTTGAGCTTACTTTTCCTTCTCCTCTTGGCTTTGCTGCCAGATGATAAAGATTTAATTCATTTATTACCATTACAATCCATCTGGTTTTGAGCACACAAGTAAGCAGGGTTTTCAGAGTAGCTTCTGTTCCTAAGAGAAAATTAGTGTCTTCACCTATCCTACTCTTTTTCCCTCTCAGGCACAAAATTACACTATATTGTGGGGGCTATCCTTGCCTTCCCTATGTCCTCTAACGTGTACAGCAGCATGGACTCGGAAATGCAGCAGAGTGGCTCTTCATTCTTCAATCCAGGGTGCTCTGACATGGGAACTTTCCACTTTATCGTCAGTCATAGCTGGTTTTACGCTTTTTTTTTTTTGCTTTTTTTTTTTTTGCTTTTTAAAGCAATGTGGGGCTAGACAGCAGTCCTGAATGCTGACGTTCAATTGCCATGAAGTAGGCATAGTCCTTCAGTTCCCTTTGTTAGCCCCAGCTTCTTGTGAACCTCCTCTACAGACAATCTAGGGACAATTTATTTGCTCATACACAAAACTTGTGCTCATTATAGACATTTTTATTTTTTTTTCACGGGAACGAGAGTATTAGGACTACTAAATATATCGGCCAGATTTCATCTGGGCTGATGCATGTTGCTACTGTAAACGTTTCTTCTTCAGTGCAGGCAAAGCAGAGGCTATTACTTACTTCCCTGTGTGATGTTAAATTATATATATATATTACACCCCCAAATTGGCTGCTTTCCATTGATGTCTGAAATACCCAAAGCATTTCCCTTGCCTTCCATTTCTAAGAGCTCTGTGATCTCTGGATGAAAGCTCCTAGATATATTTCAGTTAATTATTCTTATCAAGTTAAATTCTTCAACCATCCAAAAGCTTTCACTCAACAGTTGTGGCACCTCTCTGTGTAACGTCAAATTTTCTCCAATTTCCAGTGCAGCTCCATGGCCGGTATTTCTCTAGAATAAAAGCACACAACTTTTTAAGTATTTGCAGTGGGTCTTTCTAATATTTATAATGTCTGAAATTAGAAGTCTCTGTACCCAAAGGCCAGAGTATCACAGACTGCAGTGAAATTATACTGTACTGATAAGGCACAACAGAGATTTAATTCCAGGAATTCTGATATTAGCACTGAGAAAAGTGTGTGGAAAATGCATAGTCAGATGTTTCTGATGAGGTATCAACAACACCTCACAAATACAGTCAAGCAGTCTGCATTTTCACCTTTCGATTTACATGCCCACTTCCACCACAGCCGTTGAACTTTGTGCAAGCAGTGTTGATACTGGGGGTTAAAGGTTACAACTAACAACCCAGGCACTTCTCTGACCGGGCTGCAAAAGCAATAAATAGAGTCAAAACATGAGAAAAACCTTTTCAGCCCACAGCTTACCTGCTCCAGGGGTTTGCAAGAGCTGGATTGAGGGGATAAAAGAGAACGGGAGGGACCCGGGATTGGGGCTCAGAGCTGGAAAAAGAAACAACAGTGAAAAGGTCAACGTTCAGATGATGGTATCACATCCTCCTTTCATCCCTGCAGTTCACACGAAGGCCGGGATCCTTGCTTTGCTTTACTTTGGGGAAAACTCTTGCTTTATTTGTTCATGTTGAACTGCTATCGGAGCTCAATGTCTCAGTGTTGTGTTTTAATAACATCAGTTTCCCTGGACCAGATACATATGAAGTCAGTTAGACGGTTCTATAAACAATGGATCCAAGTCACGCAACGCAACATTTCTGATTGCAAGATAACCTTTCCGAGGGCGAAGTTAGCGAGGTGAGGGGTTGGATTCCTCAGCCAGGCACGAAGGGGAACCTTCAGTGTTCAGAGCTGCTCCAGTGGGACGAGGTTCGTCTCCTCGTGTTCTGGGGGAACGATTCCCTGGTTTGTTTTTCTTCTCTCCAGTCAGCACGCTGGGTGACTTTTCTGAATTCTGGCCGCCCGGAGCATACTTTGTTGACAGTTCATTTAAGGAGATCTGCACAGAATATTTTCCTTTGAAATCAGTTGAGAAGAGGAGTTACGCTGAAGTTTTAGTGAGTGCTATATCTCTTCATTTTTACTCTGGAGTTTAAAAAAAGCGACACATGTGGGAAGATGTTTCCAAACCAAGAAACGAGAAGGTTCATTTAGCATAGTATGAGAAAGGTCAGAGAGGAAGGGAGAAGGATGGAATCAACCAGATGGAGATTTTGGAAAGGGTTTCCCTAAATCTCTTGCATATATAGTTATTTCTTAATGAAGATATTAGTGGCTAACATGTTTTTCTAAAGCAAATTAATAATCCAGGACCCCATATAGAATTTATATGAAGTTTGATATTTTTTTCTCCCCTCTCTGGAACCTAGCACAAGGCAAAAGTTCAAAAGATAAATCTGCATCTTTACCTTCACACAGCTTATGAATATATCTGGTTATTGGCACACGTGAAGAGTTCCAGCTTGCACATTTATGAATGCCAATGTGGCATCTACAGGTACACTGTGTTAGTGTGTGACACGCAGGTCATTTCTACACCTTGCTCTGAAAGATAAACTGTGCTCTGGAGATTCTTTCATGATCTGGAGATCTCTTCTGTGCTTATTACTGTATGGCTATACATGAGGTGAGTACAGAGCCACGCAGGCTTTTCTTTTCTTAGCTGTAGCAAAGTCTGCACGCAAAGCTACACAGAGCATGAGTTACTGATGTGGTTTTGCTCATGACTCAACTCCTGGTACAACAGTGTTAACTGCAGTTGCATTTGGTGAGTGTAAATCATAGCGAAAACCCTCACTGCAGTAAATTTAGCAGTTCCAAGGTGAACATGGACTTGCTTCTTCAGGTACCAGGAGCAGTCTTGTGATCATGGCACAGGGCTTTGTGCATCCTGTAGGCTGATTTACTTCCTCTGAATCAGTTCAGAGGGGACTGGATGGAGGAATTTGCTCCTGCCCATAACATCTGTGAAGATTTAGGTCTTCAGCTCAATCCTGAAGCGGAGTCTATATGCTCAGAGATAGAACTGACTTTTTTCTTTTTTTTTTTTTCCTTTCCTTTCCTTTTTTAATTTTATTTTATTATTTTTTAACAACACCTAGAAGTAATTTTTAAAAGATTACAGCCTTCATCTTCATAACTCTCATCATTTGTATGAAGTTTCCAAGGGAGAGCAACTGCAGGATTTGTACATGAAGCTGAGGCCAGACAGCAAAATTCAAGTTCTTATTCTCTTCCACCATCCTCTGAAACAGAGGCTCAGCCACTTCCACAACAAGGAGACCCTGGAGCAGATCCCTGCAATGGCTTCCCCATTCAAAGAGCAGGATTACAACGATGTGGGCTTCCAGACCCTGTCTAGCCAACAGCTTCGTGTTTGGCTGACATTTCTGGCCCTGGGAGCAACCAGCTGATTCTGCCAGGCGTGGTGACAATTGCAAAAACACATAAAAGGCTGCGCTGGTTGCAAGTGGCACATGGTTGCAAACAGTTGCAAGCTGCGTTTTGTCAGCTTCTACTTTATGTTATGGAGAAACAAGTTCATATTGCTCAACAATGAGGACTTCACAGAGCTGCCCTGGTCGCATTAGATTATCCAGATGTTCCATGCACATAGGGTCAAAACCGAGCGCAGTTCGAGCCGTGCAGACTGCCCTTGGAAACTGGGCTGCTGTATTTTAGATCAATGATTATGCTAGTAACGTTAATTACCAGCCCTTCCCTCTGTGCATATAGCTGTCTGTCTGCTTTTCTATACAGAAGGGGAGCTAACATCCCACATATGTTTGTTAAAGATTTGTTTAATTAAGCAAAAATTAATTGACATAATGAGAGTTCACTTAGAGTTTTCAGTGGCTTGCTCATGTGCATATAAAGCTGGGTTTTGGAAGAGGCTCCGGGTGAGTATCCCAGGGGTCTGGATTCAATTCTCAGCTTTGCCATAGGCTTCCTGCCTAACCCTAGGCAAATCGTGCAAGGCCAGAGGTACTGAAGAATTTAATTAATAAATGCTTATTGATTTCTTCTGTAATCAAGGCTATGGTGCCTTTCTGCCTCACTTTATCCACCTGACAAAGAAAGATAACAGGGTGTGTCTTCATGTACTGTGGCTGGAGGATTTGTTTCAAGCAAAGGCTACTTCTGAGTGTGCGTCTGGACAGCAGCGAGAGAATTCAGGTCTCGGTCTCATTTGATTTTCTGGGAACTACGGCGCTACGAATAAAAATAGCCCCTAGAAAACAGACAGTGATGTACACACCGACACTTCAGTTAGCACACACTGTATTTATTTGTTTGTTACTTAATTTTATGAGTGGATTTTTAATTTTTTTTTCTTGGAATACTTGCTGCATATTCCCCCCAGCTACAATAGTGCACTCCAACTGCAAATGTTTAACAACGGGAAGATCCCTGACCTTTTGTCCTGACCTGATATTAGCTGAATGGATTACTTTATTTTAACAAGAGGAAAAGTGATTTTTCCCACTTCCCTCTCAGTTTGAGCCTTGTGTAAGAGTCGCTGTCTCTCTGTTGAACTCTTCCTCTTTCTGTCTCTCCATTTTTCTCCTCCCTGCCTTTTGCTAAGCAAAATTGACTTTTCCACGTGACGCTATGCTCCATTGGTTTACAGTTTTATTGTTTAAAACCAGTATCCAGCATTCCCAGTAAGCATTAATTATTGCCTCAATTATGACACACAATGTTGTTTTGGGTGAAATGAAAGCCACCGTCGTTAAGAATTCATGACCAGCCCTCTCAGCAAGGAACAGTAATCTATGGGGTAGACATTTTGGAAAGATCCTTCACTCCATAAGTCATTGTATTGATTAAAAGCAAAAGGGGGTTTGCTGTGTTAAAGACAAAATATTCTGTAGCCTTTCCAAGTTAATTATTCAACCACAAAGTCGTTTTACCACCCAGGAACTGCGCTCACTTTCTTCTCGAATTCTAAAGGAAATGGCTTTTCAGTCCCTTTGCATTGGCTGTCTTGTGAGCTGGGGCAGCCAAGATGAACTACAAAAGCTCAGCGCAAAATGCCCTGCCCAGATGCAGCCCAGGAGCACCTTCATTGCCACCTGTTGCTTCCCACTTCTTCTCAAAGGCATTTGGGATGCTCTTTGGTACTCAGCGTCCATCTTGGCATGGGGTTTTCCAGGTCGCTTTCGCGTATGGGGAAACATTTCTGTGTGCTATTTTGTACTGGTGTGCTGCAGCCTCTGACAGGGCTGACAGGCTCACCCCTGTTTTGTCCCTCTAGCTGCTAGGCTAAATCAAAAAGCAGGTGCCACAGCAGGTTCCAGTCACTCTTCCCATGTCTTTTATCCCCAAAGGGCTGCAGAGAAGCGGCCGAGCTGTTCATGAGCAGGGACCTGGCCTGCTGTTCAGTCCCACTGGATTTCAAACCCTTCTTGCCAGGCTGCCCTGGTGCTGGTTCAAACACATGTCATCACATGCAATATGGACACAATACCCTCATTCCTACGGGCTCCAGGACCCAGCAGAAGAAAGCGTAGGCAGAAGATCAAACATGGAAGGAACAGAAGACAGAGGAGCTGCTGTTGCCGTCTGTGTCTGGAACAGAAAAATGAACACAAGGGAAGAGACAGGGCAGGGGGATAATTACTTTCATCCCAATTTTATTCCCACAATTCCCAACCACTTTTGAAGCCAATTTTCCTTTAATAAAATATACTATTAATGACTCAAGTAGAAGCCTTTTGTGCAAGACAATACCCAACTCTCCAGATGGAATTATTTTGTGTTCTGCACAATATACATGTATGTATATTTATATACATAAATTGAGCTATGAGCATGGCCTCCATTACCCTATTTTGCAAATCGAGTAAGTTATTTCAAAATATGTTTAACATACTTTATTTCTTTGAAACTAATTCTTTCATAGCTTTCCCCCCCTCCCAGCTCTCCCTACCCCCTAAAGAGAAACACAAGCCAAACAGCAACAAGAACTATTTCCCATCATTTCTGGAAGCCATTCATTTGCTATTTCTGTTCATCAGAGCTTCAGAGTGAAGGAATTTAAAGAGCTACTGATGCCTTTTGCTACTTGGCATATATATCCAATATTGTCTTTCAAGCAGTTTAGACACATCCTCCTTCTCTTTCTTCTTTAACAGCCTGTCAGAGAAATAGGCCTAATTAGTTTATTGTGGGTTTGTGTGTGAAGAAGTTATTGAGGGAGCGCCAAGTCAAAAAGTCAAACACAAACTGATTAATTTTCACAATGCACCCCTCTGAGGTGGGGAAGTTCTGACAAATCCACTGGGTGTTCACAGTTATCCTGTGCTCTGTGCACAGAGGCTGGGAGCCATATGGAGAGCAGAGCACTGGCGCTGTGCTCCCCGGTTCCCAAAGCTCTCGCTCCGGGCACTGGGGCTGACGTTGAACCTCGGCACTCGTCCGAAGCTCAGCCCACGAGACCTGTCTCACCCCGGTCGCTTCTTCTTCTCCACCTACCAAAGAGACACCTGGTTACAGCCCTTCTTTGGGGTCGGCTTTTTGGGTGCAGAGAGATTCTGCAAGCAGAATGTGCACAGCTTAGCAGTGTGATGTAATAATTTACTGGTTTGCAGAGAAGATTGCTAGGATTTAATGAGGCATTAAGCCAAGCATCAGTGAGTGCGCTCACCACCCTGATGGAGCACACTGGCACCAGCCAGAAGGGGCTGGGCTGGCTTCTGCAGCTCCTGGGAGCTACCTCTTCTGGTTGCTCACTTGCCATATTCCACCAGCTCTGCTGGAACTGAAAGCAGTGATTTCTCTACAAAAGGACCCTCACATTCCTTACAAGCTTCCCTGGGTTTTTGTTTGCTTGTTTTGTGTTTTAGAGGTTTGTACCTTTCATATCGGTGCTTTCTCTACTAAATCTTTGGGCTATATCTGATCCCATCTAAACAGGGCCAGTAATTTAACTTTTCTTATCTCTCTACAGACTTTCTCACAGCTCTTCCTCAGCAGCTTGAGTCAAGGTTATGCAGCTGTGTCATATCACAGCTGGGCTTTGCTCCTTGGTGCACAGGCAGCTCTACCCGGAGGGGTTTTACAGAGGGCGGCTACAGCAGTTGTTTGGGAAGGTCAAAAGGAAATGACTGGCCAAGCTGGAGCTGCAGTCTGGCAGGAGACTGGGCTAGATTGGTGGCTTTAAACTCAATGAAACTCCCAGGAAAAAAAAAAAAAAAAGTTCATGAGCCACAGTGGTTCCCACTTCCAACCAAATACAAATTAGGCTGACCTTTAAGGGTTTGCTTAGTGATTTGTAACTCTGCCCGTTGCATTTGCTTGCTTTCTCAGATGCCAGAGAATATCAGGAGGGAGGAAGGTTTATTTCCCCCAATGGTTTTGTGGAACGCCTTGTAATGCCTTTCAGACCAGCAGTTGTTCCCCTGACCTTAAGTTGAGAAACTCTGTCCTGACTGATCTCCAAAGGCCCCTTCCAGCACTATGTTCTTTAGTTCTAGAAATTCAGAACCTCTCAAATTTCTATTGCTCTTTCGCTGCCATCAGCTACATGTCTTCAGGCTCTCTGGACCATCTTTTGTCACCTATTATGCTAGCTGGATAGCAGCAGTAGAACAGAATATTTGTCCAAAAGGGAATTATTGCTCCTGCCACAAGAGGTTATTTGAAGCCATAGCTGCTACAGGGGTGCATGTGATAGCACTGCAGCCTTGGAAGACACCTTGATTTTTCTTACTCAAAGCTGGTTCCAAGTTATCAGCAGATAGGTCTGACTGCATACAAGGAACTTGTGTTGGATGCAAGACCAGATCTACCACAAAAAAAAAAAAAAAAAAAAAAAAGCAAACAAAAAAACTCAAATCCCACTCCTATGAACCGTAGATTGTTTCAATAAAACTTTATCTTTACTTCAGTCATTTCCTCAGTTCCAGCATTTTTGACAGTTGTGTGCTTCAAGCATCAACGAAACAGATACTGAAGCAACACTAAGAAGGCATCACAACACACCCACTTCTCCCAGCAGCTCCTCTGAGTCAGTCTCACCTTTCTTTGGTGCATTATACGTAAATGTGTATCAGAGCAAGAGATCAGGAGGTGGGAGGAAGAGTTGTTTCTGTGGTCAAAGGGACTGACACCTCTAGCTTTTGAGGTCACCTACCTGAAGCTGTGGAGCCCACCCTGTGTTTCCAAAGTGTCCATCAACACACTGGTCTGGCAGTGACCACAGCACTCTGCACTGGCTTAGCTTTAAACCTCTATGAACTGGGTAAGATTTGCAAGAGTTGGTTTTTGTGGTAGGGCACTGTGCCGCGGCCATCAGCCTCATTTGGATTCAAACAACATTATGAGACTCAAGGGGTTTATCTGAAATATGAAAACACCATAAATATTCATTTTGAGAAAATCCTGCTCAGACAGGGAGTGTAGAGCAGCCTGATTTGTATCCTGCTAATACCATCCGGCTGCGAGTGGGCTGGGGGACCCCAATACTGCATGTTTGTCAGGCCCATATCAGATCCATGTGGCTAGCTTGACGTCCTCCTGCTGTCAGCAATCTCGTGGTCCCCCAGGGAACTGTGGGCTTGCACCGAGCAGCTCAACGGTGACTTGCCATTCAGCTCACAGCAAGAAAACACAGTTCCCATGCGTCTCACGTATGCTGGCTGAAATGTGTTGCATATGGGTGTGAGGCAGGCAGGATAGAGATACATAACGTTGGACTGATTTAGTAGAAATGAAAATAAGTAGACATATGTTAAGCACATTAAAAGTACTGATGCATATTGTGCCCCTGCTTACTGTTACTGGGTAATTATGTTTTTGGGTTGTTTTTTGGTTGTTTTTTTATTATTTTTTTGAAGCGGTCTGTGTCACAAGGAAGATCAATTTGTAGCAGACCCTCCCTCCATGCCCACACATGGCTTCACAGAGAAGGGCAGATTTTAGAAAGAGTTAAATTCTACTCAATGTTCAAGATAATGACCCTAATGACTAGAATCCAGGTCCTGCATCAGAGGGGGGCTTCTGCTTGTGTTTTCCCTGAATGTAATGCTGGATCTGATCCCCCTCGTCTGTGCCTCAGCATCAGTGACCCACAGTGCCTCAGCAGGCCCAGACATCTTCAGAGGAGGACAGGCAGCAGCCACCTTAATCCAATTTCTTCTAAGTATGTAATTAGGGCTGTACATCTGGGATCACTTTTTCTCCCCTTCAAAAGTTAAAAAGCTTTATGAACTAGAGGCAGGAAGGAGGGTTTGATCCAGCTTTGGGTGTTGAAAAATTCCTCTCATCTCAGCTCAGCAGTACGAGGCTCCAGAGGCTTGTACTCGCCATTTGCTGGCCCTGGGGGAAACTGAAAGATTGTGCGGTTGTCCTAGGACTGTCTCACTAAAACAGTCCCTTTGCTGTTTTTGCACAGGCTTCTTGTTTTTCCCCAGTACTCTCTTCTGGCCACCTTTTGCTGGGGTGGGACTCCATGAGGTGAGCAAACGCTCACCTGAGTGTCACCAGGCTCTGGGGCTCTGAAGGTCGCAGGCACTGGTGCTTGAACATACATGCTTTACAGGAGACATTCCCTTGCAGTGTTTTGTACAATGAGTGACCGACCTCCTTGCCATCAAAATGGGTCCCCACTGGATGTCCACCTATGGCAAGGTTCAAAAGGGGCTGGATATTTTCAGAGATTATCTAAAGTATAATACCTAATGCTGAATGCATTACAGAAAGGCTGTCCAGCCCCTTGCTTTGAGGGAGGACTTGTTTGGCCTGGTCCAAACAGACAGCTTGTAACCTGAGAGTTTGTAATCATTGCACGTTTCTACCTCTTTGCTGAAATTCATCCAGATAAGCAGTTATCTGGCACTAGTGAAGGGATGGAGGAAAGAGGTGAAGAAGAAGGACCGGGGAATGACTAAGAAGGACTGCAACATGGACGCACTGTCGACGAAGGAACTTATGTGATCCAAGAGGTTTCCCATTTTCATCCCAGACTTTTGTACAGGCCCTTTCCAGTGGAACAATGCTGAATCGACTGTTTGCATGGCTGAGTGTCAGCTGGGAGGCTGGAAGCTCCTCAGGCAAAACAAGTGGGGGTGAGGACGTCTGACTACACAGTCTGATATGTGGAAGGAATACGTGCTACTGCTTCCCACTTCTCAGTATACTTCAGGCCTTAAACACACCATTTACAACCAACAGGCAGGAGAGCACCTCAGGAAGGCAGAAACCAGACAGTGCCTGCTCGAAGGTGCTGCCTTATTGATGGTACAGAGGCCAGACAGGGTCTACTGAGGGCTCTATGAGGCTTGGCCCAGCTCCTGTGGTGACTCTTGCACTGAGGCCTGGCACACTCACTAGGCTCTGGGGTGGAGGCTGGTGTGACCACTGCCTCCACCACCACATGCTCATCATTTGTTCTCTGTTGGCTCCAAATCAGCTGGCAAACTCAGCCACACTCAATTTTTAAAAGATGACCACGCAGAGGAAAAAATCTTTCAGACCCCTCCTTAGGCCTTGCTTCACCAGATTGACAGGGCCTGTGTCGGCCTATGCAGAGGCAAAAAAATGCACTCCTTTAACTGCAGTTATTGAGCCAAGCCCTCAACTGGTGTGACTGCGTTTTCAATGGAGAAGTGCTAATTTACAGTAGTCTTGTGTCTGGTCTTCTGCTGGGGAGCAATCCAATGTGAAGAGAATAAGGATCACAGGGGAGTAACCTCAGCTTTTCCTTTAATATAAACCATAGAAGAATAAAGTAGGCAATCAATGTTGATCAGAGAAGTGTACTCTGTAAGAATATGCCCTTCAATCACGATAAAGTCAATATCATTGTGAGGAAGAAACCTGGGAGAATGGAAGGAATTTCAACAATCCCAGATTAATATAATTAATCCCAGATAATATAATTAATGTTATATTAATAATATTATTAATAATAACAATGATAATGATTTGGAACAGAAAAAATATACTTTCCTTTTTGAAAGTAAAATTGGTGATTTTTTTTAATGTGTATTGTTGCTTATATTAGAAAATAATCAAAAAATTAAAAATCCAGGATCAGCAGCAAGTATTTCAGTGAATCCAAAATATTTTTCTGCAGAATTTCTTTTTGTAGAGAACTTCACCTTGGGAGGTTCGCTCTGATTTGGAGCAGAACCAAATTCCTGAATTTTGAACTCCTTCACAAAGTGAATGTTTCATCCCCTCCACAGACCTGTGAGTCAGAAAACTCAGACTTCTTGTAGAAGAAAGGTGAATACTGCCCGCTCCTTGCTCACCATTTTCTAGCCTTCCCAAAGGCTAAAGATGTCTGCCTTAGGTTTTGTTTGAGACTCAACAACCTCAGTCCCAAAGAAGTTAGAAAGAAACTTGTCTGAGCAACTTACACTTGCCCACTTAAAAAATAAATAAATTCAAATGCACTAAGCAAAGGATTGCAGAATCAGATTTAGAGATAGACCCTGAAGAAACTTATTTGCAGATGGGCTTAAACTGTGGATAATAATACTGACTCACCATTATGAACTTCTTTGAGGTCTAGGGATAAAAGGGCTTATGTTAGTACTAGGTATTATTACATTTTATTGTTAATTTCAAAAGCTAGAGAATGAATAACAAGCAGAAGAAGAAAAAAAAAAAAAAAAAGTATCTTTCAGTAA
The DNA here is from genome assembly GCF_963932015.1 of Anas acuta. Lineage (NCBI taxonomy): Eukaryota > Metazoa > Chordata > Aves > Anseriformes > Anatidae > Anas > Anas acuta. The sequence goes on along the minus strand of NC_088983.1, from coordinate 52,281,106 downwards.
AATTAAGGACTTAACTTGATAAGAGATCTCAAATGTCAACACTATGGTATTATGAATGCTTCTTCAGCCCTTCGTACCTTGCTGGCCTTTTCTAGACCTCTTCAGTATGGAATGGGTCCAAAAACTGCAGGAACTTGGACTTGAAAATTCATAGGGATTTTCACAGCCTATTTTCTCTGCTCTAGGTGTTGTCATGCATGATTCTGTCGCTTGTCATGATGTCAGAGAGAACCCCACACACACCTTCACACACACGCTTTTCCTCCCATACATGCTTTTGCCATAACAGGTAGCACATAAAGCACAAAAGCAGGAGAAAAAAGAAAGTATTGGGAAATCAACATCTGGTTTGGATAATTCTTCCTATTTAATTTTTTTACTTAGAGAATTCCCATTAGTATCGAATAATTGAATTCAGTTATTCACAGCTAAAATCTTGGTAGCACCATTCCTCTGGTTTCTTGTGGTGGATCGTCACACCTAGGCTCCTAAAGCCTCTCAGAGGATTTACGTTCTGGGTAAAACACAGCAAAAGGCATCTATCTCCCTCTTCCTCTCTACCCTCCTTCCCATAGGCATACACAAAAAATTGCTGCTTTCCCTTCTCCCCCTCCTCTCCTTTATTATGAGACGTTGAACTTCTAACAAATACATCTCACTTCACAAAAAAGCAGTGTAATTAGCCTTGCTTTTTTTGGCCTGCATGTGTGTGGTAAAATGTCTAGTAATAGTTGGCAAGTCTTCTGCAGGGAATGAGATTCCCATGGTTAGATCTAAAGCCCAAATACTTGGAACAAATTAACACCAGCCAAGAAAGTGAGGTTAATTACTGGAACACTTGGAAGAGGAGGTCTCCCTAGTCTGGAAAAATGCAATACACTATCTGCATGTATGGTATGTGGCCAAGCAGGATCCCTTCTTCTCTTTCTCTCATTTTCTCTCTCTTGCTTTGTCTCTTTCTTCGTTCCTTTTGTGTCACAACTACAGACAAATGTCAGAGCCACCGACAGCAGAGAATTCATCTCCCTCCGACCTGTTCTTATATCAGGCCAGTGCCACCAATGGCCCTGGAAGCTACTCAAAGCTGAGAAACAAGGCCATCGGGGGCTGGCTCTCCTTCTGTCTATGTTTTCTCATTAGTGGTTTTGCGTTGTTGAAAGGCATCTTCATTGGAGGCCCAGTATTCCAGCAACATGCTGCTTTAATCTGGGGTGGGCACTGAGGCTTTCAAAAACACAGCATACAGCCCAACAGGAGAACAGTCATCTTCCCTAATATGCTCTTTGGAGAGCAAATCTGTAAATCCTGTAGGCCCCTAAACATCTGCCTTTGGTAATGTTTTAATAGGGAAAATTTGCCTAGTAACCACATTGCCGTTGACCTTTGATGCGTGAGGAATGTACACATCCTCATGTCCTGGTGGGGGCCGCATGTGTGAAAACCTGTGAAATCAAGGTAGCAAAATCAGATAGGTGGAAGCTCTGTACTCCCCTTCGGTTACCTGTGCACCTTTAGGAAGGCTCCCTCGTGTGTTTGCATTATTCATGACACAGCCCTCCATGGCATAAGGACGCCGCTTTTCTCCATGGGATCACTGCCTCGCTCTGTGCTCAGGATGGATGCTGTTCGCTACAGGAACAGCTATTCAAGATTTTGGTTTCTCTTCATTGTTCATTTTGTGACCTCAAGCCTTACTGACTGAGCACTATTCAAACCCTGCTCTGAAAACAACATCATTTTGTTTTCTCATGGGCTTTTCTATAGCGCTCATGACAATAGTATCAAAGTGTCTCATAAAGATTAATTCATCTATTTTTGCTACGGCCCCAGGAGGCAAGCTGGTATTTTCTCCATTCTCTAAATGCTGAACTGGAAGCATAAGCCCTGTCTATACAGCCATGGCTGCAGCTTGTGGCGAGGCTGAAGTGTCCTCTACAGCCCCTCGGTCGCTTCAAGCAGCGCCTGCGTGGTCTGTCAGGCTACATCTGGCTTCAGCGTGTGCACTGCCCGACCCCCTGACCATGCTTGGGAGCTTACAAAATCGAATCTAGTCTTGTAGGCAGACTCGGGACCTTTGACAGGATAGACGTAGCCACATGCTCAACAGTGTGTCTACAAGATCTGCGATAGGGATTAATTTTGAGACCTGTCATTGAGATTTCTAGGCCTTGATTTTCCCTCCTGCCTGTCATTAGCCAGCACTGCAGCTGTTCAGAGCAGAGCTCCTGCCAACCTCAGCCCCAGCTGAGACCCTAAGGTCCTACATTGGGTCCCCATAAAAGAAAACCCTCCTTCTTGCACCTCCCTCCACTCGCCATCACCTGCAGCAAATGCAGCAGGAGGCCTGGGACCTGCAGCCTCCCAGTTTTGGCAGAGCACAGCAGGAGGTCTGTGGGAAGGAGGGTTCGAGCACAGAACAATTTCTGCACAAAAGGGGGGAATAAATATTGTGCAGGAAGCTCTAATCCAGGTATTTCTTGACTTTTGAATGATCAACTTGAAAACCCTGGAAATGGTCACTTAATGCAGGGGACCTGGATGTCTAATTAATCTTAATTTATGCTTTAAGGTAAAGTTACATGATAGCATAGGCAAACCATGTGTGACATCCTGTAGGTATCCACACAGCTTGCCATCATGATGGCAAGCTTTCTTCTGAAGCTTTCTTCTCTTTTCTACTGCAGGCAGCTCTGCTAAGAGTTAAGCTGACAGAAGCAACAGATCCTTTCCACGTGGTCTTTCTCAGTCTTATAACTTGGCCAAATGTGGGTAGTTTTTCACAGGGACAGACAAGGCACATCCTCAACACAAAAGGCACCTCTTCTGCCAAATGTTCGATTCCACTTCCAAAGCACAGGGGTTCTAGGGTTTTCTAAATAAAAGGTTGTAAAAAAATAAAATAAAATAATAATGCAGCAAGGCAAACAATGTATTTTTTCCAGGCTTCTTCTCAGAAACACTATGTCATTTTGGCTGAAATTTCAGTAAATGATTCAGTTTGAGGAAGACAACCTGTATGTAAAATTTTGGCCCAAACAGTGGAAGCTGTCAAGGTTATAAACAAGTGAAAGAGGGGCTCTGTAACGTGAATGTCAGTCAAAATTAGCAATAAGCAGTGTCCCAGCTCTGTCTGTTGCTATATATGTGTGCACTCGCACATTTTCTGCATGGGCTGATATATCAAGCTGACTTTGAAAGCCGCTCTGGGAGTCCTGCCTTGGGAAACAGACCCACGCTGGCTGCTCACTGTGCCACTTAGAAAAGAATATTGGAAAAGGGACAGGGAGAGGAGAAAAATATGCTGTAGTGACAACAAATTAATTAGTGCAGTCCATATAGCCCAGAGGGGCTCTATTCTGCCCACCCAGCCTCCAGGGCTCTCTAGATCCTTAGAACAAGGGGTCAAGCAGAAAAGAGGATTGCAGAGCTGAAAGCAATGAATTTATCTAGCCCAACCCTCACATCCAAGATGGGATTAAAGTGACCTACTCCTGACCAGTTGCCAAACCAAACTTTTTCTGATAACATTTCAAGAAGGGGACTCCCCAGTCCCACCAGTGCTTAACTGGAAGTGCTTCGATAGCTTCACTCAGTTTCTATTAGCTCATTTGCCACAAGATGAACACATTATTTCTACTTCAGCCCAGAGTATCAGGGAGTAGAAAAGATCACTGCCTTTTCCTGAGCAAGCTTTACATACCAGAGGACTTCCACACTGTCCTCCCTTTTCTCTCTCGTCTGGTAGACACACACATGCAATTCCTTTATTCTTTCCCCAGCGGTTGTGTTTTCTAGCTCTTGTTATTCTGGGCTCTCTTCACGACATCTTTCCTGAAGTGCAATACCTAAAATCTGAGAGTCTTCCAAATAAAAATCCAAAGTCATATCTAAGCAGCCCATCTGCTTACAGCACATCAGTGTCTCTCACTTAATGGTGTGTAAGGAAACCGCGTAATTTCTGCTGAGGAACCCCAACTCAGACAGAGACAGGAGACTAATTTATATCTGATTTAGTATAGCACTTAGGAAGACAGAGAACAAGGTGAAACCTCATGTCTGTAAGCCTTACCAAGACTTCTCCAGTACTCTGCCCACAAAAGCAGAGTACAGCAGGGTAATTACCTTGCATAAAACATTCATTCTGCTGCATTGCAAAATCTGTTTGGTGGTGGGGTTTTTTGTTGTTGTTGTTGTGCAACTGCATCATGTTGTTAACTCATGATCCTGGTCTTTTCTTTCTTTTTTTTTTTTTTAACAGTTTCGTGCTATCTTCAACCAGGTCATACTTTTAGGTTCATATGGGAGGATATCTGAAAGCCACCCTGCAGCCAATATTTATCACAATGACACGTTTTATTTGTATCCACTGGACCAGTTACCATATTCAAAAGAGAAATCTATTCTAGATTCATTTATCTGAAACTCCCTAGACAGAATTAGGACTTTTTTTTCTCATGGTAATATATGGTGGAGTATGCACCCCTTCTTATCAGAAATATGTCCATAGGGGGGATCCAGTACCCGCCGTTCCTGTTCTCTGAAGGAAATGTAAAACACTTTAAAATTGAATTTATCTTGTTAACATTTGCATAGCACATACACACAATCACATACGCAGCGGATGCTCTCTGCCTCTGTGATGCCCAGAATCTCCTATATGTATAGACATGAACATATGAGTAGTTTCCTATTAAAGAAAAGAAAGGTTCTGAACCCTGCTGGGTTTAGTGAATCCACCACGCATTTCTGGAGGTTTGCAAGACTTCAGATCAGCAAACCACAGCGTGTGCCACTTGTGCATATCTGTGAAACAACGGGAGAGGGAGGCAGGCACAACACTAACATAAACATGGCCATTTACCAGAGCCTGTTTTCCACCTTTTTTAGACTCCTGCAGCACGTGCTGAGGAAGGTGCTGGCCACACAACAGAAATCAGCATCAGCATGTACTCTTTACATTGCTGTCTGCCTTGTGTTCTCTGGAAAGAGAACGGTGATACGAATGTGCCCAGACTTGCAATTGCTGCCCATGGAGGCAGTGATCCCCGGGCCCTGGCATGCTCAGGGGCTGCAGGTTCAGGCACATCCCTGCAGGAGGGGAAGTATGTTTCCTTCCTGGCTTTTGAATCATAAAATCAGAAGTCATCACGGGTGATCTGCACGGCTGGATGTGTGCTCATGGCTTGTCCTGCATTTGGGAGGGGTGAGATACCCCCAGCCAAGCCATGAGCGAGATCTCTAGCAGTTTTTGGGTGACTGGGATAATAATTTGGATCACTGGGAGAAACATGCTAGAAGCCAAGCAGAATGTCTCCCCAGCTCTTGGAACTATTTCCTTCCCCTCCTCACCAGTAGAGCTCAGCAGCCTGAAGGCCTGGCTGAAGGCACTGCTGCTGTTCAGATGTCACAGCTATCACAGAAAAGGTTCTCCCTTTCTCCCAGCTGACTGTATGTCAGATGGAAGGAAAATTTGGCAGCCCAGCATGTGTCCCAGGCTTTTCTCCCAGCCTTGCCCTTGAACGTGGTCCTAGGGCAAGTCACCTCCCTTTGTTCACCGTCAAAGTGAGGGCAGGAGTAAGGGCCATGGGGCTGTGAAAGTAAGCTTACAAAGGCATGGAGAGACCTTCAGATGAAAAGTGCTTTAAGAGTGTAAAGCACTCTGATATTAGTATTACTCCATAGCACTTAGGAGAGGGTAGTGCGTACAATAAATGCATATTGCAAAATAGGTTGTATTTCCTTTAAAAAGCCATTCCACCCCATTCTCCTAGGTGTTGCTCAAAGCAAATATAATTTTATTGCTGACAGTTTAGAAGAGCTGAGACTGTTATTGCAGGGCTGGTGTGAGGCAGCTGTACTTGGCTCCTTTTATCACTTGCATATGGAGAAATGTTTGTTACTAAACTCCCTCAAGTCCAGCTCTGTTTCTCTGCACCCCAGCTCCCAGCTTTGAGCAGCAGAGTCTCCCTGCATCGGTGGCATATGAAGAGCAGGACAGGTATCCTTAGCTCAGGCAGATGAAGGTTTTGATATCTGTTCTTGGATTGAACTTGTATCTTCCTGGATGAAGACGTAAAAACAGTTTCCTGGCTGAGCTCCCTGTGTGTAAGATACAAAATGCCCGCAGCATTCCCAGAGATGCTACACCACATTAGGTGGCCTGGATCCTGGCTCTGTTTGGAGCCCCTGATCCCGATGCTCCTCCCTTCATAAGATTTGGCAAAACTAAAAAGAAAAAAAAAATTAATTTGGCCTTTGGTACACCTGTGAGTGACCCTTCTTTTGATAATTTTTTGCGAATTCCACAAACCTTCTGGGAGCCCGCAAACATCTTTTCTTAATAATTGCATTACATCCTAAGACGCAATATGCTTTAGTACCAATTTGATCTTCATTCAAGACGTCAGATGTAGCTTTTCAAAGACACTTTAGTTAAGCCCCGTAATCTCTCTGGCAGGCCAGTTGGTACTGTTATCCTCTGCAGAAGAGGGACCCAAGGTGCAGAAAGATGAAGTAACTTGCCCACAGCCAAGCAATATATCAGACACAGAGCTGCAAACAGAGTCCAAGAAGCCCAGCTCCCAATCTTAAGCGTTAACCACTAGACTATGATCTGTACAATATCAGAAAGAGCAGGAAGGATGGAGAGGCAGCTACATAACATGAGGAATTCATTCTGCTGGGTGGATATGGCAGAGGCAGAGGAGCAAAGTCCTAGACAGCACGGGCTCTGTGATGATTGCTGCCTTACTGTTTGTGGGCAGCAGAGTGTGTCTCCCATTCCTACATCTGCCCTGGACTAAATCTCATTGATCCACTCACTCTCTTCCAGTTTTCCTGTCTCCCCTTCTCTTCCATAACCTCTCCAGATGTCTGTCTTTTCAGATCTTCAAAAAGGAGGACTCTTTCACCCAGTTACCACTTCTTGTAACTTAGTTTTGGGGAAAAGCCCTAAAATGCCTGTGGCTCTTCAGCTGCTGAGAGCAACAGGGTTCATCTGGAAGTGTGGCAGTCCCCAGGAAGCCAAGTTCTTAACCACTGTGATTTAAATCCCAGCAACAGTCCCCGTTGAATTTACCATGTAGTGCAGTATTATAAAATTATAATACTGTGCTTTGCAAAGGTGCAATCCTGTATCTTGCACCTTTGAGAGCTGGTTTGTACAGGGAATTTGTATCAGAACTTCATTCCTGGTGCAAAGAAATCTAGCCAGTGTCACCAGTTTTCCACTCTGAAGAAATCTCAGGAGGGTTTGCAGAAGCTACATATTGCTGTATTTACAAGTTTCTGGCAATTCATAGGGAGGCTTATGGCAAAGAGAAGAAAGCTGGTGGACACTTTGGCACGAGGAGGAGAACACATTGCATAGTCTTTTCAAGAGAAGACTCCCAGATCTGTTTCCAGGAGCAGAAGCCAGACTGCCACCAAGCACGTGAAATGAGAATGCTAGAGAGGTGGCTGGTAAAAGTGAAAAATGGTTGCAAACTGTAAATCTGAATGAACAGATCTCTGCAGCCTTGGATAAACACTGAGGTATATCAGAATCAAAATCCTTACTGAGCCAGGCACTGCTACCAGGGCTAGTAAATCCAACAGGTAGAAACCTGGGGAAACAAGTGAGTCTGTGTTCCGTATGTTGAGTGAAAAATACTGTGCTAAATCCACCAATATTTTTCATCAATCCAAGTCCTGATATGAAGCATTAGGAAAAGGTACACAAAAGGAAAGTTTCAAAGGTATTGAAGGAGAAAAGTCTCTCTTTACAAGAAAAACACATATTTTCTCACAAAAAAAATAATATTACAAGCAATACTAATTTTAGTAAACTGTGCCATAAAAGATAGCAGTGCCTAGAACTCATGCAGGACATTTCTCCTGTAAAACAAGACTACCAATATCATAGAGAAGGACAAGACAGTTTGTCGAAAAGCCTCGCTGATGCATTTATTTGCCTTACTAGTCCTGCAGCAGGGACTTTTGCTGGCCACCCCTCTGAGCACTGGTGGTCCAGCAGAACATGTCCCCAGCTCACTGCTGCCAGCAGGGACCGGCATGGCAAAGCAGCGTGGTGGGCCAGCAGTTCGAGAGTTAACAGACAGTGGTGTCTCCAGTGGCTCCAGGATGCTTTAGGGAATGAGTTCCAGGACTGAATAGTTTTGGTGGTGCTGTTTCTAATGGAGATATTGCAGTGACGCCATTTATCAATGGTTTTTATTTCCCAGGAGGGGTTGTGAGGGAGGGGGGGGGCATAAGCTGTATATGGCTGCGAAGTGCCTGTACACTACCGTGGATTGAGGTGGTCAGAGATCCTGCTGCCTGCTGAGTTAAATGGAGTCTTCGATAATAGGAAAGTGAAGTTTGGCCACCTGGTATTCATCAGTCCTCTTTCCATTTCACGAGTGTCCATTAGAAACCTATATGCATGATCCCTGCCTTTCGATTGTTAGAAAAATTAGCTGTTAACCATCAGGAAATGACCTGCTTCCCCGGCACAGTCACTCAGACCCATTACAGGCCCTGTTCTAAGTCCTCTTCTTATTGAACACAGTTTACAAGAGGTTCGCCATAATCCCTTTAAAATTAGATTTTTGTCCTTTTTTTAAGCCATTCAGATCGTTACTTACATAAAATCTTTTTTTTCTCTGGTTGCAGGGAGAACAAGAAGCTGACACCAGGGTTGGCAACGCGGCATCGTGCAGAGCCGCAGGAGGGCTGGCTGGAGGCTGGACAGGGGTGCACAGTGGGTTCTCATCAGACTTACAAAGAGCGTTTCTCACACACGGCACGATGTTTCTGGAGGCAGTCAGAAGGTGTCAGAGAGACATTCAGGGCAGGACAGCCCCGTGACCCCAGCTGTGGCAAAGCTACAGCACTTCTTTGGCCTCCTTGAGGCAGAGCCCATACACCCGGGGCAGGTACCTGGCTACCAACCCAGCTTCCAGCGTCTCTAGCCAAAACTGTTAGATGTCCAAGAAATCTTCACTGGAGAATTGAAAGAGATGGAGCTGCAGCCCTGTGGCTAAGCAAGGATTTAAATCCACAGTAGGCAGGCGCTTCGCCGCCAGGCTTACTGAAAAAGTGTGGCTGTTTTTCTCTTTGTAGGGGAAAGAGGAAGAGGGAAAAGGTAGACAAGGGTTTTGGAAAAAATATTTGTGTGGCCTACTTTCCATTCAGCTGTGCAACAACAAAACACATTTTCAAAGCCCTGAAACATTTTGGTTTCAGGAAATGCTTTCAGTTTGGGCAGTTTACAATTTTTCCTGTCTAGTTCTCACCAAGAGCACCTCCCAGTCCTTCTCCCAGGCAGGTATTTTGTCCCCGGGTGTCCCTGTGCAAAACTGCACGTACCGGTGGCCCTGGGGAACCAGAGAATATAGCCATATGGACTCATTATGGGGTATATATCCCAAACATATGTGCTTGTCTTCACACATAAAAAAAACACGCATTGATTGGTCTTGGACCTCTTCTCAAACACTGTGGGGAAAGCAGGTTTAGTGATTTCAGGAGCTTGAGATGGAGCCCTGCACAGAGGCCAGGATTAGCGAAAAGGAAGGGATAGGGCAGCTGGGAAACATCGGTCCTGCAGGGGTGTCAGAAAGATGCAGTTGTGCTCCAAGTTACACACAGATGCAGAGCCCTCATAGTTGTCCACAACCCAGGGGAAGAGTATGTTGCCCGTGAGACGCTGGAACAGAGGCACTGCTTTCATTTTAAAGGAAACGTAGAAAATCCCCAAATGGAAAGTGTCTGTTCAGAGCAGGCTAGGTCTGCCACCCTCCTCTATCTAGTCATTGCCCTTCTGAAACTCATTTACTGTGAATTACGCCAGAAAACGTCGTCCCAGCAGCAGACCAGCAGAAGCCAGGGTGGAAAAAAAATAGCTGAATTTCAAACTATAATTAAAGGATGCTGAAGGCAACACTTCAACAGTCAGATGTATCAGGCACTGGAAAGTCTCTCAGGAGAAGCAGTGGAAAGAGTATTGCTTCAATCACAGCGACAAAGCACTAAGAAATGCACACTAAGCAGAAATTTTGCCTTAGCTAGTGTTGGTTATCAAACGACAGGAAGCTGGTTCTCACGCCAGTGAAAGCAGGCATCTTGTGGCAGAGGGAAACCCATTCCCCACAAAAAGCCAGGCCCCCGTGTAGGCTCTGGTACTGCAAGAAGAGATGAGGACCCACCCTACTATTCAGAGAGAGATATAGGTGACGCTGGGGTGATGCTCAGCACCCACCAGCTGCTCAGCTCCCATGCTCTTCCCATGCTGACTTAGACAAGTCTGGCCTCCCATTTTCAGCTGTATTTTTTTTTTTTTCCCTGAGTAAATTTAATCAGGAGTTTGCTCTCATCCCTAACTCACTTCATGTGAACTTAATTTCCAGCTCTGATAGTTATTTTTAAAAAGGGATTTTTTTTTTTTTTTTTTTTTTTTTTAATGCAGTGGGGTTTGAGGATGAAGGGAGGAGGAGGGCAAATTCAATTAACTTTCTTTCCAGTGTTTCCATATTTCTCGGGTGTAAGAGCAAGGCCACTTCAGGCATTAGAGAAGTTGTTTAGATTTGGACTCTACCTTGCCTGTCAGATCATGTAACCAGGCTTTTGGATTTTTGGACCTTGTCCAGGAGGGAGAATGGTTCCTTCACTCCACCGGTCCTTAGCAATGCCCTTCAGAACACCCAGCTGCAGGATGGTTTCACAGTATTCCTACAGCCAACATGCATGGGAAGATGTAATAGCCTGAGGTTGCTAGTAGGTATTAAGAAAACAAGAATACAAGGATGTGTAGACTTAGGTTTTCAAGCTTAAAAATAGAAAGGATCATGGAAAATGAATGGCTCTAATGGAAAATGAGCTCTTGTCCCATAGTTCTCAGGGCAGGGTTGCCCTTCAGGTTTTGGGATTTGTTTCTGCTTTAATGTCAAAAGGCATATCTACCTACTCTTAGTCTTGCTGCTCAAGAGGAAGGAAGAGGAAGAGTCACTGAGGGTAAAAGAATGATTTAAAATAAAAAATGTGCAGGGTTTTTTGTTTGTTTGTTTGTTTGTTTGTTGAATTTGGAAGGTCTTTTAGTTAAAAAAAAAATAGTCATTTCAAATAAAGTTGTTGTGACTCAAAGCTATTATATGTTGATTTGAATCAAAGTTCTAGCTGCAATTTTCAGCAAAATAAAAATGATTCATTTTGTAGCCTTTCACTTTTTTTTTTTTTTTTTTTTTTTTTTTTGTAAGGAAACAAAGCAAGTAAACTAAATATTTTTGGTAAATGTTCTTGAAGAACATGAATTTGCATCCAATTACCTAGCTGACCAAAGGCATGAATTCCTAATGAATATTTTCTGTGATTACCAATTTAACCGTCTCTTCTTTGGCAGAGGTGAACTTCTTTGTATGTGGTCCAGGAGACAGAAGTCAGAGTATGACCTACTTCCATTGCATTTGCTTAATTAATCCTGAGCGGCTTTCTAATGCATATTCTGTTCATCAACGTATCTGAATCCTTTCCCTAGCAGAGAATCAAAAGTGAAAACATGATGAAAGCATACTAATAAATCATACTAAAGCATACTAATAAATCATACTAATGAGACATGCCTCAATAATTTGGTGGAAATCCTTAGAAAATCTGCATAAGTTCCAATGAGTGTATGCCTTGTAAAATATAGTTTAGTATGTGTTTTTTTTGTATATTTTTCTATCTTCTTATCTATCAGAAGGATGTTCATTGGTCCCTGATGATCCAAACTTCACTCCTTTAAAAAAGTTTTTTTTTTTTTTTGACTGCTGGCAATTTTAAATGATGTCTCTTTCCTATGCCAATCGCTAGTGGTGAGGAGACCAATAAGAGATTCACAGGACCTATGTGAGCAGCTGGCTTCAGCCCTCATGTCCTTCAAGACCCAGCCACAAGGGTCTCCTCTCTTTCCTCTCAACTGCTCCAGTTGATTCACTTCTGTTTTTCAGTCAATCTGGCAGAAGTCTTTTTTTTCTGAGAAAGAAATGGAAGATGAGCACCCAGGCCATCTGTGAAAATGATGTGGACACAGTGCAAGAAGCACAAGCTGTAGGAGCAATCCCATCAAACCATGAAAATGCCCCAGGATATTATGTGAATTCGATTTTTGTCCCCCAAATTATCTCTTAAAAGCTCTTAAAAGGCCTTTCCAGTTCTCATACATACTGCCACTTTGGGAAGCTGCTGTTGGTTATCTGCATAGTAGGCACCTGAGAGGTAGGACCATTTCAGTAGTGTAGCCATAGATACATATTAGAGCAGATTATTACTGTTTCTGGAACAGCATGAGCAGATACATCCCTAACACAAGAAACTAGGCTAGATAAGAAGCTGGAGAATGAAGGATTACAGGATGAGTCTGAGATATTTGGAATAACAGATGTGTGAGAGAAACAAAACAAAACAAACAAACAAACAAATAAACAAAAACAATAGAAACAGACCAAAATTGCTGGAAAAAATGTTGAAAGTATCCACTGGAGCTATACATGAAATACTTGAATTCTCCAAGCTTAAATAGACACCAACTATCCAAATGAACTACTTTTCTTGCAGAAATTACCGTAACACCCAGTAATGTCCAGTGTCTTTTCTTCTGCTTACCCAGAAATCTGTTTGTCAGGGAGTGCCAACGATCTACTTCCCTCACCTTGAGCTGCCTAAACAGTGTTTCCTCTTCACTTCTCCTCCCAAGGTAGAAAACTTTGCCACTATTGTCAGATGCTCAATGTGTGTAAATGAAGGGAAGTGTAGTGAAAATGCAGAGGCTGGTCCTGCAGTGTGGGAGGTGGCTTAGTAGCATATCTGCAGTACTTTTATCAGTGGAAGTTCTCCCCTTGGGCACCTCTTAGAGTCTTTGCCTTTGGTGACATAAAGCACTTCACAAAAAATGGTGAATTATCTTTCACAGCCTTGGTCCAAGCTGGGTAAGATTTGTCCCCCACAGTAAATTTGGAAAAGCTGAGACATCCAAAAACAAAATAACTTTACTGAGCAATCTTGTGGTAAATTACAGGAAAAAGGAAAAAAAAAAAAAAAAAAAAAAAAAAAGAGAGAGAGAGAGAAAAGAAAAGAAGAGAAGAAGAGAAGAAAACCTTTGCTCTCAACCTCATGATCTAGTTATGAGCTATTATCTTCTATTGCTCAAGAAAAATAAAGGCATTATCTTGAATGACATCTCTACTGGACATTTTGAGAAAGCATGGAGGGGGGGAACGGAGCAGGGTGGCATTACATTTTATCACCCCCTAAACTGTAATACTTTCCTTTGCGTGCTCTGTTTCTTATTCACACGCCTATAAAATTTGCCACATCCGGGTGAGAACATCTCTCCAGTCAACCAGGCGGTGTTTACGAACTGGAAAAGGCGTTCTCTTGCTCCTCACTGTAGGGGTGAAACAGAAACATTAACAATTTGCTTGTGGTTTTCTCTTTCCAGGTTGGGCGATAGGACCTCTCTTAACACCCCAGGGGGGGCATAGCAATTTAAGGACATTTTATACCTCTGAAGATTCACAATCAGCAAATTGCCTGGAACACGTTTGATTTCCCCACTCGCCTCCCCTCCACAGTGTCCCACCATGGAGCCTCTTGCTAGGGACATCTTGATGTTTGTGGTCTCGCAGATTCCTTGCTCAAGCCAAACGCGTTTCTTGTAATGCTGGTTCTCAGCCCAGCTTGCTTTACATCATAAATGTAAAAATGTTTCTTTTATAAAAATAAAAAGTGAAGAAAAAAAGAAGAAACACACAACCAACCTATAAACAGAACATAAAAGCTGTTTAATGGAGTGCATAATGAAGCAGAAAGGAAACAGACTTGCATTGATTTTCCCTAACATTTCACCTATTAAATTATAAGCTTCTTAAGGAAGAGCCTGAATATTTTTTTTCAGTCAATTTAAGTCATTTAATGAATAACAAAACCACTGTTGTCCCCAGATAGCTGAGGTTGCATGATAGCAAATATCAAAAGGGAGTAAGGTTGAAGTATGAAGACCCCCAGGAAAATCAATCTCCTGGTTTCAGGAACCCCTGGGCTCTCTCACACCAGTCTGGAGACATTTCAGAAGAGAGGTGGCTGGAGAAAGCAGGGCTTTCCAGACCAAGTCCAAGAACAAGAAAGTGAGATGTGGCCTGCTGAGCCTGCTCAGCCCTGGTGACCAGGAGTCGCGACTTCTGTCACGACTTTGGGCAGACTGCGTTGGCCTCCCACAGCTAGCTCTTGTCCTCTGCAGATCAGGAGTGGTGGTATTGACCCACCTACGGAGGTTACTGGAAGGATTAATTAATCTCATAGGCACTTTTGAAGACAGAGTTCACTCCTAAAATTCATCTGGAAGTCCTCATCTAGTAGTTGAGAAAAGCTATAAAGCACACGGCGTAGCTGGTAACCAGGGAATAAAGGGCTGCCCAGACTGCGGCAGTGAGACGCTTAATGAGGGACAAGATGAAAAAAATAGCAGCGCAGCAGGAAAGTGAAAAAACAATGTGGGACTCATTCCTCCAGGCACAAACGACTTTTTTAATGTAAGCCCCGTCTCACCAGTCAGCGCTTTCTGCGGCGGGGCCGCTCTCACGCAGGGGCATGGGGCCCGCGCCAGCAGGCCCGGCGGGCGGCAGGGCCGGGGGCTGCCCAGTGCTTGGCTGCCCCACATAGTCCTGCCTTGAGCTCAGGCCCTGGGGTCAGATATGTTTTAAAAGTTTACTCAGAAACAAGGGGACATTTCTGAGAGGTCCTTGGTTTCCACGCGGACCCTGAGCCCACATGTTTCCACGGCTGTCTCAACCCACACCACGCCATGGCTTCTGCTTTGGAGCTGGAAGGCCTGGTCCTGTCTTGTTGTACTCTTGTCCGGCTCTCAGTGTAGCTACATTGTGCTAACATTAAATTTTTGACTTACCAGCAGGTCAGAGCAGCCAGGACAGAGCCTTGAACATCGGTACTATCGTTTCAGGGAAAGACAGCTTCTTAAAGTGTGGTGTCTATTTATTTATTGTCAAAACAAATGCTAAAAAATGACAGATTCTTCGATCATAGTTCTGCTGAATGGAAGAGAAAAATTCCAACACTGCCCTCAGTGGTGCCATGTCCTCGACACACTGACTTACTGGGAACAGCAGTAGTAACCCCGCAGAGAGATGTGCAGGTTTGAGGCAAACGGGTCTGTCCCCCATGACAGCATTGTGCAGTGGGTTCCTCTGGTGAGATTTGTGATTTTTAGGGTCTGGAGATGTCACACAAAGTCTGTTTAAAAGGATTTTCTTCCACAGATACCAGTTCTCCTCCAAACCACACAGAGAAAACCAGAGCGTATAATATTAACAGAAAAACTGGTTCAAGTAACTCTAATTTCTTATCTGGGTTGTGATGACTTACACAATTTCACGAAAACATCTGTGTGCTCCAAAAACCATCCCTCATGGTAATACATCTTTTCTGGTTTGCCATGTACATGCGACGCATTTGAGTTCTTGTGACTAAGTAACCTCAGAGTGCTGTAAATTAAATAAACTTTATGGAAAAATAAAGCAAAGCAATGTTCCCAGCTCTGGAAAGCTCGTTATGTCACCAGACCAATACCAGCCTGCCTCAAGAAAATGTTTTTGCACTTTCAAGGCACCCGCGGCCCGGCAGCACAACGTGCACAGGCTCAACCACAGCCCGGCTGGAGGGAGTCACGGAGGGCAGCAGCAGAGGCGAGGAGGCCCCGTCCTCCTCCACCACTGCTGGCACTGGTGGCAGCTGCTGGCACCAGAAGCCCCCCCAGATACCTCCAGCCCTTGAGGGAGAGCGCTGCAGCCGTCATGTCCCGCAGGTTGGCGAGGGCCCGCCAGCCCCGGCGGCGCGGCGCTGGAGCTGGAGCGCTCAGTTATGTGACCAGGCCACCGCTTTGTTTGTTTTCGCATAACTTCTTGAACTTATTAGGAGGCTGGGGAAAGGAGCCATTGTTTTGCTTTGGCTGTGAGGTCCTGGATGCTTCGCTTCCAGGCCTCCGTCCCAGTGATCCTAGCAATGAGGACAGATCGAGGGAAGATTAAGTCACTGCCTTAGGAAATTTACAGTTGGGGCCTGGAAGAGAAGGCTGTCTTCTCTGGAGAATAAAGAAAAGTGTTAGTAATGCAAGTCAGAATATGCATATATACACACACACACATGCAAACACTTTTACATTTCTGTGTAGTTATGTCTGTATCTGTTTATTCCTGTATTTCTCTATTTTAAGGTTCAGGTAGACAGAGGTGATGGAAGAATCTTCCTCCCACGCACACCCCGCTAGCTATAATGAGGGAATAGCACCACTGTAATTAAAGATCGAGATTCACTGTTTAACAGCCAGTTTTTCTAACTGCTTCAAAAATCCACATGCTTACTCAGACTTTCTTAGAAATTGCTTGCCTTGAGGGATCCTGGGGAAGAGCTGCAGTGCAGCCTCCTGTGTCTTTGAGTAACAAGACTCCCCCCAGATGATGCAGCAGCAATGTTGAACCCTTCTCACAGGGGCTCCTGCACAGCCACAGCTTGTGCCTTCCCCTGGTTCTGCCCCACCACATCCCTCATTATTTAGGACTCGGTGTCTGATCCTCTCTACTACCCCTCTTTCTTTTAGAACTGTATTTTAAGGGCTCTTTAAGATATAAACCGAACCGCCAGTCTAGGGATGGGCTCTAAGCCAAGGCAAAGGGGGGAAACTGCCTTTCACCACAGGCTGCCAGCTGTGGCAAAACAGCCCCAGAACAGCTAGATCAGATGCTGGGTGGGGGTTCGCTTATGTAGGGTGGCTACTGCTTCCCAGGAACCTGCAGAAATTGCCATTGCAAACTCTCCACAGGGCTCTGCCTTCCCCCTTTCCTTTCCCATGGTAGAAGCAGCTCAGCCCCTCAGTCCTGGGCAATAAGAGCCCGTGCTGAGATACGTCTGAGGGTGCTGCTTCAAACCAGTGACCCCAAGTGAGTCTGTGGTGCATCTGTCCATGACAGAACAAGTTGGTTCTGAAGTATCATACCACAGGGAACAAATTCAGGTACCTCCAAACCCAGTGATATAAAATTAAGAAATCTTCCTGCACAAGTCAGGGCCCCCTCTAAAGGCTTCACTTTAAGTGCAGCATTTCTGATTCCAAAGCCCAAATTTAAAAATCTGCTAAAATATACATGCTGACTCAGATTTTATTAGATTAGTATCTAGAGAAAATCATTAAGCAGAGAGATGTTATTTTAAAGCAATATAATAGAGCCTCGTGCTCTTTATCCATTCCTGGACAATGGGAATGAGTGTCATATTAAAAAAACAACAACAACAAATTGCCTATCTGCAAGAACTCAGCCAAATACCATGAAGCAAAGGTTCACAGGAGGCTTGTCAACCACAGCATATTGTAGTTTGGGGGAACAGGAAAAATCAGACATCAGGCCAAACTTACCACGTGACCTTTCTTAGAGTGACTGTAATAAACTTCAAATGATATTTTAGGGCGTACAGAAAAAATGAGTGGAATGCAGACAAGAATAAACATCAGAAATATGTTTAACCTGAAGCACAGAGGTCTGGCAGGCCCTTCTCATTTTCACTAAAGAGAAAATCCCCAAATAAACATGGTGATGGTGCCATCACATAATTCCCTTTTTACTCCTTTGCCACACAGAGGCCCAGGGCTTTCTCTGCGATCACAATGCTTTTACTTTTCCTCTTTGTCTTGCGGCTCACTAAGGCTTGAGTTTAAATTAATTTAGCGCTGCAGCAGACAGACTACAGCTCACCTCTCAGACTGCTATTGTAACCAAGGCAGTGTATTAAAAGCATAGGTCTTGGACTGGGTTGGGAGGCAAGTAAAATTAATCATTTCATGGAATTAATATTAAGCTAGAGTAAAGAAATAAATTAAAATTGAGTTGATAAGATTGGACTTAATCTACCAGGTGATAAAAATAGAAATATTAAAAATAGCTACACTAAGAGAGGAGGAAGGGAAAGTCTTTGTTTCTTTCTATGCTGTTACATGTTGTTTCACAAGAAGCACGATCGCTGTGCTTTAATTAATATGTAGGGCATTCTTCTTTCCTTCATGCCATAAACTTCGGTGTCTCAAGAGGCATATCTGCATTTTCCATCCCAGAGCAATTGCTCTGTTTCAGAGGCACATGAGTTAAGTGCATCCGGAAGTTTATAGTTAAACAGGTAATGTTTCTAAAGCACAATGCTAGACTTTCTGCCAAGAGACACAGTTATTGCTTTCATTATTTGCTATTACCAGGTTCCTTGCCATGGCATATATGTATAAATATACTATAGCATTTCCAAATGCCTTCTGGGGAGCTTGATTGTATTCATGTCTGCTTAGGGAAAGAAGGCTGCTTGGATGGTTAAGGTGAGAGACAGTTTGGGGTTGCCGCAGTTCACCTTCAAGCAGCTAGTCCAAATGCTAAGACACTAGAAAGACAAAAGGAAAGAGGTATCCTGAAATAGTATCAGATGGCAAAATCCATTTGGCAACAATAGGTGTCTTCTCAAGAACGCCTTTGACCTGACACAGAATTGAACCTTTAATCACTAAATTGGGTGAGTTGGTTCAGGGCTAAAGGTGAAGCTGAGGCACTTGAGACCCGCATGGTTTGGGAAATTATCTAATTAGGACTTTTCAGCAGTGACGTCAAAAGGAGTTCCTGATTCCACAGCTGGTTTGTAACTGGCAAGGTTTTTGCGGAGGCTCAAGAGGTCTAAAAGGTCAGCCAGTCCCTGAAAGCTGGTCTGTTCTCTTCCCTATTGTGTCCTGTGTCCCCTGCTTCAAGACCCCTAAGATGCCAGCAGCAACTAAAACAAACCACAAAAATAGTTTATTTATCTTCTTCCTTTTTTTTTTTCCCCCTAGTGCACAGCTAGGAAGAAACATTTCCAGACTATGGCAATTGTCAATTGTAAAAGAGGAAGTTCAAACATAATCAAAACCACTGGCGCATCCCGAATTCCTCAGGCCGCGGCTGTTTGCTGAATGGGATAGCTCCTGGCCTCGTGGGCTCACAACGGAGCATGAACCTGGCTGGTGTCATGGCACAGAGCAGGGTGCCCTTTGTGGTGGCCCAGAGATGCCTGCAGCTGGTGGAGAGGTGCTGCAGGGAGCACATTTAGCCCTGCTGTGGTTTGCAGGAATGAACATGGGCAAATGAATGATAAATGCCATGGGACGCTTCTGTTTAAGCTCTAACTCTCATGCCAGATAGCAGCCTTCTTGGCGCTGTTACAGCCCATCCAACCTCCTCTGCTGGCTAGACACAAGACCCTAGAATTAACTAGCTTTTCAAAGCCTTTCTTCTGCATTTCTCTCCCACAGACCCACTGTGTGGTGTAGGTCTCTGTATCACAGCATCTCACTGTCAACACAGGCTTGTCCAATCTCTACTGAGAGAAAACCCAGCAGATAATAGTGCCATGCCCTCTAGCGCAGATTCCTAAATCCTCTTTCCTGAGGTGCTTGTTTTTGCTCAGCCTGAGGATTTATAGATCATGGCTCCATCAGGAGGCCTCAAAGAAAAGGTATGTGACAATTTATCACTGGACAAGCTGTAATTGGGATGGCCATCTGAGCAGTTGCTTGGAGGTCTGAAGAGCTGAGGGACCATGACTACCCCAGAAGAGAATGCCCTGTCAGAGGGGCCTTCAGCTTCAGACAGAAGATGGAGGTTGTTTTTAGGAATCTCATTTCCCCTTTTTTGTCTTGACATTTGGTCTGTTTCCTACATTTTCTGTCCTCCCTCCACGTGTCTCTCTTTTTTTGTGTGCCTTTGCTGCATTAGAGGCAAATGTTGAGTAAATGTTTCTTTGTGTGTTCTGGAGAGAAGGACTACTTTGTTCTTTCTCTGCCTTAACAGGCCCTGGGATCTCCGGGTAGCATGCATCCTGCTCCCCATGACTAACAGAGTTTGGAAGGAGCAACGTGCCATCTCAAATGACTTTTTCCACTGTGGAAATGACTGGATCTGTAACCCTGGAAGATGAAAACAGGCAGCTTCAGTATCCTTCTAAGGCCAGACCAAATGTTCAGTGAAGCAAGTTTTTATTAAGGGTGCAAATTTCTCTCTGAAATTCAGCCAGTTGAGAGAAGAGGCATCCAAGACTGTGGCTTTCATGTGCAACAGAGCATGGCACAGAGACCCCCAGCCTGCCCCAATCCCTGGTGGTGTGCACACATGCACGGTGCAGCATGGAGCTGGAACAGAGCATAGCTTCTGAAGAAGCAGAGCAATGTCTGTGCCATGTCACCCCTGGGCTGATGTGGCCATGCTACTTCCAGGTTTTTGTGTAGAGTCAGCTTCTGCCTCTCTGCATGCAAACATATGCTTCTGCTCCTGTTACCCAAACACCATTCACAAGGGTGATAAAAACTCGCTGTTGACCATCAGCTGTGGGAATAAAAACAAATAAACCCTGTATTTCTCGAACCCATCCCCAGCACACTTCCCCAGTAGGAGACCCATCTTTCTTGGTGTGTGAAACCTTGGGCCCTCCAAAGATTCTCACTGACTTCAGCGAAGGCAAGACTTTGTATGTTACTTGGAGGAAGATGTCACCCCTCCTTGGCAGTGCATTGCTGAAAGTCTTTATTTCTAGTTTCTCCTGCTTATGAAGGTGCACTGCCCTCCTGTTACTAGTTGATATTGAGGTGAGATGGCCTTAGGTCTAAGAGTAGAAATGGTGTATCAAAGCTAGGTTCCAAGGTGCAAATGGGAAGAACAAAGCATTGCCTTCTGATTGTTGGCATGGCTGAGTACATGGAGATTAGGTTCCAGTTTCACAGAGGAAGTCAACATTACCATCGATCTCAAGACATGAACTCCGAAGAGATCCAAGAGAATGGGCCCAGAGGTGATGGCACATCTCTAGTATAAAGGCCAGGGCACACTATGAAGGTAGCATAATGTCATCATGTGGGTTTTTGTCTGTGGATTGGAATTTGTCTCAAAAGGTCTAAAAAAATGGCAATGCCCAAAACCAAGACTTTTTTTTTTTTTTTTTTCCAGAAGAAACAGCTATGTGACAGCTTACACGACAGTTGAAGAGATGTGCATGCACATGCATACATGTGTCCATATATATGCTCCCCCACCAGACCAGTCACACTATGTACCCAGTTACCAGCCAAACTGGGGAAAGAAATTCTAGGTATCTTCGATGACTTGGTGAAAGGCATTGCTCAGGGTAATTTAGTTCCATCAAGATTCATGCTGTCAGGTTATGTCCCCGCTGCATACCCTCGGCTGCAGTACTACGTTGCTTTTCCTGCATGATGTATCCTCATTACCCAGAGAGTCTTCGTTCGGAATACTCTTCCTCAAAGATCAGCAAAGTGGTGGTATACTCATCACAGCACCAAGTTCTAATTGTGCTTGGTCAGACAGAGAATGAAGACTGGAGAATACTTGTTTATATTTCCCTTTCATTCCCTTTCCTTTCTCTCCTTTCTTTTCTTCCCCCAAAATTTGACACTCCCTCTTACCAACCCAAAAGCAGCAATCAAGCTGAAGCAAGATAGCAGTGTGCAAAGGCTGATCTGAGTCAACTCTTTTATATCAACTTCATTTTCTGCTGGGCGTTCTTCTGACATTTCAAAAGACTGTGATACTAATGAAAACCACACAAGCTCTGAAAATTAAGTTAACTCCTTTTATAAAAATGCAGGGGGGAGGAGAGGAGAGGGAAAGGAAAAGGGGAAGAAGAAGAGAAAGGAAAAGGGAAAAAGGGAAGGATTGCCCTTTCATATTGTACTGGTGCATATAGGAATCATTTTGTCTATCAAGCCACATTCTGCCTTATAAGCAAAAATGCTGCAGTTATTGCAAAGCAGAAAAGCTACAGATATTTCTCCCTCGACATTTTTTTGTCTCAAGAAAACGAAGTAAAAAAATTCAGCTTTTTGGTGAATGAAGCAACTCCTGCTTTTTTCATCTCTTTCTTTGTATACCTTTTGTCATGTGCTCTAACTCCCTCAGACAAGCTAGTGGCTTGATATGCTCTCAGCCTAGTTTGTTTTTTGGCAGAAGAGAGGGTGTTGGAGCAGGAGGGTGACATCAAGACTTGCCCTATCAAATCATTGATCGTGATAGGTTTTTGCCATTTAGATTACTTTTTCTGGTGACATGTCTACCTTCTAAGCTCACCATCAAACT
This sequence comes from Anas acuta, assembly GCF_963932015.1. Taxonomy (NCBI): domain Eukaryota; kingdom Metazoa; phylum Chordata; class Aves; order Anseriformes; family Anatidae; genus Anas; species Anas acuta. The sequence goes on along the minus strand of NC_088983.1, from coordinate 52,258,928 downwards.
GTGGACTCCTCAGCTAGCTTTATTGTAAAAATAATGGTCAATTTAAATATAGATTATCTGTTCAAAGAACATATGTGCTATTTATTTTGCCTTATTATGGTGCCTCTACTGTATAAGTGAGGATTTTCAGTTTCTCAGCCTTCTCTATTGCTCTTGTGCTGGGTTTCCCCTGGAATCAATTATCTGCTCCATGGGTCAGTATACTGAAAAATCTTTTCTCTTTCTGATGATAGTGTTTCATAATCAGCACAAATCCAGCTGTTTCTCTGAATGTTGCCCACTTAGACCACGACTACTTCATGACTTCTTCCCATGTGTCTGTACAGCACTTAGCACAAAAGGACTCGAAATCTTGACATGCTACTTATCACATTTGAAAAAAATATTGAGTAGCCATCAATGCAAACTGAAGTAAAATAAGTATTAAGTAAACACAGTTCTAAAAGGATGTAATTCAGGAGTCCAAAAATCACAGTTGGAAAATACATTTACAGAGAAAGAGGAGCAGAAAAGGTATCTTGATTCCCTAGCCATGTGGGAAGAGGACATGATACTGGGAGAAATGTTGTTCATGTAGCATTATTGGTATATCCAAAAGTATAAGGAACGAATCTGTCAATAAGTTAATTAATTAATTAATAAAAATAGATACATAACTATGCTATTGTAGCATTTCTTGGCTCATTTTTAAATTAAAGGTTCATCAGTAATCTTCTATGGTCATAGAGCATAAAAATGGACATCCGAAGCAACAGGTTCCATCTGTCACCAGATTCCTTCTGTCAGAGCTGTCGTGAGATCCCTGTGAGCCCATCAAAAGGGCGAAGGTTTGGTGCCTCCCATTTCAGCTGACCCCAGGTGGCCAGATGTCAGGCCATCAAAAGGAGTTGGGCTGGTGTTCCACTTGGGCAAGCACCTTCCTTAATGCAAGCAAACATAGTCATCCACCATATGTCTCCTGAAAGTTTTAAAATTTCACTACTGAAACTTGCTACTTGATCTACCGATAAAGTAGTGGGGTTATATTCTGGGCACTGGAAGTTTGATATTTCTCAGGCTGATGCTGATGAGGAATAACTAGAACCAAGCTTGTGTCTTTTTGATCCTGACATGGGCAAGAAAATGAGAATCAAAAATCATAAGCAAACCCTGGACCTTCACTGCCTCTTTGTTATGCAGGTTTTTAGACCACTCCCAAAGAAAGCATTTGATTTTTTCACCATTTTTCAAGGACCACGTTTTGGATGCTAATTAGATTTTCCATTCTCTGTCAACACTCTTCCAGTGCTCACCCTTCTGGTCCCCACTGGAGGTATCTCTGACTTTGGTGGAGTGAGGTCAGCCTGAAAGCCCTCAGTCCAAAGGAGGTTTGGATACAGATTGTGAGTTCAGACACAGAACAGACTCAGTAAGTCCACTTGTGTCTGTAGATTTGCTCTAAGTACCAAGCCATGTTGCAGCCCATTTTGAGCCACCTTGTGATTCACTTCACCATTGGCATAAAAATTGGAAAAGCCTCATTGTGCTCTTGCTCTCTAACCAACTCAAAGACAACAAAAAACTGCTAACTACATGATGACTGGAGACCTGTAGCTCGTGTTTCTCATAATTTCAGTGAGTACATCAGGAAACAACTTCTCACTCTGTTGCGATGGGATGTATGTCATAGATTGTGAAATCCTCCAGAGTTTCAACATGAGAATGTGGCAACTGCTAGCAACGCAGAGCTCAGACTCCTAAGCCTGAACCGTAGTGTCAAGAAAGCTGAAACCTGATTGTGTGAGGATCATATATCCACTTATTATATCCACTTTCTTATAGTCGGTGTTATCCACTTCAATGCCAAGAGAAACAGGGAAACCAAGGTTTAAAAAAAGGTTCAAAGGTAAACAAAGTTCCCCCAGAAACAACTTCAGTCTCTGGATCTGACCCAGAACCCGCACTGTAGAGGCCTTGGGTAGATGTGTTCTCAAGAGGTTTTCAAAAGCAAAGAAGTGAAAGAAAACATGTCACCTTGAGGATGGAAACTTCAAAACAGGCATTTTCTCTCTTTCCATCTCCCCCTCTTTCTGTCTTCACCAATATCCTCAGGCAGCTGGAAGAACCACCAGGGTGATCTCAGTGGTAAACAACGTCCAACATGTTTTTCCCCGCTTTTGATAATGAGTTGGTTTCATCAAAGCTTGGCCCATTTGGAGAGGCTCATGGGGAGTTCAGCCCCACAAGGCTTCCTCCTTCGCAATGTGCTTTTAAAGGTTTCCAGGACAATGACATCATGAGAAAAATGCCTGTCTCATGTTGCCTAGACAAGTTTGGGGAGAGGTGTGCCTCTTCCCACTGCTCTGCTTCACTTCAGGTAGGTGAGCTGGACACAGTAGGCTCGATTTTTCAGAAAACAACAACAGCAGCAGCTCAGCTGTCCAGAGGTGCTATAACACAGCCCTTCAGGAACTGACCTGATTTCCAGACACCTGAAACAGCTCACAGCATCCCTAGCATTTCCCTACAGAGATTTACAAACCTGGTGATGGGAATGGGAGGTCTTGGATGCTGTGCATTTTATTTAATGTCACCTGTGGGTACAGGAGCTGCACCTACTCTAGAGACCTAGTGTGGAGGTGGTATTGCCACTGCCTAGAGTGGCCCTCGAGCTCCTGGCCATACAGCATCTCCAGGGGGCCCTCCATACGGATCAGTCATTACCTCCCTGCTCCCCATCTATGTCACGCTGCTGCTGAGGCTGCCATTCATGTATAAGTGTAGCTGCAACCATCTGGAGCTTGTCTGGGGCGCAAAGGAAGGCTGGGTGTGTGTTAGTGGGTAGCCCACACTGACCCCACAGTGCTGCAGCACATCCAAGCTGCAGCGATGGTCCTCTCAGCGGTAACGGAGCAGCTCAAGGCTTCTTGGCAGTGTACAGCAAAGTGGATGTTCCTGCCCTGAAGCTAAACCTGGCTTCTCTGTTGGTAGAGAGTGGAGCTGGAGTAGATATGCCTTGGAGGGCAGGGCTGGCTGGCTGCTTTGCTGCCACAGGAAGGAGAGAAGTGAGGGGCTTGGCACAAATTGCTGGTGCTGGGATCATCGCCACTCCTACAATAAACACGCAGTGCAGCTCCTTTGATAAGTGAAAACAACTGCATCTTTGGCTCTCCAAAGCCGTGGTACAGGCAAAGAAAATGCAGTCAGTGTGCTGCCGAGGGCAGCTTCCAGCTTTGCCTAAGCCTGGCACCCACCCTGTGCACAACTCTCCCATACCTTGCTAGCACCAGGACTGTAGCTCAGAGAGAAAGTCCCAGAAGGTGACATTTCTAATCTGACAAAAGCAGGTGTCACAGCCATGGACATCAGTGCGTTTTATTTTCATGTATTAAATGGACCAAGTTCTTCTCTCTCGTGTCTGCAGCCATGGAGCCTGGGCACAGCTCCCAGGACTTGTGCACGCAGAGCAGAAAATGCATCTGTAGCTCCAGGTCCCTCAGGCTGGCACAGCTGTTTGCAGGACTGGGAACCACAGGTGATACCAAGGCTCCTGCACAGCTGACGTCTTGCAGCTGAGTTAATTCTCCTGCCAACCAATTGCCACATTTCCTGGCCTTGAAGAAGAAAAGTTGAAGAGCCACAAGGCTAAAGAAATACAGTGCTCTGGCTCCGTAACTGGGAGGTGCAGACTGCAGCATTTCCACTGCACTGCATCCCTGCCTCCCTCCAAGGTCTTGGTCGAGTCGGTTCATTTTCCGTAGTTCTCCTGATGTATGTAGGATGAGGACAGTAATATTCACTCCATAAGGGGAGACATGATCAGCAGTAACTATTTCTATATCCCTGCTGTGCATGCTCAGCTGTATCAGATCCAGCATGGCTGAGAGCCCCAGATCTGACTGTTGCACACAGCATCTCCTCCCACTCCATGCCCTCTCTCCAGCCCAGCTGTCCAACAGCTTTCCCTCAAAGCAGTAGGCTGGAGATGCCCTACAGGGTGATCCACACAATGGTCACTTTGTTTCCTGATTGCTGCTCTTGTTTTCAGGTAGCCGTGGTGGCTGACTTCCCTCTGCGGACATAATCCAGTTAAAGCCTGTCAGGTCTGTCTTGTCAAGACTTCTTTTTTTTTTTCTGTATACATTACTTTTGCAACATTTGATTTCCTATTTTGCAGCTAGTCCTTTGGAGTTATTTTGCAACCCTTTCCATTTAGTTTTTGGTTTGACTACCCAGATCAGTGCTGTATCATCTGCATTTTATCACCTCACTGTTCATGCCTTCTTCTGGAAGATCATTTCTGAACACAAACAGTCCCAGAAGGATTCTCAGAGGACCCTGCGGGTAGCCTCCCTCTATTGTGAAAGCAGACTATTCGAGCCTATTCTTTTTCTCTGTTTCTTTCCCTATTGCCGCAAGAGAGTTTATTTTCATTAGTTAGCCTTTGCAAATGCTCTTTTGGAAATTCAAGTAGTTTACGGCTGTTAGATTACCTTCCTGCATGTGTTTAATGACTCTTTAAAGAACTCTTAGATTTGGGAGACTTGCTTTCCTTTGACACGAGCCATGTGGCTCATTTTACTATACTTAGACATATTAATTGCAATTATTGACTACAAAAATCTGCCCAGACCTTTCCCTAAAGGCCAGCATCACATTTGCGACTTTCAGGGGCCGATGCAAGCATTGGGATACCCTTCACATCAGTGCTCTTATTTGAGTTCTTCCCAGCCTCTGCTGTGGATGCCAGCTCCTCTGCATCAATGCTCCTCTCTTCTAACTCCTCGTTTCCTGGAGCTCTGTTTGAGCTAGTTTCTCCACTTTATTCAGTATAAGAACTGGGTCTGCTGTGAGAAGTGCCCACAGCTAAACATAAGGGTTCTGCTGTGCCAGCATACAGGTATTCGTGGGGTCTGACAAAGTAATGCCCCTATGACACTCTCATAAAACATTTGTCCCATCAACCTGGGGATGCACAGAATTCCCTCTTATCGTTGTGCTTTCCTCCCTTGCAGCTTCTTTAGCTGCCCTTAGCATTTCATGAACACCATCAACAATTGTCAGGCTGATCAATACTACGTAATAGGCTCACTAGTATTAATTGTTCCCTAATGAGCCCCTCACCTCTCTGGACTTCTGGTAAACGGAGACGCTGTGTTAGGTGTTGATGAGATTAGCTTCTTTCCCTTATTTGACATTATGCCTCCTGTAACATAGAGGCCCACCCTCCCGCAGCACTATCGGATCTGTCTTCACAACCCCTGGGTGGTAAATTAATGTTGTCATTCATAGTTATCCATGAGTAAGTACTCTGAAATGCAGGCAGCTGAGGGGCCCTGACTGTCAGCCTAGACCATAAGATCCCCGGGGCAGAGATGGCATCTTTATTGTGTATGTAACCAAGCTGCGCAACTTCCAGCCTTCACCATTTCACTCGGTGAAGGGATTTGGCTGAGCCACAGTATTCAAAGATTAAGTTGTTTAAAATTTTCCAGTTCTCCAGGTTTCATGCAGCCAGCTCCGACAAAAAGGCTTGTGAACCTCTGGGCGCCTTTTGGTGAACTTCTGTCAAATTCGTGGATGCTCGCTGAAACGTAACCCCAGATATGTTTAACAGAGCTTCTGAGTTCGCAGCTGAAGTTTAAATGTGATTTCTTTCATCAGAGGCACTCTTAAATCAAACTGATGTCTCTTAAAACACCACGTCCCAGTGATGATTCTGATCCACATATGAATATTGCCACTCAGGTCAACACTCAGTTAGGAGCAGATATCAACATATGTGGCTCTGCATCTGCTTCCCGCAATGCAGTGTTGCACTTTGCTAACTTTCTCCAGACCCGGAAAGATTCTCCTTTGCTTGGTTACGGCAATGACACACCATGGCTGGATCACTTTCAAGTGACTCCTTTATCTTTCACAATTTTTTTTTTCCTAACATCTCTTTTCCTCTGCTTACACAAAGTCAAAGCTTTGAACATGTTGTACGAGTTAGCAGAAAAAATCAACATAGTTAAACTATGCCGTAAGCTCCCTTTCTGCCCCTCTTCTTGGCGGCAGAGGGAGAACAAAGGTTGTGCACCGCAAAGGCAGGAGGGGAAGGAGGAGGGAAGGAGGGACCTGTCGGAAGGAAGGAAGGAAGGAAGGAAGGAAGGAAGGAAGGAAGGAAGGAAGGAAGGAAGGAAGGAAGGAAGGAAGGAAGGAAGGAAGGAAGGAAGGAAGGAAGGAAGGAAGGAAGCAATATCACAGTAACTGCAAGGGCAGGTTATTGAGAAGGCATCTGCCTGTGAATTTTTATTTTTTGTGAAACTTCAAATTCAATATAATAAAAATATAAAAAGCACAAACTACTTAGACACAAAGTGGGCAGTGTTGCTAAGTAAACTCTTCCCTCTGGAATTAACCACTATGTTTCAGTCATTTATCTCACTTTCAGAAGGTCCAAGGAATGTGGAGGAAAGGGGAGAAGACCAGACACATTGAGACTGTGTCTTCCTATGGCGTTTGGGAGAAATTATGTTACAGCTTTTAGATTCTGTAGATGGAGGCTAGCAGAGTGCAGAAAAAAAGAGAGGAGATAGGTATCTTGTAAAAAGAGAAAATAATCCCCTGTGTCAGGAATCATTTCTGTTGAACATAGGAGCATTGACCGTTGTCTGGTTTTCTGAGCTATTGGGCTAGGAGGGGCTGAAAGCTCTTGGGGGAGCCGGTGGTTAAGTGGCAGAACAAACATGTCGATTCATAGTTCATGCTACGGTGTGTTAAACAGCTCTAAGTAGCTTGAAGACTGCCTGAAATAGAGCCCACGGCTGTCTGTCTTGTAACAGTTCATCTTTTATGGCCAATTGCCTACTATGAAACAGAACATTTAAAGCACGGCCCAAGTAAAGAGGCAAGTGATTCATCCGCATCCAAGATTTAAAGAACGGGGTTGAGAGGTTGGTTAGGTTTTAAATTATAATTTTAGAATATAAATATTATATAGATATTAAAATATAAGAATAAAACATGAAAATATTAGGTGGCAGGTTTAGATTGGTGCTGAAAGCTGAATTTTGTGGCAAAAGACTTACAGACGATACCCCAGTACTGTCTTGTTTTCCACTTCTTTCATTCCTACTGTGCCTTCTCCCACATCACCTCAAGAGTCACAGCTCTGCTGGAAGGTGGGTCACAAAAGTGTCCTGTTCATCTGGGAGACAGGCTGTCTGAGATGTGAGTATCTCGAGCAACATGGCCAATGTCACACGAAACAGGTAAAAAGTCAGCAAGAGACCAGTGCTGTACCTAAGCCTCGTCTCATCCCTCAGAAAAGCACAGGTGCAATTTCAAATGCACAAACCCTTCCACCGTCCAGGATAGAAATTGATTAGTGAAGGCAGTCAAGACTCAAGTTCATGCTACTGCCCCCAGAATGAGACGTAGAGCAATGCTCTTTCTTTTAAAAGCAGAATGGTAACAAAGCACCTCAAAAGACATTAAAGCTCTTACAAGACCAACAAAGTTATTTCTGTGCGCAGTCTCCAAGCCAAAGTTGCACAGCTTCCAGATGTTCTCCTTCATCTGGCTGCTGCCTCCCCATTGTGCACCTGCCTTTCCCCTTACCCTGTAAACAAATTATGTTCCACAAGCCAGGACGTATTATCCTCCTGTTTTAACCCATGACCTAAAAGCTTGTGATGGAGCTGTAAAAGCTTTTTAATGAAATGATCAGAGGTGAAATGACACAGTAATAATATACCCATCCTACACTATGTGTCTTATCTGAAAAACAATCACCCACATCATAAGGAAGCTCAAACAGCTGAAAATCCAGCAGATGATAGAAGGTTTGCCCAAAGATGCTGGGCTAAGGTCTGTAGAGACATCAGCGTGGGAGTGAGGCCCAAAAGTGCGGAAAAAAAGCATGACTGTCTCAAATACCAGCAGCTTCTGCCTTTTTCCCTGGCATCTTCTCCAAAGACCTACAGAGGGGAAGGTCATCCCGTGTCAGGGGTGTGTTGCTTGGGTGCTGATGCAAAGAGCCTTCCTTTGCCAGGTTTGGGAGTTTCAGCACTACCTTACTCACAGTCAGCTGGCTTGTGTTCTGCTCTTCCAGGCTACCTGTCTGCGTACATCCCTATGCATTCACTGCATACCTCGAGCATAACCATTTATTTCCTAGGTACGTGCAGGGAAGCAGTTGCATTAGACTACCAGCTGCAGAGCTGGACTGGTGACCACCGTGGATACAGAGCCCGTGACTGAAGCAAGAAGTCCTGCTGTCAGAGAGATCCATGGTCAGAGTGGCAAGGAAAACCAAGGTTACTGATTTTCAAGTGCTGGCCTCCCCACGTGGGAAAATGCGTTGCAGCCAACACTGCAGGGCAGCAAACATGACCGTGGAAACCTACGCGGTGTTTTGAGAACAAAATGTTCCAGTGTGTTTGGCTCGTGATCCCTCATGCCATGATCTGGCTTTCTCTAGTCAACTGAGGCTTTAAAAAATGCATCTGTGTTCTTCCACCAAAGGGTGAAGAGGTGGCTTCTTCAGCTCAAAGTGAGGGAATTTGTGAAATACCAACATTAAGCAATGCCTTCCACTTGGAGCTGCACAAGGCTTGAAATTCAAGTACACTGTAGATAGATCAATCAGCTTTTGTTTGAAATTATAATGGCTCCTGTTTTTACCTCTGATAAAGCGTTCTCTGCAGATAAGTACAATTTGGACACTTTGGTGGGATCCTGCCGCCCATTCCAATACCTAGTATTATCTACACCCTTCGAAAGAGGAGATTTAAATTCATAATAAGAATATCCAGATGGCTCTAAGGTAATTAACAATAAGGGACAGCATGCTTCAAGACAGGCCAAATTGCAATTGCCTGAGGTCTGGAGGAAAAAAAAAAAAAATCTCTTTAGAAAGTTAGCCCAAAAATTGTCCATAAATTACTTTTTCCCAGTTTCTTATGAAGCAGTGGGCAATGGCCACCACCCAGTCTGTTCATCCAGCTAGTTCATTAGATCTAGCACGAGGATTCCTACAGTCACAAAGAAGGCAAACAAGTAGAAGCACCTCAGAGCCCAGGGAAAAAAAACAGACTGGTACCCTGCTTCACTCTGATGCTTATCATTGCCTCCAGAAAGCACCCAGTGTCAGCTTGAGGGCTTTCACCACAGGAGGAATTCAAAATCAGATCTTTGGAAGGATGCAAGAAGGATAATTAATTATCCCTGAATTTATTAAGAAATGTTTATAAGGAAAAAAGGCACAGATATCAAAACTGTACCTGAGTTCCAGTTAAACCTTTCCTCCTTTGTCCTCTATCTCTCATCTCTCCTGAAGGGGAAGAGAAAAAACATTAAAACTATTATTTGGTCCTCTATTTTCTCTTTCTGAATTACCATCTTTTTTTTCTTTTTTCCTTTTTATTTATTTATTTATTTATTTTAATTCTTTCTCCAGTGAAGGGAACTGAGTAGAAGGTGATTGATTGTAGACCCATCGAGTTTTGCAGCAGTTTGGTGCATCTTTCTTCACTTTCTTCAACAGCTATCTGCCTGATCCTATTGTTTCAAAAATAAGTCATTTGTAATTCTCTTGCCAAATGTACTAGAAGCACACAGCTCAGGCTGATCAGAATATGTCTATTTTCCTTGGTGCCAGGCTGCAAACCACACAGAGAGGCACTGTGCACACTGGCTCTGAAGGGGAAGACCAACACACTGCAGCAAACTTGAGAATTTCATGGCCTTTTTGGTCCGTGGCTATCAGTTCCAGGGGCTTTCTCGGGGGGAAAATGCACCAATTTCATGCAGATTCTGGTGAAAGGATAAATTTCACAACTCATCTTCCCAGGAGGCACGAAACTTGTCACTGTTGTGAAGAAAGCAGCGCTCTACGGCCCTGGGCAGCCTGCTCCAGGTGGCCCTGCTTGAGCAGGGGCTGGACCAGATGGACCAGAGATCCCTGCCAGCCTCAGCCATTCGGTGATTTTGTGATTCTGGGTGCCCCCTGCACACTCCCTGTCTGGTTGATGGAGAGAAGCAGACACCTCTGGAGGTGCCCTGTGGAACACATGCCTCAGCCATGGCTGATGTGCAGAAGAAGAGGTATTTTCTGCTTTGACAGATGCCAGTAGCTGGACCAGGGAAAGGCTGTTATTCGTGAGCATGAGAAATAAGTCTGACACACCAAATGTCAGGAAGAGTTTTGTTTGGAGGAGTGAATCCCGGGTCTGACTAGGTCTGGCCAAACCATTTAGCTCAGCACTAGCACTGCTCAAGTAACGGGATTTTTAGTTCAGATGCCAAACTGAAATTTGGGCTAAGCTAGAATTGATCACTTGGTGTCAAGTTAATTTTATTTATTTTTTTTTTAGATTTTGAGGGAACAATGGAAAAGCTGACCATCTTTTGTTATGTTCCAGCTCCAAAGGCTTCCTCAAAGTCAAAGTGACTGGGAGCTATTTAATTTATTTTTCACCCACTTTCATTTTTTAACTTGTGTCTTTTTGTTTAACTACATTCTAGTTTTACACTTCTAAACTGAAATATATAATTGCAAAAACAGGTTAAAAAAATCCTGTTTTTATTTTTTTTTTTCCATCCAGTTCTTTCATCTGAAACAACCCACTACTCAATCTGGTCCTTTCAGAACTCCCTTTTCTGTGCAATTTACCATTCGAAGAAGCAGTTCAGGTTCACTCCACTAAAAACCGCATGTGCTCTGAGACAACAGCAGACAATTTCTGTCTGTCAAAGCAGTTGGCATCCCAGTGCTGCACTGCTTCAGCAGCCAAAGCCACCACCAGAAAAAGGCAGGCAGTGAGAAGAAGCCAACCTGTTGCATCAGCTTAATGCATTGCTGCCTGCAAGGGTTGATGCTGGCAGCAAAGAGGAGAGGGACAAAGATCATGTTTAAACAACTACCTACACCAGTTGGAAATACGCTTTTTTTTTTTTTTTCTCTGATGGATTATACCCACTATGTGTCTCTGTTTGCCCCAGCCTTTTCCTGAGCTGAAGCCAAGGGATTTTTCCATGTCCCCGAGGAGTGTGTTAGAAAAGCAGTGTTTATGTTAAGGGACTTCATTAACATTACGAGTAAGTTGTAGTACCCAGAGACTATCACAGGCTCAGCAGAATGGAGCAAACGAGTCCTTGTTCCTTTGCGTCATTGGCCCAAGCAGCCACCAAGCTGAAACCTAACCCTGGCTGCTTGCCTTCGGGGGAAAAAATAAGAAGGGTAAAGTAAACAAGGCCCCTGTTCAGCTTTCCTGGACCTCGATGGGAATTGCTAGCAATTATACATCAAAACTAAGATCTGACTCTGAGCAGGCTCGGCTCTGCTCCGCTGTGGCTGTGACCATGTGCAGAAAACCCCTGCCCGCAGCTTGCAGCCACCCGGCCAGCCTCCTCCGTCCTGGGCCACGAAGCCAGGAAACTCTTAAGTACGTGCTTAAATCTGCCGCTCCTCCGGACAGCACTGATTTGACACCAGCACGGCTTAAAAGCAAGCACGAGTTTACAGGCTTTCCTGAACACGGTTGTTTTACCCAGCCTAGGTTTCAGCCGTTCATTATTTTATCCCGATGACAGCTGAGGTTTGGGGTTTTTTGCCTGCAGAGCTCCCTCCCTCCCTGCGTTCCCAGTCCCCCATCCCCTCTCCATCAGGGCAAGCTCAGCCGTGCTGTCCCTTCCTGCATGCTTCATCCCACCCAGCGTGCCCAGCACACCTCCTGCCTCAACACCCTCTCCACGTACCCATGGGCACTCGCCAACACCACAAGCACCCCATGAAGGAGAAGGGCACAGACTGCCAGGGCAGAGAGGCAGCAAGAGGCACCACAGGTCGCAGGTGCACCAAGTGCTTCTGAGCCACCCTGTCCCTCCTGCCCCACCACAGAGACCCAGGGCTCCCTCCCTGATCACTGGGCTGGGGACACCACCAGCACAGGGCCCTGCATGTACACATCTGGGACCCCAAAGCCTTTGCTCTCCTAAAGAAGGCATTATTTTGTATATTTATAGAGAGGTTCTTCAGACATATGCTTGCAGAATCTAGAGGTACTTGTGCTGCCTACGTTTTATCTGGATGACAGTAAAATTTAAGCTTTGGATTTGACGCAACTGCTGAAGCGATACAGACATTTCACTATTAATTTCCCCTCCTTCCAAATACTGTGTAAGTCTGCTAGGAAAGCACTCCTGACTAGACGAGGCTCCACGTGTGCTCTCTTCTCTTCTCTTCTCTTCTCTTCTCTTCTCTTCTCTTCTCTTCTCTTCTCTTCTCTTCTCTTCTCTTCTCTTCTCTTCTCTTCTCTTCTCTTCTCTTCTCTTCTCTTCTCTTCTCTTCTCTTCTCTTCTCTTCTCTTCTCTTCTCTTCTCTTCTCTTCTCTTCTCTTCTCTTCTCTTCTCTTCACAGTGATGCATTTAATTAATAGTAAATGTGCATAGAATTTTTCTGGGCAACTGTACGACAGCCACATTAACACCAGATGAGCCCCAAATTGTTTATTGTTATTACAGTGAATACCAAAGTGAATTAAGAATGACTGATCGGACACTTATTGTGACTCGACCAAATATATACATAGTCAATAACACAATTTTTCAGAAGAAAGAAAAATGCTGGCAGAAGTTCAAATATATTTGCCTCTTTTTTTTAATAATAATAATAATAAAACTATTTTTAAAAGAACTAATTAGCCAAATTATGTGGCCAGAATATGAAATAAATGAAAGTATTTGCTATGTTTAATACAGCTGCGCTAACCCAAGGTGACACCTACAGAAATAACTTGGAAGTGTCACTTGATGATCAATCAATTCCTTATGGTCGCAAACTGTTAAAAACAACAGCAACAACAAGAAAGAAAAAAAAAAAAAAAAAAAAAAAAACGCAACAGCAACAACTATAGCACCGAGGATATTAATAAAACTAATAGGGCATTTAAAATCGTGCTGAAAGACAGTCGCACTTGGTCGGGAGGAAGGCAGGAGCAGAAGCGCCGTGCCCGATGTTCCCTGCAGCAACGAGTGCGGAGATCCGGCGCTTCCCTGGGTGCGGAGTGCCCCGCACTGCGCCCGCCCTGGGAAAAAAAGCAGGAACCCTTATTGAAAAGATTATCTTTCCCATCAATAATCCCCCTCTAAGAGTTCTTTATTAGCAAACCCCACGGCAAAACCTGACATATTTACAGCTCGCAGTAAACTTTATGTATCTGCAACAATATTAATAATAAAGAGCCAGTGACCACAGCAAATCATTCCGGCCTTCAAAATGATCAAGTGAAAGCTTAATTGTACTGAAAAGAGAGAGCCCTGACAAGTTTGAAATCCTTCCCGCACACCCTTGCCGAAAAAGAGAACTTTACCGAGATGAAAAAAGTGTGTCGGAGGATTGGAAACATAAGAATACATATTTTAAAAAAAACACCAGCCTGATATCACAGGCTGAGCTGAGACAGAAACCTGATCTTTTACATGGAATGGGTAACATTTGGGTCTGTTTTATGTGAATTGCTCCAAGCTGTTTTGGTTAGAAATGTATAGATTTTAAGGTAAGGCGTACCGGGTAGGCAGTGCAGGTCATACCTACTTTTGGAACGCGTTCCCATTACTTTCCAGCTGACAAAGGTAGGGTCCGAACTTTTCTTTCTTTGCTGAGTAACTTATTTGCTTTAACACCGAGCTGGATTTGGCAGCGAGGCACTTGCGTTTTGCTGCCTGATTGCGCTTTTCAACACTCTCTCATTCCCTTTCTCCTCCCCACCCTTGTAAGAATTATATCATTTTAGTCACCAACCTGCAGAAAAAAAAAATATTTTGCTTGTTTCTTCTGCTGTTACCAAAAAAAAAAAAAAAAAAAAAAAAAAAAAAAAAAAAAAAAAAAGTTATTTCTCAGTAATTCTAGAAATTCTAGTAATTTGTCTCTGGTGGGGAAAATGTGAAAAATTATGCTGTTTAGAATAGTATTCTGGAAAGGATAAAACTGGAGAGCTCCAACTGGTTTTATTTGCCTTTCATTTTAAACAGAACAACAGTCTAGTAGGCTTTGTTTCTTATTAGACAGCATTCGCATTTATGCATTCTTATTATGATTTCTTTGCTTAAAAAAAAAAAAAATACCTTTCCATTTTGCCAGTCAAAAACATCGCATTGTCTTTATTTTGCACAACATAATAGTTTGTGAGTATCTTTATGCTGACTGAAAAAGAGAAATATTCACGGTTGGAAAAAGACACTAATGTAAGGCAACTGGAAATGCCAAGCACAGTATAAAAATTTTTATAAGAATTGTAACATCTTCCAGGATGTTTTCTGAAGAGTCTGTTTCTGCTACAAAAAATATCAAAGTTAGATCTGTTTTAGTTGTCTTAATAATTTAAAGCTAGATTTTGGCTGCACTTTATTTCTTACAAATGTAGGCTGAAAGAAGGAAAAGAAATATTGTAATTTATTTTTGAATGGCTGATATGTCCCATTTGTTGATTCAAAAATTACCACTGAAAAACATAACAAGAAAACTATAAAACTCTGTTTAATATGGTACATATTAGTGCTGCGCTTACTTGTCACATTTTGGTCAATAATTATGTAGCCTTTTAAAATTAAAATTAAATGTCTCAACCATAATGTTGTAATTACGCGCAGCATTCATTCTCATTACAGAATGAGTCTGCTTTATTCTGCTCTGATAATCACCGGGTAATCTCTTTGCTGCATGTTAATTTATTTTTTTGTCTTCTGAGTATTTATGCCCTAGCAAGAGTTTGTGTTTGTATGAAAATTTGTATATAGACAAGGAGAACCAAATGCATGTTGCTCTGTCCCCATGTATATACAAGCAGAAAAAGATCGCTGGGCACCAGGTATAGCTCAGTTTTGCAATGAGAACAAGAAAATGGTTCAGGGACCTTCCCCATTAACTCCCTGCCTTGGAGCCGTGCTGGTTCACAGTCAGGGCTTGTGAGTTCAGCACACAAACTTTCTCTGAAATCGTCCCTTCAGATTTTTATCTGTTTTAATATATTTTTTTTAATTCCTCTGAGCATGAGGTCAGATCTTATTTGTTTGTTTGTGTTGTGCCATTGTTTGTCACAAGCCATATTTTCACTAAATCCTAAATCACTACATTTTGCTGCTCTGCAATATTGTTCAAAATGCGTGTATGTGGAGGGGGTGCCGCTGGGTGACTTTTTTTTTTTTTTTTGTCCTCTACTCTCTTCATAAAAATAGACAGAAATTTCATAAAAAGGAGGAGGAGGGAATACTTTTGTTTGAAACAAAAATAATACCAGCAGCAAAGATCTGCTGTCTACTGCCCCCGAGAAATTACTAGAAGAGGCTTGAGAAAAAGAATAATCTATTTTTGCCTTGTGGTTCTCTTTATTTTTATTATCTATTATTATACAGAGATATATCTATCCATAAATAGATTGCATTGCTTACTTTCCTAATATAGCTCTGCTAATTAAATCAACTTTAAAAAAAAAAAAAAAAAAAAGAAAAAATATTTTCTTATGACATCTTCATCTTAACTGTATCAAAATTGGAATTAAAAGTTGTTTTAATTTCAGCATACTGTGAAAACTCATAATTTTAAAAATTAGGTAGCATTCTCTAAACTTACCCTGATTTTTCTTCAGAGTGACAGGATTTCTATTAATTTTGAATGACCTATTTGTCAGTTTTTAAAAACAACAGAACTATAAACACAGCTCTTGCCATACACACACACACACACACACACACATAGATGTATACGTGTATTCTAAAGACAGGTTAGAAACTGCACCAAGCTGGCAGCTGGCAGGAAGATTATTTGTGGAGAGAGCACTTTAGCCTAAGGACATAGAGGGCTCTTAATAATAAGCGAGGGGGGGGAGAAATTAATGTTTTCTTTAAATTAAGAATCAAACAATTGTTTTAATGAATATCTAGAGTTGGGAAAGTGACTTGCAGGCTTGAGTTTACTCCTGCTTTAACAAAATTTCCTTTGTGGTTTTCACTGGAAGATCAAAAGGAGCCAATTAACTTTTCTATAAGGTAAACAAACTCGTAACTGGAAATATCCCCTCACATTGTCTGGCCGGCGCAGCCAGGCCTTTTGTCTGCTGCCTGCTTCCCTGGGACGCGACAGCCATTTTCCGCATTGCCGGGGAGGGATCCGGGGGTGCCCCTGCGGGCTTGGTGTCCTGGGGGACGGTCGCTCTTCTGCACCGAGCAAACGTGAAGCCAGATGAAATCCCTGCGAGGCTGCAGCCCTGCTGAGCCACGGGTGCTGGGGAGGCACTGGAGTATCACTGCCCTGCACAGCCCCATCCTTGCAGATCTCTGAGAGGAGTCTGAGAGCTGTGGGAAAACTGGGAGGAAAAAGGGGGCAAGATGGGCAGGAGGAGATGCAGGGTGGTGGATGCTCCTTGAAGGGAGATAATACCCACCGCCTCCGTACAGCGGGGCAGCGGGGATGTTTATCCACCCTTACCAGTCTATCCCTACCCGCTGGATCTGATGGAGCCCACAGAGGCGTGCGGAGCCCCATACAGGGCGAGGGGCTGGGACACAGCTGGCCGTGGCCATGCCGCACGTCCCACAAGGAGCGAGAGGGCACATGCTGTGAGCGCTCCCTCAGTGCCTGCGACAGACAGCAGCAAGTTCATGGACAGACCCGGGGAGTCGGGTCGAGGGGCAGGAGAGAGAGAAAACACCAGAAAAACTTTCAGCCAAAACCTCTTAATTTTTTTTTTTTTTGCATACCATAAAAAAAAAAAATAAAAAAAAAAAAAGCACAAAACTATGCAGATCCTCATCCCAGAAAACCTGCTCTTTTTTTTTTTATTTTTGCTGCAGAGGGTTTGCTTTGCTCCCTGAGGCCGGCTGGGTTAGACGGGGAACAGCTGCGCTGCTGCCAGGCAGGGGGAACAAAGCCCCAGGGAGCGTGGCCACCAGGAGCCACCCTGCTGCCACCCCGCGCTGCCTGCTGGTCCCCGGCCCCGATATTTGGGAGCACCAGCTGCACTAATAAATACAAAAAATATATGCTGTGTCAAATGTCACTGAGGTAGCGCCAAGAGGGCCCACGGTGCTCCAGGCCTCCCGGCCATGCTGTAGGCCCCGTGGCAACAGGGCTGCATGGGAGAGCAGCTGCCTTTGGCCACAGAGCCCCTTTTGGCAATGCCAAGAAGGTCTTGGCCATGCCAGAGATGCGACGCTCATCAGCGCTAATTGCCTTGTCAGAGCTGGAGGTAGGGGCTTGCTCGGCGGTAGTGACACTGAACTTCTTAGTGCTCGGTCAGAGGCTGCAGCCACCAGCACGATGGAAATGCGGCATGCAGGCAGACCGAAAGGTGCCAGGACACAGGTGTGAGCCGCATACCTCAGCGCTGTGTAAGCACCTCAAAATACTCCCAGACCTCTGGAGGGCTCTGACACGCAGGCCCGGGGGCCATGGGGCGAAATCCACCGTCCTTACGCACCAAAGAGTTTGGGGAAATCAGTGGGGTGATGACTGAATCCAAGGGAATAGATTGCTGTCTTAACCCCCAAACGGGTTTCGTTAATAGATTCTTTTTTTTTTTTCCTTTTTCCCTTTTTTTTTTTTTCTTTTTCTATTCGAAAGAGCGGCTAATGGTTTCTTGGAGTTTTTAGAACAGGCTTTCCTGATCGTGTCACCAGTCAGTAAAATAAAGAGTCGCTCCCCCCACTCCCAACCCCCACATCTTCCTGCCAGATCCCTTTGGTAGGGAAAGAGAGTTAGCAATATTCACAGATCCCAGTCATTAGGCCTTTCCTGCGTAATTTCTAAAATGCACTAAGAGAAAGGGGTTGGGGGGGGGGATAAAGAAAAAACCCTTTATTGTGCTGAAGCTCATAAATTCACTGCAGGATGATTTATAACAGCAGAGCGTAGCACCTAACTCAAGTCAATGCAAGAGGTTAATATGAAAGGTTAAGGAACTCGGTTCTGGCTGATTTATGGCTGGTCTGCCGGCTTTTATCCTGACCACAGCTCTGCAACTGTAGCTTGGGACTCTACAAAGCACAAGAGGGGGTGGTGGTGTTAAAAAAATAATGTGTATTTAGACATTATCCCTGCCTATAAAATAAAGACCCCAAAATGCTTAAATGACCAAGGAGCTTTCGTATCACCACATGCCACTGCGAAAGCAAAGCGCCTCCACTCCTTTATTCACAGGCTCTGAGACCAGAGGGGACGGCTGCGATCCTCCTGCCGGCTTCCTGCATTACACAGGCAGCAGGGCTTCCCCGGAGCTGGGATAGAGCCCGTGCTTCAAAAAGCTGCCCCGGCTGGGCTTAGTCTCCAAGTGACAGGACAGCCCTCTTCCCCCATGAGAGGCAGGGCTGCCTTCAGCAGCTACAAAAGGACACCTTGCTCCAGGGTTGAGT
Source organism: Anas acuta (assembly GCF_963932015.1). Taxonomy (NCBI): domain Eukaryota; kingdom Metazoa; phylum Chordata; class Aves; order Anseriformes; family Anatidae; genus Anas; species Anas acuta. The sequence continues at coordinate 52,240,556 of NC_088983.1, read as the reverse complement.
TTGTTCAGCTCCAGCTCCCAACCACTGCACCTTACGACGCATTTTTGGTTGCAGGGTGGAGAAGCTGCATGGGCACAGACGTTTCTGTTTGCAAAAATCTGCAGCTGGGGATCCCCAAATTTTCTCTCCAAGACGATGACTCAGTCGTGTACGGCCTCCTGCTCTAAGATTTCCTTGCTGACCCCTCGCCTTGACAAAATTATCTGCAAATTCCTTCGGCAATGCTGCAGCCAGAGGAAAGCAGAGCTGGGGGTGACGTTTGGGCAGTGGTCTTACCGAGAGTTTTGTAATATCCATCCTCAGAAATATGCAGTGTTGCTACTGGTGTTGCTTTTGCCTTAAAATACATGCACAAAATTATTTTTGTTTTAAAAAAAAATACATTTTAATTCCACATAGTATGAGATTTTAGCCCAGAAGTGTTAAAAGAGACACCGTAAAGGAATACTAGTAGCCAGGTTGGATGTAATTTACATTTGTCAAGTAGGCCTGTATTTGTGTTTGGAAAAGACAAGCAGTTCCTCTTACAAGGCGATTCCTGTGAAGCCACGTACCAGCAATAGACTTCTGTCCATGCAATTCGCCATAGCTGTTGCAGTGTTTAATCCATGACTGATATCAGACTACCCAGTCTATAGCTCCCTGAATCTTCTCTTTCAGTCCCAGGCTTCGTATTGTTTATTCTTGGAGTCTTGTGGATTTACCCTAGATTTACCTCTGTGTAACTGAGAGCCCAGTCTGGGCAACTGGGAGCAGCTCTGTGTAACCGTACGTGCTGGAGAGGGGACATAGCAAGGATACTTTCCCCATAATATTCTGCATCAATGATCCAAACCCACAAGAAATTCCTGTGCCTGCAAGTCTCTCACTTTGTTAGAGAAAATTGGGGTTGTCCCTCGATTTTTCAGTAAGAGCATCTGTCTGTCAATGATCTGGGGAGGCGAGACGTGTCTGTGCTCCAGCCCAGTACCAGCCGTGATGTTTTCCCACTTGGACTGAGAGCCAGAGGCCACCCTTAGGCAGCTTGCCTTCCTTCCCCTGCAGCACAGCACAGCACAGGGGGAGCTCGGTTGCCCCCACCAGGCCACAGCGTCCTCACAGTGCCTTCTGGAGCCCTTGGCCATGGTGGTCTTTGCCTGTGCCACTCACATGCAGTGCCAAGATGCCCTTCTGGCCGCCCCCTCCAGCGCGGCACAGAAAGGATGCTCACGTACCATCTGGGCAGCAGCACAGAGGGGACAGTGTAGCTGCCTGTTTACAGATGCTCTGTGTGCCAAGGATACACTCCCAGACAAAAATAGCCTTTGGGTTCACATGCGTTGGCTTAAACAAGTCATAAAGCTTTTAACCCCACTTGAAACCTGAATCTCCCGAGGATTTCTAATCAGAGAGAAAGAAAGGTGCCCTTAGTTGTTAGGGAAAGGCATTATTTGTTTCTTAGCTGCGTAACTAAATTTTTAGTTTTGTCTTCATTTTCTTTTAGGTCAGTTATGCCTGAATGAGCTCAAATTTTTATATCTGCATATTTATGCTACTAGCCACTGCTCCTGCTGCTTCTGGAGAATAGAGGATATTGGTTTATGGCCTATATGAGGCACAGACTGAGAGAGAGAGAGAAAAGAAAGTTAACTTTGACTTTAGACTATTCCTTACCGAGTTTTCTAAGATCAGCTGATGGGCATATTCCTGCTCTTGGCTCTTCAGACATTTGAATATTACCTGAAGGGTTCAAGGTGTACAAATACCTTTAAGAGCTCCTGTACAAGATTGAAGTACAGAGTAACTTCATTGAGTTATTCTAATCTAGGAAGGTAGGCATTCATATAATGAACTGTACATTTTGTACACAACTAGTAACATGCTTAAATGTTCGATATATAATATTTCAAGTAAAAACAAAAAACAAAAACAAAAAAAAATAATTGTGTCTCCCTCTCCTCTTGCCTTCCCTATCACCATTTGACATCAATGGTTATAGACCTTGGCAGAAAAACTAAATCACAGATAAAAAAAGTAATATAAACAGAAAGTCTAATCCTGCTGCCAATGAGCTGAACAGCAAAACTTTTATTGACTTTAGTGCAGGCCAGACTGGGCCCGTGCACACAAAAATTAGGACAACTTGCTGTCTGTATTGTATGAGCCAATATAATGTGGGCTTAGGAGGCCAGGGAGAATATTTCCCGTTGGAAACATACCCTCCCAAAGGTATGAAATACCAGAGTTTCACATGAATAAATGAAGGAGGCAATTCCCAAAACTCATCTTTCCTCACAGACCTGGAAGCATGTTTCCTGGACAGCTCCAAATATATGTATATATGCATATATCCTTTTAGCAGGTAGAAAAATGTATTTAAGGTCTCTGTGCCAGTATTAGCAACATGTATGTGCATGAGTTCTTTTACTAGAAATATGGGCTGGAGAAATGAGTTTTCTGAACATTTGTCAGAACTGTTGCATATTCTTGCACCCTTCAGCTCGGATACCTCTTTGCACTGCACTAATTTAATACCATGAGCAGCCACTGCTGTAGAGAGACGTCCCAGCTCAATGTGGCGTTTTGCTCTCTTATCTAGAAGAATCTCTCCAGAATGTTAAAAATCACTACAAAGACCTCGAATTGACCTGTGGTTCTGTAAGGAGTCAGCTTGGTGTATCCTCAGTAGATCCGAATAGCAATGGTGCTGAATTTAGCTTTGCTGGAGATTTTTGTTTTCCAGTGGAAAAAAAAAAAATAATTTCCAGATAACTTCAGTGACAAGAGTTCTCCACGGACACATCTGCAACTCAGGGTGCAGGGACACAGTCTTGCAGCCCCAGTCAAAAACATACTTTTTTTTTTTTCTTTTTTTTCCGCTACTGTGATTATTTAGGGATCTCAAAGGAGGACAGTCTAAAAGGATCAGCTTAGCAAGCTCAGGCCAGCTTCTGCTAACAAAACAAGCAGTGCCTGGCAGGCCCAGCAGCTGCTGTGTCCAGATGTGCAGTGGCTGTCAGGGCTGAGCATCTGAGAGGACACTACCAAATGGTCCCTGACGCTCCTGGCAGCAGGTTTCCTGGGCGCTGCCTCAGCCTGCCAGGGCTGCACCCCAGGTAACCCCACAGTGGTGATCCTGGGGAATTGGATACCCTGGTTTCTGGGGTATCTGTGAGGTCTCCGTTAATCTGTGCAGCTCAGTGATCTCATCCTCACTGCTTGTCCCGAGGTAGAATACATTTATGGATTTAAGGCGACTCAAGGTTTTCAAAACAAATCTCTTCTTGTCCCTCAAGAAATATAAAAAAATCGTATTTCAGCTTTCTGTTTTGTTTAAATGGCATCACACAACTCCATTGCCTTCATGGAAATATCACCCAAGAGCTGCCTTGAACATGAGCTGGAGGAGTGCTGATGCAGTTGAAGTAAATCATGCCGGTCATCCAAAGTGAACTGTTATTCCCATTCTCCTTATAAAAAGCATATTAACCTAGTAAAAAAAAAATATATATAATAATAATACAGAATAAAATGCTGAGTTTCTTGGAACTGACTGTCAGTCCGCTGGGTCAATTTAAGGTTTTTAGAGAATGCATTTCCTTCATGTTGCTTGAGGCCTTGAAGAGGAACCACTATACACCTTCCAACATTTTGCAGTGCCACGTGTTGTATATAAAAAAAAAAAAAAAAAGAAAGAAAGAAAAAGAAATCAGGTGGACATATCTCTGGACTGTCTCCTGTTGTGCGAGTTTTGTTGATTCTCAGTGTTGGAACATGGCCAACCTAAGGCCGTGCATCCCTCCTTCTGATCAGCACTGCCCATTTTAAGTGTCATTCAATTTCTCCTTTTCTGAATTGAGGCAAATACTGCAGAGTAAAATACCTTGTAGAAACCACCATGATGAGGCCATGTCAGCTTATATTAGGTAAAAAATCCAGCCTGGGTATTCAGTGCACTAAGCCTACTGTAGGAAATTCTGCTGGGAAGGAAGATGGGAAAATGCATACCAGACAAAAAGATGTGGCTTAACCCCTCTAGATACAGCAGGTTCACATTTCAAGCCCATGGGATCACAGGCTGGTGCACTTTTTAAAAACGAGTCAGAAAGTCCCAAATACTATTCACTGGGCAGATGTTCTCCAGCTCACGGTAAAGACATGTTTGATTAATACTGTTTTGCCAGCATATTTAACAGCCTTTCCCTACAGAGTTAGTCTGCTAACTAAATTTCTCTTGAAGAGAAGAGTGAAAAAGTGAAGGACCAGGGTCTAGGTGTAAAACTACCATTAGTTTTACCGTGTGCTGTGGATACCTTCTGTAATTTATGTCAGAATACAAGAATTGATATGAGCTGATAGATTCCTCCACCTGTGAAAGTCGTGACCATAACATCTAATTTATGAGATACCACTTGCCCAATGGACCTGATGTCTTGAGCTAAGCAACATAGCAGAGGTTGAATCTACAGAGCGATTTTCTCCATGCCTTGGTAGTTTTAGCCTAGCATTGAATGTGAATTTAAGAGTAAGGTCGGCCTGCCTTCAAGCAGGGGGGGTGAAATCACACCTGTGCCACCATGGCATGATTGGATGGTGATGATTCAGTGCTCCTGGCCCAGAGCAGCAAATGTTTCTGATTTCCCTGATGAAAAGTGAGACGTGAAGACTATATCTAGGTATTCAGAGACCATAGATATCCCATGAGAGAGCCAGGTGAGCCTTCAGGGACCAGCGGTGTTTGGCCTATGTGAGGGTGTGCTGGCACTGAAGGTTCAGTGAAACATCACAAGAACAAAGTGGTCAGTCTGTGAACCTGTGTGGGGCCTGCAGTGATCTGGGGAGAGGAGAAAAACTGGAAAACCCAGCTCTATTCTAACTGAATTCGTGTTAGAGACACAGCCCTACCGGTGTATGCCCGGGCTGTGGGACAGGGGATGCAAGGTGAGGTGTGCCTTGCAGAAAGGGAAACCCAAAAGCTTCTGCGATGTTTGAACCTGGTTACTCTTTAAACCCATTCTTCTGGACTGCCATACAGAGATGAGCTTCGCACGCTCTGAATGTGCAGCTCTCCAGGCTCAGCCTGTGCACCCTTCGCACAGCCTGGGCAGACGGGGCACGTCTCCCTCCAGCTGGCAACCTGGCTGCGTAGTGCCTGCCCTCAGCACATTTTTTTAACCACATCTGAGTCAAGTCCTGTTCAAGGATTGCTACTTCTGGGTAAGCAATCAGGAGTTTAACTCACATCTGTGTAACTACTCACTGTTGTATGAGGTTTTAGGCTGCTCTCACCAGTCAAGAGACCTCTTGGAGCGTGCGCTCTGGCCAGGCAATGCTGTGCCTCCTCTGGACGTGGCACCGTCTATCCTCCTGGTTTCTCCTTTCCTCAGTGGAAAGTGTGGGCGTAGCGCTGGTGACAGTGAAGGACTGGTGGCTTCACAGGTCAGCAGGTGCTCTGAAAGCTTGAGGTAGCTCTGCCACGTGCTTCAAACCTGACTGGCAGCACCCCCGGGATTCTGGCCCTGCATTATTTAGCCGAGACTCAGCCTTCAACTTCAAGGCTTCGCTTTTTCAGCCTCAAACTCCACCGCTCTCTGTCCTTCAGAGCATCCCACCACGGAGCCTTGCTTAACACAGGTATGGCTCCCTGGGGTGCTGCTCAAACGTGCCAAGGGAAGAGGACATAATGAGCACCCACGGCAGGACATCTGTAATTTAATCCAGGATCGGAACCCAGGCCTTGGCAGATGGCTAGGAGAATTTTGCCCAAGTGTGCTTGTTTTCCTCCTTTCTTTTTCCAAGTGTTTGTTTCCCAGTTTGCACTAAATTTTATTGAAAACATCAGGCTAATAGCAATGGGGAGAGTGGTTGAGTAGGTTTTGCCTCTTTTTCCCTTTTCTTTCTGGAATGCAGCCATCAAAATAAACATTAAATACAAAATGCTGGGGCTTGAGTTATTACTTGTGAGGGTGCTGGGAGGGAAATTTATAGCAACATTACTGTGTTTTGCTAGAAATCTCTTAATGCACCAAAGTGGAGAGGTGTGTGTGTTTTTTATTAAAATGTTACACTCTATAAATCTGAGCAGCAGGGAGGACACAGGTGGCCCTGGGGCTCAGCTGAGCGGACTGTCACTGCTGACACGGGGAAGGTCTCTCTGATTGTGCCCCTTCCCCATCCCACCACAGGCACAGCCACGGGCTCTCTCTTCTTGCATTGGTGATGTTGTTGTTGCTCTCTGCTGTGCTCCCTCTTTTCCATCCTGCTGGTTTTTGAACCACCAAAAACATCTCAAACTGAGCCCTGCCTTGACAGTGGGTCTCCTAGTGATGCCTCTCAGAGCCTTGCTCTCTCTATGCTTTCTTGGTGCCCTTCTCTCCTGCCCTGGCTGCAGTTGTGTCCTGATGAGGAGGTCTCACAGGAGGGGGATGCCTAAGGTGGGGGATGCCTAAGGCCATTCAGAGTGAAATTTTGGGCCATGCAGTCTGGAGACTGGGTGCACATCACCAGGGTTTTTGACTCTCTGGTCTGAATCCTTGTGGCCTGGTTGCTGTCTGAGCTGCTCCAGCTTCTTCTGGCTCCAGGGGAAGGAGCAGCTCAGGACCTGGGGAAATCCCAGCCGCCAGTGTCCCATGCCTGTCGGTGGATGGGGCTCACCTGGAAGGATGGCTGCTGCTGCTGAGCTGCTCACTGGGAAGGGGAACAGAGACCTGCAGGCCTCTTGAGCTCTTTTCCAGCTACCAGCAGCCAGTAAAGTTTGTGACTTTGTCTGAGATGGGACAATTGTGTCTGAGCCTCATTTTCCCTGCCTCAGAACAAGGGTGCTTCCCTGGGCGTGTGGCTTTACAGTAAGTGGCATCCTCAGAAGGGCACATCCAGGCAACCCCCTTGCCTGCTCTGCTGCCTGCAAACTTGCTCGAGTGCTTTCTGTAAGAAAAAGAAATGCTGGACCATCCTGAGGAGGGGTCTGGGAATCCTTGAATCTGGATACCCCTTAATTCAGCACGGATTTTTTTACAGGACACCCTAAAAATAATAGCAATAATAAAAGCAGCGTTCCTGGAAGGCTTAAAAAAAAAAAAGCAAACGAGTAACAGAAAAGAAGAGGTCACGGCTATGGTCCAGGGGCCTCAAAGAGCAGCATTAAGCCCCTGCTAGGAACGACATCTGCTCGGAGGTGCCGCCGCAGCGGGGTGGCAGTGCCCGGCGGAGCCCGGCGGGGCGCTCCGGCGGCCGGGCAGCCCGCAGCTGCGGGGCCGGGGGGACCGGGGGGGACCGGAGGGGGCTGGGGAGAGCCGGGGGGAGCCGGAGGGGGCTGGAGGGGGCCGGGGAGGGGGCGGCAGCCGAGCTGCGAAATACCCCGGGAGAAGCCGTGCGAAGGAGCCGGGCGCGTTATTCGCACACCCTCCTTCTCCTGCGCGTCCTGGCGCTGCTCCGCTCTCTTTTCAGACAGTTTTTGGAAGGGACTTTGCGACGCCTCGCCTGACCTTTTTTTTTTTTTTTTTTTGAGAGGGATAAAAAAAATAATTAATTAATACTAAAAAAAAAAAAAACAAAAACGCGCAAACGGCAGGGCAGATAAGTTTGTGCGCGGTGCAGCGGATGGGGAGCTGCTGCGTCTGGGGGGCTCTGGTCCTGTTTGCTTTCGGGGTGGTTTGCGGGAGATGCTTGGCGACTACGGCAAGAAAGGCGGATGTTTTTCTTTTATTTATTTATTTTTGCGAACGACCCGGGAGGGAAATATCTGCTAGAGGGGCGAGCAAGGAGAGGAACAAACGAAACCCGACGGCCTGGCGGTGAGGGGCACCCCCCTGGGGTCTCCCCGCTGCTCCCCCCCGCCTGCCCCGAGGGCTGTCCCGGCTGTGCCCGGCTGGGAAGCTCGGGGGGGGCCACTGGCAGGTGCACCAAAAGCCGCAGGATACCTTCGGCTCGGAGCCCCCCTCCTCCCCCAGCCCCTTTGTTTCGTGCCGGGGGGCGAAGGGGACGGCCCCAGCCCCTCGCACCCCACCGGTGCTGGGAAGAGGGACAGGCGCGCCCCGGGGGGCTTCCCCCCGGCCCCCAGCATCCCCCCGAGCCCGGGGAAGGGGCCCGGGGAAGCGGCGGCCCCGAGCCCCCCGCCCCGGCTGCCCGGAGCCCCCTGCCCGGAGCCCGGAGGGGCGCAGAGCGGGGGGCTCCGGGGCCGCCCCCGCTCGGTTTTCCTATTGGCTGCCGCCTGATGGCGTCATCGGGGGGGGGCCCCCGGGAATCTGGTGCCAAAGTCCCCGATTTTCGGCCCCGTTGTTTTTCCGGGGACGACGGAGGGGACAGGAGGGGACGCGGCATCCCGCGGGTGGATGAACGCCCCCCGCGGCTTGCAGCGAGCAAAACGCGTCCCGGGAAATAAAAAAAAAAATAAAATAAAAAAGGAGAAGGAGGGGAAAAAAAAGCCCAATAAACAAATCCCCAAGCTTTATGGCAGAGAGGGCCTTTGGAGAAGGGAGGAGATGAGGTTCGCCAGCACACGAGGGGCAGGGGCCAGCTTGGCCCGACTCAGAGCCTCCTGCTTTGCTCCCCCTGGGAAGGGGAGCAGCGGGTCAGCTCCTTTTCTCTGCGAGCTGCTTCGTGACACCAGGAACGTGCTTTAATAACGATCGGCATGGCATATATGCATATATATATATGTGTGTGTGTGTGTGTGTTTGAGCACACACATAGCTCCGAGGAAAGAGGCGGAGGGCAGGAGAGCAAAGCCCCGGCCCCGGGGGTGCGGCAGGAGCCAGGAGGTACCAGCGGGGCTGTTGCTGGGCAAACTCCGCTCCCGAAATAAAGATGCAACCGTGGTCCTGCTGGGGAGGGGAAAAAATAAATAAATATCTTGGGGGAGATTAACACAAATACTTTTTTTCCCCTTCTCCCTCCCCTTCCAACCCCCCCCCCCCCAGCAGTGCTGTTATAAATAGGTCGCCTTCAGACCCCGGCCCGGTACAAAAGGAGCCCACGAGTGACCACACAAACCAAGCCGGTGAGGAAACAAACCGGGGACAGCTTCCAGGAGCGAGGCTCTGCCCGAGAGCCGGGAGGGAGCGGTGTGAAAGATGCCCCTGGCCCTGCAGCCCCCCTCCCCGCCGGGACGAGCCCACGGCCGGGGATTTTCTCTGCCCCCCACCCACTCTTTCAGGAGGCTCCGGAGCCCCCCTCCAGGCGATGCCCGGCGGACACCAAGCGGCTCCTCGGCTGCCAGCCCGCCGGGCTGCCCGCTTCTCCCGGGGTGTCTCCGGGGGAGGACACCCCGAGGAGGCGGATGTGCTCCCCCCCCAGCATTTAGGGCAGCGATTTGCTGCCCTAAACCAGGGGCCGGCTCTCCCCTGGGCTCCCCAGCGCACCAAGGGACCCTCGGGGTGGTGACACCTTCCCAAACCGGCAGCGGTTGCACCTGGGAACGGTCTCGGTACAGATTTAGCACCTACAAACACGTACTTCTCGGCCACTTTTTCGGCCGCATTTGTTGTAGAGGCAGGGCAGATTTGGGGGCACTCGGAGGAAAAAATATATATATATATAAAAATGCTGAGATCGGGTTTCGAGCTCTTCGTGTCCCTTTTTGCCCTCGCTCCGCCGATGCTCGCTCCCGCGGCAAGGGATGCTGCCCGGCCCCGGCTCCGGGAGCCCTCCCTGCCCTCCGGGGGGGCTTCCCGGGACCGGGACCCCCGCGGCCGGACCCCCCGGGATGGGCACCGGCAGCGCCCAGCCCCGTCCGACGGGGAGCGGGGAGCTCAGGCTCCCCTTTTGCTTTCCTGTTCTCTCCGGCTAACGGGGAATGGGGGAGCCCCCCTCAAATCTGCCCAGAGGACTTCAAGGGAAACCCAACCCCAGCAAAGGAAAATCATCGGGGAAAGCGGTTCCCCGGTTATTGCCCCCCCGCCCCCACCGCCTCGCCCCCCACCATACGGGCAGGTATTTGCGAGCACCCTTTCTCTCGGTAACGATTCCCGACTTAACCTCTCGCTTCCAGTGCCCCAAATTGGCCATTAGGGAGAGGGGTTTATTGCGGTCCTTTCCGCGGGGCCGCGGATTAGCCCTGATTGGGAACTGATCGACTTTTCGTTGCAGTTTTTAACGCAAGGAGGGGCCGCGGCAGACCCCGCAGCCCTCCTCCGGCTCGGCCAAGCCGGAGTGTCTCGGCGAGCCGCGGTGCCGCCGGAAAAAAAAAAATAAATAAGAAAAAAAAAAAAAAAGGGGGAAAAAAAAAATCCTGCCCGGTCGGGGAATCTCTGCCTCGCGGTCTGGTTTCGTTGCCGTTATTTTCGCGTCGTTTTGCCGAGAGGAAAGCCGGGGAGGCCGAGCGCAACGCTGCAGCCTCGCCTCGTTTCGGTCGTGGGCACGGGTTTTTTTGGGGTGAGGAGAGGGGCTGCGGCCCCGGCCTTGGGGCAAATGCTGCCCGGGATGCGCCCCTGAAGCTCCGGGCACCGGGGTACCGGGGAGCGCCCCGGCTGCTCCCCCGGCTGCGAGCTGGTTGAGGGCTCCCCGGCGGCCGCCCAGAAGGGGATTTTAGGGAAAAGCTCGCCTGCCTTGCGTTGGGTTTGCTTTTTATTAAGTCGTGGAGAGGGAGAGAGGGTGAGCGAGAGGGGGCTGCGGTGGGGGGAGCCGGGGGTAGAGGGAGAAACTGAAAAAAAAAAAAAAAAAGAAAAGAAAAAGAAACGAGGAAAGAATTAGGCAGGTAATAAAGAGAGTAAGGAAGGAAAATCCGCTGAAAGCTTTCTTGGACCAGAAACCCGAAGGAGCCCAGCGTGCCGCACTGCTCGGAGGGAGGCTTGCAAATGGTTTGAAACCTAGGAAATGGATCCACCGCCGGCCGCTTTAGCGGGGACCTCGCCTGAAATCCTTCTGCACCGGGGGGGCGCGGGGGGAGCCCCCGCTCTTGCCGGGGAAGTGCACTAAGGCCGAGCCGACGAAGCCGTGGCGGCTCCTTCCGTGCCCCCGACCGCTGAGAACCCCCCAGGGGAAACTGGGGGGCGGCCACGATCCCCCCCCATCCCGCTCCGCGCCCCCTCCCCGCCGCATCCCGCTTCCCCCCGCGCCCCCAAAGCCGTACAAATAAAGGGAAGCCCCCAGGCTCCCCCCGGCTCCGCGCCGGGGGGGGGGAAGCTGGGGGGAGAGGGGAGGACACACGGCCCGGCCGGGGGGAGCCCCGCGCTCCCAGCCCGCAGCCGGCACCGCCAAGGGGTTAAGGGCCTTCTTCCCTCGTCTTGCCTCTCTTCCTTTCTTTTCCTTTCTTTTTCTTTCTTTCTTTCTTTTTTTTTTCATTTTTTTTTAATTTTTATTTTTTAATTTTTTTTTTTGACCGAAGAACCGTGGATGTAGTTTGCGTAATATCTTTATTACTGAGAACTTCAAGGTAAGCGAGCAATAGGAACCAGATGTGGGGATGGGAGGAAGGCAGGGTAGGAGCGAGTGGAAGGGGTAGCAGGAGTTAAACGGGGGAGGAGGGGAATCAGGTTGAATGGCGGGTGGAGGGGGGGGGGTGGGCGACGGAAGGTGAGTATTGATTTATTTTTAAGCCCCTTTTGGGTCGCAATTGACCCTTCAAACCAAAAAGGGCTCCTTGCAGCCTCCGTCCCTTTGCAAGTTCACCTCCGCCGCTCCCAGGAGCCGGGGCCGACTTCGTGTGCTCGGCGCCCCTGCTAAAATCCCTCCCTGCAGCCCCCCCGGCCTTTGATCCCCTCCTTTACACCTGGGGAACAGGGGAGGGGGCAAGGTCCTGGACGGCCCTGGGGGGGGGCACGGGCACGGCCCCGCTTCTCCCCGCGCTCATCCCCGTGCTGCGCGCACGTCGTGTGTCCGATTTTCTGCTTTTTATTTTATTTTTTTATTTATTTTTTTTTTAACGCAAAAGATATGACCTCCACCCCTGTCTGCTTCCACACACCCCCATACACACACACGCACAACCCTCCCCGGGCCCCCTCCCCTCCACTGTCATCATCTACATATTAATTGGGGGAGAGGTCTCTCTCTCTCTCTCTCCTTTTTTTTTTTTTTTTTTCTTTTTTTTTTCTATGTGTGGGGGGGAAGCCCTGAGAAGCCTCTCTTTAGGCTGTAGATAGTTTGGAGGGAGAGACGGAGAGCAAGTGAGTGTGTGTGTGAGGGAGAGGGAGAGGGAGGGAAAGAAAAAGCCCCCTTTTACTGTGCGAGATCTTAAGGGGGCTTGGAGATCTGGTCAGCTTTCAAGAACATCTGAATCCTCTTAGAGCTCCCCGGCCCAGCTGTGGGTGTGTGTGTGTATGCGAGAGGGAGAGAGAAAAAGAGGTTCCTGGTGCCCCTCCAAGCGCATTAAGGACACTCGGGCCTTTTAATTTTAGGAATGAATGCTGATACTTGTGTTTCTTATTGTGATCCGGCTGCCATGGATTCCTACTACAACGCAGCCTCCCAGGGCACAGAAGGCTCCTCGCCTTTTAGGGCATTTCAAGCAAGTGACAAGTTCAGCCCTACTTTCCTGGCCAGCAAAGGACAAGGCTTTGGTGACAGCAGCGCTAAGTGCCGGAGCCGCTACAGCCAGCAGGAATGTCAGTCCCTGGATGGCAGCGTGCAGGCTCCCAGCTCCGCCGGGGCTCCGGCCTCCTTTAACAAATACCCACCGCAGCAGCAGCAGCAGCAGCAGCAGCAGCAGCACCTCTACATGCAGCGAGGCCCCTGCAAGACCCCCCCGGAGAGCAACCTCAAGCTGCAGGAGAGCAGCGGCCACAACGGAGCTCTGCAGGTCCCCTGCTACGGTGAGTGGCGGGCGTGCGGCGGGGCAAGCAGCGGGACCAGCCCGGAGAGAGGCTCCCGGTGCCGCAAAGGGTCCCGGGGACGGCTGCCCGGCACCACGAGCCCCCCCCAAAATTCCCTCCTCCAGGGTCCCCCCTCCCGGCTCCAGGGGCTGCGCCGTGCTCCGGAGCCCGCAGGTCCCGGGGGAAGCGGTGGATCCCCCCCTAGTCCCGCTTCGCCGGGATTTTAGCGTCGTTTCCGAGCACAGCCGATGCATCCCCAGCCCCGGGGAGTGTCCCCGGTTTGGGGACACCCGCAGCGAGCGGGGAGAGAGACGGAAAGGGAAAGGACGAGCGGGCCGCGGCTCTGCGCAAAAACGCTCGCTCCGGGGACGCGGTGCCAGCGGGAGCCGTGCTGGGGAATGTCCCCCCGGCTCTCCGCTTCCCTGCCTCTCACTTTCTCCCCTAATTGCCACTCCCCTAATTGATTTCTGCCGGGCCGCGGCAGATAACCCGCTCGCATCCTCTCGGCGGGTCATTAGCGGTAATTAAAGACGCTGCCGTGTGCCCGGCCGGGCCCGCTTCTCCTCCTCGCCTTCCCCGGCGTGCGGTTATAGAAAAGGCAGGGCGCGGGGGGGAGGCTGCTGCTAAACCTGGGCGATTCGGGGAAAAAGGCAAAAATAAAAATTAAAAAAAAAAAAAAAGAAAAAAAAAGAACAGGAAGATAAAACAATGATATATACTTATTTATTATTTTTTTTGGAAGGGAAAGTGGAAACAACGTCTCCTCCTTTCCCCCACGATGAGGGAAAATCCGGGCTGCTCCGGCCCGAGCTCAGTGCGCTGCCGGGGCCGCCGTGACCCCGGGCAGGGACAGGGACAAGGGACAAGGGCCAGGAGCCGCCGGGAGAGGCCCGGCCGTCTCACCGCTCACATCCCGGTCTCTCGCCGTCTTTTGGGGTATCCTCGCACTCCTCGTAGTGCCCTCTTTACTTTCTCTTTCTCCCCCGCACATTCCCTTTCCCCCCTTTTAGACTAGGAAGCAGGCAGAGGAGCCTTCCCCCCTCCCCAGCTCCCCATCCCCATCCCTTCATCGCTGCCCCTGCGCGCAGCCGAAGCCCCCCCGCACCCGCGGAGCCTCCGGGGGCTGCGGGGCGATGCGGGGGGAGGCCCCGGTGCCGTCCCCGCTCTGCTAACCGGCTCTCTTGTCTTCGTAGGTTAAAAAACCCAGGGCACCGGCTTAGCCCGCGACGACACGGTACAGCCCCGGGTAGAGCCACCCGAATCTCTCAGCGGCCGTAACGCCGCCGGGGGTCCCCCCCGGGTTATTTTCAAGGGGGGCTCCGGGCTGGACCTCGAGTGGGAGCCCCGCATCGGCAGCCGATGGCCCGGCCCGGAGCCCCAGCACGTTTGCGAGCCCCGTGTGATGTGGCTAGGGGCCGCTGGGGCTGTAATAAGAGCCACATGGATCCGCGAGGATAATTAATAGCAATAATAATAATAAGGGCTAACGATTAAAGAGCGAGTCTCGCTAATAACAGCCACATTGGGCTTTCGCAGGGTGACTGCGGCGGGGACACCCGCAGGCGCCTCTCCGCCTCCTCGCAGCCGGGGCCGGGCGGCGCTGAGGCGGGGGCAGCAGCAGCCCCGATCCCCTCAGCCCCGATCCCTTCAGCCCCGATCCCCTTCCACCGGGGCAAACGAGGGGCGATCTCTCTCGGGAGGCCGGCGGCTGCCCCGGCTCCCCCCAGGACGCGGTGGGATGCTGTGCCCGGTTTTGCCCTGCGATTTCAATCGCACACACCAAAAAAAAAAAAAAAAATTAAAAAAGAGAAGCACACGAGGGCGAGCACGGCGAAGCCTCTCCCGCCGGGCTGTGCCCCAGCAGCCCGCTTCCTTGCTGTGCTGCGCCCCTTATTTTGCTGGGGGCGCTTTGCCCGTGCGCGTCTCCGCAGCCGGCCGGAGGGGTTTTGGGTTTTTAATTTTAACTCTTTAATAAACAAGTCGTTGCGAGTTATAAAAAGCCCATGCCTGCCATCTATTGCTGCCGGCTTCTATTCCTAGACCCCTTCCGTTGCACTGTACGGGGAAATACAGGCAGGGGAGAGCTGCGCTCGTAAATACCCGGCCAAAAACCAGCGGCACTCGGCGAGGCGCTCCCGGCCCGGCTGCAGCGGCCCCGGCTCGGGGGCTGGCTCCCCGCAGCCCCCCGGGGGGCTCGGGAGGGGTCCCGCTGCCAGCTCGGCTCCCCTCGTCCTGCCTGTAACCAGCGGGCCACGGCTCATCCCGCAATTAAAGCCGAAATCTTAAATAACCCCGCTCGGAGCAGGTTACATATCCTGGCTTAGGAGAGGGGGAAAGCTTGGGGGAGACCGCGAATGCGCTGGGGATGTTTGCTCGAGGGAGGCAGGAGAAAGGAAAAAGGGGCTTTTTCTTGCGGAGGAAATTCTCGGAGCGCCGTGTTATGCAAATAACGACCGTGTCTTTTATTTAGAGAGCAAACCAAAAGCGCAGGCTGAAGCGCGCTGTTAGCAGAAGCGCGGAAAGCGACGGCCGTAGGAATCGGAGGTTCGCTGCTGGATTTTTTTTTTCTTTCTTTCTTTTTTTTTTTTTTAATTTATTTTTTTAATGACACTTTTAACGCATTTCTCTTCTTCCTCCTCCTCCTCCTAATGTAATGTAAACTGCAGGCGCGGCAGGACGAGCCTGCTGGCGGCCCCCCCGCCTCCCGGGGGACACCGCTGGCTGCCGGGGCTGGGGCTCGCAGGGCCCCCGCCGGTTTTCGGAGCCCTTTGGGGTTTTCGGAGCTCGTCCTGCTCCGGGGGGGCTCGGTCCCAGGCAGGGCCGATGCCGAGCCCCCGCCCCAGACTCCGGCAGCGCTGCGGACCCCCCTTGGGCATCCACCCGCCCCGGTGCGGGGGGGATGGGGAGGCTCGGAGGGATTTTGGGGCGGGGGGATCCCGCAGCTCTGCCGTGGGCTCCCGGCTCCCTGCCGGGCTCCTTCCCCGCCGACGAAGGGAGGCGGGAGGGGAGAGAGCGGGTGCCCTCGGCCCGGGGGGGGGGCCCGGGGAAGGGGTGGGGAGGTGCTGCCCCCATCCTTGCGGGGAGCAGCGGGCAGGTATAAAAGCGAGCCTCCGGGGAAGGGGGCACGGCACGGCACGGGACCAGACCAGACCAGACCAGACCCCCCCCGGGGTTAAGGGGCGAGGGCTGGGGGCGAGCTGGAGGGGAGCGGGGCCGCCTCGGCCGCCCGTGCCCCGCACCGCTGACGCCGCGCCCGCAGTCGGCGGCTCCTTCCCTCAATAGGGCCACCAGATCTGCCATTCAAGGGCGCCGGCACCCTCCCAGGGAGGGGAGGGAGCTCTCGCCAGGAGTTTGGCTCGGGCTCTGTTCGCCCCGGCGCTCGGAGGTGCGGGATCTCCTCCGCGGAGAGCTGCGGGATTTCCTCGGCAGCAGGACGCCAAGGTAGGGCTCCCGCTCGCTGCCCTGCCTGCGCAGGAGGACTCGCTCGCGGCTCTTCCCAAAGATGCCTTGCCCTTCCCTTGGCTCGGACGGTAGAGCTGGCTGGAGACTTTTATAGGATTCCCGACCCGAGCTGTTTATAACACTCATGTGTCAAAGGACCGGGAGCCTCCCTCCCTCCCCCTGTGCTTGCGCCGCTCGCTCCTCGCCGACGATCTCTTTTCGCACCAGAGCTGTTTATTTGCCACTTGCCCGCTGCCGACTGGGATTAACTCCGCCGGAGCCTTGCATCGCACGCTGCGGCTCCGGCAGGACGTTACCAGCAACGAGAAGGGTGCAGAGAGAGAGAGAAACAGGGAAAAAAGAAAAAAAAAAAAGTCTTAAACTTTTACTAGTCCGAATTGTTTTGAAAGCAACGCGGCGCGAAGCAGACGGGGAAAATACCGATGGGGAGAGAGATTTGGAGATGCTTACTGAGTGCGTCTTTTCCTAAGGGTTTGATGTAGGAGTGCTATTAACAATATATGCTGATGCCAGATAGCGCAAATGAGCTGTGTGTGTGTTATCTGGAGCTGCAGGCTGTTTATTTTGTGCTCCCTTTGAGTGTACATCCAGTGTGGTTGCATGACTAACCGGCGGGAGTGATTCACTGGCTGCTTTATGGGTGACTGCTCAAAACAAGTTGTGAATCAAAAGAGATTTCTTTGGCTGTGGTTTCCAACCTCCCATGTTAAATGCACTCAGGGTTTAAGGGGAGCTAATGTGCAGACTTCAATCCCTCAGATCTTGAAGATTTATTCCCTTTCCAAGCCCTGCATTCAAAGCCATGATGAGTTTCCCTTGTAAGAGGGAGGTGGTGTCTGGGAGGCTCGCAGCCAAGGTCTGCCGCTGAAGGACATCTCCAGCCCCGTCCCTGTCCCTTCGGTGGCACCGGTCCCTGCTTTTTAGTCGCTTTTCGCCCTGGAGCCTGTTCAGGGCGTTGGGGTAGCTGTAGCAATTCTCGGCTCCGAGGGGCGATGCGCCCCGTGGCAGCAAGAGGTTTTTCGTCCCATTTCGCAGCTGGAAAAACTGAGACCCGGAGCCCGGCAGCGGCTTGTGCAAGGGCAAGCTGTCGCCACGCAGCGGCACCAGTGCGATCGTCCCCGGGCCTGCTGCAGCAGGAGGCCCCCAGCAGCCGCTGGTGGGGTCGGGGGGAAAGGTCCCCGAGCAGAGGGCCCCAGCTCGGGTTTGGGGAGGGCTGAGGCACCGTTTCCATATGGCCAGGCCCTCGTTGGGGGCAAGAAGCTGTAGAAATCGGTGTGTCCTTGTATGCTCACATCTCTCGGTCCAGAACATAGGCTTAACCTGCCAGCCCACGTTAATGGGCTCACCTTTCAAAAGCAGCTCCATCACCTTGGGCAACCCGTGCTGGTCAAAACAAGAGACGGGTTGGTCTCGTCACTGCTTTTCAGAAAAGGCTGAGAAATTGCTGCCCTGAAAGTCATGTGTTTCTAAGGTCATATGTTTCTCCTACACATTTGGAAAAAAATATATTCTAACCATTAATCAGTTTGGAAAGCAGAGGTCCTATGTATTCATATATAATAATAATTGATAATAATATTAATATAGATATATTTTCAAAAAGAAAAAAATAAATATTTCTGGATTAGGAGAAGCCCGAGCAGTAACCCAGCTAATAGAGGACCCCCGTGATGTGAGAATCGTTTACTAAGAGACGGATGGGAACGTTTCCCATGAATAAAGCATTAGAGTAATTTCCAACAGTTACATGTCTCTCAGCTGCCCCGACTTGTAAATGAGAGTTCTTAAGTAAAGGAGGAAGGCTACTTACATACATTAAATAAATGACCTCCACTTTATTTTCTGTGTAAGTTTGGCTGAATCAATGTTATTACACACGGTGCTGATTCTGCTCGGCTGTGTTTTTATTCGTGTTCACACACAATCCTCATATTTTGACTGTCACATAAGTAGACACAATTTGAATCAGCACAATACTTCTAGGGACGTTTTTCTATCGAAGAGAGAAGTCTCAGTGGGGAGTAGAGGAGGGTGGAGGGAGAAAGGAGCAGAGACAGAAGAGAGGAGGCAGGGGGAGCAGGACCTGAGAAAGCTCAGAGGAGTGATGAGCAGTGGCAGGCTTAGCACTGTTATGGAAGGTGGTCTGTGACCGATTTTATGCATGATACGAATCCGCCAGCATCGCATTCTTCATCTCTCCACCAGGAATAGCTGTGATTCAACATGTTGTAGCCGCAGTCCTCAGGTCTCAGCAGGATTTAGCTATGACAAGCTGATATGTCACGAGCTATGCATCACCTCAGTCAGCAGTTAAATGTCTGTAGAATATGATAGTTATTTATGTGCTTGTTTGTTTGTTTATTTGCTTTGAGAAGATGTGATTTGAGGCTTTACCCTGTTGTAGTACTGGTTGAATCAGTACTATTTCTAAGCATATTCTTTATTATTCGTCAGCTGTGAGGCAAGTGAGTTCTCTAGCAGGTGATGCAGCCTGAAAGGTAAGCTGTTTCAGTCACTGATAAGCACACTGTATGCTGAGGTAGCATGAAACCTTAGTGCTTGTTTAAAGATAGCAACGGCCTTTTTCTGTAAAGTCTGAAAAGCGGGGATGTGGCTGAGGGAGGGAGAGAGAGACGAAGCGACTGGAGGCACCACGTGAGGCACAAGCCACTGGCAGGGCTGCACAGGCCCTGAGCTAAGCAGGCACAACCAAACTCAGTGCAAATCTTCCACACGGGTTTGGTGGTGAGATATATGTGTGCATGTGGGGCAGAGGAATCGTAACCAAAACCGCTGCAAAAACAAATAGGGGAAGTCAATAGCAAGTCAAGGCCAGTCAGAGGAGCTATTCAATGGGAAATGAGGAACCTGGGGAAGAGACAGAACAAACAATTTGGGCAGGCATCTGCCTGGGGAAAATCAAAGAAACTTGTAATATCAAGTCTAGAAATGACTTGCTGTCGATTGCTATTGTGTTCAGGGAGATAGATAGGGCTTCGTGTGCAAACACCACTGCGTTAAAGAAGTACCTCACCAGTTCCTCCCTGCAGTGGAAATTGCCTCCTCGGGGCCTCAGATACTGTCTGCTTTGGTCAGGAGCGTTCATGCTGGTGTCAAGGGTAGGGTTCAGTTTCCAAAGAGGGAAGCAGGGAGCTGCATATTCTCCTGGTGCAAGAAGGATCAGATAACAACGGTGCTTACAGACAGCGAAGCTCCTCAGAAGCACTAGAAAGTGAAAGGAATTCACCCAAGAATGAAAACCAAACAAAGCAAAGTTGTACGCTT
This sequence comes from Anas acuta, assembly GCF_963932015.1. Lineage (NCBI taxonomy): Eukaryota > Metazoa > Chordata > Aves > Anseriformes > Anatidae > Anas > Anas acuta. The sequence goes on along the minus strand of NC_088983.1, from coordinate 52,221,081 downwards.
CAGTAAGTGAAGGGCAATGTGGGGACTTTCCTCAGAAGTGGTCAGAAACAACCTGGCAATGGCTCTCTGCAAGGATGGTGCCCGGAGGGATGTGAGGGGTCTTGAGGTGCTGGGAACCTCAGGACAGAAGATGTCACAAATCAGGGAAAACAGGAAGGTGTTGTTCAGCCTGAAACTTAGTAGGATGTCTGATCCACAACAAGGGTTTCTGAAAGAATAGAAAACCATCTCAAAAAGCAAACCAAAGGATCACCAGGGTACCAGCCTGCTGGGTGTGGAGTTGGTCCAAGGCTGTCGGGGCAGCCACGCAGGACTTGGTCACACATAGGACTGTCTGTTTGCAGCACGTGTGCTCCGTAACACAGGCAAACATCATTTTTTTCCAGCCCCAGCAATGACACTTGAGAAAGGACCCCCAGGGAGGCCAGCACACGTCCATTCCCACAGGGAAGAGGAGCCAGGTGGAGCCCAGCGCTGCGGCTCCTATCCACGAGGAGAGGCTGAGGCCGAACCCTGGGGCAGGGGGATGTGTCGTGGCCTGGGCTGTGGTGCTGGTGTCTGGGTCAGGAGGCCATGAGACCTTTTGGAGCACCGCGTGGTTCTCCTCCAGCCTCCCCTGGGATGGTGCATGCCCAGACCTCAGCCTGGAGCAGTCAGGAGCACAGCTGTGGCAAGGACCCATACCTGAGAGCTGAGAAGCACTCTGTTATAGACATAACCTGGCTTATCAAGATTTGGTCTGAACCTTCGTAAGCAGATTGGAGCCAGATATCAGTCTGAGCTAGACAGGACACAGCCAAATGCTAGGAGGCAAGAGGAAGAAGAGACCCACCTAAATTGGCAGAGGACCTGCAGACATTTGGTGTTCCTCACGTCTCCAGATGCCAGTGAGGACTTCCAAGATAAATAGCCGATGGACCAATTGCTAGACGGTTAGGCAGATTGCGGAGCAAGAGGAGGCCAGAAACACTCCATGAAGCTGTGGGATTTATGGCGGAGCTTAAATACTGCGTTTCAGCCCTTCAGCGGGAGTCAGAAAGCTGCTACTGGAAGAGAGGGAAGCTGGATGCTTTAAGTCTTACGGAGTCCTGTGCTAGAGAGAAGAGTATTTTCACCCAGCTCATCCCACTTCAAGCTGTTAGAAAAAGGAGCTTTTGCAGGGCAGAGAGCAACGGGGGATTGGCTACAACATCAAACGCGAGCACCGCGGCTGGGCTAAGAGTGGCTCTGGTGGGGAGGGGAGATGTCCACAGAGAGGCTTGCCATAAATACACGGCTAGTCAGGACAGAGCCTCGTACAGACCTGCTGAAAGGCCCGAACTCAGCTCAGGAAGCAGGGCTGCTTGGAGCTGCACGTGGTAAGCAGGGCAATGATGGTATTAAGTTAGGGCTGCAGCAAGGCTTTGTGGTGCCCAGGGGGAGATATTAAGTTGGTGTTCAGAGCAATCCTCTCCTCTCTGTAGCCTTTAAATAACTTGCTTTTGGGAAGGGTGCTTGTGTGGCTGATTCTGGGGAAAATCCTCGTTTCCTTGACCTTGCTGGCGAAAAGTGGTGCTCTTGGTTGAACGTCCCACTTGCCTCCATTTGGCAGTGGTCACTTCAGAGGGAGGGATCCATGGTGCTGTAGCAAGAGAGAGGTCACTGCATGTCCGTGCAATGTACAGGCATCACAGGTGCTCGTCGAGGTTATGCAGTAATTAATTGAAACTAGACGTAGACAACAGGGGAACCCAAACCAGAACAGGGTGAGAGGGAAGGCAGCGACTGGGGAAAACAGCCTTGTGGAGGAGAAATGCCAGCAGGAGACTGAGCCTCTGGGATCAGAAGTGATCTCAGCAAGGCTTTGTGTGCAGATTGCTGAGGCTGGTGCCTGGTCAGTGAGCACCAGGGCCTTCCAACCCTTACAGATGTGGCTCATGTGAAAGAAGAAGGTTTGGGCAATGTTTGCAGTGCTTCCCTCAGGCAGGTCCCTGAGCTGTCTCTTTGAGCTTGCAGCCAGCTCCTGGACCTCATTTCTTGTCCTGGTTAGAAGAAAGGCTGTGCTGTGTAATATGGGAAATTATGCTAATCCAAGGATGCTTGTGCCTTGCCATTAATAGATAATATCTGGGATGTGCTGTGCTAGGTTCATTTTGGTTTCCACCGTGGATATCTGGAGGTGAAAATGGTTTTCATGCTAGGACAAGTCCATAGCAAACTACCACATGGGTCTCCCAACACCAGTGAACGCTCGAGAGTTGAACAGAGCAGGAGCTGTGTGGCCGTCCCTCTGTGACAGCTGAGAACATCCCTGCACGTGGTGAACCTCTCTGGGGAAGTCCCCAGCATGAGGAAAGAGAGCAGCCGGCTGGTCTCCCAGCTTTCGCAGCCCTCATGGCACCAACCCTGCTGCTGGGGGCTTATCTGTGGGCTTAAAAGGTGCTTCTTTCAAGAGGGGGAAAGCTGCAGGAGGAGGGTGGCTGAGTGGCCTCAGAGCTGAGGCAGTTTCTGCTGCACACAGCTGGGAACAGGCACGGTGCTGACACGAAACCAAAGGGAACTTGACCACAGGCTGACTCGATGCTGCAAAACTTGCTAGTGATGTATATGTGTGATCCTGTGGCGATTCAGTGCCTAGATACTTCCACCCAGCTGTTTAGTGTGGAGGTAAGCTCGTGGTCCTGGCATTGCACGCAAACGTGCAGCATCCTTATTTTCTCCTTCCTTTCTCCCACCCTTATTTTCTCCTTCCTTTCTCCTTTCTTTGTGCTTATTTTCTCCTTTCTTTCACAGCCTGCAGAAATTAAAATGTTTCTGCCTCAGCCAGTAGATGCACATGTACAAGAGCAGGGTTCAAGTAGCTGACAGCATTCCTCAGAAAGGCTCCTGGTCTCAACACAGGGCATGATGGAAAGACGAGTCATTTGGCAAACGTCTGCTTTGGAATGTAGATTCCCTTCAGAGTAGCAGGGGAAAAGCTCTCTGGTCATGGTGGGAAAGCTGGAATTTAAAGGCGAAATATTGTATAGGAGATGGGGAAATAAAACAATAGGTGATGAGTATTCATGGGAGTTCATTATACCAGAAATACTAAAAAAATATGAGTTTCTGAGGTTTTGCTATGATGTCAAAACCATTGGGCATCTTGAGGTTGCGTTCTTTCTTAGTCAGGGCAGGAGAGAACTGGTTTTGAGGAAAATGCAGACAGAGGGTGGAAAATTACTACAGGAAATGTGATGCATTTCTTGCATGGGCTACATTTCAAAAGTGGGTCCCCAAAGATGGGGAGAAACCCTACTGAGCACTGTCTCCTGGGGACCTCTCTGCCATTCATTGCTGCTGATGTTGTTGGGCCTTTGCCTGAGATGGACCGTGCCAGACAATATTTGCTGGTAGCTATGGATTTCTTTAGAAAATGACCTGAATCTTACCCAAAAAGGAACCAAGAGGCTATGATAGCAACTGAGCTTCTAAGGCATGAATTTTTCACCATATTTGGGGACCTAGACACAAGGAACATGCAGCATGGCAAGGGCTTTGAGGCCAAAGTATTTCGGCAGGTTTGTCAGATGCTAATAAATGCAATAGGAGCTGCCCAGCATTCTCCAGCTGGCAGAGCAGGGAAAGCTTGGATGGTGCTGGGAGAGGTACTGGGCCATCTTCAAGTGTCTCGTGCTGGTGTAGATGTCCCTTTTTGTACCATCTGGTCTCCTGGTGCTGCTCCTAAAGGTTTAGGTACCTCAGTGCATCTTGCACAGCACCAGAAACCTGGGAGTGGGTTCCCCGGATACCTTACATGAGAATGACAAAAAGACTGGGGCTAATCCAGCCCTTGGTCTATTCTGTTTATTTTAGCGACTTTTAGAAAAGTACAAGGGGAAAGCACAGTCTGACTCCAGCTCTTCTCTTCAGGCATCAGGCAGGAGCCACAGCAGGCTCCCGGGAGCAGTTCCTGAACTCGGGCCATTTGTTACGCACCAGTTGGGTCTATTGGGACGCTGCAAGAGGCTCCATGTGGAGTGGGTCAGGCTTTTCTCGAGAAAAACAACTGCGAGTGTGGCCTGAGGCAAAATGCATGTGCTCTGAGGTAGGCTCACATGTGGAAACCTGGCTGATCCCACATCCTGTGGAGATGGAGGGATGAGGAGCCGGAGGCAGATAAGGCACGGTGCGTCGCAGTGACCACGCACACGCGCCAGTGCGTGAGAGGAGAGTGGGCTCCCAGCCCAGGATGAGGGACCAGAGGGGCCCCGACAGTGAGAACACAACCATGAGTGTTGAGTCTGACAGAAATAATTTCCCTGCTTGGGGAAAACCAGGGAATGGCCCCGTTCAGCTCACAGATTTCGCTAAGACCAAAAGCTTTGCTGAGATCTCCCTCTCAGGGGCTCCAGAGGAAGCTGCACCGCTTTAGCCGCAGCTAAAGGCCCACAGCAGCATCTCACGGCATCTGAAATTGGCCCTATGAAAATGGCCCAGCAGGAAAATGTGGCACAAGGATGTAAATAGTTAATCTGATCTCTCTGATGCTCTTCATCCCTGCGCGTCTGTGCCACCCCTTCCCTGGGCATCAGCCCTGCCCCACAGCCGCTGCTCTGCTGGCACAGCCGTCTCCCGGGGGCAAGAGCCATTAAATAAGTAGAAAAGATGCTGGCTTCCCAATGTCCCCATCTGGTGATCATCTGTAGAGCCTCCTACCATAGTACCCGAATATCCTAGCCCCTTTGCTGATGAGAAATGATGGAGCACTGAGGTTTTCTCTTCAGTTTAGCTCAAATCGTGTTCTTGACAAATTACCCTCACGCACGTTATCTCGCTCAGCTGTTAGTTATTATACATGGGCGTTATTACAGGGGAGGGTTATTTATTTCAGTATGTCCTGCAGTCTGAGTGAATTGTACTGCACAATACTTGTGTGATCCCTGTGTATAAGACACAGCTTCATCTGCTGTTAGAAGTGCCTGTGGGGTTTGACATGAGCCGATTCAGAAAGCTGCATCTTCACTTTGGAAAAGAGAGGATGGGAGCTACCTCCGCTCACGTGTCCCCAGACCCAGACAAGCCCCCGGGTGCTGGCAGGCCCAGCGAAGGGGCTCGCTGACCCCTTCTTTGAGACACCATTTCCACTAAAGCCTTGTCTCTAAAGCCCTGGTTTGTTGCAATCTGCAGCCTCATAAGTGTAGTCACTGCAGGAATTTTGTATTTTGGAGAACCACTATCTGTGTCTGACTGTGTATATGCAAGGCTTATGAAGAAAATCAGTAGCTGCAGCAATCACACGTTCCTGTACAGGCACGCTTGTTGCTTATGAATGCTGCAAAATTATGATGAAAAAGTCCGGTCAGATAGCCAAGGAGACGTTGTGTGGGAAGCTGGGTTTGAGAGGGGAGGGAAGGAGAAAGCAACCCCCTGCAACCCCAGCAGCTCTCCTTGCAGACGTCAGCTCCTCGCCCAGCCAGAGAGCCGAGGATGCTCTGGGAAGCAGAGGCCAGTTGGTCCTGCTGGAAACCGAGGCAATCCCAGTCCACCCAGTACGTAGGGCTGTGCTCGGGATGGTGCTTGTGAGTGATCTTTGGTCAGCTCTTTGCACGTGCATGTCGATGTGTACAAGGGTCAGGAAGCCAAAAGGTGATCTGCCCTGCTGAGCTGAAGGTGGGTACATGGTGGACACATGGAGTCCTTCCTGCCCCTGACTGTGCGAGCATCCCTGGCAGAAATAGGTTTCTGGGGCAAGTTCTCCTTTTCACGACTTCCTAAAAACAATTTCTGTAAATATTTGCTAATGTTTACTTGACATTTGCAGTCACTCATGTCAGTATGATCCTACCCTGGAATGTTAACTGGAAACAAACACAGAAGTGGGCACGAGCACCACTGATGTGAGTACAGTTTTTAATTTAGGCTGATTTTTCATGGTCATCGTCTTTCACGTAATCACCCGCTTCTGCTGAGAATTAGCGGTGCTCCAGGAGTTTCACTGTTTTTGAGATTCATGACTTTTTGTTCTCCATTCAGAAGTGTGTTACCAGAGTCCCTCTTGTTTGTGTCTACTGTCTGACACTTCCTACCAAAATCCTGCCTCCAGTTGCTTCTAACTTAATCAAAACTTCACAATTTGGGCTAAAAAGCTCCCATAGCTGTTGTTTGCCTGTGGCTGTTTTTATAATAGTAGTAGAACAGTTGTTGTTATTTTGTTGTGTGTTTTTGTTTTTAAGTTCATCTGAACCAATTAAGCTGTTTCCAAGAACGTAGCTAAAACCAAGCACATTTTTGTTTTTCCTCTGTCAGAAAAATCCGACAATGTCTTTTTTCAAAAGTTCTGGTGCTCAGTGCTGTGTAGCGAGTGTCAAACTCGTAGTGGAGCTGGGTTTTGGGTAGGAAATGTGCTTCCTGCCTTTCCTCTGAAAAACAGTCCAAGAACAAGCTTGAAGGAGACGTGGCTCTCACTTGCTTAGTAGTGGCAGCTTTGATTTTCACACCTAAATACACTGAACATTTGGCCTTTCTGTGACTCTGTGGCACTGCTGGGCAGGGTGTGGGTGCCGTGCAGTAGGTAAGAGTTGCCTCCACAGGCTGGACGATGAGTAGAAAACACAGAGTTGTTCACTGGGTGGAGCAGAGCTTCTGCTCTGATTTGCTCTTTTACCAGCCCCAGACAAAAGCTGTCCCCTGCCCAACAATTCTCTTGGCTCATGCAAACTTTTTTATTATTTTTTTTTCCTGGTGACAATTAAAGACATGAAGTAGTCCTCAAGTGAAATGAAATCCCCCCTCCCGGGGCCTGGGGCACGCAGTGTTCTGAATGCCTTGACATGAGCAGTTTACCCTCTGAGCAATTGGCGGCTCCCCTTTCACAAGTGAGAGCTCACTTTTGTTGAGGCTTTCCTTGTTCAGCATTACCTAATGGATTTTTTTCCTTAATAACTGTCATTTGCCCTGCGTCTTGCTATTCTCAACCGAAAATGAAAAATGTCAGTTGCCGGCTGCAAATACTATTTCATTATTCATTTACCAAAGGAATCTCAGGCACATTCATCCCATTTCCTCTGAGTGCCTCATTATCAATAAACCTTTGCCTCGCTGCTTCTGTAAATCATTTTCATCCCTTTCCTTTGCGAGCCAAGTGCTTGGGCTTTTGCACAAGGCTCTCCTGGGAGCCATTGGCCAAGTCATGCAGTGTTGTTTCTACTCCTTGATCAGCTGGCAAAGCTTCATTGCAAAGAGATTACAGAGCTGCACACACATATGTATACATATATATGGATGAGAAGGCATTGCACTTGAACTGTGAAGCAAGCAGAGGAGAAACGGGGGAGAGTTTCAACCATCCTTCCCCTTCTCTCCTCTACCCCAAAACCCCAAACTGCACTGCTGGAGCATCACCGAAGTGCCTTGGACATGGCACAAGCTCTCGGTGGTGAATGCCAATGTGGCACGGAGAGCCCGGCACCAGGCTGGGGCAGGGGAGGAGCGGCTGGAGGGATCCTGCAGAGGCCAAGGTTTTATTAAACTTCCCTTCAACCGGAGCTGAAATATGTTCCTCTAGCGCCGGGCAGCAGAGGTTAATGGAGTCCTTTTTGTAGATGTTTTATGACACTCTTTTGGGATGCATATAAAAAGACCGGGACTTTCAGAGTAATTTAACCAAATATTTGTTTAGACTGTGTAAGGAGCAATTGGAGTTTCCAGGCAGGTCAGACATCGATGGGTTTGCCTTTATTTCCTTTAATACCGGGGCCAACCCCAGCCTGCAGGGGGTGCCTGCAGCACCGTCCCCATCCCCTGAGCCCCCAGCCAGGAGGTGTTTGGCAGCAGGTGAGGAGAGCTCTGGAGGTGACCGGCCTGCTGCTGCCAGCCTTGCTGTTATTTTGTCTTCGTCCTTGGTCAGCATGTTCCCGTTCTGGTTACACGCTGCTTTTCACTTCAGGTTGTGATTTTGCTGCCCTGTTCCTCTCCGCCAGCCGAGCAGATGCCCGCCCGCCTCCCAGCCCCGCTGACTCTGAACCGGTGGGTTTGGTAGCCAGAATCCTAATTTCTTCCTGGAGTGCTTACAAAAGCCTGGTGCTCGCAGCAACATTAGCAATTCCCAGACCTGGCTGGCCCCGAGTTTTGCGATGTGCAGTCAGAATGGAAATAAGTCCTAGCCGTGCTTCCAAGAACAGGCACACTTGGTAAAGGCTGAATGTTTTTCTTCCCTCGTCTGTGCCTTTCTTTACTAATCAGCTGTATAAAGCTGAAGAACGGCAGAACTGTTTTGCTAAAGAGCCTGGCCCACACTTTGGCCCAAGGTTTAAGCTCAACCCTTTCTGCGGTTTGGTGAGGTTCAGCCAGCTTTGGGTGTTTTCTGTTTTGATTTCAGCTTTCCCATCACTCCTGCTTCCCAATTTCCAAGCGAAAGCGTCAGCACCCGAGTCCCCCAGTGACACACCATGCTCAGGAGGAGCCAGGACTGCCCTGCCCCAGCATCTTGCCCAGGCTCAGGCCCAGGCAGCTGAGCTTCAGCAGTGCGTGGCTGCTGCCGCTGCAGGGTCGCTTTCACAAAGCAGACAGACAGAAGGACACAACGGCACAGACTGATGGAGTGGCTGATGGCGTGAGAGCTGTCCAGGCAGGCGCAGGCACATCTGATGGGGTGAATCACCTTAAACCATGCCGTAGCCAGACCCGAGATGCAGGCTAGGTGGCTTTTGTTTTGGTTGGAGAGGCGAGTAGGACGTAGCACAATTATTTCCCAGGCATTTATTGCCCACAGTGGGCAATAAAAGTTTTAAAAAATCTAAAAATACGCTTCAAAATGCAATAGCTGACCCACTTTGGCTGTGAGACCTTCAAGCAGGACTTTGCACGTGGGCTGACACAATGAAGACCATCAGCATCCAAAACGTGGAGCTAACTCTGTGGGACCCACTGGGGTCTGGCTTCCACCGAGCCACACGGGGGTGACTGTCACCTCTTGAAAAAACATCCTGTGTGCGTGGCAGAGCACATCCCCAGAGCACCGTGCTACCACTGCAGCTGCTGAGGACCGTCAGGTGTCAGAGAGGAGAGAGCCAGGTCACTATGAAATTCACGGGTCCATCAGGGAGATTTTTCTGTTCTTGCTCTTTTTCTGTGCTGCTTTCTGGCAGCCAGGAGGTGAGCTGCAGTTACGGCAGAGGCGTTTTTGTGCCTTCAGAATTTGCTGGTCAGCTCTTTCCTGGTGTTCAGATGAACGTGCCACATGAAGCAGGATTTGAGGCATAAACTGTGCCTTTTTGCTCTCGCCACAGCTTCCATTCAGAGCCTGCAGAACTGATTTGTTTATATAAAAGCCAGTTTTGTTAGTGTCCTTTAAATAGCATGAAAGGGGAGCGAGCAGCGCACGGTGCATTTGTAGTTGATGCTGAGCTCTCCCCAAGTAGCCACAGGCTGTGTGAATTCAGCTAATCAGAGAATAAAGCAATGCACGCCCTCAAAAGCAGATGTTTGTAGGGGGAAATTTAAAAAAAAAAAAAAAAGCGAAAGGAACGGCAACTTCCACAAACAAATAACACACACACAAGCGTTCCCAAGGACTGGCGGGATGTAAACTCCTCAGCAGCGTCAGGGCTGATGTTTATCAGGCTGTCTGTCCCCAAGTCCTCGCAGTGATTTACACAGCAGCAGGCAGGCAGCCAGCCAGGGCTGAGGCAGTTTTGTCTCCCGGGGAAGCATCCCTGAGGCACGCGGGGTGCAGACAGAGCCTGGGGCTGAATCACATGCTGGCTGCATGGCCACCAGGAGGATGCAGACCCATCCGAGCTGTGTGGCGCCTTCGACACTGTCCCAAAACTGCCTTTCAGGAATAGGAGGTGGGTTAGAAGCCTTTCTGCTTTAGCGTTGCTCCTGCTCTGCGGTCAGGAGCATCGCAGTAAGAGGTGACCTTCTCTCCCACCCTTCCTTCTACAAGTCGCCTTTTCTGTGGCAATTTGCTGTCTCTGTCCCTATGTCCCCGAGGTCGCCAGGCATTTCACAGCTTTTGGATCTGTGGGTTTTATCCTCCTGCAGCATGTCATGATGCATGCGGTCTGTGGAGCCGCAGGAGGCAGCAGAGCAGCAGCTCCAGCAGCTTTGTTTGGGTGAGCGGAGATGGATGGTGGCCATGCACACGTCTGTGTCCACCCAGTGGTCTCCTGGACACAAGGGGAGCCAGTGCGTGCCGTGCCACCAGCAGAAGAGCTGCCAGAGTACGTTCCAGCCTCCCGTCAGGTTCTGCAGGATCAACCAAATGAGCTCCTCGGCGGGGATAAATGGACTCGCACACAGGGATCACCTCTGTTTCGGGCAAGCTCAAGGGAACTGCGGGCAGGCTGGTCACAAGGATCTGTGTTCATCCTCATCCAGAGGGGAAATGGAGATGCTCCAAGCAGTTTCCACTGAGCAGCAAGGCTGGCTGCAGCTGCCAGAACAATGGTTTCTTACATAGCCTTATACCTCTTGCATTGAAGAGATGAATGATGCTCAGTGTTACGCCTGGGCCCAAGCGAGAAGGTTTGATTAATTATCTGATCATTGCTAATAAAATCAGCAATGCCAGAGTCAGCCACAAAGTCCTGGGTCTTCTCTCCATCTTTAACTCTTCTTTCTATCTGCAGACCACAAGAGTGCTCAGTCCCTGAGTGGGAATAAACCTAAAGATTAATTCCTCCTTATGTCTAAAATCCAGCCGCTCCTTTTTATCCTATGTAACCCAAAATGTGGATTTTTTTTTTATTTTTTATTTTTTCAAATGATGGCCCTGTGCTGCCTTCTAGATTGCAATGACAGACAGGAGGCAGAAGGCTGCAACAGACAACTCGGGGGAAAAGCATAATAGCTTCAGCATGTGTTCAAGCACGATCCAAGGGCTGGGTAGGGTTACCGCGGCTGGCCAGGTCCTGGAGGTGTGCTGGCGGGACGGGTGCTGCAAGTCCTCCTTGGTAAGAACTGCAGCGAACGCTGGCCAAGCCGTACCTAGGGAAAGCTTCAGCGCTGGTTTTAGGCATGGAAAAAGAGGCTGCCAAAGCAGCACAGCGGGAAGCAGCCCTGTGCCTGTGGGTCTCGTGCTGGCCACGCAGCTCTCGTGCATCCTCGCAGAGCACGGGGCTGCCGGCACGGGGTCGGCCTCGGCTTGCAGGAGTCACGGCATGTGTTGTGCAAAGGAGATGTTGTGCCAAGCTGAGCCTGATGCTGCTTTGTGTACTCAAAACGTCCCACCCTCCCCTGCCGTGTGGATGCGCCAAGATGAATTCACTCTAAATTAAATTTCACGGATAAGACCGTTCACAGAGAAGGGTTTACATCCTCACCCTCCCAAGACAGCACCCTTTAGATACACGCTGAGTCCGAACGTGGTGATGATGTGGTTGAAAGCCCAGTCCCTGCAGGACAGCGGGGTGCTGCCCAGCCACCTCGACGGGCACCTGGCCACCACAGCACCCAAGTGATCAGCACGGCCTGGGTTTCTCAGCTGTCCTCCCTGTGGTTCCCAGCACAGACGTGGTGGCACCAAAAAGGCATTTCTCCTCTTGCAAGGATCCAAAAAGGAGCCGTGGCAGAGCAGCCCCATGCTGGGGACCCACGTGCCCAGCTGCCCCACGATATCCCTGCCCATTGGCACCTGCTGTGGGGTGACTCGGGAAGGGCTCAGCAGTGCCAGCAGAGGTGAGCAGCCAGCAAATGTCCTCCTTCCACCGCCACGAGGGAGAAGGAAGCGGCCGTCAGCAGCGAAGGAGGCACCAAGCAGCCCGGTCGGGCTCGTAAGGGTGTAACGATGCTCACATTACCTCCTTGTCATGGAGCTCTTCACAACATGTAACTCAAGGTCTCTCCAGGTTTGATTGGAAACAGACACCCCAAACTTTGCATTGAAACTTTGAGGCCATCTCCAGTTACAGGAAGTCTGGGCATATCCATATGCAGATGTATGCAATTTGTTTCACTTCAGCGTTTAGCATGCCTGTTTGGAGGTCAGGGATCCCGTTCCTGGGGAATGAGCCTTACTCCTCGGGACGCTCAGCCCAGGGTGGATGCACGCCATCCCCGCCCTGTGCCACCATCCATGCTCGTGGCCTCCTCCTTCATCCCAGTGCAGAGTAGAGCAGGCCCAGAGCTTTGCTGTGCACACAGGTACATGTGGAGGGTGGTTTGCAGCTCTGCCATGACCACCTCAAGGATGAAGTGCTGCCCTGCTGCCTGCTGAGTCTGGCTGGGATTTGGGCAGGATCTCTCAGGGGCCTTCTGTGGACCCGTGTTGTTTTTTTTTCACCTTTTTTGAGATGATTTTCTTCCTGTGATTTTCTACACATGGAGCTCATGGTGTGGTAGGAGGCTGGGTAGGAAAAGGGAAAGGAAAAGGGAATGGGAAAGGGAAAGGGAAAGAAAAACAAAAAAAAAGGAAAAGGAAAAAAGGAAAGGGAAAAGGAAAGGGAAAAAAGGGAAAGGGAAAGGGAAAGGGAAAGGGAAAGGGAAAGGGAAAGGGAAAGGGAAAGGGAAAGGGAAAGGGAAAGGGAAAGGGAAAGGGAAAGGGAAAGGGAAAAGGAAAAGGAAAGGGAAAGGGAAAGGGAAAGGGAAAGGGAAAGGGAAAGGGAAAGGGAAAGGGAAAGGGAAAGGGAAAGGGAAAGGGAAAGGGAAAGGGAAAGGGAAAGGGAAAGGGAAAGGGAAAGGGAAAGGGAAAGGGAAAGGGAAAGGGAAAGGGAAAGGGAAAGGGAAAGGGAAAGGGAAAGGGAAAGGGAAAGGGAAAGGGAAAGGGAAAGGGAAAGGGAAAGGGAAAGGGAAAGGGAAAGGGAAAGGGAAAGGGAAAGGAAAGGAAAGGAAAGGAAAGGAAAGGAAAGGAAAGGAAAGGAAAGGAAAGGAAAGGAAAGGAAAGGAAAGGAAAGGAAAGGAAAGGAAAGGAAAGGAAAGGAAAGGAAAGGAAAGGAAAGGAAAGGACAACAGGGAAAATTTCATGAAATACTTTATTACTCCATCTCTGCTGTCTCTCATAGGCAGTTGCTACAGACTTCCTGGAGCTGTCTTATGATTGTCTTATGATTGCTGTGGAAAATAATAAATTTCATTGCTGTAGCAGGTGACTTACCCAGGTCCCAGTGCCCAGGGTGCATAAATTGTGACAAATCCTCTTAGGGACCAATGCAGAGAGTTGAAATAGATGGGATAAGGCTTGCTTGAGCTCTTCAAAAGTCTGAGAGACCAGGGTTAGAAAACACAAGTCCTGAAAACACAGTGGAGTGGTAGTGGGAAATATCTCCCTCCTCATCTCTAGTGCCGGTCCAAGCCCTGGCCAGGACTCCTCTGCTCTAACTTGGCAATTTCTTTCTCAAATCCTTCAATTCTTATCCTCCCATGTTTAACTTTGTGCCTCCCTGCCCTTGTGCCTGAGTGATGGCCACGTTTCATCCTTCCCCTTTCTGTCAAATCGCCTCGACGCAGCCTTTCAGCTGTGAGGGCAAGGGCACGCAGCCCTCCTCTCAGATCCACTCCTTCACAAAGCTGTGACAGAGCTGTTCAGGAAAACTACATGTAAATAATGAATTATTTATCCCCAATGTCATAACTGGGGATGAGTGCTGGAAAAAACGGGGATTTCCAACGATATTGGCAAAGATGTCCGGGTTAGCATGAATGACCTTGGAGATGACAGCACAGAAAGAAGACTCCCAAGGGAAAGCTCCCTGTTGGGCTATCATTAGATGGTGGGGCTGTTTCTTAGAAAGGCCGATCCTGGACTTAGAGCATTTGAAAATAGACTAACGTGAAATAAATGTAAAAGAAAAAAAAAAGGCTCCTGTTTTCCCTGTTCCTCCTGACTGTCACCACCTGGCTGTCTCTCTTAAAGGCCTGTTGAGCTGTAGAAGCTCCTGGTTGAACCAAACAACTGACCGTAAGATTTATGCCTATCTCCTTCTCTCTCTCTCTACCCCAAACAGGTAAAGAGAGTGGATTGGGAGAGGCCGACTTGCAGCCGAGCGCCGACCCTTCGGGCATGGACAGCAGCTACCTCAGCGTGAAGGAGGCCGGGGTGAAAGTCCCCCAGGACAGGGCCAGCACGGACCTCCCCAGCCCCATGGACAAGGCGGACTCGGAGAGCAACAAGGGCAAAAAGCGGAGGAACCGCACCACCTTCACCAGCTACCAGCTGGAGGAGCTGGAGAAGGTCTTCCAGAAGACCCACTACCCGGACGTCTACGCCAGGGAGCAGCTAGCCATGAGGACAGACCTCACCGAGGCTCGAGTGCAGGTAATGGGGATGCAGTCAGCTATTTACTTCGGCTGCTGGGCACAGCCCTGTATTTCCTGGGGACATGTCACAAGTGTTGGAGGGCATGGGGCGACAGCACAGGATACCAACTCCTACTGTAAGGATGGAGCTGAGCCAGAGCAGGCTGTCCTCCCCGGCCAGCCTGGTTTCCCCCAGGAGTTACAGGCAAGATCGGGCACAGAGCTCAGGCAGGGAAGTGGCAGCTCTGGGTTTATCCATCAGAAGTGGTGAAATAGCAGCTGGCGATGCCCGGAGCAGTGTGTGTGCCAGCAGTGGGCACAGCATGGCCATGCCACTTGTGAATGGGGTGGTGGCATCCTGCCTGCCCCCTCTGTCCCCAGGAGAGACCCCTGCTATGCATGCTGCTGCTAGGATGCTGAAACCAACCTGCAGAGGTGTGCAGTGGGCATTGCTTTCGTGTAGCTCCCACACAGTGCATTTATCCTGTGCCTTTCTCCTCCTCTTCAATGTTTTGGGTTGCAGAGACCCAGTAAGGGCTCCTGCTTGGCAGCCTGAACTTCTCAAGCCCAGCCAGGGCTGCCACAGCTTTTCTTGGTGGTGGTTAAGCCAGGGCAGGGAGATAAGGACGGCTGAGGCTGGCAAAGGAAGGGGGAAGGCATGAGGAAGCCTTATGGGCTTCCTTCTGTGTCCAGGCAGCACCATCCCTCACCAGTAGCATCAGCTTCAGAGCCCTGGGCAGGGATGGGATGGGATGGGATGGGATGGGATGGGATGGGATGGGATGGGATGGGATGGGATGGGATGGCATAGCATGGCATGGCAAGGCATGGCATGGCATGGCAAGGCATGGCATGAGGCTTCACAGCCAGGGAACATGACCCCTCATCTAGCCCCCTTCAGAGCCGGCCTTATGATTGCTGGGTCTCTTAATGAAATCTTGTCAGCGGTGCCCCTGTGATGCGGCGGGGGCTTGAAAGTGAGAGGGAAATGTCAAACTTGGCTGTAGTGAAATCACTGCCTTGGAAAAAAAAAAGAAAAAAGAAAAAAAGAAAAGAAAAAAAAAAAAGCAAAGCAAAGCAAGAAGTAATATATCTTGATCCCTTTTCCCCCATAAAACCCTGGGAGGCTGGTGGAAGGAGCGGAAAGACTGAGCTAAGCCTGCAGGAAATTAAACATGAAATGAAAACAAGCTCAAGTTATTCAATTCTCTCATCCCAGGCTCCAATTTCCCATTCCAGGCCACTGATAAAATGGTGTCCAGTTTCAGCGCTCAAGGATGAATTCTGGCTCTGTTCTTGCAAAGGGCTGGTGGCCATCTCCAGGAAGAGGGGAGACGGCCTGGCCGTCAGCAGGGGGACGGTCCTGGAGGCAGACAGACAGACAGACAGACAGACAGACAGACCCAGCGGAGGGAGGAGGAAGCAGGGATGGGGAGCGATGGCGCTGCAAGGGGGTGAGCAGCCAGGAGGGAGGGGAGCCTGCTTTCATCCTGGGGAAGGACCAAAGCGATGGTGCAGCTCCTGAGTGGTCCCCAGCGATGGCCAGGGGTGGTGGGGGACAGCAGGGGGACAGGGGGCAGGAGCTGTGCAATTTGTTTCACGCCCTCCCCAGCCCTGCCGCCCCCCGCGGCACGTCGGAGGCGCGTGCAGATGGATGTAGGCACCAGCATATGGCCGCCTGTTTATGGAGACATGAAACATTCTCAGTTCTGTAGGTTTTTATAGGGCCGATTTGGTACATCGGCGCTTATCAAAGCCCTGTCTGCAGGAGTCAGATCCACGCCAGTCGCCTGCGCTGCCGCCCTAATCGTCAGTGGGGGGAAAAGCCCACAGTCCCCAAAACGAGAACCGCTGCCTGGCTGCCCCACGTGCCACAACCCCAATGGGCACATCCCACACAGGTGGCACCTTGGCTGAAGGTAACAGAAAATTCACGCTTGTCGCTCCTTCAGGTGTCTTTTAAAAAAAAAAGCAGGTGTCTTCTGAGAGCGAGGGAGCCAGGAACACATCTCTGGGTCTCGGTGGATGTCTGTGCATCACCCACTGCCCTGCTCGCCGTTTCCCTCGAAGCACCACCTCTCAGTGCTCAGCCACCAGCGCCTCCACCGAAGATGCTTGGGCCTGCCAGCTTAGGCCCCTTTGCTCTGCCACCACCAGAACAGCCAAGGCAAAAAGGCAGGGGCCGGGGGGATGCAGGGCAGTGCAGGTGAGCGTCTTGCCAGGCAGGGATGCCGGCAT
The DNA here is from genome assembly GCF_963932015.1 of Anas acuta. Classification (NCBI taxonomy): domain Eukaryota; kingdom Metazoa; phylum Chordata; class Aves; order Anseriformes; family Anatidae; genus Anas; species Anas acuta. The sequence goes on along the minus strand of NC_088983.1, from coordinate 52,204,647 downwards.
GTGCCCGGCATATGTGTGCCCCGGCACGGCGCCCGGCAGCTCCCTACCTGCTCCGCGCCCCTCTGAGCACAGCGGGGCCTCCGCCGCCCCGCGCGGAGCCGGGTCAGCACCGCGGGCTTTGAATCTGCAGATCAAAGCGGCGTGAGCCCGGCCAGCCCTGGGACTGGCCTGCAGCTGGGCTGGAGTGGCCGTGCCAAGAGGAGGGAGAAGAAAAGCAGACGGACGCCTGGGGCACCCGGCCTGCTCCAGTCGGACGCTTCTCATGCGCGGCGTGGGATGACGCTGGGAGCCTTCTGCTGGTTTCGCTGCACCCTCTGGAAATCCTCGTAGGATGGAAGTTGTGCCATAAGAAAGCCTCGTGTAGCACTAATCCTTGCGCTGATTTCTTCCCAGACAAGTTTCTGGCTTGCCCCACTGCCCTCTGAGGACAGGGGCATCCCAAAAGGGGCTCCCGTTTCTGCAGCAGCCCGTGAAGCCTTGGCTGAGCACTGGCATCACCACGCTGAGCTGCGGCTCGCAGGGCCCCCCTCCGCCCCCCGGTCACCGTGCAAAACTCGAAGCAGAAGCTCCCGGACCGCTCCTTTCATGCGCTGGCGTGACCTGCACAACCCAGCCCCTGGTGATCGCACGCATCGCTCAGTGCCTTCAAAGCGGCGCGTGATTGATGTGTTTCCCTGACTCACAGGCTTCAAGAGGCTTTGAAGACACTGGGCCAGGCTCTGATCTCTCTTATGCTGATGCAAATCAGGAGCAATGCTGCTGACAACAGTGCAATAATCCACACTGATGTCAAGCCAGTAAAAATAAGAGCAGAAACGGCGTTTTGGTCTTTCTGCTGCCTCGAAGGCATCTGAGCAGAGATGCACCGTGAAGCAGAGAGCTACAAACCCCACAAAGCAAATTAGGTGCAAAGCAGGGCACGTGAAACGCTGTAGAAGTGCACTTGTCATTTCCCAGCGCCAAGAAGAGAAGGGATACTGCACCTTTAAAAATAATAATAATAATAAAATTTAAAAAATTAAGAAAAGCAAGATGGAGAGCTCAGTGGGAAATACAAGTTCTCAGCCGACGGCATCGTCACAGCCAGGGCTGAGCCTGGGGAAAGCCCCAGTGCTGCCGGTTCCAGCCTGGCACCAGCACACCCAGATGAATTTGCACTTCTTGTCTGGGGCTGGCTGGCACCGTGAGCACTGCTGGCAGCAGCCAGATGCGGGGAAGCTGCCTTCTCCTGGGGAAAAGCAGGCTGTGGGACGCAGGAGCCATTGGTGGCCCCAGCCAGGCCCTGGTGTCCAAAGCTGGGCTCCAAATTTTGCCTGGGTGCTCCCAGCCTTGAGTACAGGACAGTCCCAGCCCTGCCAGGGAAGCTCCAGGTGTCCCCTTGCTCACAGCCCCGTGTCCCCCTCTCGCCCCCAGGTGTGGTTCCAGAACCGGCGAGCGAAATGGCGCAAGCGGGAGCGGTTCGGCCAGATGCAGCAGGTCCGGACCCACTTCTCCACCGCCTACGAGCTGCCCCTGCTCACCCGCGCTGAGAACTACGCCCAGGTGAGTGCGTGCCCTGCCCTGCTCCCTCTGCCCGTCTGCCCATCGCTGTTTCTGCTCCAAGCCACGCTTCGCTCACCCGGGGCACACGCGGCGCTCTGTCCCCAAGCCCTGACGCTCCTTTCCTCCCCTCCCCGCAGATCCAGAACCCCTCCTGGATCGGCAACAACGGCGCCGCCTCCCCCGTGCCCGCCTGCGTCGTCCCCTGCGAGCCGGTGCCCTCCTGCATGTCCCCCCACGCCCATCCCCACGCGGCCGGCGGCGTCTCCGACTTCCTCGGCGTCTCCGGCGCCGGCGGCCACGTGGGCCAGACGCACGTGGGCGGCCTCTTCGGCACGGCCGGCATCGGCCCCGGCCTCAATGGCTACGAGCTGAACAGCGAGCCGGACCGCAAGACCTCCAGCATCGCTGCCCTGCGGATGAAGGCGAAGGAGCACAGCGCCGCGATCTCCTGGGCGACATGACAGGGCTGCGGCCCAGCGCCTCGGGACACCGCCAGAGCCGGCGGGGACAGCCGGACAGAGCCGAGCCGCCCGCCGGGACTCCTCCAGCCCGCCCTTGCCTCCTCGGGGATGTGAACGCAGCACTTTTAGCTACCCTAGGTGTATAAAGGACGTTGTGTGTGAACGTAAGTGGCGTGTTCCCAGCACGGACACGGGCAGCTCCCGGTGGTCAGGCTGGGGGAAGGTGGGGGGCACCGCGCCCGCCGCCACCCGGTCTGGGGGTGTCCCCTGCCACCGCCACCTCCCCAGGAACCTGGGCGCCTCTTCTCCCTGCTCCTTTCTCTGCCTTTCTGGAGAGCAAGAGCCCGCCGGCATCCCCAGCGGCTTGCCCCATCCCACCCCACACACACACAGCCCTTCCCCTCCTGATCTGCCAGCAGCGAGGCTCAGATCTCATCTGCCCCAGGCAGGGGACAGGACGGGGCTCTGGCACCAGCAAAGAGACACTTCTCAGGCTGCTCCCGTCCTCCTCGCGGGAGCCACGACTTCCCACAGCCGAACAGGGCTGGGAGAACACCGAGGGCTAGCAAGGAGCCGTGGAGGCATGTGAAGGGGATGCCCCCTGCCAGCAGGCACGGTGCCACCACGCCGCCGGTCCTTGCCGGCTCTCTGGCCACCCAGCCGGAGAAGTGCCCAGGAGGTGACAGCTGCCTGGCACTGCCGGTGGCCCTGCAGAAGGCGACACCCCCATGGGCACCTGGGGTTTGCTCTGTGATGGTCGTGGCCGTTGTGGTGCAAGGAGGGGCAGCAAAACCTTTCCCTTGGCTTTTTCTGGGTCAGGAATCGCCGCCCTCTGGCAGCAACATCAGGTCCCCAGAGACCCCGCTGAGGAACAGCTCAAGCAGCAGTACACAGGGCAGTGAGGGCATCGAAATCCTCATCCACCCAGTCCTGGGGCCAGCCACGTGTGACAGCCGCCCTTCCCATCGCCCCCACACCCAGGGCCCCAGCACCAGCCTGTGGGGAGACATCGCAGCTCGCCCGGTTTGTCCCAGCCACCATCCCTCCCGCTATTTTCTCCCCAAGTGTTCCCACCAGTTAAGCAAGGTCTCCTTTGCAAGGCTAAATTGTTCCCCAGCTGCCCGGTGGTCTCGCAGTGCCAGGAATTATTTGCCTTGCTGAATGTCACCCAGACACCAGCACCCACACCACACGGCTGTGCACACTGAGCCTGAGCTTAATCAGCGAGGGAACTGTAGGGTTTTGCTCCCATTTGTCCCCTTGTCCTCCCTCCCTGTGCTCGGTACTGGGGGATCCCGTGGCGCTGTGTCCAGGGATACTCAGTGGTCCCGGAAAGGGCTCCAAATAGGCTACAACCAAATGTCAGGGCTCAGGTTAACTGCATACCATATAAAAATATTTCTACAGTGCCTAGGTGTTGTTGTACACCACATAAATGATGCATCAGTGCTAGATGAAATGTAACACGTATTTATTGGAATACAAAAAGACCGTCAGTGCTGTTTCTTTTCTCTCTAAAAATGCTAAGAGATGCCTGGCTTGGTGCTCACCAGGAACCACCACGAAGTTAAGCAGACTACGCCTATGACCAGGGCTTTTCCCATCCGAAGCAAACAAGACTTATGTCCCAGCCTAAACATTCAGCTAAGTAATCGGGCTAAAAAAGTGTTTCAGGTGCTAAAAATGATGCTGATCGCATGGGATCACCCGTAGCAGCTCACGGGACAGAGTGCTGCATCCCCTGACTCCTTGGAGAGGGCAGCCTCCTGGCAGCGCTGCTGGCCTTAACAGAATCCCTGCTTTCTTACCTTAAAAACCACGTCGTCTTCGTTGTTTTCCATCTATCCTGAGCACTGCCACGCGTGCCCAGCCCTGAGCTTGGCAGGGTGCTCCAGGAGCAGGGAGCACCACTGCCCAGCGTGCCAGCACAGCCCCCCTGTGCCCACGGGTCAGCCCGGGCGGCTCGAGCAGCAAAAGCCTGGGGCAGCAGTTTTTGAGCTGCGTGCATCTGTATTTACACGTATTTTTTAATTAATTTAAAAGTTTTTTTTTTTTTTTTTTTTTTTTTTTTTTTTTTTTTAATATAGCTGTTAAATTAACAAGAAAAGCTGTATAAATATATATATATATACTTATATATATATATATGTATGTATCTTAACCTAGCCAGCCTGCGGCTACTGCATTTCCTAAGGGTCACAGGGTCAGTGCTGTTCTTGCAATCTCCGAGCTACCACGATGATGCCTTTTTTATTATTATTATTTTAATACCTTTCGACTCTATTTATGACTTTCTTCTCTATTTATTTCTTATTTAGTATTTTACTCCTGTCCACTCACAGAGCCACAGTCCCCTGGCTTGGATTTAAATGCCTTGGAAGCTGCGAGCTTCGTCCCCAGCCACCACCAAAACGCCCCACGAGCCCCCGGCCGCCCCGTGGTGGCATCCTCTGCGGGTGCAGTGCCTGCAGCCCGGGCCAGGCTCCTGTCTGGGCACCCTCTCCAGCCTTACAGAGGTAGCAAAGCACTCTTCTGAGCGGCCCCAACCACGCAGCAGGCTCCCTGTGAGGGGGCTGCCTGGGTTTAGAAATGCGAGGGATGTCCCAGAGGTTGGAGACAAGGAGTAGGCAAGCGGGGAGAGCACCGCGGGTTCCCATCCAGGTGCTGCCAGCTGCCAAGCACCCAGAGCATCAATTAGTTTGCCATAGCTCCCTCTACCCCCATGCCCATCCCCACAAAGCCCTTTTCTTCCCCAAACACCTCCTGCTGCCCAGGCAGGGTGCTGGGTGCCGCAGTGCCCCGGCTCCGAGGGCTGCTGTCACCACAAGTCCAAGAGCAGTGGGGCAAGGCAGCGGCCGGGCCGTCCCCCCGGGGACATTTCCCACCACCAGCACGGCCCAGTGCTGCTCTCATCTGTACTGGGGCACATCTGGCCCAAGGCACAGGTAGCGTGGCAAGGCCACCAGCACTTGCGACACGGCAGAGCTGCTGGACACGTAGTGTCCCCTGCACGCGGGGAGGCGAGGGGTTCCTCCGGTGGTGAGGGTGTTTTGGGGAGGGGAGGCCGGTTTCCCTGCTCCACAGAGCACACCCAGGCTCGGCAGCGCGTCGTAAAACACTCTCCAAACAAACAAAGCCAAAAAGGTAGTTTCCTGGAAAAAAAAAAGAAAAAAAAAAAAAGAAAAAAAAAAAGGGTTTGAAAAATAATCAGGCAGATGCAGAGCCCCGTGTTTATTTTGCTGCTCTGACTGACACAGCAAAAAGCAAACAGACCAAATTAGAAATTAAACCCAAATGGGAACGGGGGCCGAATCGAGCTGGAAGTCGTCCCCAGCCCTTTTCGGCTCGGGGAAGGGTCCTGGGAGGAGGCAGGGCGCAGCCTGGCTCCCTGCTCGCTCCTTGCTGGTAACGCGACGCCCCGCTCCCCCACATAGCTAGGTAGGTAGGTAGAGCTAGGACTTTTGTACTACTGATTTTGAAGGACAGTTTTCAATGTGTAATAATATATCGGTTTAGGTGTGCAGTGTTTGAAAGAGAGACTGGGAGAAAGGAAGAAAACAAACCTCAATCAATATTATTGTTTTTCGTTGTAAAATATTGTAACCTTGTATAAACGCAAACTTTTTTTTTTTTTTTTCTTTAGCTTAAAGGCCTGGGGTAGAACATATTAAAAAAATAAAAAAGGTTGAAAAAGTTCAGGAAAAAAAAGAATAAAAAAAAAAATCATTAAAACTGTTGCCATTGTGAGGTTTGTGCCATGCGATGTTAATGCCTATGCAGCCATGTATCACCAGTTAATTACAGTGGAATATTAAAAAAAAAGAAGAAACAGCCTTGCAGCTTGGTCCTTTCCATGTTTTTTCAAAGTAAGTTATTGCACTTGCAGCAGCTTTTTTTGGGGGGGGGTTGAGGGCTGGAATTTCTGGGCACCAATTTTTATTTTTTCCTTTTTTTTTTTTTTAAAGGAGTGAAATTGCTGGGAAAGCCCCCGCTTCCGAGGCCCCCTGGCTGAGGAGATACAAACACTGTTGTTGTTGTTTTGCTTTGCAATAAACTCCTTCTCTTCTCCGCTCTCAACTGGGATCTGTCTGTTTTGTTCCTGACTCATGACAGATGAAATGTGATCAGAGGGGCCTCCAAAATCTCACGTTAATTGAAGTTGGCAAAAAATACTAACAGTGCCCTTTTGAACTGCTGACACAGTGCAGAATGGATTAGCCGGGGGTAGATTAACAACAGGTGGCAGCTCACGGGCCCGCTGCCTCTGCCCCTACAGAGCCGGCCAGCAGCCCCGCAGCCAGCACGGGGACACGCGGGGCCGTGGGGCTGAGCCCTTTGGGTTTTGCTTCCCCCAACGCCGAGGCGAGGGCTTGGCTGAACCCCAGGGCTCCCCGTGCACGTCCTTTCCCTCCCCGTGTCCCTCACCTTCCCGTGGCTTGGCCGGCAGCACCAGCTCGCTTCAGCTGCGGCGTGGCTGTTTTCCATCTCGCAGGGAAAAGCAGAATGCAGGTGCTGTTGCGAGCTTATCCATCCCTCTCACTTGCAGAAGAAAAATTCCTTCCCTCCCCAAGCACTCGGAGCCAGATTCTCCAGATGTTGGCGAAGCTCTGCCTTTTGAGAGCCTGAAGCCAGCGTCGGTAACATCCCGGCGGGATGGGTTTACATCAGAAATCGCCCCTGGCCCGAGCATCGCCAAAGAGCCGAACAGCCTCTCTCTAAACTCCAGCGAGCGGCAGGACCCAGATGAGAAACGTGCCACTTCTGTCACAGCTACGCTTTCCCATCAGTATTACGGGAGTTGTTTAGAGCAGACGGAAACGTTTCTCACCGGGAGATGTGCCTACAGCACCTAGCTTAACATCTTCCTTCTCCGCTGGCAAAGGCGACCTGCAGGCAGGGCAAAGTTCAGGCAGTTTTAATGAAAAACAATTTTTCCCTCCTGTAAACTAAACAGATTTGCCTTTTTTTTTCTTCCTCTTTTTAAAGGCGGGTTATTAACCTTTAAGCAGATGGATGTACAGTAATCTTCTCGCTGGCAAGGAAGGTAACAGCCACGCAAGGTGCATCTGCTTAGGGCCAGATGGAGGCCACATGGAAAGGTGTTGCATTTAATCTGAGACAAACAAGTGTTTATTATTTGTGAAAGGATCTTCCACTTTCTCCTGCTTTTCAGTTCGTAACTTACTCGCGGGGCAGGGACAGATGCTCTGAGTTAGCGATCTGCTCCTTTTGCCGCGGCCCTGCCGAATTCCTGGATCTCATTTTACAGCGCTTTCTGCTCCCAGCCTTCTCCCCCGCCCGCCTTTGTATGAAGTGTGGCAAATGGGGGATTGTTCCCCACCGGCCCTCGGCCAGAGGCACCCAGCACTGCCTGTGCCTAGCAGGCAGCTGGGACTTGGCCCTCTCTTCCCACTTCACAACCAGGCCCACTTTTTGTTATTTCTCCTTATATGACCTTCGTCCTGCCCCCACCCACCTCATCCTCTCCATCCCCTCTCACACAACCTAGCCCCGAGCCCTGATCCAAGTTCAGAGACCTCACGAGACCACGGCCAAGTCGCATTGCTCTTGGCTCCCAGCTATTGCAGAGCTGTCGCTCTCGGCGGGACAGAACATTTCCTACTGATGCGAGTAAGCAGGCGTTTAGCATGAGGAAAGGAAATCTGAAGAAGAATTACTGGATCCTTTTCCAGACAAATGAAGACAGCAAACAGGCAACCTTGCAGGGAATACCTTTGAGCCGTGCTGCCTGCTTTCAGTCGGAAAACTCCCTGCGTGCTGCGAGCTCCATGCCACTCCACTTAATTGCATCAATTGTCGCTGTTATCCTTTAATGGGAAACATAACTCGCTTTCAAAGCGACCACAAGAAGCTGCAGACAGGGCAATCCTGAAGATCAGCAGAGGTGGGACTGCATTACAGCCATTTCCATCAGGCTGAAATTACACAGAGTGCACCAGGAATGTCTCTAAATGGCTTCAAGCCAGGACAGGCTGCAGCACGCCGGCACTGAAAGTCAAGGCCAGCAGTCCTCTGCCTTGGTACTGAGCTACCCAAGACTCCAAAGCGTGGCTGTTCTGCTAAAACACGGGCTTAGGATGCTGCTGTTCAACCCTCTTTTCACCCACACAGCTCCTCTCCATTTGCTCACCTGCAGCAACAGGTACAATGCTGGTTTATCCAAGCAGGACGACTGGGGTGCTCCGTTTGTTGCTCTGCTCAGGCACAGCAGTGGCAAGCATCAGAAAAAGAAGTTAGGCTATCCTACATACATTTGATCACACAGCACGACACACAACCAACAGATCCACAACTCAACAGCAAAGCAAAAGCGTTCCAGATGATTGTTCTGCTGAACAAATGCTCTCTCTCTCTCTATATATATATATAAACATAAATATATATATATATTTTTTTTTCAGGAGGGTGGAAGTGCCTACCTGCTAATTGGATACCTTTCAGGTGCTACAGAAAGATCCAAACTCTGTGTTCAATGTTTCTGGTTGGTTTTGACAGGAACAAAAGTTTTGGGTCCTAAAAATTTTTTTTAAGTCAATATAGGTGGAACATTTCTCTAGTTTTTATTCAGCTCAACTGTTCCAGAACAGCCTGAAGTTAGTAAGTGGACCAGCTCAGTTTATAGTAGTCATCTAAGAGGACTTTGCAAAATATTTTTTTGCTTTAAGTACGTGGAAGAAACTCTCCATGATTGCAAGAACTCCCTGTACGGCACATTTGGAGCTATATATTAGTTTATAAACATACTTTGCAGCAGTCTTAGCAAAAATTAAACTTGCAACTCTTTAAGAGTGATGAAAATAATCATACTTGCTCTGTCTTCTCTCTCAGTAAGGCATTTAAAATCCACTTTCTCATCAGCACTGTCAGTTTCGGTTTCTTTCCCGTGTTGTGCTGAAGAGTTGTGGCAGTAGCTTCCACATGAAAGGGATGGACAGGAGATCTCTGCAGTACAAATGAACCCTTTTGAGATCTTTCCTGATGCCAAGATGCCCTCTCTACCTGTGGTAAGTACACAGGGAGCCAGACACTCGTTATGGAGCTTTCAGCGTAGGGAAGAACGAGTAGGCAAGACAAAATATTGACAGGTCTTGCTGAAGTACATTGTGGATATTCGAGTTTAACAGAGATTTATGTAGCAAAACAGCCCGTCATTGCAATTCTCCTTGTAAATGCAGTCATCTTTCCTGATATATACCAGCGCGGCTCAGAAAGTGAAATACAACAAATGCTCCTTGGATTTACCTTTTAATATACCAAATGTTAAACTCTTTTGATAACATATATACAATGAAAAGTTAACAATGGTCTTAATTTAACAACTGACAACAAAACCATTCCAAATCAGTCATACAGATACATCTTACCTTTACAGATTTTGAACCAACAAAACCAAAACAAATATAAATGTAGTGGGGAAGCAGGCCGTTTTATTTTATTTATTTATTTATTTATTTTAAAACCAGTCAACCGCCCATTTTTCTCTATGGCACAGAGAAAAATTACCATGTAAGTGAGACAGGGCTATGAAAGTTAACTGTAAAGTGCTAAAAGGCAAAACATGACTGATACAGGTCACTTGGCGTTTTGAGGAAGGGGAACCCACTCAGATACTCCAGGATGCAGACACAAGGACCTGGTGCCTTTTACTGACTGGAGACCATAGACCGGGTTAGGAGGGCTGGTTAGGCTGTCCCCACCTGAAAATAATCCACCAACCATTTGAAATCCTCCACGTCTTTTAAGATGCTGGGCAAAACGTGGATTTCTGGCTTTACTGAGAAAAAAGCAAGAAATCACAGCAGCTTCACAACTTTGTGTAAGGAAGATGCTACAACTCAGTTATACTGCCAAAATATATCAGCCCCAAAAGAAAGGCTAAAATTCAAGTGACCGCTACACTTTCATAGCCACCCTTTTAAAGTGAACTTGTTAGAATAAGTGTGCTGAGCTTCTCTTGATGCCCAAGCACCAGGGCATAAAGCAACGGAAAGATTTGGAAGATTCACATGAATGAACAAACGATACTGCAAAGGAGAAATAGCAAGCAACAAACCTTCCTCGATCTTGTCGTACCCACTGTGCTGAAGCAGTTTTTGTCACTGCAAAAGCTGTCCTCCTAGCTCCCTTACACCCCCTCCCACAGCAAATTCGGAATGAAACAAAGACTACAGTGAAAAGCATTTACTAGTAATTAAACGTTCCCAGAGTTTCGGACGATACAGTTTACAGGCACATCCCAGGGGAGTTATGAAGTGAAGCATCCCCTCAGAGCTATTGTTCCAATATGATTTTCATTCACAGCACATCCACTGCGTTGGGCAATAAGATAAGTCTTAGTGGGGGTGAGACAAATAGGAGCAGATGTTTCCTGTTTCTAGCCTGACTTTCATTTGGTTTCTGTCATTGCTGCCTATCCAGCTTAGGAGAGGGGGTGAACTGTGATGCCTAACACTTGTCCTATTGTTTGGGGTTTGGCAAAATCTGAGGAATAAGGCTGCTCATAGCAGAGCAGAAAAACAGCCCATCGAGGAGGATATCCCTGTAACTGGCAGCAAGGGAGGTTTCAAAAGACAGCCAAATCACCCTTATCTGGTAACAGACGTTTTATCAGCGGAGCTGAAAAAGAGATTCTTTTCTCAGCCCAACGTGGAATCATCTTTAACATCAAAGGACAAGAGGTAATGGTCCAAGCAATTTTATTTCTATTATTGCTGCATTTAATTTTCTAATTCAGGTTAATTTCAGTATTGAGAAACAACTCCAATGCTTTTCAGAAATGTAAAGCTTCTCCAAAAGCCTTCCTAAGCAGCATGTTTCAGTGGCAGCCTGTAGCAATAGGTTCCTTAGTTAAATCACAAGCTAAGACCCAGCAGTTTTTCCAACAGTAATTTACAGGAGTTTGCAAGTGTGTGTTAGTGTCTTGTGTGTACACATATCCCTGCACATCAAAGCTTTAACTGGGAGTTTCTGTAAATTGAAGGTTTTTACAAGTCAGTACTACAACACGCTGCTTGCTGAAGAGGATTCAGATGTTAAAACTTGCCTTCACAGCTGCCGTTCCAATGTATGGCTATGATGTAGAGTTGTTACCTGGCTGTTCTGTTTTGCTAATGAAAAACAAACATGAAATATACTTCTCTGTGAAATACTCGTTTTAACACAGTCCTGGTCTCTTGCATGGACACAGCAGAAAACCTGAGATTTACGCAGAGAGAAAGGTTCTGCAGTATTTGGAGCTGCATCCTGCAGGTCTCTCTGCATTAAGAAGACCATCCTCCCAGCTGCTGTCTGTCTCAATTCACATAAAAAATAAGTAACACAAAATGTTTTGCCCTTTAAACCACGTGATAAACACAGATTTTGTATAAAAAAATTAACGTTTGTCCCACTATGCAGAAAAACAGGTTTGGTGTTCAATTAAGCCTACAATTAGCTCAAACGTTGCAGGCCCACCAATAACCCAGGAAATAAGCTCCTCCTGAAAGGAAGCACCTATACAATCCAGGCAGTTGTTTCAAATGTATGGATGCTTAGAGTATCAGAGGACTGCAGCACATTCGATAGAAGAGGTCGCTCATGCCACAGAGAGCAAGATTCAGTTTTATTCTTATTCTCCCAGGCGCACAGCCTCCTTTGGGGAGAAGTGTCTGACATTTCTGGTAGGACGCATGAATATAATCAATCCTCTGTGAGCAACAGAGAGTCAGTTGTTCAGCTTTCCATTCCACCTTTGTGCAATATAAAGGTAAGACAATATACTAAAATACAACATTAATTCCTGATTCCCGTGGGTGTAACCCACCCTAGCGTTTTTGTGTTTTTTTTTTCTTCAGGGCCTCACGTTCCTCTTAGCACCTTTTCCACCGGTGTTTTCAGCACTCAGGTTTGTGTCACAGCTGCCGTTACAAGCTGCCGATATTGGGAAAGCTCTTCAGTTTCTCAGGAAAGTCATCTTTGTACAGGACGGGGTCGGCTCGGTGCTCCACCACTTTCAGGGGCATGGTCCCGAAGACAGAGGCAAACTTATTGATGCATTCAGATCTGGTGAGAGGGAAAGCAGCATGATTAAGAACCACAATAACTAGGCTGGCTACCAGCTCCCACACCAACACAACTGGTAGGAAAACCACGCAGCAACCTCCCCTCGTGTGCTTGGAGGTATTTCAGCCATGCTGGCTACTACTCAATAAAAAAGAGAGCCTCATTGCAGAGAGAACTGAAAAGGAGCTGGTGTTCTTTGATTTATCCGTTTAATCACGGAGAAGAGCAAGGGGATGCCGGCAGCAGCACATGTGCACATGGAGGTCAAAGCTGCTCCTCTCCCTCCCCCTAGAATTCCAGTCATTCTTAGAGCGATGTACATGCTGTAAACCAGAACAGATTAACTGCCAACATGTCTCTTAAAGGGCCGCTCTTGGGTCAGTTTGGCTCATAACGACAGCTCTGCAAAATGCACGCCTTTGTGAAAGTGAAGTTCTACAAAAAGTCTCTCTCTTTTTTTTTTTTTTTCCCCAGACCTCTTCAGAAGCTCTGCCTTTTCCCACACAAAAATAATCATGCCTTAATGTATAGGTGTCCTGGTTTCAGTTAGCACAGAATTAATTTTCTTCCTAGTAGCTGGTGGAATGCTGTGTTTTGGCTTAGGATGAGAAGAGTGCTGATAACACCCCGATGCTTTAATTGTTGCAGAGCAGTGCTTACACCAAGCCAAGGACATCTCAGCCTTTTGCTCTGTCCTGCCAACGGGCAGGCTGGGGGTGCAGTAAGAGCTGGGAGGGGACAGACCCAGGACAGGTGACCCAAACTAGCCAAAGGGGTATTCCATACCATCTGACGTCATGCTAAACAATATATAGGGGTGGCTAGCTGGGGGGAAGGGGCCGGACTGCTCGGGGTTAGGCTGGGCATCGGTCAGCGAGTGGTGAGCAATTGCATTGTGCATCACTTGTTTGTACATACTATTATTACTTTCCTATTATCACCATTGTATTATTATTGTTATTATTTTTATTATTATTTTGTTATTATTATTTTCCTGTCTTATTAAACTGTCTTTATCTCAACTCACGGGCTTCACTTTCCATTTCTCTCCCCCGTCCCAGAGAGGGAGGGGGGAGGGTGAGCGAACGGCTGCGTGGTGTTTAGCTGCCAGCCGGGTTAAACCACGACAGCCTTTTTGGCGCCCAACGTGGGGCCCGAAAGGTTGAGATAACGGCAGATCTGACCAGAGTGTGTTAAACTAAAATTGGTGTAAGGATTAGACCTGCTTAATAGTCACTTGTCATGATGCTGATTGCTTTAATCTCAACTCTGCTGCGCCTGTTTTCCAAATTGAGTATTATAGTACATTATTTTCCGTATTTGCTCTCTGTCGTGTTGTTTATCCTCTCCGGGCCCTGGTTTCAGATCATTATGGTGCTGTGTGTTGTAGCAATGGCTTATGAGACGATAAGATACCTGGTCATGACTCTAACTTGTTATTTGTATTCAGTAACATCGTCGACTCTGTACTTTGGAAACAGTATCTTGGAAACTGTTAGCAATTATACCTATTGTTTTTTTCCATTAGGGAGTCAATCTGTGGAGGGGAAAGGGGAGGATATTTTTCCTTACTTGCTTACTCTCCCTTTCTCCTTCACCACCCCTGTATCCTCCTGGGTCACTCTGCCTTCCTCCTTCACCACCCTCTTATCCCCTGAGCTTGTCACAATAGCTCTCCAAGATATTGAATATTTCTGGAATACTCAGAGTACCATAGTCTTGTTGTTCTGCCTCATGAATGCACTTCAGATTCTGCTTATAGTTAAACAACTACTTGGGAAGCTCTTCCGGAGATGTGCCCGGAGGCAGGATAGTTGTGGGTGGCAGGGAGTATGGGCGGATATGGGCAGGCATCTAGAGCAGTTGGCACCCCCAGTGTGTTGGAAATTCACCCCTGAACAATGGCAAAATCCTCAAAAACTGGCAGAATGCTTGAAAAAAAGGTGTCATGATTCTGGCAGTTCTAAAGTAACACAAATCATTGTAACGTGCTGGGGCCTGGCTCATGCCTATCGAGCTGCCATTGATACTGCTATCAACTTAGTGACAGACCCTGCGGCCACTCCAAGCCCTGTGACAGATCCAACGGCCACTGTGACCCCTACGGTGGACTCGGCAGCCGCTCCAGATCCGGTTCCTGCAGCCACTCCAGATCCGGTTCCTGCAGCCGCTCCAGATCCGGTTCCTGCAGCCGCTCCAGATCCGGTTCCTGCAGCCGCTCCAGTCCCAGCTCCTGCAGCCGCTCCAGTCCCAGCTCCTGCAGCCGCCCCAGTCCCAGCTCCTGCAGCCGCTCCAGTCCCAGCTCCTGCAGCCGCTCCAGTCCCAGCTCCTGCAGCCGCCCCAGTCCCAGCTCCTGCAGCCGCTCCAGTTCCAGCTCCTGCAGCCGCCCCAGCTCCAGCTCCTGCAGCCGCTCCAGTTCCAGCTCCTGCAGCCGCTCCAGCTCCAGCTCCTGCAGCCGCTCCAGTCCCAGTTCCTGCAACTTCTCCAGTCCCAGCTCCTGAAGCTGCTCCAGTCCCAGCTCCTGCAGCCACTCCAGCTCCAGCTCCTGCAGCCGCTCCAGCTCCAGCTCCTGCAGCCGCTCCAGCTCCAGCTCCTACTGCTGCTCCAGTCCCAGCTCCTGCAACTGCTCCAGCTCCGGCAGCCGCTCCAGCTCCTGTGGCCGTGTCAGAGAAACGAGCTGTAGCAGTGCAAGTTGACCCTGCAGAGGGTATTCCAATCCCTGTAATGGGGTCAGAGAAACGAGCTGTAGCAGTGCAAGCTGCCCCTGCAGAGGGCATTCCAATCCCTGTGGCAGACCCTGTAACAAAGTCAGAGAAACGAGCAGTAGCAGTGCAAGCTGCCCCTGTAGAGAAGGTGAAAATATGGTACAGAAATTCAAGTCGTTTAGAACGCAGAGAGTCTTCTGCCAATCCAGGTAAGGCTTCTGCCAAAACTAAGTATAGAGATGACGAAGATGATGACGACGCTGGGCCATCAAGGATTCAGGAGGAGGAAGATGAGGATGCCGAAAGAGCAACAGTAACTACCCGAAGCCTAAACGAGCGCGAGCTACGAGATGTGCGAAAAGATTTTGGTCGCTGTATAGGTGAGCAGCTTGTCACCTGGCTGCTCCGGTGCTGGGACTCTGGAGCCAATTGTGTGGAATTAGACGGCAGGGAAGCCAGACGGTTGGGATCCCTTGCTCGAGACGCCGGCATTGACAAAGCAATTGCAGATGGAGCACGACCCACCAGCCTCTGGAGGCGTCTCCTCTCAGCTGTGAGGGAAAGGTATCCCTTCAAGGAAGATATTTTATGTGTACCAGGCAAGTGGACCACTATGGAGAAGGGAATCCAGTACCTGAGGGAATTAGCCGTACGGGAAGTGATTTATGAGGATCCAGACCAGACACAAACATCCAAAGATCCAGATGCAGTCAAGTGTACACGACCCATGTGGCGGAAGTTTGTACGGAGTGCACCATCATCATATGCCAGCTCATTGGCAGTAATGGCCTGGAAAGAGGATGAGGAACCCACAGTGGATGAAGCGGCTAAACAACTCCGGCAGTACGAAGAAAGTCTCTCCTCTTCCTTACAGGCCTGCGTCTCAGCTGTGGAGAAACTGTCTGAAGAGGTCCACCAACTTAAAGAGAATCTATCTTCCCCCCAACCTGAACCAACCAGTGTCCAACGACCGAAAGAGAACACCTGGGAGAAACTTTCTGAAAAGTTTCACCAACTTGAAGAGAGATTATTCTCCTCCGCACCTGTACAAAGCAGTGTCTCAGCTATCAGGGGTAGGCGTTCACCCACACAAGGAAGACGATATAGTGGGTACTCACCCCGTGCCACCCTGTGGTTTTACTTACGAGACCATGGAGAGGACATGAGGAAATGGGATGGAAAATCTACCGCGACCCTAGAGGCACGGGTACGTGAGTTGCAAAAGAAAACAATCAGGAAAAAAGGATTCTCCGAAAAGTTTGCTGCTCCAACTTCCAGCAGACAATCCTTCAAACACAGAAACGAAGAAGATTCTGACCAGGATTAGGGGGGCCCTGCCTCCAGCCAGGGGGAGGAAAGGGACAATCGAGTTTATTGGACTGTGTGGATTCGATGGCCTGGCACATCACGCGCACAGAAGTATAAGGCTTTAGTAGACACCGGTGCACAATGTACTATAATGCCATCGAGCTATAAAGGACCAGAGCCCATCTATATTTGTGGAGTGACAGGAGGATCTCAGCAGTTGACTGTATTGGAGGCTGAAGTAAGTCTGACTGGGAATGAGTGGGAAAAGCACCGCATTGTGACTGGCCCGGATGCTCCATGTATCCTTGGCATAGACTATCTTAGAAGAGGATATTGCAAGGACCCAAAAGGGTTCCGGTGGGCTTTTGGTATAGCTGCCTTAGAGACAGAGGGCATTAAACAATTATCTACCTTGCCTGGTCTCTCAGAGGACCCCTCTGTTGTGGGGTTGCTGAGGGTCGAAGAACAGCAAGTGCCAATTGCTACCACAACTGTGCACCGGCGGCAATATCGCACTAATCGAGACTCCCTGATTCCCATCCATAAGCTAATTCGTCAATTGGAGAGCCAAGGAGTGATCAGCAAGACCCATTCACCTTTCAATAGCCCCATATGGCCAGTGCGAAAGTCTAATGGCGAGTGGAGACTAACAGTGGACTATCGTGGCCTGAACGAAGTCACGCCACCACTGAGTGCTGCAGTGCCGGACATGCTGGAACTTCAGTATGAACTTGAATCGAGGGCAGCCAAGTGGTACGCCACAATTGATATCGCTAATGCATTTTTCTCCATCCCTCTAGCAGCAGAGTGCAGGCCACAATTTGCCTTCACTTGGAGGGGAGTCCAATATACTTGGAATAGGCTGCCCCAGGGGTGGAAACACAGCCCTACCATTTGCCATGGGCTGATCCAGTCTGCGCTAGAGCAGGGGGAAGCTCCTGAACACCTGCAGTACATCGATGACATTATTGTGTGGGGTGACACAGCAGAGGAAGTTTTCGAGAAAGGGAAGAAAATAGTCCAAATCCTTCTGAAAGCCGGTTTTGCCATAAAACAGAATAAAGTCAAAGGACCTGCACGAGAGATCCAGTTTTTAGGAATAAAATGGCAAGATGGACGTCGTCAAATCCCAATGGATGTGATCAACAAAATAACAGCTATGTCTCCACCAACTAACAAAAAAGAAACACAGACTTTCCTAGGTGTTGTGGGGTTTTGGAGAATGCACATCCCAAATTACAGTCTGATTGTAAACCCGCTCTACCAAGTAACCCGTAAGAAGAATGAGTTTGAATGGGGCCCTGAACAACGACAAGCCTTTGAACAAATCAAGCAGGAAATAGTCCATGCAGTAGCCCTTGGGCCAGTTCGAACAGGACCAGATGTAAAGAATGTGCTCTACACTGCAGCCGGGGAGAACGGCCCCACCTGGAGCCTCTGGCAAAAAGAACCTGGGGAAACTCGAGGTCGGCCCCTGGGGTTTTGGAGTCGGGGATACAGAGGATCTGAGGCCCGCTATACTCCAACTGAAAAGGAGATATTGGCAGCATATGAAGGAGTTCGATCTGCTTCGGAGGTGGTCGGTACTGAAGCGCAGCTCCTCCTAGCACCCCGATTGCCGGTACTAGGCTGGATGTTCAAGGGAAGGGTCCCCTCTACGCATCATGCAACTGATGCTACATGGAGCAAGTGGGTTGCACTGATTACTCAGCGGGCTCGAATAGGAAACCCCAGTCGCCCAGGAATATTGGAAGTGATCATGGACTGGCCAGAAGGCAAATACTTTGGGATATCATCAGAGGAGGAGGTGGGTCGTGCTGAAGAAGCCCCACTGTACAACCAGTTGCCAGAGAATGAAAAGAAATATGCCCTGTTCACTGATGGGTCCTGTCGTATTGTGGGGAAGCATCGGAGATGGAAGGCTGCTGTATGGAGTCCTACGCGACGAGTTGCAGAAGCTGCTGAGGGAGAAGGTGAATCGAGTCAGTTTGCAGAAGTGAAAGCCATTCAGCTGGCTTTAGACATTGCTGAACGAGAAAAATGGCCAGTTCTCTATCTCTACACCGATTCATGGATGGTAGCAAATGCCCTGTGGGGATGGTTACAGCAATGGAAGCAAAACAACTGGCAGCGTAGGGGCAAACCCATCTGGGCTGCTGCATTGTGGCAAGATATTGCTGCTCGGGTAGAGAACCTGGCTGTGAAAGTACGCCACGTAGATGCTCATGTGCCCAAGAATCGGGCTACTGAAGAACATCAAAACAACCAGCAGGTGGATCAGGCTGCTAAGATTGAAGTAGCTCAGGTGGACTTGGATTGGCAGCATAAAGGTGAATTATTTATAGCCCGATGGGCCCATGACACCTCAGGCCATCAAGGTAGAGACGCAACATACAGATGGGCTCGTGATCGAGGGGTGGACTTGACCATGGACGCTATAGCACAGGTTATTCATGACTGTGAAACATGTGCTGCAATCAAGCAAGCCAAACGGTCAAAGCCTCTTTGGTATGGAGGACGATGGCTGAAATATAAATATGGAGAGGCCTGGCAGATTGATTACATCACACTCCCTCAAACTCGCAATGGCAAGCGCCACGTACTTACAATGGTGGAAGCAACCACCGGATGGCTGGAAACATATCCTGTGCCTCATGCCACCGCCCGGAACACCATCCTGGGCCTTGAAAAGCAAGTCCTATGGCGACATGGCACCCCAGAAAGAATAGAATCAGACAATGGGACTCACTTCCGAAACAACCTTATAGACACTTGGGCCAAAGAACATGGTATTGAATGGGTGTATCACATCCCCTATCATGCACCAGCCTCCGGGAAAGTTGAACGATACAATGGCCTGTTAAAGACTACCTTGAAAGCAATGGGCGCTGGGACGTTCAAAAACTGGGATACGCATTTAGCAAAGGCCACCTGGTTAGTCAATACTAGGGGATCTACCAACCGAGCTGGACCTGCCCAATCAAACCTATTACGTACTGTAGATGGGGATAAAGTTCCTGTAGTGCATGTAAAAAATATGCTGGGTAAAACAGTCTGGGCTACTCCTGCCTCAGGAAAAGGCAAACCTATTCGTGGAATTGTTTTCGCTCAGGGACCTGGATACACTTGGTGGGTGATGCAAAAGAACGGAGAGGTCCGGTGTGTACCTCAAGGAGATTTAATACTGGGTGAGAATAGCCCATGAACTGAATTGTACCATGTTAAATAGTATATTATACTGTATGTTATCACTACCATGATTACTATAGGTGACTAATTAGAATGTATGGAAAAGAGTGTAACCTGAGCATGACATAAATGGTATGGAATAAGGGGTGGATAGATGTCCTGGTTTCAGTTAGCACAGAATTAATTTTCTTCCTAGTAGCTGGTGGAATGCTGTGTTTTGGCTTAGGATGAGAAGAGTGCTGATAACACCCCGATGCTTTAATTGTTGCAGAGCAGTGCTTACACCAAGCCAAGGACATCTCAGCCTTTTGCTCTGTCCTGCCAACGGGCAGGCTGGGGGTGCAGTAAGAGCTGGGAGGGGACAGACCCAGGACAGGTGACCCAAACTAGCCAAAGGGGTATTCCATACCATCTGACGTCATGCTAAACAATATATAGGGGTGGCTAGCTGGGGGGAAGGGGCCGGACTGCTCGGGGTTAGGCTGGGCATCGGTCAGCGAGTGGTGAGCAATTGCATTGTGCATCACTTGTTTGTACATACTATTATTACTTTCCTATTATCACCATTGTATTATTATTGTTATTATTTTTATTATTATTTTGTTATTATTATTTTCCTGTCTTATTAAACTGTCTTTATCTCAACTCACGGGCTTCACTTTCCATTTCTCTCCCCCGTCCCAGAGAGGGAGGGGGGAGGGTGAGCGAACGGCTGCGTGGTGTTTAGCTGCCAGCCGGGTTAAACCACGACAATAGGTAGCACTGATTATACTGTAACTTAAAGGTGAAGCTGAATAAAAAGCTATAAAACAAAACCAGCTAGGTTATTTTGTCTAAATCATGAGATACTGGGCAGTGAGGCCTCCCATTAGCATAAAGATTAGACCGCTGACGACTCTTTCAGTTTTAATAATCCCGGGTGTCAGCAATGCTGTGGAAGGGAGCAGCCGTATGCTCCAAGAAGCAAGCAAGCAGATGTTTAACCTTCCAGTGCTCCTTTAACTCTTTCACTGAAAGACATGCTACCTGTGGAAGCAAGGCAAGCAGAACGTGCCTAATCTCACCCTGGCCAGCACTTAGCTCACAATCGCTCCCTATTTCATAATGCAGCTCTTAAAGCTTTCAGACACCGAGAATCATGATGACAGTCCCTTAGATGTAACGCACCAGAGACAGGTACAAGAAAAAGGGTCACGTTTCTTCCCCTGTTTAGAAACTAAAAGAGAAAACAAAACAGAAACGAGTGCTTTGACTCGGCTAGAGAGGCTGCTGTGCTGCAGGCGGTCCTGGAGCAGGTCTCTCGCCCCACAACCACTGCACTCCCTCCCCGACCCCTTCGAAGGGTTAGGGGGTCACTGCGGCTCCAGGATAATTTTCCTGAGCAGAGCCAGTCAATCACAGCAACCGAGTGTGACAGTTTTGTGATGGGGACTGCTCAATGCTGGCCCGAACACTCGTTTGAAGTAGATGGGACAGCAAAACTGGTTTTCAAAACTAATTCCTCAGCCTCTCAGCATCCTGTGGCTCCCTGCTTAACTGGAGTAAATGACTGAAAAACACAGAGCCCAAGCTGAAGAATGGCACATCCCTACCTAGCTGTTTCAAGCTATAATGGACATATTTCAAGCCCTTTCCTGGCCTGAGAAGAGTCAGAAAATGACTTCATGGGCGATACTTGAATAAAATATTTAATAGAGGTAAACACAGAGATTTGGCTTCTTCTCCACTGCTTCAAATCCTGCCTCTGCCAGTAATGACTTAAAGGCATTGTAATGTCACAGCTGCTGGGCTGCCTGCGCGAAATGAATTCGTTGTCTCAGCCTGCTGCCCGAACCCAGCGGCACCTCAGAGAAAAAGGCAAAGCTGGAGGGAGAGAGGAGACAACTGACCTCCCTCCACAGGCTGCACTGCTAAACCAAAGATGAGGTCTCAGGAGAAAATATCAAGACGGGATCCCTCTACAGCTAAAATTATTCTGGTGGTAAAACCATTCAAGCATACCAGTACAGTATCTTCAACCATCAACAAACCGCTTTGCTGTTAAAGAAATGATAACGTGAAAAAAATGGAAAAAAGCATGTTCTAAGCATTCTGGCTGAATTGGAAAAGCTGGTCCTCAGGAAACGTCAAATTCAAATATCAGAAGCAGCTTTTTTGGATGAAAGAAATGTCACAGATAAACCACAAAGTGTGTTCGAAGGAAAGCTGCCTCTTTCCAAAAATTTCATTTCCTGCACTGAACTAAATCACTCAAATGCCAAAGCATTTGCCACTTTTGGACCACATAAAACAGAAGGGCCATCCAGCACATTAAACACACAGAGGTAGGAAGCCAAGAAAAGAAAACATGTCATCATATACGAAGGGTAGGTGTTTGTCTTCGTTGTGCTGATATTTTGCAAATTCATACTGAGAGAGGCATCTTTGCTTCCCCGAGTTATTCATCTTTTCCTTGCTCTGCTGACAATACACGGTTGTGCTCAACAAGGAATTAAGATGGTGTGAACTGAGAAACTGGGAGCCCTGTTGCCCCTGACAGACTGGATCAGCCTTGTTCTTGTTAAGGTCTCTCAAGCAGCTTCCTCTCCCTTAAAATATTTTTGGGGAGGGTAACTCTGCACCTACAGCCTCTGGTCAACCGTAACCTGGCCAGTTTGCCTCTTAGGGGCAAGTCTTCCTATTTTGACTTCAACAACTATTTATTTACACGCCCTAAATAAGACGCTGTGTTAGTGTAGCTGCAGAAGCAGCTCAGCCTCTTGCCACATTTACTGTACAGACAGCTGCCCTCTAGGCTGCATCTTATAAAGTTCTCAATTTTTTGAGAGCCAGATGCAAAGTTGCTAAAGGCAGAAAACTTGTTGCTACTTAAACAACACCTGTAAATACATGGATTATGAGATCCTTCTAAAGTTTTTTTCTGAGACCTGATGTAAAGGCTAACCCAGGGCAAGAAGGGGATTCTTGGTTCAAAGCTTCCTTTAGTTAATGTATTTTAATGATGGAGCTCAATAACCCTGAGGACTTAAGTATTTTATTTATCTCGGAAAAATTGCACAGCAGGACAAATAGCAGGGTTGGCTTTCCCATGACTGGCTGTAAATATCTTCACTACTGGTCAAAAAAAAAAAAAAATCCTTTAAATTAAGACACAATTCAACCATACCACTGCACCATCTTTCCATTGTTGTCTCTGCTGAGTGTCAAAATGCTGAAGGCAGATAATAGTTGAGTGGTAGATAATTAACACAAGTGGGATGAGAAGGTTTTATATTATCAATCTTCAAAATGAAGCCTGAAAACACCTGACTTGTATATGCCCACAGCTTTCCCTCCTGCACCCAGACTCCACTGCAGTATTTACAGCTTTGGCTGGATACAAAAAAGTATGTGGATTTACAGTCTACCTAGCATTTCTTGCACCTCAGTTATGTCCACTGTTAGAAACTGCAGAGGAGAAGCAAAGCAACAGTTTAAACGTGTTCTCAATAAACTGTCAATGACATTTTACTTTGAGGATACGAGAATTGCTGGAGACATGGAAGCGTGACCTTTAGCCCGCATCATAATGCACTCTGGAGCAAAGACCACTTTTTCATCTTCTGTTTTTACAGTGCTAACCTTAATGAGAACCTAGTTCGTGACTGAAATTCCTACGTGGTGTTGTAATGCTACTACTACGATCATCGGAAAGCTCGACTGGGTTCAGGGAGCCCATCCTGTAAGCCAGCGCTTGAATTGCTAGATAAACAATATCCTCCTGGGCTTCCTTCAGCTAACATTTAAGATCTACAGAGCTTCCAGCCCCTTCCTTAAGAAGTTTTCTGCAGAGAAATTTTTACCATCTTCATCCAACCATTCAACCATTTTTACATCCAACTTATTTTTTTTATTATTATTATTACTTTTAATCTAGCCTCATTATACATCCAGTTCAAACACTTTGTCACTGACCTTGGTGGTTATCCTCTTCAATGCCCAACATCATGCTCAGTTAAAAATCAACTAGACAAACCATGTATTTGTGTGTATTGTTTAATGTGTCTACACATCAGATAGAGCTATATACTCTTCTTACAAATAAGCCCCTGGACAAAATTTCAATACATAAATATCCTTTTTGTAGCAAAAGGCAAGGAGACAAATACAACACTTTAAATTTGCTGAGTACTGCAGGGATGGAGAGAAAAAAAAGCTCATTGCTAAGATGTAACTACATTAATTGGTAAGATATCCATGTTATTTCTCTCAGTTCAGAAATAAAAGTCTATTTTAAATGCACAGCAGGTTTGTTTTTACTTTGTCATCTCTTCTGCTGGTGCATTCCAGCACTATGGAAGCTACCTTTGCTTACCTACCCCGTCAATTCTATGGCTGCAAATGATTTTTCCCATAGATTGCAGGGGAGATGCTACAGCCTAAAGAAGCCTAAGGGGAAATGCCTTTATTGGTTCTAGGTGAATTTCAACCAATAATTACTATGTACACTTATTCTCAGGGTTCTCAAACAAGGGTTTCCAATAGCTTTATGAAAGTGAACAAACTTTCCTTCACTTTATGTATTCAGAAGCCAAGGAAGAAGGAAGCTTAGTGCTTGGTCAATCTTAGGAAGCCATTAAACTGTAAAGCAGGGAATGAAACACTTTTGGTTAACCGACTTTCAGTATTTCACTGAACTCTTTCTTTGCAAATACATACTTCATTTCAAAATTAATTTCTCATAAAAGTATTGCTGCCGTTATTAGGAAGTGCCACAAGCAATTGTGCAGGCAAATGCCCTTTAGTAATGGAAACAAAGTGATTCAGAATGACAATGTACAAACATCCATTCAACTAGCATTATTAATATCCTTATTAGTCAATCAGTCTTTGGTAAGCTAACAACTGTCTGGACTAAAAAATAAATAAATCTCATATTCATTACAGTTGAAGTTCCATCATGGAACAGAAATGTGGCAGTATTGAAAATAATGCCAACCACCTGAATTTCATACACATACTATAAGCTTTACAGCAAAATCTGCTAAAAATGGTACCCTTCTGAAGCCCTTTCTTGTAGTAGTCCACTTTTTGTTGTCACATCGTCCTTTGTGGGAATGACTTATGTTGATTAAATGATCACATCCATGAGACATTTTTTCAAAATTACTATTTTACAGAAATATAATCACTTATGTTTAAATGAGCATTTTTATTCATGAGCATTAAAAAAAAATAACAAGCATTTTATTTTATGAGCATTTATATTTAAGTGAACATTTTGATCCTAATTTAATGAGACACAGAATAAAATTCTAGCACTCAGAAAAAGGCAATCCGAGAAATAAAGGGTGGTCACTCACCTTTCTACCATGTGTGTCTGGTCCAGTGATAACCCATCGATTGCTGTGCATTCTGGACACTTGAACTTCTTTCGTGGGGTCACCTGCACAAAGGCACGCCAGATACCATCAAATATCAACAGAAGGGACATTAATCTCCTTGCACAGAGAGCAGCACAATACCTCTGAACATGCCTGCAGTGTAAACTGAGCTGTCTCACCAAGGGGGGGGTGGGGGGGTTGTTTAAAAAAAAAAAAAAAAAGCCACTCCATTCCTCCATTCAGCTCCATCTGGCCCGGCTGACTGCAAAATTCACAGGGGCCCAATAAAAACGGCTTGGAGGGGTTTTTCCTTCTGTAACTGAAAAGAAGTGGCGATGACAAGCTCCTTAATTCCTGTTTAATGACTGTTTTCTCACTGCCAAGGTCCCTGTATAAACACCATTTGTTCTTGCAGCCATAACAGCGATGAAATATAGCTTCCCATACTTCACCGTAACGTTAATCCAACAGGCGCTCTTTTGCTCACTCCAGTTAATAGCTGACTGGCAAACTCTGCAAGGCTCTCCGAATCGCACAGAGGTGCCAAATTACTCTGCCTGTGCCCTCGTACAGCTCAAAACCTTTTTCAGCAAAAACACACACTTTATCTTCTAAAGACTTTTTTAGGAAGTGCAGCCACCAGTCCCAGTAAATGATGATGGACAGATGGGAAAGTGGACCCTGCTAATTGAAGTAACGCCTGGTGGCCTCTAAATCTCATTCCAAGTTGACACATTTTGAAATGAATGTACAGAGTGAATGTCCAGACTTGAAAACGTGTCGAAACATGTCAGGAAATTAATTCAGGGATAAAAAGTTCATTTAAAGCTGATCTTGCAATTAACATTCTTGCAATTAACATTCCTATAAATCAGCTGTTGCCAGTCCACGACAGAGAGAGCTGTAGACAGTTGGCTATTTCTTTCCTTAAGTCATCTCAAATAGTTAAAATACATGTATGTTGGTGTGGCTATCATTTAAATTACCTTCTTCATACTTCATCTAGTTGTTTAAAATAACCACCAGAAGCAAATGGCATAAAAAAATTCTGTGTTCCTAGTTAGCACAGAAGTTTTACTATAAAAGGGACTTATTACTATGGAAGAATGAGACACCATACCAGAGGTACACGAGAGAAGAGAGAAGATTAAATAATATATTCAAGACTACTGAATTTACGTGAACACGCAAGTGTTTTTAAACTTTGTAAAGCTAAACTGCAGAGAAGTCCTACCTTAATGACTGATTTGCCGGTGACATTTGCCACTAGGAAATTCATGGCAATATCTTCACAGTTCATATGAGCATCCACCCAATTCTTGATGTCTCCAGGCATTTTGTATGTGTAAAGATAGTTGAAATACTGCATGACAGATGGAGAAGAAGAGAATTTTTAAATACAGATATTTTTTAAATACAGATACAGTAATTTTAAGACTTTTAAATGTTTCAGTCACTGAACAGCAGGCACTTAAGGATGGATTACAGGCCAACTGACACTGCCTTCAGATGGTCTGCTCTAGCAGACAAGAGAATCATTTTTGGGTGCTTAAGTGCAAAATTATTCCATTCCTGACCAGCACACGAATTTCTTTACAATTGTTGTGGGTTTTGTTTGTTTGTTTCCTAAATGCCTAGCTCCATAGCCACATTAATTGCAAAATACACTATGTACTTAGCAGTCATGCAAACTGACAAGAGTTCTTCTGTAAGTTCCTGAAGGTAAGTTATTTTGCAGGTGTGGAGAAATCACTTGTTTCCACAGCAACAGAAAGAGAAAGAAGCTTAGGGAAAGTTTGCAGTTAGTTCTCAGATTGTTGTAGAAAATTATGGCACCACAAAACAC
The DNA here is from genome assembly GCF_963932015.1 of Anas acuta. NCBI lineage: Eukaryota > Metazoa > Chordata > Aves > Anseriformes > Anatidae > Anas > Anas acuta. The sequence continues at coordinate 52,178,171 of NC_088983.1, read as the reverse complement.
TCACAGAATGACAAAAACACATAAAGCTCCTTAAGAGAGTCGTTCATAATGTATACTAGTTGTATACTACAAGTTGTCTATTACAGATACCTTGTGATAAAACGCAGCCCCAGTGAGCACCATTGAGACTTCATTGGTCCATTCTGATTCGTATTTCCATTTGTTCATCTCATGGTCCCAAAGATGCAGGCGACCTGGATATCCAACCAACCTGTCCGGGAACTCACGCCAAACCTGAAGAGAACAAAGACATGACATTGTGCTAACCAGGCTTGCACTCCAAGCAAACACGAATGTGCAGATACAACCTCTGCTTTGGGAAGGCAGAAATACAGGGGGACAAAGACCACAATCCTCATTAAGTCCTAATTTCTGAAATCAGTGGCTGCCTTGAACAAGTATGGAAAAAAACAAGCTTGCTTTGGAAGGACCCTACAGCTCAAGGATGCCACATTCCAGAGTAAACAGCCACTAAGCCATGCTAACTTCCTTCTTGTGGAGAAATACAACTGGCTATTCAAGAAGATTTTAATGCTAATTAAATCAAAGTACGATTAAAATGCAACTTCTGATGTTAACTATATGGCTACAACCTAACTACTTTCACAGCTGGCTTTGGACCTAACCAACCTGCTTCTTTTGATAGAAATAGGCTTAAAACAGGCTTATATTTTAATATTTCTGGTATTCTTTAGTGGGTGCTTGTATGGATCTGCTGCTACATGGAAGGCCTCTTTGCCCTTGACTTGTTCCAGACAGCTGGATGCAATCAAGATACCATCCTTGTCACTCCATACATTATTTTGTAGCTGACTACAGGATCAAACACAGTAGACAAGAACAAGGAGAAGGGCATCATTAACGCAACCTCAGTTCTCCACACTGCTGGCCACATTAAATAATGGACAATTTTTGCATTAGGAAAAAATGGAGAAAGGATTATAATTATTAAAAGGGGTCTGGATGCTATTTGCTTGCTAAATACACCATATGCCTTTAACTGATCAATAATGAAGTTAGTATTTATCTATTCTATTTGCAAATTCAAAATTTATCCTTTATTTTGATTCAAATAACTGCTAGATTTGTTGGAAAACTAAGTCTTGACTCTCTAACATACAATGTTAAGTCACAAGAGTTCCAACACATACCCAAATTTCATCGTGCATGCATGATCAACAACAGCAAAAAATCCCTAAGGGGCAAATCCCAAGCAAACCTTTTCTTCCCTGAACAAAAACAAAGGAACCCTACAGCTGAATTTACAGTATAGAAAGTGTTATCTGTAATTCCATGATACAGCAAACCTCACTTTGCCAGCAGTTTGCTTAGGGCACCTTCCAGGTGCCAGCACATTTCAGCTGGGAGGCCTGGGTTATAAGGACTCTGTGCAAGTATATGGTCGAAGTAGTATGATAAAACAATCAGCATTAATTTACTGCTTCTCTATCTACATTTCTGTGATTTTGCATTACGATATACCTTTTTTCATCTATCCATCTCAACACATTTTATTGCTGTCAGTTAACATAGCTTCAAAATCCCATGATGAGAGCAGTTATTATTTCAAACGTACAGATGAGGAAGCCTGCCAAAAATCAGACAGGAAACAAGAATGGGAACCAGATCTTCTGACTCTCTGACTTGTACTTTATCCAGAAATCAATCTTTCTAGACAGTTGTAAGGTACAGGTACTTGGATAGTACTTAGACAGGACAACCATCTAGCAGAGGGCTCTTGAAAGCAAAGATGATTTGGAGCTCAAGAAATAGGATCCACTGGATGTGTTACAAGCTGGCGTCACCAACTAATTATCAAAAAAAAAAAAAAAAAAAAGACTGTTTTCAAGACAAGCTAGTGAGAGATTTTAGATACCTATTTTGACACGATGTTAAAAACACTAATAAGTGTTTTTAGCAAAAGGACAAAGGCATAGCCACTCCCAACACTTGATTCCTCACTTTCTGGGACTCTAAAAGTAATGATTATATATATATATTTGACTCTCAAAATGCCCAATTCCCAGCTGTTGGAATGCAGCACCACCTGAGCTACTGAGGCTCAGCAAAGAATTTGACAGAGCAGTACGGATCTGTATCATACTGGGCTAAGAATTCTTGTAAAGGGAACAACACGCATATTAAACGCAGCTGAAGGAAAGATTAAGCTCAGCTACTGCTTCCCCAGGGACCTCAGTGCCTTCACAACACTCATCGGCAGCTTCATATTCTTTCTACTTTTTGCTGTCAGTGTCATCTTAAAGAGTCCAAACAAAATAAAAGCCAACTCTAATGCATGTTACCAATACAGATTTCTTTGTATCACGGTAAAGCTCAACACTACCCTGATTCTGGCCTCTGAAAATTGTCAGTTTGCTGCATCTAAAAAATAACTTAGTTGTATTAAACAAAGATTCCTTTTAAAAGTAATGCTATCGAAGTCAGAGGAAAAGCTTGGCTTCTTCTTACCGTTCATCACTAGCTCATTCAATGGTAACTCCGGGAAAGGCTCCAAATAGCTGCATCCAGCTCATTGCCCAAATCCATACAAATGTTTTGTGCCAAAATTATTATGTACAGCTACTGCTTATAAGGAAGCTTTCAGAATAGAAATTGTGGTAATGATTTTTATACTACTCCCTATTTTGTACTACAGTCCATTTTCTTGTTTGATGGCTGCCTGTAATTTATTAGTCTGTTAGGAATACATTCCATCTTAGACAGTGATCTTATTAGCTTTCACAGACTAAAGAAGGATGGCCTGAGTTAATACTGCTAAGGGACACATCCAGGGAAAAACATATTGCCAAGTGAAGAGGAGGTATGCTTCTTTGCAGACAACGCTATTCCAATGACTCTGCTAGACAGCACTGAATATAAATATTTTTGGACAAACGATCTCCCAGATGAAAAATCAGATAAAAGCTCTGACTCGGCAGCTTTACTAAAAATCTTTTGAAAGACACCAAGAGAAAATAACGATTTTTATTTTCAAGTCAAATTCCCCAAGAGACATGGAGATTCAGCCTAGCTAAAATAGCCTTCACCCTCACTTGCCTACAGTCTCTCTACTTCCTAACCAGAACTATTCTGCTCATTTCTCTATACCATCAAAACAGCTACAACAGCTACATGTAGCCAACAGGAAGGAAAAGTGATTCATTCTCCAGAATATACTCCAACAATTATGCATAAAATGTATTATATATTAGTGATTACATGCAACTTCAGGAGCTAACTGAAATTTTAAAATATTCTAGTTGTATAAACTGAAAAACAACCAGTGTTTCCAAAGCTACAATGGCAATATCATAAGAATGAAACACTGACCATCTTCTACAAATTAAAGAAAATGCAGTCAATCAGCATTTCTTCTCTCTTCCCAGAGCCCCTTCCACTCTGAGTTCTCCCTCAGTCCTCAAAGGGATAGCTTATGCTATTATTAAAAAAAGCAGAATGTAAGCATAAAGTTTATTAAAAAATAAGTGATGTTTCACATGCACATATCTGTAAAATAACTTTTCAATTTGAAGAAATTTGAATGTGGCCAATAGTTACCCATGGACATCTTATTTTGGTATATTACCCTTCTTATAAGGGAATCCAAAAAATACATTTTTAATAGTCAAAATGGGCATGCAAAAATTGTTCTAAAGAAGGTAAAGTTTTACGATGATCTTAGCTTAGTGGAATAAATACGTGATTCATCAGAGTTGTTATTGTATTTTTATTTAAAAAAAAAAAAAAAAAAAAAACTTTTAAAGAATGCCACAGCAATGAAGCACTGAAAAACTGAGCTCTGAGACCACCATCCACTAGCAGTAGGCAAGAAGTTTCCAACAGAAAAAATAAACTTAGCAAGGCACCAAACTATGCTGCCTACAAACCAAGAACACACAACTCAGAGCAATGATCCCAATTAGGATTATTTTTAATATTGCCTAAATACTTTGTAAGGACAAAGTGCTGTGTGAGCACTTTATAAGAAGTCTTCATGAACTTCATACTTGGAGTTATCCCGACTTTTCAGACTGATAGAAATGCTAGCAATCTGCCCTGCCAGCAGAGCCTCAGAGGTGGGAATACAAGAATGCATGCCCTCAGTTTCTCATTCAAACACCAAACTCTTTGGAAGCAGCCAATGGTTCTGCTTTAATTTTTTAAGATTATGATATTCTAAATACTCGCTCCTTTCCTTGCTCTCTGATATTCCCTCTGTGAACAACAATGATTGGTAAGTGGGAAAAGTTGTCTAGCCCTAGCAGTTTATTTCCAGGGCCTCAAGTCATACCTGTGATTTCACCATGTAATTTACAGAAATAGTCTTTTTTTTTTTCGTAAGTCAGAATGTCACAGGCATTCTTATGCTACCTTAATGCAGCAGCACACAGGGACTATTTTTCTGCTTGCTCCAATAGATTTACGCAACGCAATAAATCACCGTACCATAATAGCTCACTTTTAACAAGTAAAAAACGTCTGACACTTTGAGTGTTACTATAATTTTTTATGGCTGAAAGTGTACTGAGATCAAAGTTTTCAGTTTTTTTTTAGGCTTGCTCTATACATTCAGACAAGTCTGTGACAGAGGAGATTTTGCCACATGTTTAAATGTAAAGTCTCAAGGATGTCAGGAGGAGAAAAGAAAATTACCGAATGTCACGTTTCCAACCCTTCTTATGACCAAAGCAGAAGCAGACGTACTTTTAAAATAAAAACTTTCTAGTAACATTATATTCTGCTACTGTTCCCTCTGGATTCCCCTGCAAATGAGTCAAGAGTTTGAGAGATACTTTTCTGGTAACACACATAAACAGATAAATAAATTATCACAGGCTGAGGACAATTTAAACATCTGGGAGCCAGCTCAGGCCTGTCAAGCAAGTCACAGACACTCAGGGACAGGAAAGATCAATCTTCAACCCCTGATTTCTGTGCCAGAGAGTAGGAACTACATCACTCACCCTCCTTAAGAGAAAAAATGTATATTTATAAAATAATTCGCTGTGCTTCTGTATTCAAAGACATTCTTACTCATTTATTTTAAAAGTTAAAAAAAAAAAAAGCAATCCGAGCATATAAGGGTTCAAACGACCCATGGGTCTGTCTCAGCTATCTGCTCAGTAAGGCATTTTAGTTTTCCATCTAGGCGGCTGTGTGCTAAGCTGGATTCTCAGAATTAAAAAGGAGTAGGATTTATAGTCACAAAGAACTGCAAAAGCCGTAAGTTTTAGTCTTCCAGACAAAACAATCCCAAGTCCAAATGGTTACACACACACACTGCATATAAGGGTTGTTACTCGGGCAGCCCCTGCCACCAGCGCACGCGGCCCACAGAGGGCCGACAAACCAGGCAGCACAACCACCACCTGGCCTCAGCTTTTTCCAAGAGGATAATGCTTTCCTGGGCAACTAGTCTCAATATACATGACGTTACAGATGCTCTCAGCCACTGGTGTTTAAGTTAATGCCTCAGACACACGAGCTTCGCAGCTCTATTCTCGCAACTGCTGGCTGACAGACCTGACACCCAACTGCAGCGCTGCAGTTCAAGCCTCTGCTTCGAAGCCCTCCAAGCCTGCTTCACCAGTAGCAGAGATTCATTTGGAACTACTTACACAGTCACTTAGATTTACTTGAGCCAGCTCTATGAAAATCTAACTGGAAATGGAGCCAGAATTTACACAGCATGCACGTTATGGATTTACTATTTTTCATCACATCAGCTCACCCTCAAAACCAGTAGTCAGAAGCACCAACGCAGACAAAAGTTGGCTTGCAGAACTGCCAACATTTCATTGCTCTGCTGCTGTAACACAGTGCTTAAAAAGCCTAAAGTGCTTAAAGCACTCAGTGTAGTCACCATGGTATAGAAAAGAGGCATATGTGGCCACACACACAAAAAAAATCACCTTCCTTTGGTTGTCTTCTCTTCACTGTTGTTCACAGTCCATGTACTAACCTGTTACTCTTAACCTGGCAAGGCAAGTATTTCTTTTCTAGAGATACACATCATAGGTTAAACCTCTGTCTCCAGTACTTAATATCTTTGTTATGGCATCAGTATACCTACATTACCACATGCAACCTTGAGGCCAAACATTTGTTGCTTGCTAAGAGTCTCTTCGACATGAGAGGGAGAAAGACTTATTTTACCACATATGTATTCAGACTAAATAAATACTTCCAAAATCTTTCAAAAAACATCATCTTGTGTTAGCAACTGCATTCGAGTATTAAAAATGATACAACTATCATATTCAGTTTGCTTTCTGGCCTTTTGAATAGTGATTTTTGTTATTTCACTCAATTTAGATAATAGTCTTATGGTCTAGCTCTTGTGTAAGCAGCCTAGTGTTGTTTTGGTTTTGATATTGCAGGTATAGGTGTGAATAAACGATTCACACCTTTCTTAAATCTACTCTTACATTTTGTAAAGTTTCTGATTTATTTACACATAGAACATATGTTTGTCTTAAATACACGCACAGAACAGTAATATCAGGTTATGGACTGCGTCATATACTCAGATACAAATGGAAGACAAAATTAATTCACTCAAGCCAAAGTTTTGGAAGGAAAACAACAGTGGCTTTACGTGCGCTTCTGGACAAACAACTCAAAAACGCCTATAAAGACCTTCACCTCTTTGTACTGCCATGGGTAACTGATTTGGACAAGCTTTCTTTTTGTTGATACCCTCATTACAACAGCAGCTGTTGAAGCTTTGCCATTTAAAGCATATGATACATGTGTCCCCTCTCTGACATTCTTCAGTTCCTCTCTGCACCCCACCTTACTTTGGCATGTCCTCAGGAGGCCTCCTCTGTTCCCAGCATTTAATCTCTAAAACTTGTCTTGTCCATCAATCTGTACAGGAAGAATCTGATGGCAACATGCCCCCACCAACAGGGAAAATATTGTTCTACAGGCTAAGAGACCAATTAACATTTGTTATGTTTCTTTTTTTTATTCTAAGGTGCATGAATGCTAACAGATTAATAGTGGGACATCTAAACAAACGATTTTACTTGAAGAGAACACATCATAGCAACCAGTCCGATCAGATGAAGAGCGTGCAAAGATATGGAACTGCAATCCTTGTAATCCCTGCTTAATGAGGGGATTAATTGCAGAAATATCTGAAATACTAAATTGTATAGCAATTGAGTTGTCATGCTTGGAAACCTTTTTGAAACTGATCAAATTAATCCTATTCACAGGCTCCAGACTGTTTCCATTACACATCTACACAACATTTTCTGGAGTCTCTTGGCATCACTCTGCCAGTTATAGAAAGCTTTCTGTTAGCTAGCAGTGTTTTCTATAAAGTAATGACAATCTGTAAAAATACTTTGGAAAGCATTGAACTGCCACAATAAACAGAGATGTAAAATAATCAGCAGACTGCACAGTGCTTCCTCCATTTCAAATACACATACAATGTCAAATTGTGTAAGAGGGGAAAAAAGGCTGTTCTCTTACCTCGTAGCCAAACTGAAGTTCATCTGAGGTTAGCATAATGATATCATCATCAATAGCCAACACTGCTTCTGTTTCAATTTCGTCATAGGGGAAGAAGCGGTTACTAAGTTTGTTTTCTGCAGTCCTAACAACTTTCAGTGGAACACGAATCTTTGGCCAGAGGGAATCTAGAGCAGAATATTAGAAGAAATTTAATTCAATATGTTACTTTGCTTCTGAACAAGTCTGCACTTATACCTTAGCTTCTTTTTACAATATAACCCATTTCCATTCACTCAAAAATGCAAGCAAAGTGAAGACAAGAGGCAGAGAAGTTCAGTTATATTTTTGTATTTTGCTCTCTATAGAGAGCTTCAAAGATAAACTATACAGGGGATTAGCCTGCCCGAAACTGCAGGCTGGGATAACCACACAACAAGGATCAGTGATACTGTTCTGATTTAGGACTCAAAGCAATTTAAAAGAATTTGAAGAAATACATGATGACTGCAAGTCTACGGTCATAAAAAAAATGAAAAAGAATGTCAACTCTGTTAATTGCTGAGAAAAAAACAAAGTTTATTTTAACAGTTAATGACCTATATATACCTACATTGTTAATCGTTTAACAATTGGCCATTAATAATTAAGGAGAAGATTCTGTGTGAGCATATTTGAATCATTTCTTTCACCTTCAAAGTCCTAAGTGACAGTAATACATTAATCTGCATAAATGCAAAAGGATTCCAGTCATACCTTACACCCTCTTTACAAGTAGAACAAAGCACTAGGGTACAGAACAATGAAAAATCTCAAATCAAATGATGCTCTAATTAGTAACAAGAAACTGTAGATAGAAAATAGGACCCAATTCAGTCTCGAATGAGGTTACATTTTCATTTCTTGCTGCGTTTAAAATGTAGCACTTTAAGTGGTGCACTAACAGTTTCTGCAAGCTTTTACACATTGAAAATTTTCAAAATCATATTCTATTCCTACAAAAGCATAACCGGAGGCTTAAGCTTTGAAGTACCAAGCTAAAACTAACACAGCAGAACTAAGAACTGTACATTAAACATTAATTCTGCATGCACTTTTAACCACTTTCCAGCACAAAACAGCAGACATTATTACAGTTTGATGCATCTTTAAAGCACTAAATCATCAAGGTGTAGTTGATGCTTGTCTATTTATTAAACTACAAATGTGGTATGTTGATTTCTTCCAGCGTTCACAGTAAACATTTATTTTAACAAGAGCTTGAAAGAAAAGAGAGCATTGTAAGATGAGTATGCATTCTAAACGGTAAGGTTGTAGACAGCACACAAAATTAAGACAAGTTTCTTACACTGGTGAAATGAAGGGGCTGACAGAATGATATGTAACAAGAAAAAAAGAAAATACACTAAATCAACTGCAAAGTGACTACTAAGAGATTTTGTAAGTTGCTCTCTGTATCAAATGGAAATGTATAAGCATAGTGTGTAAGAACTGACACAAAGTCTGAAGCCATTGAAATAAATATAAAGCGATCTGAAATAAATATAAAGCTTGGAGACATGAAAAATAGTGTGGACAACAAGGTCATACAGAGCATTCCGGACTGTTCAGTGAACTTAGGTACATTTGAACAAAAAGCAGACCGACAGAGCATTAAACAGCAGGAAAGGCAACTTTTTCTCAAAAGCAGCTACTGACAAAAATTAAGAGGTCAGAGTAGACATTGGCTCTCAGCATGCTGCTTCAGCAAAATAGATTGATGTAGGTCTTCAGTATGTAGATGGGTAAACAGTAAGAAATGTTGGGAAGGAAGTGGAGGGCAATTTTTTTGTATGCAGACAGTCAGATAGATGACAAAATACTGCTTGATTGTGGTGCTTTTTGTTTGTTCCAAAGCCTGTCAGAAGACTGGAAGTGATAGAAGAAAGAACCATATAAGTTACTTGAGGGAAGGAGAACGCATTATGGTGGAACTTGGAGATCAACCTGCTTAGCTTAATAGAAGCAAGAACAAAAATTCATAATATAGATAATGTAGTTATCGTAACAGTGGTTGACCTCTGGAAGAAGACAGTAGCTGATTCTGTACATCTTGCCTTTGAACAAGGCTAGGTATTTTTATAGAAAATGCGCTCAAGCTAAGTTGAAATCACTGGGTTGCAAAGTAATGTGGTGACTGATGACTACAGATCAACCCGGATGATCTTACTGCCCCTTCTGCCCCAAACACTACGGAGATTGTTGGCCATTGTCAGGATGAGAATAGGAAGCTTGAACGTAAATTCCTAGGACATGAGGATTAATACAGGAATTCAGAAAACAGCATGGGGAAACAAGACCCTTGCTTCTATGTTTTAAGAATTAAAGGAAGAAGGCAATATGAGTGCCAATGAAAGGCCAAAATAAGGGAAACTCTAACCCTAGGAAATGCTTTTAGTTTGTAAACAAACAAAAGGTCAGCTTCTGGAAGCGTTCTCAGCAGAAGGATTTGAAGAATGCTGGAGTTCAGGCAAAATCAAATGTGAACAAGTTGCAAGGTGATACAATTATGTGCACACACTTCTCATTCCATAATAATTCATAATCAGATCTCCTTTAAAAACAGTTCTGCCCTCTTTCCACTGTAACTAGGAAGACAGAATTAGCACTAGAGAAGAACAAAAGCTGCCTCAATCCAACACATACAAGAAAAACTTGCTCCCAGGAGCAAGTGTCCACATCCTCATTGCCACTGGGCCTCTCAGATTTAACAGCTCACATAATGCTCTTAAATAAAACACAGAGCTACATGCTCCTTACAGATACCAGAGCCCAAGCACTACTTCACTGGGAAAACAAAATCCTCTTTCCAAACCACACCAAAAGTCTTCAAAGGGCAATTTTTCTTGGAGCTTTAGTTTAGAAAGAAGGATTGGCATACATGGGTGGCCAAAAGAAAGGAGAAGAAATAAACCGATATTTACTGGCAATATTTTTATTTAGTTTCCTACCCTGAGGTTATTCCTGTGAGACTAAAAAAGTGACTATAAAATCTACCTTTATCTGGGTGGTCTTGTAGACCATGGCTTGTATTTGACATGTATGCAGATTCTTGTTCAATTTCACTCACTTCTTCTCCTTCTAGCAGAAAGCAAGAGGCATCACCCCAAGTGATGTGACGCTACATCACTGAAGTGGCCTGTAATAACAATTAGTAGTCAGTCTGAAGGATTAAATCATGCTACCGATGGTCTCCAATGGAAGTCAGCCAGCAGCTGGGGGGACAAAGCAAGTCACCAGGGGCCAAAACAAAAATGTTGAAGAGCCAGGGATTCTAATTACAATGAAATGAGTGAGTTTTACTCTCCACATTGCTAATCAAATGCAAGGGCTTTGAAATTCCCTGCCTCAGCCATAACCTGAAATGACAACTCCAGTAAGACAACACTGAATTAACTCCAAGATTTCCATCTTACTAGTCATCCTAACCTCAGGAGGCAGTAACACTGGATGAGAGAACAGTTTACTGCAAATTTGTACTATCAAGCCTACTCATTGCTTTCTCACTGGTTTACCAGACAACATGCAAGCACCGTATTTGTAAGACAGTTACAGCCACTCCACGGGGACATACATCACAGCCTCCAAAGGCCGTAGATTGTTTAACATTTGTAAGCTACTTAAAGACCTTGGGCTAATTGTCTAGAATTACCCAATTATAAGCTGTGCATTGGTATAAAAGAATTTTAAGTAGCCTGCTGGATCCCCAAGAGATTCCACTGTCACAAGTGTTTGAGGCAAGGAAAATTGCCATAAGTATGTATGCACTTGTAAATTTGCATTTATAAATATCAACAAACTTTATAATTTATACATGCTAAGTACTTTTTTATTTGGGCTTTTCTTTGACTTTTGCCTGCTATATGTATGAAAAATGAGAACAATATGGCAACAAAAATTTTATTTCAGTACAATAATACCATAAAACAAAAATTAAAACCGAAAAGCCACTAGGATTGTGAAATAATAATTCAGAATAAAATCAATCAAACAAGGACACTTTAAACTTCTAGCTCTTAAAAAAAATCAACCATTTGATGGTTTACTTACAGACATGCCACTTGCATTAAATTATGGTAACAGAAGAAAAAGTAATGAAAAGTGTATGAAAAATGAAGGTGTAATCTAATCATAATTGGCATGCATCTCAGATGTCAGCAAATCCTGTTAAACCCACATGATTTACTAAGGTCTTGGAAAGTCTCTCAAAATGACCAATTCTCAAAAAGAGATAAGTTACTCTAAAATATTTGTGCTTTGAGAAACGTAATACAAACTGTTTGAATTTGGACTTATGTTAAAGAAATGAATGGAAAATAAGCGTTTTGGAGACGCTCTGAATAACGTATTGGGCTATCAGTTACCCTTTCTTTCATTTTGCATACTGAAAAGTAAGACTACTTACTGCCTCGGACGCCAAGTGTTGCTTTACCTACAGAGAGGGGAGCACACAAGAGATGTAATGACACAAACTAAGTGGGGTTGCCACCAGACTGACTACCTGAGCAAAAATGACCGTCACATAGGACAGCAGACTCCATTTAGAGATCCTAAATATTGCTGGTTCAAAATTAGCTCTGCTACAAGACTCCAACAGAAGTACACAACCAATCAAAGACAATAACTACTTCAGAATCCAAAGTCTCAGAATCCATCAGGAAGGTTAACATTGTCCTTCCTTAAAATTGTCCTTTAAATTAAAAAAAAATATTTTAAAAGACAAAAAAAAAAGACAGTACTTTTCCTTTCTACATGTAGGAGGAACGAGGCATAAAGAGAAGTCTGAGACAGGTTCTGCCACTTCTCTAATACCACACTCTGAATTTTCATATACTGCTTGGAAAAGTAATGTTCTGAGAAACCTGAGCACTAGCAAAACATATATGGGGGTAATCCTCATTTTAGTAGACTTTATTATAACCAAGGCAAAAGACCATGCCTCAATTCTTACAGTAAAGGGGCATTTGCATCATTTAACAAAGTATGACAAGGACAAAAGAAGCCCAAGATAAGAAGTGATGGACAAGGCAGACGAAGTCTGACAAGATGTCATGAGAACCTTGAAGCACACAGAAGTAAATGTGCATGTGTGCGCTAGGAATTACTTCTTTTAAACTTGGTGAGGGCTTTCTGTGATGCGGCAGAAGACCAAGGTAAAATATTAAAACAGAGCTCCGTGAAGTATACAAAGTCTCTATCTATGCATGGAGCCTGAGGAGAAAGACAGGCCCTTCCTGTTGTATCATACTGAAATAATTACGAGAGACTAGCTAGCGTTTGGATAATACATACACTTGCTCTTTGGCAACAGGACTCCAGGCATTCTTGACACTTTGCTGTTCAGGACTACTGATCCACTGATTGCAGAAGCTACCACAGAAAACAGTATGTGGTCTTCTAAAAACAAAATCAGCAGTTTCCAAACTTTCCCAAATGTGGCTTCCATTTCTAATGGGCTTACAGTCTGTAACAACCACATACATGTCTGCACTTCTGGCCAGCCCACAATCCTGCCATTAAGTCCTGCAACTCCACATCTCACAGCAAATTTTTCAAGCATGATTTCAAGATGATTTCCATGAACTTCAGGATTAAAATCAGCGCTAACATCCTTTATCCCAAGAAAAAAAAAAAAAAAAAAAGAAAAAAAGTGTTGCACTTACATTTCATTAATAACTGAGCGTTTCAAATAAGAGAGTGGCGAAAAGATAAAAATCTTCTAAATGTGTATTTCTCAGCTACAACTCTCAGTGAATTAAATGAAAGTCATAATGAAGAGAAGGAATGATAGTCATGAGAGGCAATTTTATTATAATCTGAAGGACTCCCCTTTTCCCTGCCTAAAAAAGTTTCCATTTCCATACCCCATACATCCCTAGGCTTGGTATCTTGGCATCAGATGTTTGTACCAAAATATAAGTAACACAAGCTTGCAAAATGGTTATATATAATAATGAATTCTTGCTTTCAAATCCATACCTGCTTCTCAGGTCTAAGGGAACTGTTAATCAATACATGAGAGAGAGAATTAAAAATAGCAGAGCGATATTTCTGTGGAGCATATTACCTCTTTTCGTCAGAAACAGCATCATCATTTTGTTATATAGCATCATTCACTGATTGCTCACTTCTGAGAAACTGGTAAATTAAAAACATCTGAAAGGGTCCTTCAGCAGTAGAAGCACTATTTTCTAACTTGTCCACAAACAGAAGTGTGTTTTTATAGGAAATTACTTGCTCTAATTATTCATCATCCATTTCTAGTTTCAGCATTCAACATAGGGAAAGAGAGGATCAATACAGCTGCTGTGCAGAGCCAAACAATAACCTTGGGACACCCATTCTTAGTAACAAGTTCAAAAATAGAAAGTGATATTTGAATGCAGATGGTTTATTGAATTTAGAGTTGGAAGCAGCAGATAAGGATAATGAGGAGGAGCTGGAAATATGATGTATACTCCTGATGGCAAGAGCTGAATGCTTGCCAATATTAAGAGCAATATGATAAATTAAATTTAAAAAAAGATCCACTCACTGGGTACAATAATGGCATTTTGATGACTCACATGAAGCTACTCACACAGACATGTTCATACAAATATGCTTGTTCTATTCTACTTTCTCAGTAAGAAAAACTAGGGGAACTCACGGCTGCTGATTACGTGGCACCAGAGCTCATATTCAGCTCCGATTTTCCACAACTCCTCAGAAGTCTACTTGGAAGTGCAAAAAGGAAAAACTTTTCCAAAAGGTGTGCAAAGTAGACTGAGATGAATTTAAAAAAAATAAAAATCACTAAACATGCCTCTTTGTACGTATCTGTAATTGCTCAGATGCTCAACTCCTACCTGATGAGCTGATACTCATTCTAATCAGCCTATAGCAGCCTGCATGAATTCAACTAATGGAAGTGCATGATGAAAGCCTAATGAGGACTTTCTCTAGTCTTTGACTGAAAGACAGAACTCAGCTCATATCTGAAGCTTCAAAAATTTGTCAGAAAAAGCAACATTGAGCATGTTATATTTATTACTAGCACTCCTTCAATAATGGCTGAAATTACTGAAGAAGTCTGTTCGGGTATTTCAACTGCATACACTTAAAACTATCTGTCCAAAAAAGATTTCTACCTGCATTGCAATTTTTGTACAGGTCTATTGTAATACATGGAATTCCTCCTAGATATAAGGAAACAGATTACTGGTTTATAGGACATGATTTAGAGCCTCAGCTGGGTGTGTTAAGCTAGATTTGTAGACTTCCTTCAGAAGTAACATTAGATGATTCATGGAAGACTAAAACAGTCTTCAATCAGCTCTCTAGCTAATCAAGGAAAATGGCAGTAAGCACATAGTGAAGAAACCAAATTAATTCAGAACCTGAAAAGTAGTTCAACAAAACATTCTCACCAGTGCCAGTAAAGTAGGAAAAAAAATCTGCCGCTGAGGGCTTTTTTTCTTAAGACACAGTAACCCAGAGGACACCCAGGTTCCTTATCCTCAATGTTTTATATCAATGTGGCCAATTAATAGTATCAAACAAACAAAAATGTGGTTGTTGCAGTAATATCTACAAACCTAGCAATCTGTACCTTATTCTGAAATTATCAGCAATTTAGCCCCAGGAAACACTGCTTAAAGAACTACGGAGAAAACACTACACATTTTTTAAATCCTTTTTTTTTCCATAAAACTGAACCTAAAAAGGAATCAAACTATCACACGTGATTCCTTACTCATTGCACATTTACTAAAAGTAATGGACTTAAGTGTTTTTATACCATGTATGTGGTAGACAAGATGATTTCTTCAACTACAACACACATGATGAAATGTTAGTGGAAATTACTATCACAGACTGTTTTCTTGAACTTCAGAACTAGCAATTTAGACAAATTTAAATGAAAGGGCAGAAGTATTTGGCTGAACAGAGAAAATAAAAAAACATCCTGTCTACGCAAATATTCCCAGCAGCAGACAGTTGGACCACAATGTTTATTTTATTGGATGCAGAGCGAGTGAGAAAAAAATATTTTTTCCTATAATATTTCAAAGCTTTTAACCTTTTTATTAATACTATACATGTAGTCATGGGCCTGCTGACGTTACGGCTGGGTTGACAAGCTTCTTGCATGCCCCATATGGCTGAGTATAAATGGAAAACTCAGACAAAGACGCAGAGATCACATCCCCTACATTTACAGAATGCTTAAGATCAGCAAAACGATTCTGCAAAGTGTTGACGTTCCAGATTAAAGTCATTATCATACATATTTCCTCTCTGCTGTTGCACATAAGATCCAATGTTTTTACCATAAGCTCTCTGAAAACTTTGAAATGTCTGCACGAGACTTCTGTGTTTCTCATACATTCCTCTGCTGCAGTTTTCTCATCCTGATGAGAAACCCCAGGGTACACCCCAGGGCACACTGCTGTCTCATACTCAGCTTGCTATCAACCAGAGCCCCCAGATCCCTTTCTGCGGGGCTGCTCTCAGCCTCTCGTCCCCCAGTCTGTATGTACAGCCAGCAATGCCCCTTCCCAGGCACAGCCACTTGCTCTTGTTAAACTTCATTGTTGATAGTCCTCTAATTCATCAAGGTCTCTCTGCAAGGCCTCTCTACTCCTGAGGGAGTCAATATCTTGTCCCAATTTAATATCATCTGCAAACTTACTCGAAACACCTTCTGGTCCCATATTCAAGTCATTTATGCAAACAGTGAGAACTGGCCCTAAAATGGAGTCCTGCTGAACCCCACCAGCAACTGGCTGCCAGCCTGATATAGCACCGTTTTCTACAACTCTTTGAGCCCAACCCATCAGCCAACTATTCCCCCATTGTATCATGTTTTTTATCTATCCATATGCTGGACATCTTGTCCAGAAGAATACTGTGAGAAATGGTACTGAAACCTTTCCGAAATCCAAAAAGATTACATCAACTGGCTTCCCATTCTCTCTGTTTACAATAAACACTTCTCCGATAACAGCATCAGGTGTAATTGGTGTCATTTTCAATTATGGTACTATTCTCATGTCACATTTGTGCAGCACTATGCCAGCTCCACCTCAGGAGGCCCAAATCCAATTCTCAATTTAGTGTGCATAATCAGTATGGAAGACAACTTTGACGCCCTCCACCCAGCCCTCCCACTTACACCGACCAAACAAAAGCACAGGGCTGCAATGACAAAAGCCAAGACCTGTTTCTGTACAGAAATGTGTCCTGTATATGGAAACACCCAGGAAACATAGCACTTGATGCTCGAGGAGGTCAAGCGCCTCAGCTTTGCTACAACCAATTAAAAGAAAATAGCCATAAAAGTGCAGATACTACTGTAGGGTAATAAACTTGACTTTATCAGTGACAGTGGTGCACATTACAAACTTCAAACTCATTCCTTGCCCTAATCCATCAGAAACTTCCTGGCTTTAACAGGCTATAAACAGCAGAAGCTTTGAAGTCCACAGATTAGGATCGCTAATAGACAGGCCGAAGGAGAGACTGGCTGAAGAGCCAAGTGGAATGCCCTGCATGGATCTGAAATAAAACAAGTTAATTTAATCAAACTGACCTCTCTTTGGCCATGGCCCAAGAGATTACAATGGTTATAACAGCAATAAAGAGACGAGGAACACTGGAAACAAATAGTTATTTACTTCATTGCAAAGCTTAGTCTAATGTAAGGGCACAAGCGTCTGGGCATTTAACTATGCTCTCAAAACACTTGAGAGCAGGGTTTGAAACTCTACAGACAACAGCATTTTTTTCCTAAAACTAGTTTGTCTTCTCAGAAAAAAAATAAAATACTAATATTTAAGAACTTCTAAATGCAAAATTAATATGAATGATTTAACAGAAAAGTTATGCAATGTTTTATTTGCTTCTTTTTTTTTTTTTTTTTCCTACTCAAAGGAAAACATGGAAGCAATCCATTTGGGTCAAGTCCACCTGCATTCAGAGGATACGTGTCCTCACAGCTTACATAACTGAATGAACGTTACACTAAGCGTTTTTGCTTTCAGACAATCTTCTTACTGCAAAAATTCCAGTATCATCAATTTATATGCAACGCTTCTCACTTCAAAAGACTGCAAACATTTCATAAACCACTGAATTTGAGGTGTTTAGCGCAGCAGTATTACTGAACACTTTTCAAAGCAAACAATAAAGCTACTCTGCTTTGAACTGCAACAAGTTGCCAAAATGGCAAATGAGCCAAGTGAATAGTTGTAATAGCTTGGCTCCCGAGAAGCTGTCAGAAGATGGTAAATTGAGACAAATGGCAAGGGATTAATTTTTGCACTGCATCTTACTGCTGTGCCAAATAGCTAACTTCGAAGAGTGGAAAACAGCAGCAGCTGAAGCTGAGCTACAAAGCGAGGAGTCCTAACCACAAGTATGATTTGATACAGAAGATAGATGAATACACAACGCTCTGTATCACCAAATTTAGCATTTTTGAATACATGATCCTAGAAGGAAACATTGGTTCTCAAACAAAAACATCACCTGCATTTTCCAATGTGAATGACCAATTCATACATATGACGTACAGGAAATAAACTCATTTACAACTGCTGTATCTACAGTCTCAGGAACTATATTATAGTATCAGGAAAAATGGGAGCTGATGGCAGACAGAATCATGGTATTACATGGAAGAGGACAGAGAAGCACAGGATTAGGATCTGGGACTTGAAAACAGGCAACAAGATGTGAGGTCTAAGCAACCTGAGATGGAGGTCCTGGCACAAGGGTTAATATATGACAGGAGAGAATCTGGAGGATCACAGACCTGGGACAATAAGGCTTGAAGTCCTCACCTGAAGGAGGCACAGCAAGTGAAGCAGAATGCCTCAGCCAAGGCCTAGGGCAAGAACATATGTAACCCCTCTGCTGTTGTTGACAGACAGGTGGAGGTAGAGCAGATCAATCCTCACTGCCATACATAACAGCAAAACTACACTTCTACATGTACACTGCAGTGTGGACAAGCTTACAAAGGCAGTTTTGCTACTTGAAGTTACACCTGAACTAAAAGCAATTTGTTAATACAGTACAGCAGCATGCCAGGCCAGCAAATACTCGTGCCAATGAAGCACACCTTGGATACTGAAGATTAAACAAATTAATTCAGATTTATATCACCAAGTCCACACATGAGCAATTAAAATGCTTCTGAAGCCAAATCTTCAAAAAAAGTCTTCAGATATAAATCATTTGGGGAAAGGTCTCTGAATATGTTCTCACTTTACAATAACCATGAATTCAAAAACTTAACATCCTGAACTCTTCAGACTCACTCATATAAAGAACATAGTAGAATACGTGTTGGGAACCAAAACATTTAAATAAAGGTATGTATGGCTTGCTTTATTGGTCTAGCCTTAGCTTTTTCACAACACATCCTGGTGTTGTAGTAACTTCTCTTCAGACACCCAAAACGTCTCAAGGTTTCATTTAATCAGTCAAACTACTCACTCATTTTATAGTCTCAAACACTCATACTACTTTGCTGCTCTGAACTGTGTTTGCCCCAGAAAACATCCCAGAAGAATAAAAGTTATCCTCTGCAACAACAAAGTGTCTACAGAAGAATAAACCCAAGCAAGGACAAAACCAAGTCTCCCTCCATACCACTCCCCAAAATAAGGTGAAGGGCAGACAATGTTTCTGCAACTCCTGTATGTTACCTTTGATCCTAAAGTTTGTGCAGAACCATTTATGTGTTTGTTTTTTTTTTTTTCTTTTCATCTACTTTGGCCTCTCATTTCACTTTCAAAAACATTGCCACAAAAATCCTAATTCGTTATTTTGAAAGAAGCTATGAAATATTTTTTGAAGACACATTAATCAACCAAAAGATGTATGATTTTGTAACCGGTACAAGTAGACACGCTACCCCCAGGTTCACCCTCTTCCATCACACCTACCATGAGGTCTTACCTTCTGGTGGATTCTTGTTCTGATTGTTCCAGACAACTAACAACTTGGACAGACTTGGCACTTTGGACACCTCAGTGATGACTCGGAAAAGGCTCTCCACCCGGTCGTAGGTCAGAACTATAGCTGTGAATCCTTGGGACTGTGGTGGAATCAGCGGAAGGAAGAGTGGATTGCTCACACTGCTCCATTTCTGTGAAGGAAAACGATTCAAATAAAGGGAATTATTACAGTATGGAGTAATTATTATGGTAAGGAGTAATTCATGTAGACAGGATTTAACCATCAGATTTGGAATGTGCTCAGATCAGGCAGGATGATTCTCTAATTTCAGCAAGTTTTTCCGTAACTTCCATATTTTTTTCATAATTTTCATTCCAATCTCTTAATTCAATTTTTAGTTTTACCTGGCTGTAACAATACATGTAAAAGGATTTTCAGAGAAAAAATAAATTGGAGTAGGCAAACAGATCTGTGGAGAAGGAAAACTACGGTGAATTTTGAGCTCAGCTACCATAACTCAGTTTTCATTCACTAATTACTATTTCAATACCTTTATATTTACAGACAGGACTTAGTGAACATACAAACTTTATCAGTACTACAACTTCAGAAGTGAAAAAGTATAAAAACATCAGAATAGCAAAAACCATAAACCTGTCATAATATGGGCATCCAAGCAAAAAAAGCAAAAGCTCACACTCCGAGGAATAACATACTAGGTCCCACAAAACTGCGTTTGTTCAATGGGGTGAGAAAAACTATTGTGTTAAAAAAAAAAAAAAAAAGCACGAGATGCAAAGATGAATTTCAGAGAGTTATCTACCCCTCCTGAATTTTAACTAGGGCATCCCTTTTAAGACTTTAAAGGCCTTGTTTCAATACACTGCCAGCACAAGAGGCCAGCTCAACTGGCAGGAGGCAAGACAGACAGCTAAATTCTCACTGCGTGTGCCAACCCCGCTTGGAACCGACAGTATCGAGGAGGAAGCAGTGAGGGGATCACTCGACAGGAATCGAAGGTGTTTCGGTCCCTGCTTTTTCATCCCAGCTGACATTCCAAGCAGATACCAAGGGTCAGACGGAGAAGCAAAGGGAAAAACAAGACCTTTTGGGACGAGGTGAAAAGCCGAGATGGGAAAGCCAAAACTCAGCAATGCTGTTTTGCAAGAAAGTCTTGAATCTTAGCCTGTAAAAACTATGAACACCCGTAGGGGTTAGTAACTGCCTCAGAAACCTCAGGAAGATGTTCAGTTGAATACATGCTGTAGGTTTGCTTGTGTCCCAAGGAAGGCAAGTTTTACAGACTCGTACTTGCAGAAAATTTTGCAACTTTCCATGTCCGTATTGAATCTTTGGGCTACTTTTCTTTATACATCCATTACCCTCCTTACGTTTAGTGGCTAGACACCCCTAACTAGAATGTTTTGTAACTACTAGGACAAGGAGAACAGATAGCCTAAAAGAAATCAAAATATTTTTTACCATTTTGGCAAAGGAGAAAAAAATAGGTGAATACTATCACCTTCTACAAGCACATCAACACTGACATGGGGGTAAATGTGATTAAATTTAAGCACAACGTTAGCACACTGTTTTATCCGTGATGCTCTAACGATATGTTCCAGGCAAGAATCTGGCAGCAGGAGCAATGTCTTTTATTAGACTTCCCAAAATAGCTGGAAAGACAGGCTGGTCTTCAGCTACGCGTGTCCTTTATCAGGCCTGGTACAAGTAGCATTTGATATAAACTGTCATAGAGGTTCCCAATGGAAAACACACAGCTTTTACCCACCAGGAGTAACAGGGTAACAATAATAGTAATAGCACACCACGGAACTTCAGTTCATGAAAAGGACATGGCTACCTGTGATACAGGAGGACTACACTCAGTAATTCAGAAAATATCCATCCATTACTTTATGGATGGATACAAATCTGCTTTCAGATTATTACAATTTCTAAAATTAAGGTTTATGTACACACTTTTGCTAATTTTACAAGACAACTGGTGGCAGAAGAGGTCAGCCCTCTGATTTTGTTCCAGCTTCAGTAATTCCTACAGCAAATCACAACCTAAGCGTTAACAGGGCTCAATCCACCTCATTAAAGCTTTACAGACTCATTTCCACACAAACCCCACCCCAAGACTGCTGTTACCCAAATGATCCTTGTAACGTCGAGAAGCTCTTTAAAACAACTTTCAGAAACCTCTTTTCATTAATACTTGTAGCAAAGATTTAATTTCATACCCAGCAGGCTGCCGAGAAAATCCGATGTTTCTGTCCTGCAAGTAACAGTACCCGGTAAAATAATCTATAGGCAATTCTGTACTCATGACTTACGGGCAAGTATTGCCACCTAAATTAATAGCCCCTCCCTGAAGTTTAGTTTATTTAGCAACTTCTTCTCTGGCCACAGCATTTCCTAAGACATGACTTGCTAGATATTCCTGGAAAAGGATTATATTTATATCATTTTAAGGTGATTTTAGGTACCCACAGAAAAAACGCAGATGCATGACTGTGAGCACTTGCATATGCGTCTATAAAAAGTTATAACTGGCCTTGCTGGTTATAACTTAGGAAAAATAAGACAACTTTTAAGGTGTTTTTGCTCATGCATCTACTAAAGGATGACAGAGGGAGGGAAAAGCTTATGGACCCACACTAATGGACGGGAGAACCAAGCCTCTCATTTGAGAACAACATTTCAAAAAGGCAATTAAGCATCTCTCAAGTGCCATTAAGAGCCAACCCCCTGCTGCCTGCCTCAAGAGTGTGTCTACAGTCTGAGACCTATTGACCCCACTTTCTGCAGGAAATCGGGCAAATTCGAGCCTCCATAATTTACTAAAGTCTTCCAGATTTCTCCTTCGGAAAAGCAAGCCATACAGGCAATTAATTCAACAGCACCCTAATTAAATCTCCATTATGGCAGCAAAGCATGAAATGGGGAACGATACAGGGATGGGTTCTCCCAGTCATTGCTCAAGAAACCAAGTGCTGAAGGAACATTTGCTCCAGCCCCATCTTTATTAGCATTCGTGATGGAATTCACAGCAGCTTTCACTCTCAGAAAGAGGAGCAAGCAGCAACAGTGGATTGATCATCCATCACCCCTCCTTGACAAAGTGCTGACGTTCAGCTATCAATAAGACAATCCTTCAGTCTTGCCCTCCCAGCTAATATTATTACAGGAACCAGGATAATTAATCTAAGATTAATAGGTTGCTTGCTGTGAATTATTTTTATGGGCAAAAAGGATCAACTTCAAATGCCCGTTTCCTACGAATAATCTCTCATGTCACTTAAATCTTGCAGTCTCAGATGTCTGACAACTCCTGCAGATCACATGAAAAGACAAAGTAGTGGGACCTGAATGACAGCAAGAACTCATAGGTGGCATGAAGCTGGGGAGAGAGGAGATTTCAGGAATGGGTACGTATATAGGGAAGGATTCAGACTACTGCAGCTGTCACGCATGCTTTCCACAAGTGTGCGTGTGTAATAATGCCCTTAGAAATAAGCACTTACCTTTACTGTACAATACAATCATTAAAAATTGTTCTCCCTCTCGGTCATTAATAACAACTTTATTCTATTTTAGGAGAAGTCAATGTATTGAGGATACAATATTAAGGGATTTAAATTCTCACGTGAGATGCTTAGGGTTGGACTTGATGTGGAGCCTTCAATTTCAAGTTAGCTGAGAAGTTTTAAACAGGCTGTTCTCAGGACACAGAGGTGAGACAGGTAAGAGTTTCACAATGCTACTGAACAGAGCTGGCTGATCATTATAAATACCCCTGAATCTCAAAGGTACTGGTATCAGACACAACTAAGACAGGGTCTTACCCCAAATTTCTTTAAGTGTATACTAGCTCTCACCAAAAGAGACTCGAAGAAACACACAGCAGCCAGATTACAAACTGCAACACAAAATGATCTCTAGGAAAACAAGGCTGTATGATGCTGTTCCATATTACAGAAGAGTCAAGAACTCCCTAAGCTATCATTTAGTGGGAAAATTCAGCAAAAGCACTTTAGAATAAAATTCCACTGTTCCCAAGAACAAGGCGGAGGGTTTTCCTCCCTGTGTATTTTATGTTCAACAACCAGTCTTAGTGCTTGTTATAACCAACAGCAGTGAAACCGCTCAGTTTGAATGACAACAATTCTTAATTAAAACCACAGAGGTAAGGCTAACAGCGCTGAACTTAATGCAGCAGCTAAGCAGCTCATCCATACATCAAAAAAGCATTCATAAATTCATAAAGCAAAGCAAAGATGCATCCCTGCCTCTGTGGGTAAGGGTTTTTCAGCTGGGTAGTTCAGAGCATCACTCCTAACCTCAATGTGGTTTCAATTATGAATTATCAGACCAAAAACGCCTTGATTTATTCTATTTTGCTCCAATTATTCGTGATAAGTTTCTATTGAATACTTTGAGAAAGTATTTCGTCGTGCTTCCCATCCTCAAGTGGTCATAGGGCAGAACCAGAGGAATTAACCCCCTCTCCTTCTCCAGAGCCAACCACAGCACTCACACTCCGCAGAATCACAAGTCAAGTTGCAGAGGCCAACATTTCACATTCTGGTCAAGATTATAAAACTTCCTCAACAACATGTAAGCCATAAAGGCACGCAGGAATTCCTACTTGAGTAATGAAATCTGATATCATGGATTTTGATTGCCAAAATGTATCATGCAACTAAAACACTGTTATTCAGCTTTTTTTTTTTAGCTGCTTAGATTTAGCCAGCCCTTCTGATAGGGCATCTATAGACTGAACATAGATTGAGCATATTTTTTGATAGGAAAACTCGATTTCAGGTTGACCTCTTCAACTCTTATTTTTAGTAATATGCCAAAGGAAGCGATTTTCAGTGATAACAGAATTAGCTTGAATAAAGTTCATATTTAAGGTTTCTGTAAGGCAGGTAAGTTAAAGAATCAACTGTCCAATCATGTTTCCAAATAATAATAATAAATAAATAAATAAATAAATAATAATAATATAAAACAATCAATATTTATAACTGAATATCTGTGGTGCAGTCTATTTGTCTGTAACATCAACACTGCAAAAAGCATATAATTAAACTGAAATTTATTTATTTGAAGAAAGAATATGCATCTTCTAACATGGTGAATAAAGCAAAATTTCACCCAGCTGACTCAAACTATCACACAAGGTAGCTGGAAATAGAGCAGGAACAGATACAGTATCATTCAGTGGAAAAAAAAATCCAGATGTGCATTGCCAAAAAGAGTGCTAACTTGTTTTCATTTACAGGTAAATTTAAAAAAAAAAAAAAAAAAAAAAAACTATATTAATGATTGGTTAATGTTCTGAGGATGACAAGTGATAAGAGGATGGAAGTGCAACTATAACAATTGGCATAATCTGGGGACCATGAGATGTAAAAAAAATTAGTCAAAGGCCTTAAAAACAGTTTAATCATTTAACAAGTGTCAATTGTCTGGTAATTGTCTGGTAAGCCCATGAATGAACATGTAGCTTAGGCATCACTGTTTGAATGGCACTTTTTGCGCTGTTAATTTGGCTATTAATTTTGGTTTAAACCAAACGATGCCTCATTGGGAGAAACGACATCTGGTATGCTTATTACTCAGCATAGTCATATTCTCAAGTGGTTATTAAAGTACAGTCTCTATCTCCCAAGGTCAAAACTCAAATGCAGCTACTGACAAACAAATCCTAATGTTTTACAGGTCTAAGTTAGGAACAGGCTTAAAAGAATTTCAACTAAAACAATTAAAGAA
Source organism: Anas acuta (assembly GCF_963932015.1). Taxonomy (NCBI): domain Eukaryota; kingdom Metazoa; phylum Chordata; class Aves; order Anseriformes; family Anatidae; genus Anas; species Anas acuta. The sequence goes on along the minus strand of NC_088983.1, from coordinate 52,152,932 downwards.
AAAATAGAAAAAAAGAAAACATCCGCATTTTTCAGCAACCCATACATGTTAGGAAGATATTAGGCAAAATAAAAGGAGAATTTAAATAATCACAATCAACTACAAGTGAGAAAGTCATTTTCTTCTATTAAAGCATAACTAAATACTTAACTAAGGCGACAGATCAAGGTCCTTAGCTCTACTGCAGCCCAAACTGGTAACAAGCAGACTGCACACCATGCAAGTCATCATTTTCTGGCTTTCTTGACCATGACTGACTGCCTCTACCTCACGAATAGTGGCTGGACCAACAAATCCAAAAGGCATTGAATTCTCATGCTGGCAGCCAAAGACTAGCTGAGACAACAAGGGAGTCAAGTGGCCCAGGAATGAATTTGAGGCTCCCAAAACATCATTTGCCCCCTTTGCATTAAAAGGGGGAAACAAAGGACATTTTTATTGAAAGTTACATATTAGCACTACCAGCCATCCACTTCCTCAACAGGACAGCCTGTGAGGAGGTGAATTATCTACACTACATTTTTTCCTTTGGAAAAGGCCAACAGCCTCCAGTCAAATGATACAAACACGTACAAATGTTTGAATCAAATAATGTATAAAGTATGGAATTAACTGCATGTGCATTTATCTTCCGTGTACCTTACACCCCCTCCTGCTGGAAAAACATCCTGATGCACTGCTGCTGTGCCCACACTGCGGTGAAGATACTCAGGCAACAGTCTCACAGATGGTCTGAGCCAATGTAAGCCAAACTAATGCAAAAAAATACTGCAGTAAGCTTCTTCAATTAAAACGGTTATTGCACTCTCTGCACCTTCTGCTAACCTGACTACGACTTTTACATACTCTTTCTGCCCCCTGTTCCTATCTGAGCTGTGTAATGGGAACAAGAGCATACGGACGAGCACTGCATTTGATCCTTACCATCCACAACGGCACAGCAAACAGCAAGGAGAGACGGAGGAGCTGGATGCTGAGCCAGCCTAGTTCCATGGGAGAATGCATACGACAAGTTCTGGAGGTCCTGTTCTGGCCAGTAACACGAGAATTTATGGTGCTGAGTTACTCGCACATCTCACTGTGGTATTAATGTTAACTCACAGGTGCTCCACTTCAACAGTTACCTGGGTCCTGGCCCTGAGGCCAATCGGAAATAATTTTCTTTAAACGCTTCAGTATTGGAGTTTATTTAGAGACCAATACAGCAGTTCTGCTGCAAATGAGGAACACATTCAAGTCACCTTTAGTTATTTTGTCTTCTCAGAGTTCAAGAATACACTTGCCATCTTCTGCTACCCCAAATATACACGTGTACCTGCTTTCCAGCTATCATTTTTCAACTAACTAGCAACCCTAACAGTACTATGAGTGCACGTTAGGCACAAACTTAGGTAAGAAACATACTCAAGCAGATCATTTATTTTCCAACAGGCAGAATTTTAACAACTACCATAATATTTTTTTTAAAATCTTTTTTAAAGAACTCTATGACTTAGCAGGTACGGAATATACTATCCCCTTCTAAATTGTCTTTAGCTAGATATTAGCTGAGTCCTGGAGAATATGGTCCCCTATAGATCACAACTGTAATGTGCTCTCACCTCAAAGAGATAATATATAATACATCCAAGGAACAAAAAAATCTAAAAGGTAAGTTTGAGAAGGCTCCAGTTATTCAATTCCAAGGAAAGAACACTGTTCAAAGCCCAGCAGAATTAGATGGTTAAAAAATAAGAAGAAAGAGCTTGATGGAATGAACTTATCATGCATGCTCAGAGTAGCTACTAAAAGCCACAGTTAAAGATATCACAGGATTGTGTACTCCTGTTCTACAAATTTAACTGCTCTTGAACACTTCCCGATCTGAATTCTATTTTCTTTAACTGACCCTGTGAGAAGAGGTCACAGGCACTCTGTATTGCTGGCTAATATGGAGCTTATACAGCCCATAAAGGAGCTTTTTTATGATGTTTCTGTTCCACACTAAAGCAAGAAATGAATTCATGCACATATTAAGCAATATCCATAGACAAGGGTAAACATCAAATTCTTTCAACCGAGACATAAAACCACCAAGGAACTGACCATTCGTGGCACGAGAGAGTCAAGATACGAGGTGTTAACTCCAACATCCTGGACAAATTCCAGCCTGTCTAATTGCAGTCAGCCTGCTAACTTCTCTTAGCAGTTGCACAGCGATACAACATTCCTGTTTACTCCTCGTGCTGCCCTAGCGTGGCACAGCTGCTATGTGTTCCAGCACAGCTTCAGTGCTCTGTTTGACATGTTGCTCAGTCAGTGGCAATAAACCTGCCTGAAAACCTCTAGGTTGAAAAACTAGTATAAATATTTTTTTCCAAGAATATATATTAAAAAAAAAAAAAAGAGAGAGAAGCCTGCTTGTTGCTCGCAGTAAGAATTGCTTCCCCAGAAACTGATGAGTTTCCATTACAGGAGAGAACTACAAATAGTTTTTTTTAATTCCCTTTAAAGCCCCTTTAAGGACATTTTCTTCATTTTACTAGGTGTTTCCAGATGCTCAAGATGCTTGATTTGCTAGCATAATCTAAAGGTGTTAAGATGCCCTGACCCCCTAATTGTAGAATACATACTTGTGGAGCCTGCTTTGTTCCTTAAATACACGTGTTACACTTCCTCTCTAGACAATGACAACAGTAGACCAATGCCTTTGGTTAAGCAACAGAAATTTGTCCTCTGAAACACAGCCATGAGCTTCTCACCCCTTGTAGCAACTGTTCACACACTGTCAGTCTGAGGAGTTCAAAGTCAAGCACGCTCCTCCCGAGCACTCCTGCCCAGCTTCCAGAGAGACTCTCTAACCCATCATAAAGTGAGACAGTTAACAAGTTTGCTTTTATTAGTAAAACAAAACTATTTTTTATATTTTGACACAGAGAAAATTAACTGATTATGAGTGAAAATCATCTGCAGGCTTTTATATAGTAAAAAAATCAGAACCAGCTGCCTGGTGCAGAAGGTTAATTAATTCTCCAGCATTTTTTTTTCTTAACAGAGGCAGGTTCAACTGGTGAAACATTTCTTTAAGGGAAAGAAAAAACAACCCAGCAAAACTTTGATCATCAGTTTCTGCAGTAGAGAAATTACGTAGAAGTAACATGGAGGAAATTGCAGGCATAGGGCTGATGAGCTATTTCAGCAGAATTACATTAAAGACCCTTGCAGATTAACATCTTCAGTATTTCCACCATTTCCATTGCAGTAATTCATTTTTAAGAGCACTAAACTCATACTAAATTCAACAGAAATATAAGTGTGGATGCGTGCATGAAAAATAAATAAATATATAAATGAGCAAGCAATTTGGAGCGTGCAATAGCAGAAGTTAGAAGTTTGTATTTCACAGCCAGGACATAAAACGAACTGCTAGGTATTTTGCCAGCTGTCATAAAATATATTAACTTCATCTGCGCAAGTTACCAACACAATGCATGCACAAACACACACACAAACACAAACACACAGAATTATTACCAAGTTTCATACCACATACCTTTTATACGAGGAAAAAAAAAAGCAATTTGTTTTATGAGTGAATCAAACGAATTTACTTACCACAGCTGGGGGATCATTCCAATCTTCGTAAGAAATGGCAGCATATGGGTAAATTCTATCATTGATAATCTGAAGAGTAGCAAGAGCGATTGCTTTCATTGATCGAAAGTATGCTTCCCAGAACCACCTTGCCTGTAAAGAGAACAAAATTCACTTTCACATTGAACAGATGCAGTGCTTAATAATCGGTTTTGTCTTGACTTATACAATCTGTTCAATGCACTCTACAAGTCAGGTGGAAATTAAATCAGGAGGCATGTTTTTTGTAACAAGAATATTTTCATAGAGCCAGAAGACTTCAAACTCCGTCCCGCTCTCAAGAAAAAGATGACTTACAGCCCATAAAACGAAGCAGCAGCATTAGTTTGCAAGTGACTCAGTAGAATGGAAAAACCTTGCAGATACTTAAAGAAATCAGTTACTTCCATACTTTTATCATTATTTTTGCTCTTCAAAAATGTCAAAAGCAGTTTGACCACAGAACAGAAGTTACCGTTGTACTGTTTTTCCAAGGCAGAGGGATCCACAGTGCAGCTAGGAAGCCTCGTTAGAGGGCATGAAGCCTAAAACACGGAACTTAAGTCATTTTTTAACATCAGTGTTAGAGACAGCCAATCAACTAGAGAATTTTAGTACTCCTGAACTCTATCAAACTAGTAATTTCCAAGTCTGCCAAGAAAAACCTCAACACTGTTATTTATACAAGTTAATATTAAGATTTTTACATAAAAGTTCATGCATGCATATACTAATTAGTTAAAAAACATTCATCAGGTCTAATTTGCAACATGGGAAGTGTAAAACAATGCTGAAACAAAGTCTGTGATTTTATTGTACAGAGGCACACTGAACTTCACAGACAAGTCAATCTCACGTCCTATATGGCAAGTTTTAATCTCGCCCTGGTTTCTATGTAAGACAGAAATGCTGGAAGAAAAACAGGGAGTTGGAAAAGAAAATGCTGAGTTATCTGATATCCTGTTAGATATAAAAACATTTTTTAAAAATACCTCGAATCATCAAATGATCCTGTAGGATTTCATCCAACTCATAAGGAAACATATTTTGCCAATAAATATAGTTCAAGTGTTTTGGCCAAAAAATGTAAATTTTTTCAACCTGCTTTTTCTTGAGGGAACTCCAGCACCTGAAGTGTCCAGAAGGTAATTTAATTTAAAATCTCCTCGTGGTTCAGTATCAACTGTAAGCGTATGCATTTGCATCTTGGTGGTAAAACAAAAGAGCTTTTTTTCCTAAGCTTAGAAGCTCTCACACCCGAATGCAACTGAAGAAAACATCACAAATTTGGACAAACATTATTTTATTTTTGTTACAGATTTTTTAAACAGCAAGAAGTATCTGTAGAATGACCACTTTTAGCTATGTGATATGAAAATAATAACTAACATTATTTAGAATATTAAGTTACTGAAGGAATATTGGAGCTTTTGGAGATAAAGACTTTCAGATGAACAAAAACTAATTTTTCTTTAGCTGTAATGCTGAGTTGCTAGTGTATCTCCAAATGCAGTTAACAGCTTTTTAATAGAAGATGGAGTGATTCCTACTTGGATACTGTGCGCTGTAGTGTTCCTTAGCTAAAACACAATGTAAAGGAAAGAAACAGGGGAAAAAGGGAAAATGCAAATTCATGTGCAAACTTGCACAAAATCATGCATTTGTAACCATGTATGTTACTCTGAGTATAAGCTGTGGGATTCAGAACTGAGAATCCGTTGCCAAAACACTGGCCCCAAAACCCTGCTCTGTGGGTAGTCTGTAAAACTTGTTCTTCAGAATAGTTTTGTTAAATATCGAAGAAGAAAAAAAAAAAATCATGTTCCAATTAAAAAAACTAACAGAAGTGCTCTCTGGAGCACTATTTTTATCGTGAGAAAACAATAACATAAGACTTACTGGTACAGAATAGTTCAATATTTTATTAAGGAGACAGATGAGTGTGTCCAAAATATTACACTTCTCTGAAGCCTGTCAACCAGAGAAAATGCAAAGCAATTTCACTCTAGAACAGAATCACTTCTCTCTCTCCATATCCCTCTCCCTGGTGGACTTAACAGCTGGATAACAGTCTGAAAGAGTATTACCAAGAACACAGTACAAAACAAATATTATGGCCAACTGTAAAAGCAGAAGAATTACATGAACAGGTAAGAATAAATATTGTCTGACTTCCTAAAATACCCAAAAGGCACTAAATAAACACCATGTTCTAAGAAAAGATATATTCTTTTTTCCTTGTCCCTTTTCTTAAGAAAAAGGTATTATCCAGAATTCAGCAGCAAGTGACTTGAAAAGAAAAACAGAAGTAGATTAAGAATTAGAAGTGACCAGAGCAGCAAAATGAACCACCTCTCTATTCAGGTGTCCTAACTGAACAAGAGTAAGAACACAGACTCCAAATTTCATTGTCATATTGGACATCAGTTTGAGAAAATCACTGCTATATGCAGCAGTAACTGGGAAAAATAAATGATTTTATGTAGCCTTGTAACAGATAACTTTAAGTAGTAATTGAGTAGCATGGGACTGTGTATTTCATTCTTGCTAAATGACCGCTTTCTTAACCTGTTCTAATTCTAAGATTATTTGTATTGTAATAATTGTAACTGACTAGCTTAGTACCAATCAACTCTTTCCTCCTTCAGTAAAATTGGGATGGATCTGATCTAGCATCTCTTTGCTGAAAGAAGGTTTGCAACATCGGGCAAAACTACACCTTTATACCAGAAGCAAAAGTGTAGAGGAGGGCAGGGGGAATTTACTTTTTATAGACTAATATTTATATAATTAGTTTTTTGTAAGGAGCTAGAAAATGTTCCCACAGTTGGTTGTAATTTTTTGGAGTTGTGTTTCTTTAAGACAGAACTCAAAACCTTCTAAGGGGATTCTAAGTCTCCAAACAGATGTTTCAGGGTCTCATTACTTCCTCCCCACCTTGTTTGCTTTTATAAAGCAGAACTGATTAACATGGTTTGCCAGTCTCCGCTACTCAGCATGGTGAGTTGCTAAACATTTTGGGAAAGTTTTCTATTGGGAAGATGTGTGTCAATTCCATTTGAAATGTATTTTCTGCTCTACTTGGTGTGGTTGAAAAGCTTATGTTGGAATGTAACGAATACCTAGGGGGAATAAAAATCCCATGAACACATACAGGGATACAGGAGAGAAAAACAAGAAAACCAGCCCCGAGATATATTCCTGACTCTTATGCCAACTTTTAGTATTCTTGTATAATTTTTTCCAAGCTATCCATTTCTCTTTCCCTTATCTGTGAATTTAGGAGACTAATGGTTATGTAGCTCAAGAGTAGCTTTAATACACTAGGTAATGGTTGTAAGAGATTGCGATTACAGCATACTAATTAGAGCTGACCTGAAAGGCTTAGAGGACCTTGAAATAAGCGATCCACATTTAAAGATCTTGCCTTCCACACAGCATTAATTATACAAGGGCTACGATTAAGATATGGTCAGGATACCATTCCTTTCAACTTGAACTGAAATTCATTTCTAGTACTTTAGAAGCCTGCTTGATTAGACTTTGGAATTTTCTGAGGAAACACACACGATGTGGACCACAGATTTGTAGCGAATGCTAAACGTGTGTACACCCAAGTATTGCTTTGGTCACAGGCAATCTAAATTATAACCAGAGATCAAATGTGTAGTTTGTACAACTGCCAAAACGGCACAGATGAACACATGTTCACCTACTGGATTTTGTTCTGGGTGTATGGCTTACCTGGCAAGAGCATGGGACAGAAGCATTTGCAGCTATTTTCATAGCTGCAACAGGCAACAGTACGCAGCAGAAGGGTAGCCTACTCACAAAAAGTAACATTTATTTAGGTAAGGTGTTATTTTCCTTAGAAATAAATACACTCGGGGGCCTAGCATCTCTTTATAAGCCAGCATAGCATCAGGTTACAGAGTCCATTCATATAATGTTTATAGGTTCTAGTGTTAATGCCGCTAATGGTGCTCCAGCACAGAGCTCAAGACAGATCAATGTAAATCTTGTGATTAGTTTGTGAAAAGAAAAACACTAGGCATGAGGCAAGGAAAGGAATGCTTTCTGTAACATTTAGATCAAGAGGGAAAATATTCCATGAAGGGAACTTTCTAGTCTCCTGTCCTTTCAGCACCCCACAATTTGGTGGGAGTTTGTCAAGTTAGCAAAAGGGAAAAGACAAGATTCGCAGAAGAGCAGTAAAAGTTAATTGTCCATAAACCATCATTCCTCTCAGCTTCTGGGTCAGGCGCCATGATGCTGTAAGATCTTGCCCCACGGCAGGGCTTCAGTGTTTCCAAAATGCCTTGGAAAGATTTACGAGGCCTCGAAACGTAACCATTTTCGCACTGGCTAAGGTGACTACTTCAGTGTTTTCCCTTTTCAATGGCTCTCAGTGTTTCTGATTCCTTATTCCCTGATCAATCGAGTTAGGGAAGTGTGGCTGAGGAGAAGAGCACGACCTAGCTCTGCTGTGTATACATACCAGCTCTAGTCATGGAAGGTCATCCACAAAGACCTTCAGGCTCCCAAGTTACACACGATACTGCAGTATAATCAAATGCTTTCCTAGTTACTGAGATCTACCAAGTTATTGTCCATTAAGTAAGCTATTATAATCACTCACATTCACCCTATAACCTTTCTGTTGTGCAGTAAGATTAGGCAGGCTACTGAGGCTCAAGATAAATTGAATTATCATGTATTTACTCCACGCTAAAGATACATACGAGGATAACTGATGAAATATAATCATTGGATAGCAAACTTGAGCTCTCATCTCCTCCAGTCTATTCCCTTAAGGTAAAATGGGACTGAAGAGGGAGCATCAGTTCCTCTTTTGGAGGAACAAACATTTTATACAGTTTTCCAAAAAAAATCTTCAGTTTAGATGGAAAACCCAAAAACACCAAATTCACACATTTTTCTGCCAAAAATTTATGATTTGACTCCTCCTTCTGGAGCAACGTAACATGTCTGCAGCTGGTTCCCTATCCCAACAACCTTCTTGCCGATCATATGCATCACTTTTAGCATGCAGTTCTTCAGCAAAACTGATAGCAGCTGGGTCAGCTAAAAACAGGGCCATCTTTGCTTCCTTAGCAGGCTTATGAAAAACCCTCAGAAGACTTTATACAATTAAGAACAAGATGGCAGTTTGTTTCTATAAAGTGATAAAAATTTGGATTTTTTTAAAAAGTGCTTGTTTGATTTCAGACCCTTAGGAGCAATACTACACTATCAAATTCAACGTATCTAAGGTTGGCTGGCTCCCTCTTTTCTTGCTGATCAGTGAGGAAAAAATGGGGTCCTTCAGAGAGAAAGTGAGAGCAATGGTGATTTCAAATACCTCCTGAACAATCTGTGCTCCTCTTAGTAAGGGAGCATCAGAGGAGGACAGAGTAAGTGATCAGCTTTGGACCAGGATATTCCCCTCAAAGTCCTGAGGGCTCTCATTTTTCCAGAAGGGCACAAAGATTTCAAATGAGCAAAAACAAGAACGTAGAATACACTTGTCAAACACAATATATATGTCTCAGGCTATGGGAAAAAAAATAAAGTCACACTCTGAAAAGCCTGCTCTCTTTTGGGGTGCCAGTATAACTAACTACTCAGTTATAAAACTAAAGGTAAGCTCTCTAGACAAGTCTGAAAGTGAAAGGAAAGGAATACTTTCTGTAACGTTTAGATCAAGAGGAAAAATATTCCATGAAGGGAACTTTCTAGTCTTCTGTCTTGAACACTTGATTCCCAAGTAAATAGGTCAATTAAAAATTTTTGGGACTTTAATTCAAAGAATCTATATTCATATGGAGAAATATTTCTTTACTAGAAGACATTTCTCCAGGCTGAGCAAGCAAAGTATTTAGATTATTACAGTCCTACGCTTTACAAAACAGATTCTAGATGGACATTTTGTGGTGCTGTTTGTCTATTATAATGTAATTTCCAAAAAATAGTTCAAGAAGTAAAACAGAAGGTGAATTTAATCACCTATGTTAATATAGTCCCCTATAGTAATTTCAGTCATAAAACAAGCAGATTTGCCTACCTCAGATACAAAACAAAGAGCAGAAAATAAGCCTTTCCACTATCCATTTTTTCCCCTTTTTCTTTTGAAGCTGCCAATTCATAAAAGGAACAGAGGTCAGAGTTCAAAATGCTAGTCTTACCCTTCAGATACCAGCCACTTGGGAGTAACTCACTTCTGCTGGCTCTCGGTTTTATTGCTGTACACTGCCTGACAAATGCTGACTCATACGAGAGCTCAGGGTAAAGGAAAATGTTAGTGCAAGCACAGATATTAATCTACAGCTCCTCACACTGCAGATTTCCTCAAATTCTCCTCTTTGGTACATCAGACAGAATCACTTATATTAATTATAGTAATCCACATGTAGAAAAACACACACATGTGAATGGTTCTTTGAAGCATACCTGTTTAAGTTAAAATTTTAAGCCTTGCTTCCATACTCTCAGATAATTTGTAGCTTGAGTATTTTTTTTAAGGTTGTCATCTTGTTACAAACAATGACCTGCACTGCTTAATATCCTGCTCAAATACACAAAGTAGCTAGTTTTATTAGAATGCCATGGTAACATTTTATATTGTTTTGAAATGCTACATTATCCTGACCTCCTAGAACAGATTTGCACTACTTCTGATCCTAGAAATAGTAACTCTGTTTTTAAGATAGCAAGAAGGCAAGACCTGAACAGATACACCACTAAAACCTGGTGATTTCCCCTCCCACCAGATTTCTGGAGCTCAAACTTGGTTCTTTGGTTAAGGAGTATGTCAACATGACAACTCTGCTGCAGAAGGCAATACTGCATCAGTCAGGAAACCTGATTTAGTGTGCTGCCACCCTCCAAATCCATTGCCAAAATGTATTCAGTTACAGAGCCAACAAATAGATACCAACACTAGGAGCAGCACAGAACCTGCCCGTTCTCAGCTGTGAATACTGCTGCAAAGCATGAAGACAGTCAGTAAAGAAAGGAGCACAATGAAACAAGTGTAGTTTCACAGGGCACGTAGAGCTTCGACACTGTCATGCAAAAATGGCCACTATTTCCTGCATTCCCTTTGCTCCCAAAGAGCATTCAGCTCTGTCCTGCTATTTGCAGGCAAATCCATATGTTGGCACCACAGAAAAAACACAGCTGAGAGTAACACAAATTCTCATCTGGCTTCCAGACAGCCATATCTTCATAACCATCATTGATAATGACAAAGACAAAAATAAATAGCCCATTCTTGCCCCTCGTTTCCAGGAGTTTGCTCCTGATCACTCCAATTTCATCAGGCTATGACTGTGAAGGAGCAGGCGGACCCAAACTGAGGAGCAGTCACGATGACTTGGGTGCGTATCATCCTTTTTGCAATAGTTTGGCCTTTGCACACTCCCCGTTAACTGCATGAAACCAAACCAACGATAAGCTGGGGTTATGCTATCATCGATTCAACAGTGGTCCAGAAAAGAATAGAAAACAAATACGTGTGTGCAATGGTGGACAATGTTCAACTACAACATGACCACGAGCTGGGGGCTGGGGGCAGGTTTTAGCCACATTTCTTGACAAATGATGGACAGCTCCTGAAACTGAAAGCAATAGGTTTCTAGTCCCAAGGGTATTGCCTTCAAATATGTCTATGTTCTCAGGGTAGATCAGTTTTCCCTGCTGCAGGCATCCTGCTGAGGGGTGAGGTCCCAAGCAAAACACAGGAATCTGACTGCGAGCCTTTGAGGTGGCAGGAGCCAAGGGGGGTTCAAAGACAAGGCTGGCTGGTGGGCAGCACCTCTGAGTATTGCAGAGGTTAGAGGTTAGTAAAGCAGGAGCCACTGGCCAATAAAACAGTGTTTGGAGAGCCCACTCTACAGATAAATTGAAGATCTGTTTACACCTTTCCCAGCTTTCTGAGTTACACACACTGATGCTTCCCACTGCGATCCTGTCCTCTGTCCACTAGCATCTCCCCTCCTCAGCAGCTGCCCTGCTCTCTGCTGGTTGGCTTTATAACATGGCTAAAGGATGCTTGGAAACTTTTAATCAGCATCCAGCATCAAAAATAAATAAATAAAAGCACAACTGCTTTTATTTGTGTCAACTGCTGCAACAAGATCTGTCTTGTTTGAGATTTCCCATGACTGCTGTACTAATGCTGGGAGAATAGAAGCTTAAATTCCCTTGATTAGAGAAGTTAAACACAAAGCAAGCCCAATGCCAATCACACACATGAAAGGACAGCTTTTTGAAGCAAGAAAAAAAAAATCTAGGTAGGGTTACCACCATATTATAGCATTCAAAAATCAGCACATACCTCATTTTGGAGCTTAAGCTCTGTACCAGGACAAACTTGTCCTTTTGATGAAGACATGTTTTCATGCTTCCTGTAAGCTATATAGTTCTATTTTAAATGAGCATAAACATACACATACTCCACACGTATGCAGTTCTCAACATTGGACAACTTTTATCCACAGGCATTACTTCAATACCTGTGAAGAGAAAAGCTGAAGGACTGGCAGCCGTGGTTTTCTCCTCCGTATCTACAGTACAAATTTGGTTTAGAACATGGTGCTGCTTTTTATTTCCTCCACGTCTTAAAAACAAGTGACATTAGCTCATGTTCTGGAAACACATCTCAGCCCTCATCACTTGAGCTGTGTACGGCTGTGTGATTGTCTGATTAAATAGGTAAGGTCATTAATAATTGCCGGTTGTGTTCACATTGTGAGATGGTCACACTGCAAAGGAACAGCTTTGAAAATAATTTTACATGGACAAAATAATTTATAAATAACTCTAGGTGATGACTTATTTCTTCTTGAAATACATCCGAAATAGTGTGCTATAGAGGAGTGTTCTTTACTGCATGAAGCCAGGTTTTGCAAAAACAGAAGTAATCAAAGAAAAGTCTTCTCAGAGAAGTCGCTGCTATCTCAAAAAAAAAAAAAAGAAAAAAAAAAGTACAGCACTGACCTGTGTTTGCATATTTATTCTGGTTTGATCTTTTGCTTCACCTGAACAATTAAGAATGTCAGGGAGGAGTTGTTTTTCCTCTCCCCTTGATACGCATGTAACATGGCCTCTACCGTAGAGGCAGCTCGATTCCCAGTGGATTCCCTGAAGCACTGATCACTAAACACGGGTAACAACAGACTAGAAACAAACAAGTGGTGAAAGGAAGAATGTAAAGCCTGGGTTTGGTGCTGCTAGCTTACTGAAGTGCCCCAGAAAGTTGGTTAATGGCTGTTATATTCATGCTCAGGCATGAATAATCACCAAATTCAGGATTGGGAAAGAGTTTTTCCCCATAACTCAACAGGGACCATTGATATTTTTTGTTTTTGTTTGCTACAGTGTTGGGAAGCACTTTATGGTAGACCATGCTGTGTGAGGAAGACACAGAGACCAAGTATTCTGTGGGCCCTGCGGGACAAGAATGCATTACCCAGCTGAGTCCAGTTGCAGGAAACTATTCCTTAAGTTTAGCAGTAATCGAACAAGGGGAAGAAACCAACCCAAAAACACAAGCTACACTGCTTGTGAGCCAAAGGGCATTAGAGCATATTCCTAGCACAGCCCGCATGTTCAGTTCTAGCAAAGATAGAGTTTTCCTACATACAAGCATCTAAGAAATTGTTAGATATCTCTACACAACTTAGGAAGACTAAAGGAAAGGCATCCAAAGATTATCCAGGAGCAGGCTGTTTCTACTGAACACGTAAAGTCTTTGTAACTTAAAGCCAAACATCCCTACCATGTTGCAAGATACGTTTGATTTAGTTATTAAACAGGATCCAGGACTTTTAAACTCCATTATTAATACTGTGATTTGACCTTGGAGAAGTTACATCTCTATCCACTCCTTGGGAAAATGGATCCAAGACAAAGCTGTATTTACCACAACACACTCAAATGCAATTACTGCAGCAATGCAGTGTACTTAGACTATATGGATAATTGCTAATGTTATAACAGTTCCAATAATGAAGGAAGGGGTAAGTGGAACAAGTAAATTTGACAAATAAATTTGATGTTTACAGACTAAGCAGCAGCAGAGGGAGAACAGAGAGCAATGAAGAATTCGTGGAACACCAGGAGAGAGGTTTGATCATCCATTTATCTGCAGCTAGCTGCTTCACAGGCATGACATGAAGATTCTCAAGTATTCTTTTACAAGAAGTACATGCTTTTCCAATTTTTGGATCATGTGGGTTTATCTGTAGCATATTCAAGCTGTGTACAGCAATCTGCAAGGGATAAGCACCGAAAGTTCACTTTACAACAACATACAGATTGATTTTAAAAAGTCTTAAAATAACACAATTTCCCTCCTAGAGTTCAAGTTTAACCTTTTTGGGTTCAGAAGCTGCATATTAAGCTGGATATTAAGGCAGCACAACTGCATCCCCCAAAAAATGACTCAATGGGGTGCTGATTGCTCTCAGTTTTGTGAGCTCTTGCTCAGAGATGCCATGAAGACCACCCTATAATGCAGCAAGCATAAAAACAGCCTTCTTCAGTCAGGAAAGCAATGGCTGGAGAGACAATAGGAAAAAAAAATCTAGGATAAGAATACTCGCCACAACAAAGAGGAGGAGAGGGGGAGCAATGAAAGCCTCATATACAAATGCCAAGGATTCTACAACTCCCCTGGTGACCCTGGCAATAAGCCAGGAAAAAGTTTTCTCTTTCCTCTGCTGTTTGCAGCAACAAATCTTTCCTCTGGGGGAAGGGTGAGAGAGCTGCAGCTAACTTCAGTGCATCTGATAAGATGGCAAATTGTCCAGGCCTGACATTTATGGGGGACCCGGAGCTCCATTGAAGCACTCTGGGAGGATTAAAGCAGGGTTAGCCTCTCCGATCGCACTCCTTAAAATGCTACAAATGGTAGACAGATGAAAGTTCGTTTAAATTTGATAATGATGAGTCCAAAGCACCCCGAGACAGAAGCTGTCCCCTGTCAGGGGAGGACTGGAAGTTGAGTATTCCAGCTGCAGCTGGAAGTTGAGTATTCTCACTGAAAAGGAGATGTAAAATCTAACTATACCCAAAGAGCATCCAGCGTCCAGACGCTGAAATGAAGCTCTGTTTAATTGATTAACAAGAACTAAATCCCACCTCCTTTAGGTGAGCCGCACCACCCACCATCCATTTGCCTTAACTCCATCCAGGACCGTTTCGCTTGAGGAATGGGAAGTTTCACACGCCTGCACTCCTTGCCTGGAGCCAGCAGAGAGGCTCATATAGCTGTCAGCAAGCTGATAAGAGCTGAAATTACTCTGCAGAGCCCTCTTTAAAGAAGAGCCAAAGAAGCACATTAAATGAGAGGGAGGAGGGGTCAGAAAAGCCAGCCACTCATGTTGTCTTAACGTGGCACTAAAACAAGTCGTTGATTTATGCATGTGTCTTCAGCTCCGTTTGACCTGGAGCCTGAACTTTCCTTCAGGTCAGGGCTGAGGCACATGGGACGTGCACTAGAAAAAACCTAACAGCTTGTCCAGGTACTCCGACTGTGGGAACAAACACTGCAAAATACACATTTTACTATCCACTTTTCTCTTTTTGTTGTTGTTGTTGCACATTTTCAAACTGGATTTGTATATTTTTTAAGCTTTCGATTGCCTATCCAGTCTGAAAAGACAAGAGGCTGTGACCACCTAAAGCTTTCGGTAACAAAATCAGGAATGCCACATTGTCACTATTTGAGGAAAACACTTTGTGGGACTTCAGGAATCTGAATTACAGATTCATACAAAGAAGGAAGCTATACATCATAATAAAAATTCTCTCACTAAATTGTCTGGCATTCATTGAAGTCGAGATATATTTGAAAATCTGCCAAGGCTACTCCACAAGGCATCACACTTTCAAGGTCTTCTGCAAATCTGAGTCCTGAATCACCAAGACTGCAACGCACCCAGCTGTTCCTATATTCTGACAAGGGCCCACAGCGAACACCTTAGGAACTCCTACACACAGACATCACAAGCACAAGCCACCACGTCTCAAAAATATGCTCTAGCTCCCATAAGTTTGCAACTCAGGAACTTCCTAAGCCAGAGGGCATACCTTTTCCTTCATCTCTGACAGATCTTCCTTCCCTGGATTTCCTCATTCGCCCTTTAAGCAGATTCAAACCCTTCACTCGCAAAACCCTAAAGCAGTGAGTCCCACAGACTAAATTTAAGTTCTGTGACAAGGTCATTTCCTTTTATGTTTTTATAGAACAGATTCCCAACAATGAAGTCCTAGAGCACATCAAATGAAATTGTACCAGACAGCGTATAGCCATGTCCATTCATTTTACTCATGATCTTGTTTTGTAGTGCTGCATTATATTCCAGCTCCTTATCTTATCCCCAGTCATTCATTTTCAAGATGAAGAGTCTTAGGCTGCTTAATCACTCCTCTCATGAAATCTCTCATCACCCTTCCCCTACTATATTATCTTTACGATTAGAGAACTGTAACTATGGATTGTACTAACAGTGCAGATACACAACAGACTTGCACAGCAGTGTAGTGGTCTCTATTTTGTTCTCTAACTCTTTTCTAAAAATTCTTTGTATTACTGCTTTTGACCGCGACTGACCATGGAACTTGTCTTTTCATTAACTGCTGATGGCATCTCAAAGAGAACACACGAAGCCATCCTGTCTTACAGACTAGATACTAATTGAAAAGTTTTATTTTTGGAAGGTGGAAAGTGTTATATAGTCAAAAAGGAACAGGTTCATTCACTAAGCCTTCTTTTGAAAATCAATCTCCTTACCTAAAATCCACTCTGTGAGGAAGAACGCCTAAATAAATGAAGGAATAGCTCTTTCATTCCCATCTCTTGACCACTTTCACATTCTGATTTTAGTATTCATTCTACTTCCAAGTATGCTGATAATTAGTGAGGAAAAACATTTACAACATGTCCGTATATTCAAATAGATTCAACTCATAAAAAAGAAGGGGAAAAAGGCACAGAAGCTAAAATTTAAGTTGTAGAAAACTGTCAAGCAAGTCAAAGCATACATTTCTGTATCAACTACAGAAGTATGTTTCTACAGATTAACAGACTTCAAAGCAAAGCACTAGAAAAAACTTAGTTGGAAGGGAAACTATACAAGACACGGGATAAGAAGATACTAGCAATGTTTTTAGCAATGTTTTCTTTTGCCTTTTTTCTTCCCCTATTTCACTCTTCCTCTTCAGGAGCAAAAAAATAAATAAATCTGATCTCCCTCTTCATCATATATACGTACTACATTTACTTCTACTTCTTGCCCCTCCACTTCCAGAACTTTGCTGTTAACTAGGTGCTGAGAAAACGAAGCATAAGGATATAGCATCAAGTCTGCTGGGTTAGTAGCCGTGCAGCTGAACTACTTATCAACTTGCCTCTGGGCACTTCTGCCAGTGTTTCAGACTCCATATGGAACTATTTGTGAGAGGGGGATGGTTCAAGGAAGCTTCAAAGAAAATGAGAATGACAACCTTACTGTACAAAACAGACAAGACAGCAGGCCCAGAGATGCATAAGGCGGCTATTAACTTTGTCAGCTCAACTAGCAGAGGCTTTTTTGATGATCAATACATGGGAGATTTTAAGAACTACAACGTGCCAGCCTCCAGTTCTCACAGGCATGGTCCATGCATGTAATACTGAAAATACATAACAATTTTTCACAACAGCATAGACCAGGGTATGAGCACAGCATTGAATAACTATTCTGGTTGTGAGGAAAGGCAGTAAACTGAAAAAGTTTTGCAAGCTTGAACAATAAAAGCATGCATTAATATAGCTCATCTCTATAGATCTCAACACAATCAGGTAAAATTGCAGGGCAGTAGGAATTAATTCAGATTTCCCACACACTAGACTCTGCTCACAGGACTAAATACTAATGCCCCTCTTTCTCAGCTCATACCACATACTGTCTTACAAAACAACTAGGCAAAACAAAGCTATATTATAGGAAATAGGAAATTATAGGCCATACCAGCAATAAGGCACCTGTATTTTACCCTTCTCATGACAGCAGTGTGTGATGCTTATGACCAGTGTATTAAATCTCAGAAAATCTTTTCAAATACAATTTCTTCTATATTGTAAGTGTAGTACTTCTCTTTAAGATCCTCTTTTCTTCAGCAGTTCTACGACTAAAAGTGCTTCTAGAAACAAAGCAGAAATTAAGCACAGATAGAAGTTCACTTCCTAAAAGCAGACAATCTACATCAACTTGGGAAAAAAAATATTTGTATACACATAAACCTTGACATGTCATCTCCAGAGAATCAACTGCAATAAAATACTGCACAAGTAGTACCTAATCAACTAAGAGAACTAGCAAATTAACACAAAGGGGTTTTTTTGTTTGTTTGTTTTAATTATGAGGTTTTCCACGTATGGATAACAACTACTTCATTATCAAGAGAGCCACTGAAACCAAAGCAGTCAGATAGCAAGACTTCCCTACCACAATGATTATAACATCCAGAGTCTGATATTTATGATGAAAGTATGCTTCATCCTACTAAAAACCAGGACAAATTTAGAGCAAGGATTTATTCTGTTTGGCTAAAGAGATGATGATCTCAACCATACTCATGTCAGAGCATGTCAATTGGTTTCTTAATTTACTGAGAAAATATGTTAATCAGCAGGTAAGAGCAAAGCATATTTCACAAGTCTTTATCAAAAATTTTATGTTTTCCCTTAGTGGAATTCTAGTAACTCATGTGGATATAAAACCAACTTTTTAAATCAAAACCTAAACACAACCCACCTGTAAAGGAAACTGTGCGGTGGTGTAAAACAGTTTGTGCATCAATTTTAGTTAAAGCTCTTTGCAAAGATCACTTTTTCTTCATTTTAATATCAGATATTGACCACCTTTTCTGTAACTGTTAGAGCAATCTCCAGGCATTTCACAATATAAATAGAAGAAACAACATGATTTTTGTGATCTAAATGAATTTGTTTCAATCTAGGCAAGAACAATTCTTAGTAAAAAAAAAAATAATAATAGAATCGTCTGGAAAAAAAAAAAAAGGCTACAAGGCCAGTTTTAGTCAACTTTCTTCCATTTGACAAAAAAAAAAAAAAAAATCAAACTGTTGCATATAAACTGTTATTAGCTCTTGAAGTGGTTTAAGTGTTACCAAGAAACACGAGTTACTAGCAAAAACAGTATTTTGAAGTTTTGTTGCTCTACCATGGCTAGGCAGAATAAATTAATGACTGCTACTGATCACACCTGAAAGCATGCATAAATCTCTCCAGTTCACTTGCAGATTTATTCCACAAACATGTATCAGTTGAGTTTCACTTCAGTAGTTCCTTCCTAAGAAACTAAATAGAATGCTTATCACAAATGCACTTTGCTTTCAAACTACCATGAGCATCTCCTCAGAAGATGCATTCCAACTTGAAATTCTCTCTTCTCCTAGCATCACTTCAGCTTTATATTGTGAATCTTTATTCATTTATCATTGTACGTTGTCAATAAGCCAAGACACTGAAAAAAATGGGAAGATATTTTGGCCAGCCAAAAAGTCCTAAGACTTTTTTTTTCCCGAAACATTCAAATTGAAAGAAAGTAAGTAAAGCATGCAACTGCTCCCGACTGTGAGACTGAGGAGGAGGAAGGAAACAAATCTGTAGCACAGGTGGAATATTACTGCACATTTATCAATAAGGAAAAGCAATCAAGTTATTGGTAGTCAGCACAATGTCAGTAAGTAGTTTTTCACCATATGAGATTTCTAGGACACAGAACCGTGTAACAGCAAGGGAATTTCACAGATGCTTACACTTGGACTCCACCTTGTAAATACAGCTGACAGCACACGAAACATATGGATAACACGTTCAAGTATCCTCAATATGCAGACAGAAATAAATTCAGGAAGACAAGAGAAAGACAGACCTTATAACTTCATTCCAGTATTCTCACCACCAAAAGACAAAACTATATTCACAACAAAACAATGTGTGAGACAGAGCTTTAAGAAGAGATGATTCTCACCTCCAGTCAATAGAATTGGTGTTTCCAATGTGTTCAGTGATGCTTTGGACCCAATGACTACTGCAAACCATCTATAATCCAAAAAGTCTCACCAGACACAGACTAAAACTGCATTCTCTGTATTTAAATATTTTCTATTTTAGCTTAATTTTGTAGAGTTACCTATAACATAGCTTACAGATCATCTGACTTACGGTTGTTTTATTGCAAAGCATCCAAGAAATACATTGTAAATTTAAAGGGGAAGAGTAAAAGCAAAAATACACAAACCAGTGTGGTTTCCTCATTTCATACTTTAAAATCACTATTTAAGCTGTCCATGAAGTAAAGCACTTTCTCTGTAGAAGAACACTATCATAAAATGATTATTTTATAGTATTAGTAAAATGAACAAGAAAATCACTGCACACTTCGACAGACTATCAATGTCAGTTCTAAAGCTTTACTACGCTTAACATCCTCATGTTAGTGTATCTACATTCATGTCAGAGAAAAATAAGAAAAATCAAGCAAAATTATGTTTCTAGGCATTGTAACAGTGAAGCTATTTCTCCTTCTGCTACTGCCCATGGCAATTTGGTGCTGCCACTGGGCCCTTCCAAAATAGATCATTTGTGTGTAGGGACTATAGAGAAAGGAGACCTCTGATGGCTACTGTGATATTTGCAGCAAAGTGAAGCTGACAAAATAATTCAGGCATGAAAGATACGTACTGCTACCTTTGAGAGCCTATTCTATCCACACATATCCAGCATTATTACACACAATGTAGATTTTAGCACTGTCTAGGTAGAAATAATTGAACTAGAGTGCTGTAGAAACCATGGCTTGGGTTACTTTTTACAAGTACCACACAAAAGATGACTTCGTCACTGAGGTTGTGCAAGGAAATTTCAGAAGTATCTTCACAAGCATTGGAGAAACCTCACCACAAAAATCCTACACACCTCCACAAGTCACCTGAGCTCAGATAGTTTACTTTTTCATTATGTATTTAGCACTTAGTTTCTCTACGCCTGGGTTCCTCATCAGGAAAAACAGGACCAATATCTCCCTACCTTATAACAATATATGTTCGGTACAAAAAGATGAGAAGGATTACAGATCCTGGTTATAAATTTATAATATATGCTAACATCTTCATTCATCTCTGGCCCAAAAATGTCATCCCTACAGTCCAACCACCAAATGAAACATGGTTCATCAACAGCATGGAATAACGTGAATCCTGCCCTACATGTAATTTGGCAACAAATCTCTTCACACTGCTATCAGCGCTGATCTGTTCAGCTAGTGCTGTAAGCATGAGCTCTTGAATTAAAGCAATCTATGATGGCTTTGCTGCTATTACAAACAGGAATCAGCATCAACTGGAGTTAACTACAAAATACTTCCTTTTGACTCTACCCAACCAAACAGACTTTGTTCACAAGTTTGGACGATTTATGATCTTGGCTCTTCCAATTGCAAAATAAGTGAGATCTCCCTCTCTGAGGAATCATCAACTTAGCTAAAATATTTAAAACATTTTTCAATTCATGTTTCCCTCACATTTTGAGGGATTAAAATTTATCAACAAGCCAAAGTTTCTCTTGGGATAGACTCAATCTTTTTCTTTCAGATACCAATCAATTCAGCTACCGTGTAGAAAGAAGAAAACAAATATGCTTTGCAATTTCATCAGAAACATGTTAATATGCAAGAGCAGGCAGTAAACTTGCCTTCAGCAAGAGTTTCCATCCCTGTGTGCATTAAGAAAGCAGAGCGGATGCAAGAAAAAAGCTCATGAAAGCAAAGTTTGACTACCTTGGTAGGAACCAGTAGTCTCCACTCACAGCAAATACAATATGATCTTTACATGAAAAAGCAGGGGGTCAAAACCTCAATTTCACATTTCAGATCTGGATGGGGAGCCTTTGATCACTGTGGATGCTAAGGATCCTATAATACGTTTCACAATAGCATGTAAGTTAAAATAGAGGGGTTGGAGAAATTCCATTCTGAATAACTGAACCCTGCCAACTCAAGTATTCTGCAATTGCAATCATATGCAGTATTCTTAACTTCCTGACCTAAAGGGTAATGTAGTACTGCTCAACAGCTGCTGTTTAACAGATTTAGCTGTACCAGTGATGGTTAAAGATAAAATATTGGAAAGTAATGGTGAATGCATATGTTAAACATAAAGAAAGGAGAAGATACACTAATCAAAATATTAGCGTGAAAGTATCACTAATACTGCGTTCCAACAAATTCCACTGCAATGTAGGCATATGAACCCACATGACCTACAAATAAAGGATAATTTAAATACAGTACATTATTTTACCTGTCTTTGCATCTCTTCGATCTGTCGCTGGGGAACACTTTGCAGAATACTGTACATTTCTGGCATCTTTTCTTCCGGGATGACAACAGAGGCCCTATAAGCAAACAAGCAGGAAAACAGTAAGGTGAGAAAAAGGAAGTTCCACGTTAAAAGAGGTCAATCCAGAACCTTGCCCTATTCCAATATGATGTGCTCAGAAGATGTTAGCAGAAATAAGCAGTCTCCTCTCAGTGTAGTTAATTATTTTGTGTAGTTAATTATTTTACCGACTGATCAGTGGAGACAAACGAATGAATGTGGAAAGGACAGACTCAAACTTCCTGAATTCCCATCCCCAGACTGCCACTGACTTGCAGAGAGATCTCTTGGAGTGACAAGTGATAGCATATAGGCATAAAAATTAGTAATTTTTGTATGTATTACTCTAAGATAACATAACTGGGCATTGTTTACACATGGAAAAAAAAAATCTAAACTCATAGTATGCTCAGCTGCAAAATAATTATACTTTTCAGTCTCAAACTAACTTAGGAATTCTGATACAATATAATAAACTTAGTGTTTATATGATTCCCTTTTTGGCACATACTTGGGGATCTGAATGCAGATCCGTCATCACACAGCACAAGCGGAAGACAAGAGAAGTCTGTTTTAGAACAGATATCACTGGCTACAGGATAACCAAAAGCTCAGTCATCTCTACCTCCTTTGTTTTCCACTCCTGTTTTTGATGCATAAACACATCAAGGACATCTATCTTACCAAGTATTCTGTTCACTGTACCCTGCCAGTACATTTGACTTATTATAGTGATTCCACTCAAATCACTGAATGTAATCTGGGTATCTCTTATGCACGTGTTGGATGTACAATAATTAGCGTACAGACCTCTTCCAGTCCAAAACCTCAGAGAAAGGTAAAATGTAGGAATCAGCAATGATGACCGGGACACAGCCAGCTTGAAGAACGTCACTTAGCACAGCCTGACCCAGGCGGGCTCCACGGAGAACGACACAGAATGTAGCTTCCTGTCAAAAAATGATAAATAAAAAATAAAGAAATTTTATAGCTGTATTACACGTGTAGGTATGTATTATGCACTCCTGCCTTGTAAAAAAAGGAGTAAAAAAACTTTTAAAAAACAAGTAAAAAGGAAAACAGGCTTGCTCTGTACTATCAATGTATTCTGAGTTATCAGCAAATTCAAAATAATTACAGAACTTTATCTACTAGTGACTTATAAATACCAAGCATAGAGTTAAGAAATCAGCTAATAGGGCTATTCTATGCTTTGTCATAGTGGCCTAATTGCAGAATTCTAATTGAGAAAATTCAGGGAGAAAAGCAACATTTTGCAAGTTTGGCATAACAAGATGAGCAACAGCCAACATGAAGTTATTCAGTACACACTGCACAAAGCCAAACCAATTTCTTTCCATTATAGGGCAATCCAGCTCTATGGACAGCAGAGAAGTTACAGGTTTCATCTCAACTTTAAAAGGAGCTTGACATAATCTTTGATAACATTTTCACAAGCAAATTCAGAAATCATAGGCTTGCTAAAGCCCTCATAAGCTTTCTAATTACGTAAATTACAGTTACAAAACTCTAAATATAAAGCACTTAGCAGTGGTTCACATGTAAAATGGAGTGATGGATCAAAGAGTTCCAAAAAAATCTCTCCTAGATCTAGACTTAATGCATCCCTTAGGTTAAGTGAGCAGCAGAAGTAAGACCATACTTACTAGACATGAAAATACTTTTATTTTTGTTACTAATCCTGGTAACACGATTAGAGTTTGACACCATCTGGAGAAATTGACTAAAAATACTGGTATGTAGGGTTCAATATTTAGATAAGAATCACCAACCACACAAATATAAAGCAGGAAGTAATGAGCTATGTTTCGCACTCCGCAGAAAAGGTTATTTCATACAAAAGGCCAGGAAAATGGAGGATATTCACATGCAACAACATTAATGTTGCAAAAATGAACCACTCCACCCAGAAGTGCTATTAGAATGTAGACAGAAGTACAACCTAAGAGACCAGCAGTAATCACTCGCTCCACTCAGCAACGTTAAGACCCCAGACAGAGCAGTGTGTTCTGTCTTGGGCAGTACACTTCCAAGGAATAAATAAATGTATGATTACTTATCTCGAGAACATGATCTACAAGGAAAGACCGACTTCATCAAGACTACCTATTCTGAAATGCTAACAACAGGAGGAAGATGGCTGAAGGAAGCTTTGAGGATATAAAAAGCTGCTAAAAAAAAAGAATGTTATCCATTTATTCACATCCACTACAAAAACATGAGTTTAAACACTCATCCTGCACATAGGGACTTTAGTTCTTACTGTCACTGAGGAACCTCGCTACAGATTCAAGATGGCAAAACAAACATGCTTGCAGAGTTTAGCTGCACAAACAAAGAAAAAGCCCAAGTCAGTGTTATTCCCAAGTCTAAGAAAGAAAAATTATAAAGTTGATACAGGGGCTCCCACAGATAAGAAAACATCTTTTCGGCTTGCATTCTGTTGCCTGAGGAAAAGGAGCCAGGAGGCACAGCAGGGCAGCAAAACATCAAAATGGAACGAGGAAATACAACAGGGTTTGCTGGCTCTTCACTTGTTTCCTAGTGCAATCGTGGGACCTGTGTTCATATCTACATAGCAGTGATTAGTATGAAAATCTCATCCAAGAGAAGACTGCAAGCAGGAAGCATTAGCAGCCCAGAAGCCCAAGAGCCTGTCTAGTAGGAAATCTGTAAAGGCAGTGCTGGAAAGGATGAACTGTGATCAGTCCTCAGGCTCCCCCCCTTCCCCCACCACCAGACAGGAAAAGAAGGCTTGGGGGGAATGGAAGGAGCAGAGCAAAAGAGCACACATTTTAACCATTCACTCACTAGACCGCAGAGGAGCAGGTGGAAGAGACCCCAGTAAGGTCTTGGAGAGGGGGAAGAAAAAAAAAAAAAAAAAAGCCCAGATGTGGACACACATGCTCATCTGCCCAGATAACCATTTTTCCTGTCTAGACAAAGGTTACTATAAATACTTCTCCTCACATCACCACCGTTATCAGCCAGACATTCCAAAGGGAGATGCAGGGCTCTGCAAAGGAAAGTATTTTAACAATCTCTGCATGTGCCAGCTCCCTTCAGAGTTATAAAATAATACATAGCAAGATAGAGATATAGATCCCCGATTTGCTATCCTTGAGCAATCCAGCCTGTATTTAAAAAAAATAAAGCAAACAGACTCTTCACCCCCTCCTGGCTGCAGGCTTCGGGCTCACGGTCACCCGCTCCTCCCTCTCCCCCTCCTCCCCAAGGAATTTTAAACATATTTCCTCCAAAACATAACAGAAGGGGGGGAAACTTTCCCTTTCTTCAGCCTGTTTGTTATTTTACCATTATTTGTTGAAGTTCAAAGACAGATTATGTCCTGGTGGCCACAGACGGAGCACAGTGGCCTGTGGCATAACTCACTTCACCACGCCGCATGCCAGAGCACCTCTCCGTCAGCGAGCTGCCAGGAGACCCAGGGGTCTGAGAACGCTATCTGGTTTTATCTTCACTGACACATCAAAAGGCCTCTGGAAGTTGGGCCACGGCCATCAAACACATTTCACCTAGATGTTTTCATAGCTGCATGCTGACAAGTCTTCCAGCTCAGTCTGTTGTATCTACAGAGAGCATTTTCTAGGGTTTAACTACTAAGTTGCAAACAAAAAGATATAACCCAACCAACTCTTGTTAAACGTAGCGCCATTTCCTCCCCCAAATTAAATCTCTACATAAACCCTGTAAAGCTCATTTTCATCCACCTCCAAATGACAAAGCAGGCTTCTGTCCTAAACTCCATCTAACAAGGCCTGAACTGTCAGAATTTAGATATCAATTCCAAATTCACACCTGCTAAAGCTCATTTTGTCAGTTATTCTGGAGAGCGTAGATTCTGAAGTTCTATCCCAGTTTTAAAGAAACCCCAATCGTGTCTTACCTTCCAAAGTTTCACCCCTCGTTGCAGCTGGATTTGGTGGTATCTCCATATCACTTTTTAAGTTGACATCATGTGGTACTAGAAGACCACCACAATCAACCCCATGAAGATGTTATATATAAGCAGTTTTTTCAGACTGCAGAGTAGTCTCTATATAAGTTTGAGTACACAGTTCTCAGCCCTCTTAAAAATAAAGTTTTGGATAAATAATAATTAGGATATAACATCCAAGCTAACGTAATGAACTGTGCATTTTCAAAACACAGTCACTATAGCAAGTTAAGTAAAATACAAAAAGTTTCCTATCAGTGCTAAACAGCAACAGCTCCACAGCCAAGACAGGCACCAAGGAGAACAGAAGATTGCAGGAGAGACAGCCTTACCTGAAGCACTTGAGGATAATCAAAGATTTGATTGTTGTGACAGCGTTTGCGAACAGCAGGGACCCCATCTGACAGATTTGTGCATTTGTCTAAGACTAACACTGATTCCCCGTTCTCAGCCTGAAGAGCCTCCAACTCAGACCGGTACTCTGGGTGCAGAGCCATCTGAGATGACAGAATGAAATACCTGCGGGGACTGAAAAACACAGCGAGGTTACTTGGCAGCACCACAAGTTCACTTCCAAGATGCTCTACAACACATTGCTTTCCGCCCTGGAAAAGTCAATCTCATTCTGCTAAATGTGGACACAGTACTAAGAGCCTATTTTCAGACAAGAGTGAGAAGCGTAATGGTGCGAGATAATCAAATTTTGGATATTAAGTGGCTCAGCACTATTTACATCCCCAAATAAAATATATGTGGGAAGAGTGCTTATTATATTAAAATCAGCACTTCGGTTATAATATATTTTATAAACTGAAATAAACATTATTTGGCTATATATAAAACAGCTTACTGCTGATGCTAGCGTTGTTTGTTTTATTATTTGGTGTTTGTGTACTGTTACAAAGTAGACACTGAATGCTGCTACTAGTTTCTTCTCCCATATATTTTCTCATCAATTTCAATGGAAAAAAGATGCCAAACTGTCACCTCAGCTACCCTGCACATATTTTACCTTGATATGGTGACAGTAACAACAGGACAAGCTCATCTCATTAGCTGTGATTCAGCTCTGTCCCTTTAGGGCACCCTGAAGGCAACACCTCCAGGACAAAGAAGGTGGCTCAGTAGCCTGCTCACTCTCAACTCCTACCATGTCCTAGAAATATGCATAGTCAGGATGTGCTTTACCACTGAAGTATTTCAAGACGTGAATTAGCACTGGAAGTAAAACACACAGGAACGGAGTCCCAAATTAGATGCTCACAGCTTTAAAAAGTGAGTTTTGTTAATGATGAAATAGAGCATGTCTTAGAAACATACTCACTAACATGGATTTTTTTTTTTTTAAACATATAAAATAAGTCAGGCTACTCCACTGCTTCCCATTCAAGGGAACACACAGTGAGAGCCTGCCCTCAACCCAGCCAAAAGAACACAGGAAACAGGAGGCCTGCACTTAGGATTCCAATTCTGCTCCACGTGATACTATTTTTAATTTACAGCTTTGGGAACACACACAAACACACACTTTATAAAGTCAGACCTCTCCCACTGCTCTTCTCACCTCTATTACTTGTTTTCCTGCTGGTCACTTTAGTTGATCCAATTAACAGATAAGATTTACACAGTAGTTTTTTTTAAGCACTCTATTTTTCTAAGTCTCCAACTGCTACCATCTTGCTACCAATAGCTTTCTAGAATACACATTACTAGCAGAGTTGCAAGTAAAATAATCTAAACCACTCAACTAAAAAGGAGAATGAATCAAAAATCCTCAGCTGTTCTCTGTCTGAGAAACAAGAAAGGATTTGCATTAAAAAAAGGAAATACTGCTACATGAGTGATAAAAAAACAACCAGTTAAGAATTGTACAGGATTGTTTATTTGTTTAAAACCAAATTTTGCCTTTAAACTGTCGTCAACGTATGACATCCAAATGTAGTGATCAAATCTTGTTACAAAAAAAAAAAAAAAAAAAGCACAGAGCAGCTACCAGGAAATAAAGCTTTAGTGTAATGGAAAGTAATCATTTACCCCAATCAAGCTTGAACTCCAAGCACTGCTCCCTTGTCACACCCTTCCTGCGTAAAGCAAACTTTCACGTTTCAATTCGTTAATGCTAACTGGCCACTAGATGGTACTCTGGAGACTACAGTTTGCTCCTCACAAAAAAATTGAATGCCTTTGAGAACACGGAACCTACACACGTCCACGAACATGATATCCTGCAGCATTTAGCTGACTACACGGACATGAACAGGATGATCAAATCTCTCTTTACAGCAGATTCTACACACGCTGAAGCCTATCAGCATGTTCATGCTTTCCAGACAGAAATACAAAGCATGCTCTCATTCTGTGTTTAAATAATACCAGGGATATATGAAGAATCGACTGGGATTCAAACAGATGCCCCTATACCAGCCAGGTCCAGGAGTATCATAATCAGCATCATGAAATGTGTGACTGAAGCAAACCACTGCTGTACATTGCTGTCCCTCACCTGGAGCAGCACAGAGCAACAGCAAGAACGCTGCTCTTACCAGAGGAAAAGACAAGGAGCCAAAGTACAGTAAATTTTTTTGGTCTGTAACTAGCAGCACCCTTTCAAATCACAGTTTTCAACTCTAATCATTCATATTCTCTGAAGGATGATGTTAGAAGAAAGGACCTAAAGCTTCCGCACCTCCAAACCTGATCTTCACAATCAGCGAGCATCTCATTTACTGCCACTGCCTCAGTCTGCTCATCTTT
Organism: Anas acuta; assembly: GCF_963932015.1. Lineage (NCBI taxonomy): Eukaryota > Metazoa > Chordata > Aves > Anseriformes > Anatidae > Anas > Anas acuta. The sequence continues at coordinate 52,124,134 of NC_088983.1, read as the reverse complement.
TAAAGCACAGCACAGGTAAGACAGTGAAATGTTTTCAGCTGCATAATTAAAGGCTTATGAAATACAGAAAGAGCAGCCTTTCATAATCAATTAAGATGTTTTCCAGACTTCTTCCTATTCTTGTTCTGAAGACACGAATGGATAAGAGAAACCACTGTTTCCCAGAGTAGCTCATTTTAAATGGCTAATTACATTCTCTGATAAAATTAGTGCTTCACGTCCCACTTGTCTTGCTTTACTTCCAAATACAGTCTCATAGTGATTTCTTTGTTTGTATGTCTTACTCCAGTACTTTGTAAAATAAATACATAAATAAAACATCAGTATTAAAGTTTCTGGATGTAACTATTCACCTAAACAAGTCAGCTCTCATTCTTCTGCTTCATAAGCTAACCACACGAGCCTCCTTAAGATTCTTTCTGCAAGAACTTCCTCTCTTCAGAGCTCTATTTCCAGGCTTCTCCTAGCACCTCTTCTACCACCTCATTTTCAAAGGACTTCAGAACTACAAAAACATCTAAACTGATTTAGAAATAATGTATCAGTAAGACACACAGAGGTAAATATCACATCCTTGCTCCCATTCTCCTGTTACATATTGGAAGTTTGCACTGTCTGATACTACTTGAGGCACACATGCTGCTCCCCATGATCCCTTTACCTCTTTAGAGTCCCAATGAAGGTATAGCCTGCTGCTTTTACCATTGCTATAGTCATCTCTTGGCCTTACTTTGCTTTTAAGCATCGTAAAATTGGTTATCTGAAGAGATCATTTATTGGGGAATCTATTACTTTGAATTACTGCCTTGCTCTACCTAAACGTTTTAAAAAAAAAACAAAACTATTTGTATTTAGTTCCAGTGAGCTGACTTGATATATTAGACATATTGAACCTAATGCCACAAGAAACATTGCCACTCCATCATCTTTCACACCTCAGTTTCTGGAGTGGGTCTCCTAAAATACTATATTCACATTTTATCAGCATCCACATTAAACACGATATTGAATATATTTTGCCCAACTACTCGGGATTGCTTTACCCTGGTCCTCTTTCTGGCAGATCCACTTCCCCAGACAGCGGGCTGTAAACAGGAATACTGACATCGTAGCCTTGCCGGTAAGTCCACGTGGAGAAGCCTCCACCAGCTAGCAGAGCCCTGAAAAAGACAGGAAAGACCACAAACAGAGCATGTAGATCATCCCAACTCAGAACAGTGTTTACTGATCATCGTTACCAGAACATAAAATGATGCATCTGAGATAACAGTTTTTTCCCTCAGCTTCTGTCAGTGGCATTTTCCCTGCAGTTTTTGCATTCATTTTGGTTTTCCTGAACTGGGCTTACTGCCAGGTGGGATCCAGTCATCAAGGGAATGTTTACGATTGCATATGATCACTGAGGAAAGAACTGTTCTTGCATTATTATAGGGAAATGGAATCTATTGCAGTCCTTATGACCAGCCTGCATTTTTGCAAGCTTACACATACCAAGTCAACTTTAACTTAAGGAAATACATTCTTAATTATTTGCACTAGTTAACTTATTTCTTAACGTCTACCCTAAAACAGCATGTAGCACAGCTCAAAGTGTTAGACCAGCTCTATTCCAGGTACAAGTCCAGATAAAATAATACAGTGCTTTTGGAGCCTGTAACAACTCAGGAGTTCTCAGGCAAATACGATTTGTTTGTACTGTATTTTCAGGGTGATCACACTAACTAGTAAAGCTTATTTTGTTTCTATATTACACACAAAAAAAAATGCCAAAAGTAGAACACAATGTGATGCCAGTTTGATATGCCCCGAAACTGATCTCCAAGAGTAGGGGCAGCTTGGGTTGCTGTGCTAGAAAACAGGGGAATGGATCCTAGAAAACAAGGATAGATAGATTAAGACATATTTCAGTCTCCCAATGGGACAAACCTGATGGTGGCTTCTCCTAGACAGGACAACCTTTTATTACACAGAAGTAATGAGCTTTAAAAAACAGAAGAGAATGTGAACAGAAGAAAGCAATGCATCATCCACAGTCCTGAAAGAAGTGTGTGTTATCTCCTGTCCCAAACCTAGCTTCTTTGAAATAAGCCAGTAGAGGACATCAGCTTTGCAGTTACCTTTTCATCCCCAGTGAGCAGGTGGCACAACAAACACATCATCCTGTTTCCTAAAGAAGCTCAGATTCAGCTTCTTTAGTGAAGCAAGTCAAGATGAGGCCAGATGACGTGCTGACAACCCATTAGGTGATACTCCACTTTTCAGTTACCACTGAATTAATTCCTCAGTATAGTGTTTAGAGCAGTTTTCCCACTGCTGTTGTATAACAGATTATTACTCTACTTAATTGTCATCCAAGACCGATTGTTTCTTCCCCTTGGAACATGACACCCTGGTTAAACACCAGTATGTTTTGCCTGCTTTAACTCCCCTCAGATGTGCCGCAGGATACTTCACTTCCTGCCCTGAAGTGCAGCACAGTTGTTCAGCATCCCAACATCACCAGCACATTTGGGGCATAAACGTGACTCCACCCAAGCAGTCAAGCAGGCAGTGCCAAATGTCATTTAAGAAGCTCTTTGGAAATTGTAGGATTGGCTTAGAGATGCAATTCAATTTGATGACAACTACAAAACCAAAACAATTTGCTCTATTACTCTTCAGTGAGAGCACAAACCGTTTGTAGGAGCAGAAATCAACCTGAGAACAGGGATGATAAATCAAGCACGTGCCGAGTGAGAGTTTATGCTCTAAGTGCTTATTTGGGGTTCCTTTCCAGTGCCTCCCCCCCTTTGGTGGGGGCATGTACACGTTACGTGTACAATGCTCTCATGACTAGATCTCACCCCTGAAGTTGCGTGTTCCAGGGTTATCCACATCAGTTCAACTACAAGCAGGGAGGAAGAAAAAAAAAAGCTGGCTTGGGTGTTGCTGTTCTTAGACTTTATACCCCTCTCCTCTTTTTACAACCCCCTAATTGGGAAACTACAACCAGATTGTTTTAATTGGATCCGGTGAAAACATGACAGCACCTCATCAGCCTTGAGAAAGCAGGTGTGTGTCGTGCAGACCATTCCTTACACAAACCCACCGGGAACCAACACCATTTAAATAACTCCTCGCAGATTTTCGTTGTATGGGGCACTAAGGGAAGAGAGATATTAACTCCTAACGTACTCAAGATGAATAATCTTTAAATCGCACTGACCAACGAGGAGTAAGCCTGCTCCCAAGCAACTTTTCACCACTGCTCGGGTATTGATCCTTCTTTCGCTCCAGGAAGTGCCCCGACTGCTCTGCGCTCTCAGTGTTTCTGTCCAGCTGCCATCACCATCAGTTTTCTGCCAAATCTCACAAGTCACTGAAACCAATTCATCAATCGAAGCAGAAAGAAGAAGTATCTTAGTCCATATGTTGAATCCTACAGCTACAGAGTAGCTTAGCAAAAGAAATCCCTTCATCCACACTGTTGTACCACATTCAATAGCACTTATTAACAACAAAGAGCTTATCTTTTAAGGTTTATGGCAGAACGTTACATATGTTATGGCAGCTAGCACCAGCAACATAGCCTCCATGCCCCCAGGGCAGACTTCTATCTTCAAAATAATTGGTGTAAAGCACTTTTATACTGTCTCCTGGAAATTAGATTTAAAGACTTAATAAACGAACAACCACTCAGTGAGCTAACTTATCCAAGGTCTTTCACAGGTGTAAAAACACTATAGAACTGAATTCCCTCTGTGCAAAAGGTCTTACTTTACCTGGATTAATATTCTGCAGCAAAGCAGCAGGACATGATTCTATCATATCCAAGATCCACTACTGTGAAACTGCAAACATTACCTGTGTATTTCACCAGACATCCACAAAAAATGGGCACTTAAAGTGTGGACATATTCAGCTGAAGAAAGCATACCTGGTTCACTTCTTCTGTTAGCTACGAACTACAACCTCCAGAGGACTCCAAAACCATACTGTAACCACACACTGCAGCACTCAGGCCTCTTTGCTCCGGTGACCAGAATCTGTACTACACTTAGTACAGCCTAATTGTTGGCTGCCTACAGAAATGAGTTTCCACCTTTTCTCAGTCCCACGCACTCACTGTCATTGCCTCTCTGCTGTATTATGGCTGGTGATTGTGCAGCCGCAGGGCAAAACAGTTCAGCAAGCTCTGACAACTGCTGTTTGCCAAAAAAAAAAGGGGGTTGATATTTTTTATCCACTCCCGAAACAGTCCATTCCGTTAAACAGAACACTGCCAAATAAAAAAAAATCTTGTTAAGAAATACAAATCTTAAGACAACAGGTATGTACTAACAGATCAACAGGTTTGGTTACAAAAGAACAATGCTTGACTGCCCTCTTCAGGATAGCACCCATCCATCTAACATTTCATACAGTCAAAAACTAAAGCATTACTTCGCAATCTGTGACGTAATTAGGAAGAATAAACAGGCTCTTTGAACATGTCCAGAAAAAAACATGTTCTGTTCTGGCATTGAAGAACGATGTTTTACAATGCCTTTGGTGCACAGAAATCAAGATACACTACACATGCAACATTCTTCACAGCTGCCCTGTATCTCAGGCAAGATTTTGTTGACAAAACATTCAGCAGAAGAAAGTTAACCCTGATGTTCAAAGAGCGGGACTGGGTACATTGGATCCACCTCAGCACTACTAAACACGTACATGAGCTCAGTAGAATCGTATTCAGTAGCAGCTTCCAAACTAAGGACTTCTAATTTGCATCAAATGAGACATTCTGTAAAGACTTCAGGTTGGTAACACAAGATACAAGTCTAAATTGAAAATTCTCCATCCCTACAGCAAGCCCAACAGGTAAGACAAACAAATGCCACAGATCACATCCCTTGTAAAATTAAGAACAGAGTAAGCTGTAGGATACCTGTCAGCAGGAAAAACTTGTCCTATATGAGACAGGGACTTGTCTACTTCCCTTTTTTGAGAGGAGATGAAGCCACACTCCAGTTTTGTAAAGGCTAAGGTGTACGTCCTTTGCTATCAGCTGCACTCCTGGGCCTGCTGCCTCTCCAATGGCACTTAAACTCAGATCTATGCATTCAAATACAGCAAAATGTATACCTATCCCTGGGAACATCGAGTGCAGTGTTGTAATCTGGTGGCCCTCCGGGCAGCATATTGAAGAGCAAGTGATTTGTGCCTCGATCCCACCTAAAGCAAAAAGAAAAAACAGACAATAATTAGAGAGGTGCTCTCTACAAACGATAAGCTCTGTCAAAATCTAACTCTAGCACTGACTCCCCTCCATCATTAACCTTAATTTTTTCCATTTGGGGGTCTTCAGATCCCCGCAGCGGAGCTTCTGTACGTACCTGGATAACTGTGCCAAAGCCTGAGCCGTCTCCTTGATGCGCAGCGTGTTCTGATTGAGGACGTCTATGGAGGGCACGAAGAGGCAGGCCCGGTTGACATCGTCCGTGTAGAACTCGCTGTCGGAGATGGCCGTCAGCAGCTCGTTGTACTCCCTGGAAATGGTGTTGCTCACCGACGCCCCGTACTCATCCACGTACTTCTTCAGCGAGTAGATGTAGACCTTGATTTTGTTTTTGGGGTTGAAGCCACAGCGGTAGACGTCAAAGCAGGTGTGCATGCGGCAGCTGAGGTCCCCCCGCTCGGGAATGGGGCTGTCGGCGGGGAGCTTGACCACGGGCACGTCGTGGACGCTGCGCTTTTCCACAGTCCAGTCGCTGGACGACTCGATGGAGTGGGGCCAGAACTGGAACATGCCGGTAGCGATGAGGCCCAGCAGCACGATGGAGAAGAGCGTGATGTAGTAGACGCGGTGCTTGGTCTTCATCCTCGGGATGAGGGCTGGACCCCGCGTGTTGTACTTGGCCGAGGCGCACATCATGGAACCGGCCACCCCTGGTCTCTGCCAGGCAGAAAGCGAGGAGCTGAAGGCTGAGCCCTGGAAGAGACGCATAATCATTACTAAACTCAATTAACAACCCACAGGCTCTCCGCCTCAGCAGACTGACACCCAAACCCCTCCACACACCCACAACCCCCCCCCCAACACGACTAAACGATGCCAACCGCTGACTGCACGGGGACTTCCAGCTGGGCTCCAGCAGCCCCCACCCCCCTTCCCCGACCCTAAATCCCGGTCCCCGCTCACCTCCGCCCGCCCTCGCTCGGGCCCCAGCGCCCGGCGCCCCGCGGGGGGTCCCCGCTGCCGCCCGCCGCCCGCCCGCCCCTCGCCCTCCGCCGCGGCCCGGCCCCGGCTGCGCACGCGTGCGGCCCCCCCCCCGCAGCCGCTCCGTGACCGGCGGCGGAGCCGCTGCGAGGCCGCCCTCAGGCGGCCGGAGGGCGCCGCGCCTCGGCACAGCCCCTGTGGGGAGCGGCTGAGGGAGCTGGGGGCGTGGTGTGGGGGATCTCCGAGGTTTTTCCAAGCTTAATGGCTCGGTGATTCAGTGAAACCTTTCCCCAGATGTCCTCAGGGGTGCCTGCTGGCAGCAGGGTAAATTCACAGCACAGAATCACGGAATCACAGGATTTCTAGGTTGGAAGAGACCTCAAGATCGAGTCTAACCTCTGACCTAACACAAACAGTCCCCACTAAACCATATCCCTAAGCTCTACATCTAAACGTCTTTTGAAGACCTCCAGGGATGGTGACTCCACCACCTCCCTGGGCAGCCTGTTCCAGTGCCTAACAACCCTTTCAGTAAAGAAGTTCTTCCTAACATCTAACCTAAATCTCTCCTCGCGCAACTTTAGCCCATTCCCCCTTGTCCTGTCACCAGGCACATGGGAGAACAGGCCAACCCCCACCTCGCTACAGCCTCCTTTGAGGTATCTGTAGAGAGCGATAAGGTCGCCCCTGAGCCTCCTCTTCTCCAGGCTGAACAAGCCCAGCTCCTTCAGCTGCTCCTCGTAGGACTTGTTCTCCAGGCCCCTCACCAGCTTTATTGCCCTTCTCTGGACCCGCTCAAGCACCTCGATGTCCTTCTTGTAGCGAGGGGCCCAAAAACTCCACCTCTGCACCAGTTTCACTCCAAAAAGCAGGTGTCAACATGCCACACCGTCACCACATGTACACAGCTGAACACACGTTCATGTCCCATCCCCACACCAGCCCCTGTGTCAGCAGCCCTGGCAGCCACCTCCTGCCTTCCCCCTCACACCCAGCACAAGCTCGCTCAGGCTTTCAACCCAGCTTGAAACAGCAGTGGGTGTCCCTGCCCACAGTGCCTGCTGTGGCCCAGGCGTGTGACAAGGACGGACACCCACACACCGTGCCACATCCAGCCCACACAGCGCCTGCTGGCACCTCCTTGCCTCCCCATCCCCATCCCCACAGCACCGTGGCTGGGGCTGGGACATGGAAGGAGTCCCGCTGGCAGCTCCATCACCGCAGGAGAATTTGGAAGGCAGCGCGATTTTTTTAAGAGCTTAAAATGAAAGATATGCAAGCAGCATCAGCTCTTCTATTTCTGAACAGCAAGAAAAATGGAGGAGGTAGTCTGTTTTGATAGAGATTTCCCTGAAACCACATCAGGGAGCCTATTGGTATTCCGGTGATGCTGCTGAGCCAGACAAGTCTGCAGCACAGCGCTATTTTTGGACTGCAGGTTGCCATTTATAGCTTGTAAAAATATTCATCAGCATCTGGGTAACAGGCTATCCATTTTTATAAACGTACAAAGGAGATCGCATATTTTACCTCACTTCGCTTCGCCCTTCGTGTCTTGCCTTATTCGACCCTTTTGAGGTCACCTGGGAATTTGTTGTTCAGTGCCCTGCCAGCACGCCATACATTCGCCTGCTGTCGCATGCAGCACCATCGTGTATTTTCTGCTGGGACGATCGGTGCACAGAACAGAGAGGAACAAGCGCAGAGCCCTGCCGTGCTGGGTCTGCGTGCATGCAGAGCAGCTGCAGGTGAGGTTGTGGGGTTCCTGATGCAGCACATCCTCAAAACTCCTTCATAATAAATAATTAAAATAATAATAAAAGGCTAATAGGAAATGGAAAACAAATGGTTTGCAGACATCTTTTCCACCTTATTTTCAGGCCGTGGCATAGCAGAAGTAAAAGTCATCGCTTGTATTTTACTTCTAAAACATTAGCTAATGGCTGCTATGGATAATCCAGGTACTGGACTGAACGAAGCAGTTTGGCTCTGGTGTAAGAGAAAGCAAGATATTGTACCAGATACAGCACTGCCTTGCATCTAACTAAACGATATCCTCATTTATGTCCCTGAGTTTACAGCTAGGCTGAGCAATAAGCTGCATCCAGCAGCTACTTGCCCAGCTGCAGCCTCTCGAGCCATCACACACCTCCAGCAGTGCTGCACCGCGGTCCGTGGCACTGGGCAGCAAGCACTATATTTGACCTCATAACTTGAGGACAACTTCACTGCCTTCCCAAACCAAAAGGAGAAAGAATAATGTCAGTATCTGCTGCTATGGCTCCTGTGGAAGGACGTGAGCTGTGAGGAGATGCAGTTGAGCAAGCGTTCCCTGCGAAGAAACCCTAAGGTGACAGAGGGACACAGACTGAGATGCTCTCGGTGCCTCTCCCTGTCCCCACAGCCCCCAGCCGTCACGCTGTGCAGAGGCAGTCGTGTTTTGCCAAGCGAGTGCTCCCTGCAGCGCATGGGCAGCACGCTCACACCTCGCTGGCCGGCAGCGGCGAGGGGACGGAGCTGCTAAAAACAGCATTTCCTCGCGGTGTTTTTCCAGACTATTTCTGATTCTCCGCTTTGATAAGGTCGACTGGCTCGTTACTAAAAATAACTGATCCCGGCAAGCTGAGGACAAAAAGCAGAGTATTTATAACCATCTCTGACTAACGTACATTTGTCACTGGTCAGTTGCCAGTGCTTTATGTAAGCTGGTAATAAATAAAGCAGAAATTGGAGTGAAGAATGAGTGTACCTTGCCCCTCTGATTTTCTCAATCAGAATACGTGTATTTCTGCATATATCCTTGCAGGTTACCTTGTGTTCTTCATGATGTAATCTGATTTGCTTCAGAGAAAAAAAAACAGCAGTGATCCTCTCTCAGTGAGCCTGTCTCACTAAAATGGCTGCACATGTGCTCAGAAGTGCAAAAATGGCTATGTTTTTTGCATGCCTGATACTTTAGATGTAGATGTGTTTAGGGGGGATTCACAGGGCTTTCTTCATGAAGGTTTTTTATCCAGCCATTAGTCTGACCATCTCTCCGATGAAATGTAATCCTGCTGACAGCAAGAGAGCAGAGGAATTCCCTAACCAAGTAACTGAAAAAAAAAATAAAAAATATATATACCCATGCTGTTCACTTAGCTGCAGTGTAACACAGGTTAATAATATGGAGATTTACTGATCTTCCCCTCCCACAAACATGGGCACATGAAGGTTAGACCTGAAATATAGACCAGGGCAGTTTCTATGACAGAAAGCTGTGCTATATAGGAAATTACCTCTTCTAAGTGAAAAACTCTGAACATTCCCCTGGGATAGAGGGAGGAAAAAAAAAAAGGAAAAAAAAAACGAAAAACAAGACTGGAAAAAAAGATCTAGCATCCTTTCTGTACTCAAATGAATCATAACCTGAAAACAAAAATTAAAAGCAAAGTGGATTTTATCATTGTTTAACTACAGTGGATATAAAGAGGACATAAGCAACAAAAGCAGAGTGTTATACACAACTTGATGGCCATTCTTATTTTACAAAAATGCTGTGTTTTTATAAAAATATATCTCTGACCAGCTTCATCATTTCAGATACTGTTCTGTTTGCCTGTTGCCTGCCAGACTGGAAAAAGAAATGCAGGGGGCACTCAGACCTTATTCATTTCTGCATCTTTTTTTTTTTTTTTTCCCCTCATGTACGGATTTGCCATGAAGGGAAAAAAAAAAAAAAGGCACATTAATGATGATGATGAGCAATAGTGTGCACAGAGAACATCTGACACGGAGACAGCAGAGGGAACAAAACACTGACACAGGCACAGCCTAGGGAGGACAGCGTGCCCGGGGGGCTCTGGCACAGAAAGCCCCCACTGTGGCTCCACTGATCAGATTTCCCTGATGTGGTTTCAGGGAAATTAAGGAATTTCTTAATGTTCAACAATTCTTTTCATCCAGAGAAGGCCATTTTCAAGGCTTGCAGGTTTTGTACAGTCAAAATGAATGCTGACTGTTCCAATAGCAGGCCCATGATACCACATTTCTCTCTTCCCTCATTTCCAGGTTTTTGTTTGTTTTTTAGCCCTGATGAAGCTAAGCTGCCTCAGCGGAGAGCTCCTCAGGTGCTAAACCTGAAAACACATGGAAAAAAAAATGTGCATCTCCCCTGCTATTTTTAGTCACCAAAAACTCAGATGGAAGTGACCTTGGACCACATTATATTAGCGATGGGGATTCTGAAAATATACTGCAGTCTCTTTCCTAGGGAGAAGCGTGTTTCACTGGCCACTTCCATACAGACAGTGCCAAACCCATGCTTTCTGAACAGTAAACATCTACAACCATGTGAATGTTGCATAGTAACATGCTCCAGCCGTAGAAATGACTAGAACATCCAAACGAAAGTAGGAGCAATTAATGGCTTGAAATTGCTATAAGAATCCCCTAAAATACAGCTTTAACTACTGTCTATACAGCCTTACTTTGTTCTTCATTTCAAAGAGCTTTCTCCCTAAATTTTTGTTGCAGATACTCCTCGGGGTACATAAATAAGAGGAGCAAGCCAGTAAGTCTATTTGTATATTGGCTGCAGATTTTACCTCCCACTCTCATAAGGAGACCTGTCTCGTGCTATAGCTTTCTTTGTGGACAATCAAGAGCACGTGCAAAATTATAACAACCTCAGAATGTCTTTAGAAATACTGTGTTTGGAAAAATAATAAAGTACCAAGCAAATATGATGCTTCTATCTGTCCCTTGCACTCATCTCACCAACCTTGCCTCCACACCATGGTGTCTGAGACGGACCCGTTCCTTCTAGCAGCAGCTCAACCTTCTCCTCAGCAGCTGGTCACTCTGCTCCTCATCGTCCCCACAGTTCCCCACAGCTCCACAACTCACCAAAGTTCAGCTGCAGTAATTATTTGCTCCCTTTGCCATGGTGATTCAAGTTATGATATGCACGCATGCCTTTGCTCTTCAGTTGTGATCAGCAAGCTCAAACTGCTTTGACATCACAGGATTTACTCTGAATTTTATCTTTCACCTCTCTAACTCATAACTTAAACAGATTCCGTAATGCTACCAAGCTGTAACTTGGCACTGCCAACAAATTACAGGAGGAGAAAGGTGCACTTCAACGTCTTTGAAAATGGCATTAAAAAAGGCCAATAGGTGTTTTTTATTTACACAGGAAGGACAGAAACAAAAAGAGGCATTTCACCAACCAAGGGGGTTAGATACTGTCTGATCTGAGAACAGAATGGGAAACAACTCAAAATGAAAAGCTTTTACAGAACTCAAAATAAATGATCATGTTCTAAGAGCCCCACGTATGCATGCTTATTTGATCTTAGCTGAGGCTAGCTTTGGGCTGACACCACGTTCTATCTCCCAAAAACATTTCTTTGTGAAAGCAGTCATCTTCTGGCACTGAAAAAAATTAATTATGTTTGGGCTCATTCAGGAAAAGGCAAACTTCACACATGTTAACAATGTCATGTCTCCATCTTCCCAGAAAGAGTGAAATGAGAAGCATAAAAAAGACTCCACAAGACCTTCTAAGAGAGTTAAGAGCATATTCATTAGAAATGAAATACAAAATACAGTGATGCAGCAGGACGAGGGGCAGCAGGTGAACAAGACCCCCATCATTCCTTACCCTCACCCCAATCCGAGGAAAGCACCTATATAATACAAATCAGACCTCCAACAGGGGGTAGAGGAGGGGTTTTACAAAGTGATTTTCTTGCTATACAGAAAATATATTATTTGCTGGAAGTCAATGCTGAGCTGTTAGGGGCCCAGGGCCAGTCACTCGGTGCTCAGGAACACCCCTGAAGGCACGCTGACCCCTACTGTTTCCCCACCAGTTTGCTGAACACATCGTAGATTTCTGGCTTTTCCTGTGCAAACTGCTCTGCTGTGTTTTTCTGGAGCCAGTCAGATGAACGCATCTGCTGCTGCAGGAGGCCAATGAGGTCACCAAGGTTGGAGCTACCAGAACAGGTAGGTTCCTGGTGGCGGGATACAAAAATGACTTCATCTGTGCTATCTGCTTTGCCATCTTGATCTGACTGACAAGGCTGCTCCTTTTCCTCAGCCAGGATCTCCTGCTCTCGCTCTTCCAAAACCTTGCGGATCCGCTGCATACCTGCAGAGGCATAAAGAGGGGAAATATTGGTGGATTAGTTTAAGCCACAAGGGTCTCCAAATCCCAGTCGGATCCAGAAAAATTTGGAGGATGGAAGGAAAGGAAGGAAGCATGGAGAAGACAAGGATAATAATAATAATAATAATAATAATAGGATAGTTTAGGATTAAGGAGAGGAGGAAACTGCTGCAGGAACTCCAGCGGGAGGAAGAAGGAAAGACATCACTCACCCAGCTGTAGTCGGTGGGTCTTGTCAGCAAAGATGATGCGGAACCATCCAGGCTCACTGCACTCAAAGGCTTTGCCGCAGGACAGGAGGACCTTGTTATCGAGAAAGCGCCTCCAGAGCAACATCTCCTCCTCAAATGTTCCTGTCCTAAGGTACTGGGAGAGTCACCAGAAGGGCCAGAGGTTAGTCACATATAGGCTAACTCACTGAGATCCTCATGAATTTGTGATTCCCATGAGGTCTAAAAAGGCCAGGGGAGACACCTTTTACCTCTGAAGTACAGCAGTTGTGATAAAAAGGAAGAAATGGGGAGGAAAGTGGCTTGAGAGCAGTAAGATTCCTGCAAGGAGGGAAATGCACAGACAGACGAAAGGAAAAGCACACACAGAAATACGAGGCAGTCCCTCCCTCTGCTCACCAGACATCAGATGGGGTTTTACCAAAATGCATATCACAATATTGAACTTTCCCCTGGACACAGCTGCATCGCGTGCCTGCCCTTGTCCCAGGAGAAGCCTCCTTTCCTAGGCCTACCAACCTTTCGGAAATCAATCCAGACAAAGAAGCCTGCATTGCGGTTGAGAAAAGGAACCCCAAGTGTCTTCAGCTCATCTGTCACGTACGTATGGGCAGCTTTTAGGCGAGCATGGTTGGCCCTCAGGTACACCTGGTTGATCCAGTCTAACCAAAGGGAGAAGAAGAAAAAAATTATTACAAACTGCCTAAGAATTCAGATCTGTTAAGGTTTCTAAAATACTCACAATGCCTTTTTACATTTCACCTTTCAACTCCTTTTTTGTTTCCTCAAAGAACAGAAATGTGGACAAGAACTATTTAGCAATTTCATGTCTGTGTGCATCTTTTTCACCATTTCCCTACAGTCATGGCTTTTACAGCTATGGACTGTTAGCACTCCAAGCAGGGCAAAGCTAGAAATCCCAGTTCCATTCCCCTCTTCCCATAAGGTTGTACTCTTTTGCCTCTGCTCAGCTGGTGCTGCACAACACTAGCTACTTTTACACACTTAGCTTCTTCACAGCTGCTCCTCTAACTGCTGCTGGGGAGCTCTGCAGAGATGTTGCTCTGCTGTGGACCTGTCAGCCATGGCCTACGCAGGCAGCTTCAGGATCAGGGAAGGCTGCCAACTGCACACACAAGAGACCGTCTGGGAGAGTACAAGGATCCCATGAGGTACCAAGACACACAGCCAGCAGAGGATCCCACATCAAGCTGCTGACTCACCTCTGTCTCTAAGCAGCTGCGCAACCTTGTGCTGGACAGGTCCACAGACCCCGTGGAAGTAGCACAAAGAAGCCACCGCGTTAGCAACATCTTGGTTCTCTGTGTACAAAGTACCAAAGCGAATCCCAGAGACAGCAAAATCCTGCAAAAGACACAGAGAGACTACTTTATTGCACAGGAAGGCTGAGATCCTACAACCATTGCCTTGTTCTTTCTTGCATAAGGAACCTGAGGACAGCAAGCCAACCACAGCGCTGAGGAAGCCACGGCGCGGTGGCAACCAGCACTCACCTTGCTTATTCCCCACATCACATGGGTCCTCTGTGGATCAGGCAATCTGTATGTAGAAGGATGCAGATGGGCAGTTAGTGTCATAGGTGCTGAAGCTTTTGGGTCACCAGTGCAGCATTGCGAAAACAGAGAGGCAGCATTACACAGTGACAGGCAGCGCAGCACGGAACAGCAGGCAGGCAGGAAAATCCCGATCTGACCTAACTTCAGCAGCAAGGAACTCCCAGGAACTAATTTTAGATAAGATTTTTAGATATTTCAGATATATTGATACTTCCAGCAGGTGCTGTATTTCACGTGCAGATTTTCTGCATGTATATAGCTTGTACATTTAATGCTACAAATCAATTTCTATTGATTTCAATTTCTAAGAATTTAAAGCAATTTTCTTTCCTTATTTCTTTCAAACCACAATACTTCGCAGAAGGAGATTCTTCCTTTGCAATACTGTACGTCCAAGCTCAGCAATGCTGAGAAAACAGCCAAGTATAATTTTATTTCTTTGCAAATGAACACAAAAAGAAAGATAGCACCATTGGTGAAAACCAGAAAGAAAAAACAATTACAATAAATATATTAAAATATGAGTTTTGCAAAACATTTTGTATCGTTAAATTAATACCTAATAAAACCCATTCTCAAATCTGTAGTGACACTGTGATCCGTGACTACTCTATGAAAAAAAGAAAGCAAACAGCAACAGAAGGTCTTTATAGCATCAACAGAAACATGGGAAAGAGGCAGCAATGTTTAAATGGGAAAGAAAAGCCTCACTCTCAAGAAATGAAACATTCATTGCCATTCTGGGGGGACTGGCACAAGCAAGTACCAAAGCACACGCTGGAAAGGGTATCACAGCAGAAAATGAACATTTTTTCCTTGTTAGATTTTTCCTTGCACTTGAAAAAAAATGCATTTGCCATTCAGAAATTACAATAATAATAACAAAAACAAACAGTGTAACGCAGATTCAGAATTTGCTAGCTCATGACTTAACTTCCAGTCACAAGTTCTCAGCAAGGCATCATGTTGAATTGTCACTGGAAGATGGCCATGGAAGTAGGAGCTGATTTTACCTGTCCATGCCCAGGACACTGTGAAACGTGGCTGATTCATCAAAAACTGACAGCATGTAGATCTCATCTACTATCACATGCAATTCATGTCTGCAAAAGGACAAAATGGAAGTTACAAAAAAAATGCTGCTTCTGGGCTTAGAAGCAAAGAGAAATTCTGGATTCTGCAAAGACTGGCTTTATACAAAGAAGAGGGACACCAAATTTTGTAGCACAGAAGCACTTTTTGACAGCTAGGAAGGTCTGTTATGTGTACACTGAATCGCTTTGAGTTATATCCAGCTAATTGTTACACACTGCAACCATACAATGAGAAAAAAAATCAGTCATTTCCAATGCACTTGTGAAAATGAACTGCTGCAGGTACCACCCTTCAAGAGTACGATGTATTACCACCCACTCAGAATTGACCCAATTTCAGAGAGCATCAGTAAGGAAGCTGGGCAGCCATATTCAAATATTTATTAATATTTCTGTATGTTTTTCTCTGTAGATACAGAAAAGCTGGGAGGAAAGGAACTCAGATTCCTACCAAAGACACACAGCACAGCCGCGAAATAAAGCTTTTATTCCTTGACACAAGTTTCCTTCCCACTCCTGATGACTGGAAGGTCCACGCTCCCTTCTCCCCGCCAGCCCTCTCTCCTCTCTTATGCCTGCTGTGTGCTGTGTGAAGAACAGGCTTTATGCCCGTCTGAGAAAATATTCACATATAAATTAGGAGACAGCAAGTGGTCCGACAGACTCTGAAAGCCGTATCTGACTCGGGATACCTGAGCCCTCCAAACTGACATACCTTTTAGCAAATTCCAGGTAATCCCGTAATTCTGACAAGGAATAGATGTCCCCAAGGGGATTTTGGGGATTCAGTAGAATTAAGGCCCTTACAGTGATGCCCTGCAGAACACAAAAAAATGCAGTAGTAAGAGAGCATTCATCACAGGATAGATTTTCAGTTCCTCCACTGGAGCACTGAATGCGACACAAGACTCTCCTTCAGCTACCACCATGACAATTTCACCTCAAAGGTTAGATTTGTAAGAGACAACTTTTAGCCACAAATTAAGATATTTTTATAATTACAGCACTTGCAAAGGGAACTGGGGAAAACACTATAGAATCAGTCTACGATTTTGCAAAGGGGGAGTTCTGCTATGATTGCTGCCATCTGGTAAGCCAATTTATAACAAAGATGCTCTCACACATTCTCAGCGTGGAGGAGAATTGTGTCTCAGCTGTATCAGCAATCAGGAAGTAACAGATTACTGAAGGTTGCCCATGAATGAGGCAAGAAAGAGAGGAATTTGAGCTATGAGAATGCAAATTGCTCACATTTAGAGCACATGCGGCCGGAGATGTCAGAGCCAGTAACGATGTAAAGATGCAGCTAAACCTACACTCGGTTTAGGACAATTTCAAAACCTACAGACTAAATATTCAAATACAATCTGCATTTGCCTTCTAAATTTGCCCCTCCTGCAAATATTCTTCATCGTCTTACTTGATTCTGCTGCACTACTGAGTACAGCATTTGTTTTGGGGGTAACTCAGCTGGCCTTCCCAAAGAAGAAACTCTGGGTAGTCCCTACATTGTAGCACATGCCCAGGTACATATGACACGGTGGGATTCCTCATGCAAGTGAGGCTCAGTACTCTGCCACAAGTGCAAACAGGATTTGCAAGGAGCCTGATCTCAGCCTTTCTGTAAGGACCACAAGAAAGCCAGGCACTAGGTTCTGAAATTGTTTTGGTCTTCAGGCCATTTCTGGGACCAGCCTTTTCAAACATACCGCTGACCTAATACAAAGAATTTGAATACTTGCAGACCGATAATAAGAAGCTCAGGTACACTCACCTCTGCACGGGCATCCTGCAAGGCTTTTTCCAGTTTTTCCACTGTAAGCTGAAAAGGCCGAGTGCTTGTTCCAGTAATCTGAAAGACATCGCAAACATACAAAAAAGGCCAAATTATTTCAACAGAGTCAACTTGAGCCATTCCCCTGAGAAACGTCCCCCAAAACAAAATGAAAACCTAACAATAATGACCAACAATGAAGAGCATCCACTCTTATCTTTTTATACTACAGAAAGAGTAAATAAATGAAATCAAAGAAATGTTTGTCATAGACAGGCCACAGGCACAGAATTCTCTGGCCATTCTTAATAACTAAAGCAATGCCAAATCTCCATGTGCTCTTCGACCCCAGACCATCTCTAGTGGGACAGCACCTACTTCTGTCTCTAAGGTTCATAATGGCCATCTGCCCCCCTCAACAGCCATTACTGAATGTTTATGGGAAGTAACATGCAAGAAAAGGAGAAGACTGGAATCCAGATTTATGCCCTCAAACAAGTTTCTTGAAAACTACATGTCCAGTTTCCCAACAATAAATGGGAAAACACCCACAGGCTGCTGCCTAGCCTTGTCCTGAGGTCCCCAGAGCTTGATACTTTCCTGTGCCAATTATTTTTTGACTGCAGAGGTTGATACATGTATTCCCTCCTCTCAATTCTTACCTTACTGTCTAAATAGGCGTACACCAGCTTCACATTGCCATACAGAAAGACACTCCGGGTGATACCACCGTAAAAGGGAGTAGCAATCAGAACAGCCTCTGGAACCGAGACAACAAAATTTGTCAGCAACAGGCCCTAGTCCTTCTCTCTCTTCTAGCATACTTCAGCTAAGCATGAAAGCTTTTCTACACTTATGCCCTCTGGAAACATTTTAATGTTACTGCCTTTTTCTCTACTTTATTTCTGTATTAATTCTTCAGTCTTCTGCAAGAACTAGGACACTGTACATCCATCCTCGGTAACATAGCCCACATTTAGTGGGCTAAACAGAACACCCCAAACAGTGAAGGCAGACAGGGTGAGACACAGAGTGTGAGCACCAGAGATCTGCAGAGTGTGAAGGTGATGAATTTCACAGCACAATGCTGCAGGAAACAAGAACCTTGCAGTTCTAGAACCTTGCTTCTATCAAACAATATTTAAACTGAGTAACTCATTATTTCCCAAGAAAAACAAACATTGAAAACATCTCCTGGCAATCCACTTACCTCCTGGATCACAAAGGACTGTAGCTAACGCAGAAAACAAAGAGCCACAACCATTCAGAACAATCACCTAGAGAAGAAAGAGACAGGTTAGTGATAAATCAGTCCATAGAAAGATACCACCACAAAAAATGATTTCTGACAGTATCAACAAAATATATTTGCTCCCTAATCCTCTAGCACGGATGTTCCCAGAATTTTCCTGCTGAATTCCCACTTCTACCAGAAATAACTTTAATCCTGTACTCTGTTTCATGATGCTTCATCCAGGTGCCTTTCTTGATTGTAATAAGTAATATAGTATTTAGAAATAGCAGGTTTTATGTTGGGGGGGGGGGGGGGGGGGGGGAAATAGTTCTGAAGCTTTAGAAAGGCAAAATCCTTGTCACCAGCTAATTGGCATTATGTTCTCTTTGTGGTAACAGCAGCTCCTGCCTCCTGCCAAATTTGTGCAACAGTGGAAATTGTCATCTCATACGGGGCAATTTTGACTCCTACTTCTAGAAGACCAACGTCCCTTGACGTCTAGAAGACTCAAGGTCCCTTGAGTTCAATCCAAGAATCAGGTAGAATCTGCTGCCTTGGAGGGGCAATGATCAGCAAACTGATCAGTCACAACTTCAGCATATGTGAAGCAGGGGCCTCTGCTTGAATTACTGTAGCCAGAGCAGCAGTGGCTGCTCCTGCTGCCTTTACAACCCAGCAAAAACAGGACTGATGCATGCACCGAGCCCAGCCTGCATCCCTCATAGGTCAGCAAGTCCTGCAAAGTCTGAAAAAGTCTGCTCTTGCCAAGTAAAACTACTCTTGGCTTAACGACAGATTTTGTCCTGAGGTGTAGCAGCAAAATGGTAAAAAAATTAAACCCAGCTGAAACAATGGGCACTCTTTGTCCTTGAGGGACACAAGCACCATAGGTCCCAGAGCTGAATACGGAGATAAAAGCATAAAGCCACATTGAAAGCAATGGCATGAAAAGTTGGCACACAAAAGTAAAGAATAAGGCAAATGAACAGCAGAACTGAAGTGTTTTGGCTAAAGTGTTCATCAAAAGCTACTAAAATGGCTATGATTCAATCTCATTTACATGATAAAAGGCTGTCATCTTACAAAATCACTTGTTTAAAAAAAATAAGATGAAATTGTTTGACAACAAATGGCAATACATTAGAATAGACACCAATGGAAAGTGGGTTACCCACATTTTCTGCCTTAAGAGGTGCAGGGGCCTTGCAGTAATAGGTCAAAAACCGAGCCACTTCCTCCCGTAAACTGAGAAAGACACAAAAGCAAATATTGATTCAGCTTATTCTCCAAGAGGCTGGGCTTCCCCAGGTCCGCATCTCAGGAAAATAAAGCCAGGGCACAGTAAAGTCTGATGCAGATAGCTAGAAAACAGGATAGCTCAGGCCCATGCCACAGACACGACTGTTACACATGGCAAAGGTGTCACGGATAATGGCTACAGCTAGGCATACATTTCTGAAGAGCTTTAACTGAGAACAGAGCTGAAGGATTCAGTGTTCATGATGTCTCAAGGAACTTTTTGGAGTTACTTGATCTGTTAATGTATACAGTATTCTTAAAACTGCATTGGCTTTAGAAAATCAGCATCTTCTCTTACATAAAAGGATTTTTAACTGGATTTTTAACTGGGTTTTTAACTAGCTGGGTGACTAATTTACACTTTTGAGAAGAAAAAGATGATTAAGGGACCTAGAAAAGTTTTAACTAATGTGTAGCAGAAGTGGTTTGTACTCATCCCCTTTGTTCATCAGACAAGTACTCAAAAAGCGAAGCATTACAGGCATGGGAAGACTTACAACATATGTCCCTTCCAGTCAGGATACTGAAGCAGTGGAGGTTCCATGAGGTTCATATCGGTCTGCGTCAGCTGTGAGCAACAGAAAGAGGCATTAAAAGCACAATCACAGAAACCAGAAACATGGAAATAGATAGATCCACGTGCAGGCACACACCTGCATAGACACATACACACAAAACTTCAACAGCCTCAAAACTGGATTGAGAAAGCCACTGACCACCAGAATTAATGCAGCTGGGAGAGGCAACGATCAGCAAGCTGACCAGTGACAACTGCAGTTTATGGAAGGTCTTTGCTAAATGATTGCAGCCAAAGCTTCTCTGCCCAGAGATCTACAGAAAGGATGCCAAACAGGCAATACAAGTGATGTCCATAAAAAAAGAAGCCTGCCAAAGACCTTCTGAACAAATGAAGCAATCAAGTGTCCCAAGGAGTGCTCTGCCACATTATAAGAACAGCAGCTTTCAGCTGGCAATTAAATACCAGTTGTGGAAGCTCTAGCATCATGAAAGCTCAGGTCTATATTGTCAGAAAGAGACAGGATTTAAAATCACAATCTGATACATATTTCCTTTTTTCTTTTTTTTTTTTTTTTTTTTTTTTAACTTTCAACATATTAATTTTTAATGAATTCTACCTTTCATTTATATCTCAGTTCCAAGTTACTTCAGACCTACAATTCTGGTAAGTCCTTGTAAGCATTAGAATGTAACAGGAGCCTTCAAAAGACAAGCGAAAAATAAAATTATCTTCTTGAATGTCTTCCCTAGGGCAGGTATTCTGTCCTTTATTAGGAGCTTATTCTGTTCTCAAAGTCAGATTCACCTGAACTGTGGGCAAGCTCTAGAGCCCTTTTTAATGTTTATATTTAGATAAAATAAGCACACTGCTTTTATCTAAATATTTTCAAGGTTGTCATTATCAGGGTTTCACAAAATCCAGTTCTATGAAGTTGCAAGGGGAAGTGCAGCGGTGATCAGGCCAGAAGGAAAAGGACATTTGACACGAACAAAAAGGGGATAAACAAATGTTATGTGCAATGTAACTTCCAAACATCTGATGGCAACCAATCTATGAGTTAATACTAACAAACACAGGGGAGTGTGGACACGACAAGTAAGTGATGGTGCAAAAAAGGAAGGAAATTTAACATGCAGTGTGAATGTCTACCACAGAATAACAAAACCACAACATTCTGTATTGGTGTTTTAATAACTTGTGCCAAGCTCTGGAAACCGGACAGTTTAAAGACACCGTCCTCATCCCATGCAGAATTACAACCTGACATTTGGGGAATAAAGTTCCTTTATTCATCTGCAGATGTTCTCGAAGCCTATGTAGCACAGAACTATGTCTCCTTAGATCTCTCTCCTAAACTTGTCTAGAGAATGCAACATAAAACGTATCAGCAGACTTGGCCAAAAAGGGCTATGCAATAATAAAGAGGAGAACCCTTAGAGATAATGCTTTAAGGGCTAAGGAAATCAGAAGGGCCATCTAAAATTAAGATCGTCTGAGATCTCAAGCCACAGAATATTAATTATCCAATTTAAGGGTCAAACGTTGAAGACGGAAATCTGATATGCTGCTTTATTCAGTGGGAACAGTATTTATTTCCCCTAATAGCAACAAATTATTTTTCCCTGCAATCCCAGCTGGGACAGCATTCAGTGAAGCCCTGCTGTAACTCTGGGCTGTGACAAAGAAGCTAGAAACAATAACACTGTCCAACTCGTCGCCACCTGCACGATGGCTCATCACACTACAGCTTATTCTCACGATAAGGCTAACGAAGATGCAGCTGATTGCTGTCTCCCTCTGCACTACTTGCTGCAGACGCCGTGTTAGTGTAGGGGAAGGACAGTGAACGAAGGGAGGTACAACCTACACAGCCCAGAGGGCACCTCCTGTGTGCACAGCCGCCAGGCAGCAGCTCTGCCTTACCTGTTCTTTTAGCTGGAAGGCCGAGTGGTGGGGTAGCATCCCCGAGTCAGTGGTGTGGCGGGCAGGAATAAAACAAGGAACATTTTGAGGGTGGGAATTGGTGGAACGGGAGTAACAGTGAGCTTCAAAGTGCAGAGACTGACTGCCAGAACCCCAGCCACCTTCCCTCCCCACAGGCAGCTTCAGCTAGGAAAAGTGCAGCCTTTCCGCCTTGGAGGCTGAATCCGGGCAATAAATTTAATGGAAATCAAGAAACATTCCTCTAAGGCACAGGTCTGTCATTTTCTTTTGTCTTTTTTGTTGTTTATTCCTGATTCATGTCATTTGTTTCATGCAATTGAACAAAGTGTCTGACAAGCAGCCGATCCACTATGATTTCAAGAGGTTTCACAAGATGTCCCATTCACTGCTGCCACCCTCTCAAATTTTAGGGAAGTTCGGAACTAGGAGTCCAAACTGTGAAACTTTACAATGGACAGAGCCAACTTCCTCTGTCCCAGGCTATGAAGACCCTCGAAATTAAAGAGAGATCAAAACTAGTTCTGAGACTTCTGTATTAAATGAAATATGGTCAGTGGGAGGAAATAAAATTCATCTTATTTTCATGTAAGTACTGAGTCTTAAGTATTTGAATGAGCCAAATACATTCCCACAAACACACTATGAAAAGGAACAGAAAAATATCCCTGTTCCTATCCTCCTGCTAAAATAACATAAGTAAGTGTACAAAGAGCTGGATTCAAAAGTGACTTCCAACCATAAGAAATACACAAGGAGAAACTTAACTAGAGAACCCTGAACGGCAGCAATAATACTGGGAAGGTAGAGACATTGAGGAGGAACTACACAGCACATTTGCTTTTCTTTTTGGAATAGAACTTACCCGTTTAGACATCAGGTCAAAGCAGAGTTTATTCTCACTGGTGCCAAAATTAATTATACCCTAGAAAAAGAAAGAATTTATCACTTAGGGACACAAAAAAAACCCACGTACATACCACCACCTTCGCTGTCACTTCACTGATGTGCCCTCAAAGAGCTTACCAAGGAAGTCAAAACACAGTTCACAGAAATATAGAGCGTAATATAGAACTGGAGATGTATACGTATGTTTGAGTGTTTACACACATATCTCAGGCACTTAGCTTCTTAGACAATAAACTTTGTGAAAATGAATAGCTACGAACAATTTGTTCTTCTTCACAAGACACGTTTAACTTATTCTTGAATTCCCTCATCGTTATGCATCTAACTGCAAACACATCTAAAACGATTCTGGGGAAACTGAGGTTTACACTTCTGCAGCAGCTTGAAGAAATGTTTTTGATACATTTCTTTATCTAAAATTACTCATTTATCAGTCGTTACCATTCCACTCCGCTGATTTTTTCAAATAACCACCTAAACACAGTCATTACATTTTCCCCTGTGGAGAGACAGTCCTGCAGTTCCAGGTCTAGGATTTGGCCTTGCTTATTTTATATTATATATTAGATGCTGAAGAGCTCAAGTCTACTAGCACATTTTCATTACTGGAAGAGGCTGGATAAATAAACTTAAAAAAATACCTAAGGCAACCTAAACAATTGTACATTTATGATGTTTCTAAAATACAAGCCCAATTTTAGGCATTTCTTTAAAAATCTACTACTTACATTGTTAGTAGAAGCCAGTAGAAGAGTTAGTAGGAGTGAGAGTTTCTGCCTTATAACGCACCTCTATCAAAAAATTGATTGTGTTTTTGTGTCTTAAAAATCTATTTTTCAACTCCCAACACTGTGTGTGACTCAAGTCAGGGCTCAGAACAAAACATTTAAAAAATTTCAAGTAGTTCAGTATCTGAATGCAGGATCTGTATAAAAGTAACCCACGGATAAATCATTATTTATAATCACTACACTTGTTACTTATTCAATACCAATTATTAACATTCAGCCTCTGTGCCACAAGGGGGTGTGTGACGAGCTACTTACAACCGAGCAGCACAGCTGAAACGGGCAGGGAAAGTTCTGAGGTTTTTTGTTTTAAATGTCTACTGCTCTGTGGTTTTATCTCATCCACCACCCATCACCAGCAAGAATCGGTGACTGTCCTCAGGGGGTGGTGAGATAAAAAAGAGGAACAGCGTGTTCCTGCAGGTTTCTTTCGCCTTTGAAGGTCTGCTACTGCCACTGGCTGGCTCCCGACAGGAAAACCTAGGCATGCAAACCTGTGCTGAACACAACGTTCACCTTTGACGTGGGAGTGATGGGCATAGTTACTTTTTATTTCACGTCCCAGAACAAACAGCTTGGCCCACCACGTCTGCGTGAGCCAGGAAAACACTCGGAGACTCGCACTCACATTGGGGTTCTTGTCTTCATCGTACTTGTCAGCATGATAAGCTTTGTACCCCTCCTCGGTGGAGCCCCGGAAAATGTTGACGACGTTGCCCCGAGCAGAGAGGTAGGGGCTCCTCTGGAAGTCACCGGGGTGGCAGAAGCCGTGCATGTCAACACTCGTCTCGGCCTGCGATCGAGCCCGCAGCTCTTGCAGGTCGCCTCCTCCTCCAAGGCCGGTCATTTCGGACAGCGCCTGGTTGAAGTCCAAGCCCCGAGGCATCGCGATGGAAGAGGAGGAGCCGCTGTGGCTCTGCTTCAAGATGCTGAGCATCTGGGCGAAGACGTTGAACATGCGGTACTCGTGCTCCCGCTCCAGCTCGAAGCGCCGCTGCTCCAGCTGCATCCGGCGCTCCTCCACATCCAGGTCTCGCTGAAATCGGCGCTCCTCCATCTGCAAGAAGCGCTCCTCCATGGCCCGCTGAGACGTCAGGGTCTTCAGCAGGAGGTCGTCGAGAGGGTCCTTCACCCGCTGGCCCTTCCGCTTCTTCCTCAGGCGATGCAAGGCGGAGAAGCCAGGCCGGGGAACCACGTTCTGCATCCGTGACGAGCTGGCCATGTTGGACTCACTGAAACCTGCGAATATTTGAAAGTAGGAAGAAAAATGAAACGTGCAGCAAATGAAATGGTGCGGACGCATTTTGCAACCTTCCACTACCCCTCCTAGAAAACACCAGACTAAATACAGTAGGATTATAAAGGAAAACCAAAGTAAAATCAGTCAGGTACATCCTGGGAGTATGCTAGTTTGGTGTTTTTTTTTGTTTTTTTTAACTTCACGTGCTGGGCTCCCCGTTTCGCTGCCAGCCCCTGGCCTGGCTCCCCGTTTGCTCTCTGAATTGACCTTCATGAGTCAACCCCTTCCGACAGCGCTGCCCTTGGCTACCTACGCAACCACCATGGTGAGGACACCGTGTTTCTTCCTGATCTCGGAAATAAGTCTCACGCTGATCACCACCTCTCTTCCTCCCAAGCACGCTGTGTTCTTCCATCAACCTGTCCGAGGCCGGCTGGAAATCTCTGTGATTTCCAGACTCCACTTTCCACAGCAGCCAAGTAACGTCTGTTGCACCCCCAACTCTCGTCTCCTTTACACACACAATCTGTTTCTACCAGTGACTTCCAAACACATCTTCTTTCCAAGTCCTAATTAACAGATTAGAAAGCCGGGCAATGATTATCCCCAAGCATTCTTCACTGCTGAGTGGTCTAAAAGATTAGATACGGAAAACATTTAACCAGAGCGCAAGGAGAGTTTCACCTGCAGGTTTGCTGTGTCGCAAGGGCAGAAGAGGGTCTCCTGATACAATTCAGCATGAGGCCTGCAGACAGCCCTGGTCACGTTCAATTGACACCAAAAAGCATGCAATTTTTTATTATTTTTTTTGAATAATGTATGCACTGTCAGCATTATATGCAGAAATCCAGCACAAATGCCTATCCCAGCTTATAGCGGATGCGACAGTCCTTTGGATTTCGTACGCGGTACTTAGCCTAGCATAGTAATTGTAGAGGTTTTTTTTTTAACCTGCAGCAAGACACGTTTCGGGAATTGCCACAAGACTATTAATGCGGCTACCAGCCTTCTACTTTAAAGCTTTTTGGGACGTGGAATCCTTATTGGATCCAAACGCCAGCGCATAAAAAGAAAACCAAACCAGGTGTCCATCTCCGCACCAGAAAAAAAAAAAAAATCATCTCTTTCTGGGAAACGAGGCAGCAACCTTATGCTGGAATGTAAAAGGCCATCCCTACCTGAAGGTGAAACACTGGTTTCAGTGGGAACCTCCACCCTGGAGATGGGAGAGTCGTCCTGGGCCCTCTCCAAGAAGGCTCTCTCCATCTCCCCTTCTTCGGGGGAGCTCTGCTGGTAAGCCAAGGCGGCTGGGGGCTCGGGGGTCAAGCAGTGCTCATCAGAGTTCACCTCCTCACATTTGATCTCCATCAGTTCGGGGTGCTGCGCGTGCCCGAAGGCGAACTGGTGGTGGTGGCGGTGGTGGTAGCTCTCCACCATGGCGCCCTGCAGCACCTGCTGGGCCATCACGCCGCCGCCCAGGGCGTAGGGCAGCGCGGGGCGGCTGTTGAGCACTCGGTCCATCACGTCGAAGAACTTCCAGCCTCGACCACCCCGCGGGGCCTTGGCGTTGTCCTTCAGCCGCCGGTACTCCAGCTTCATCTTCTTGATCTTCTCCCGGCACTGGTCGCCCGTGCGGTGGATGCCCTTCTCCCGCAGCACCTCGGCGATGCGGTTGAAGACGTGCTGGTTGCGCAGGCAGCTCTCCAGCTCCACCTGCACCGCCTCGTCGGCCCACAGCTGCAGCAGCTCCACCACCTCGGGGTCCGACCAGTTGCTGCCCCTCTCGTACTTCTTCCCCCGAAAATCCATCCCGACCGCGGGCTGCGGGACACGGCGGCGAGCGGGGCCGGGGGGCTCCGAGCCTGCCCAGCCCGGCACCCGGCCCCCCGAGCCCACGGCCCGAGGGGCTCCGGGGGGGGCCGGGGCCGCCCCCCCGGCCGCAGGAGCCCCTCGCCCCCCGTCCCTCACGGCCGCCCGGGGGCTCCGCGTCCCCCCCCCCCGGCCCCGGCCCCGGCCCCTCACGGGCGAGGCGCGGCCGCCGGCGCCCCTGTCCCGGCTGGGCACGGCTCGGCTCGGCTCGGCTCCTCCGCTAGAGCCGGGCGGAGCGAGCTAGCGGGGAGCCGTGCCGGCATGTTCACATCCGGGGTGACAGCACATGCGTGCAGCCCTTATTCCGGGATAATTTAGCCCGTGCCAGCCTCTCGCCGCGCTCCCGTGCCGTGCCGGGAGAAGAGGGAAGGCGCAGAGCCTCCCTTCAGCCCTCCCTTTGCTCGGCACGGCTCGGCTCGGCTTGTCTGGGCTATGATGGGTCAGGCTGGCGGCTGCCCGAGCCGTGCCGAGCCGTGCCAGAGCCGCCCCGCCCGGCCCCGCCTCGCCCGGTCCCCGCCCGGCGGTGCCAGGCACGGCTCGGCTCGGCACGGAGCGAGGGGAGGGGAGGGGAGGGGACGGGAGGGGGCCCCCCGCCGCGAAAGCTGGGCGAAAAGGGGGCGAAAATGCCCGGCTTCGGGGTCATGGTGGCGAGTTCTGTGAAAAGTGCCTTTATGGGGAGAAAAAAAGCAAAAAAAAGCAAAAAAAAAATGCTTTTCAAACGGTACTGCCTTGCCTCGCAACTTCTGCTCAGATCGCAGTTGGGATTTCCTCAGTTTTTCTGCTTCCACACCTCTGTGTGGCTCCCTAAGATTTTTATTTATTTAATTTTTTCCCCTTTCCTAGGGTTTTTCAAGGCAAAAAGGCACCGTGCACTGGCTCCGTTACACAAGGACGCCTGCCCTCCCTGCTTGCTGGAGCACACAGAGAGCGGGGCAGCAATGAACAGGGCCACCGATGACAAAAGTTTAACACCAAATAGACACAGACCAGAGGCAGCACGGAGCTGGCTCCTTAAAAAGCTCCTCAAAGCCACCCGAGAGTCCGCAGCACCCCGGGGCCATTGCACACCCCATAAACTCCCCACTTAGCCCTGGCCGCAGAAGGAGCTGTGGCTTCAGCATCCCAGCACCACAAGGCACGGAGCCCTCAACCATCGCATAAATTGGCAATAACAAATGCTGAGCTATTTTCTCGCTCACGGCTCACTTGTTTCCATCTCTGCCATGCAAGAAGGAAAGCTCGGCTGGCAGAAGTCCCTCACTACCTTTCTCCTGTAGCGTGCAGACCAAGCCCTGCCGTACGGCGCCCTCCTTCCCAAAGCCTTCCTGCCTCCCTCTCATCCCAGCAGATAACACCCGAGTGCTGCAGAGCCTGGGCAACCCTCCCCTGACCCTCAGCTCCTTGTCTAGAAAGCCATAATACACAATCCTGAAAATACCCCCCCAAAAACAGTGCTAAATTTCCCAGTTTTGCTCTGGGTCTCCAAGACCTTCACGCAAACAGCCGGCGACCAGCTAAACCTCAGGCACCAGCATTTGCCCTGCACACCCCAGAACACCGGGCCGCACTAAATAAAGGTGATATTCACATTAAATAAAGGTGATATTCCCACTAAAGGTGATATTCCCACTAAAGAGTCCCTCCCTTCGGGGGCTGGAGCCGAGGGAGGCTCGGGGTGCTGCTGCCGGCCCCGCAGCCCTGCAGAGGGTGCTGCAGCCCCGGCGAGGATTTATTGGGCTGTCCCCGCTCTGCCCAGCGGCACAAATATTTCTGGTGCTTAAAACTTAATAGTAATGTCGATTAGCCACACAATCCCCCTGCAAAACCCTCAGCCCAGCCCCTGAAAAGTCACAAAGCGTCACTGAAATAAAGCATGGAAACCAAAACCGACATTGGACCTCATGGCGACCATTAGGGCATCTCTAATTCATCACCAATTCCTCCATCTCATCCCAGTTTTTGGAGATGGGTTTATATCTCACTGGCTTTCAGAGCAAGCAAGACCCACAAAACCTTTACGGATACCTTCTTTGTAGGCTTCTTATTGCATTGGCAGCCAGAGCAGGGCTGCACTTGGCCTTGTACAGTTTGGTGACCGCTTTAAGAAGCAGGGTCAGCACAAGGACATGAGAAGGGAAGCCAAAATTTTAGAGGGACTCGTGCTCTTAGCACATCCCCAAAGGGTTGGTTGAGGTACTTTGCAGTAAAGCCCCCAGAGGGCAGTAAGGCAGTCTTCAGAAACCTCCCATAAAGCAGAGCCGGACAAGGAAAAGAAAGAAAAATAGCAATTTCATGATTACTCATGTAGATTCCCTGAGACTGACTTTTTGGAAGAGTTGGGGTGAATTTTGTAGCTGATTAAACAGCACGCTGCCACTCCTGAGAAGTTCTGGGCAGAAGCACGGGACGTGCCCAGATGCAGGCAGAGGCAGCTGTGGGAACTGCTGGGCACTGTCCACCCTCACACTCAGTGCATCAGCCACACAAAGAGCAGAGGAATGGTGTTTTTCCTTCTTTCTGTGCAAGTTGCTTAGGTCAGAGTCAGGCCTGCTTACTCACCCCATGCAGCTTGTTAATGGGATTCCCTGGGGCAGGAAGCGGCGGTGGGTCTGGGGGTGTATCTTAAGTACTGGCTGACCCCGTGACTAATAACAAACAGAGATAAAGTGAATCTGAGTGTCCAACTTCATATGTTAGAGGGAACGAAGAAAAGGAATGGATTCCATTTCCTGGGACCAAACCTACTTCTGACAATTGCAGGATTAAAATGAAGAGGGACCAATTATATATATACACCTGGATTCATGTAGGTTCCACTATCATAACACTACTTCTGTAGGTTGTGACTGACTGAAGGTCTCTTCAACAGCTGAAATGGTGACAAATTTCAGAACAGGAGTGGATTGCACGTTGGCTAAGCCGAAGAGCACACAACAGTTAACTAGGGAGTGACAGGACCCATGTTTTCTTCCTCAAAGTGAAATAAGTGGCTGATATCCCAGACAAGAAATCAAACCCAATGTGCCCATCAAGGCAAAGAAATTTACCTCTCCATATGACATTGACTCTCTTCATACTATGTGTCAAGACAGTTCTTGTGGTGCTGTACATCCTGTGCATCCTTCAGCACAGGCTTGGAAGGCACCTTGTGGCACTCATCACCGGCAGATTCACACCTACATTTTTATCTCCTTCTAGAGCTGGTTAAAGGCCTCCCTTCCTGCTCCCCTACATTCAGAAATCTGGCACTGCCCTTCCCAGAGCCATAAACCCCAAGAGGCCTGACTGTGAGGGAGGGACAGGCTGTGCGGCCTGCTTGCAGCTTCTTCATGGCCACTGACACTGGAAGAGGACCATGATGGAAAACCACGATGAAGAGAGTGGAAGAAAAGTGCAAACACTGACTCTTGCTGGAACAAGAGCACTCAGAGCTGCTTCCCTCTTGACACACTGTTTACATTAGCCTGTCGTGCATTTTTATTTGTTTAGTTTCTTTCCTTTTTGGCCACCGCTTCTTCTCAGGCTGGATCTGGTCTGTACTGTGAGTTCCTTGCGAGAAGACATGCGAATGTTTTCTCACTCTCTGCTGCCAGAGAACAGCATGGTCAGGCCAGGACCTGCAGACACCAAGCCAGGAGCCCCTCAGCTGACTGTGGGCCTCAAGGCCCACAGCTGAAGCCTGCAGAAATCCCAGCTTGGTAGGACAAGCTTACAGTTCTTGTCACAGAAAGTCATGCTTTCTGACAGGGTTATCCTGAAAGAAGTACTAAAACGGTAGCAAACCTCTTAGGGAACAGAGCGACGACCTGCAGGGATGTACGTGTTGCTATATAGCTCTACAAAATCGGGACATGCTCACACCACAATTGCATGAAGTCAAAGAGAGATAAAAGTCCAAAGGCAATGACGCAACAAATCCAAGTATCTGCCCATCTCCCTCTCCTTGGCTGGCTGCACTGCTCCGTTCAGTTTCTGCACGTTTTTTGTCCCTCCTGCTTTAAGCAATGCATATTCAGGTTCTGTCATCATTTGCCTTAAAAGAGAAAAACCAAAGGCAAGGAAAGGAGCTGGCTAACTGGCCCTCATCTGACATTAAATATAGACACACCAATCTTCCTGTTTGCCCTGACAGGATTAGATTTCTAGATTAAACCATGGGTGAGAATTCTTCAGTATTTTCATTTATAATAGTGAGCAGTTTACATAGCTTTTGCCTGAAATAGCTACATGAGCTGTAAGTGGGGTTGTGTTTCCTGTAGCACGACCACAGCAAGACCTGTTCATCCACACCGAGGCTTTCCCATCCAGAGGGTCAGAAGTGCCAGCAGCAAAGATTTTTGCAATTGCAGTGGAAATTAAATATTTTTATAGAGTGGGAAACCAAGTTCATAACAAAGCCTTTCCTACATGGCTGTAACACTGGCCTGCAGCACCCACTGCCATCGGTGTTCCTGTTTTTCACAGGGCTCTGCCAGTGCACCTCAGCCCCAACTTGCAGGGGTCCCGCAGCTATTCTAGCCCAGTCCAGCCTCGCTGCACTGACAGCAGATCATCGTCCTCATCCTGACCTTCTTTTCTGCTCTGCCAGGCCTGAGAGCAACACATGATGCTCTCATTTATGGGTAGCTTTGTGTCGGAGGCTGAGGCCACAAAATTCCTGCCACTGCTTGCCTTGAACAGGGAGAGCTACAGAGCAGCATCCATGTACCCATTCAGCTCGGCTGAGCTCAGATCCTCTTTCCTGAACCAAGGGCAACCCTCAAAAGGGTATGTTCCCCTCACATGTTGTCAGAGCTGTCTATCCTTAGTAACTGACAACAAATACAGCCCTCGTGTTTGTTTGTCTCAAAGCTCCTCCTTGCAGTCAATCAGTGAGAGCTGGAGACCTTTCTGCTCTCAATTCTCCCCATCTTGTGCAAGAGCTTCAGAGACGTTGCCCTTAAAAAGTCTCTAATTGCTCTTTGTTTCCCAGGAACATTGATTGTCCTTGTGTAACTACCAGAACACTCAGGAAACAGCCTGAGATGCCGTGAGACTACATTGGCCTGGCTGAACTGCATCACACCAGCTGCCCCAGGCTGCACAATGCTCATCCAGCTAAACCACGTTTGTCTGAACTTGGGGTGGCCCAGAAAAGAAACTGCAATTTTTAAACATGATATTAATGCAAAATTTTCAAGAAGGGGTTGGGGAAATCAGTGCAAGGTTGGCTGTGCAAGGGACTGACTGACAGGGAGGTTTTTGAGCTGCCTGAAGAAAATTTCTCAGCAAGCATAAAGTTTTTGCTAGCCTATCATTTAAATTCAAATAACCACACTGGACTGATTGCTCTCTGGAAAGGAGACACGACCAGAAGTTAGAATAGCATCGGTATCTGATACCATTAAGTAGATATTTGGCAGTGCTGCTAAAAGCCTGTATTCCCTTTAGAGCAGTGTGTGAATGAAAAAAACTGGTCGTGGAAAGAAACACAGAACTGGTTGGGAAGTCAGTTCTCTCACGACTGTAAACCCTCCCAGTTCTCCACATGGAACACAGAACTAGCACCTGAAACCCCTCTAAAGAGGGTAGCACTTGTATTACGTGATGGGAGAGGATCCTCCTGTCCTGACAGATTTGCAACCTGACATTAATTAGTATTTGGAAAGTAAAATTAAGGAGAAACAGTCAATAAAAGCATGTAGGTCCTTCTGCTATCTTTGTTTCCAAAAGGGCTGCCAAGCACCTCTTTTCTTCTTTTTTCCTTGAGCAGCATCTCCTGCTTCTGCCCTTCGCCTGGCACAGACCAGCAGTGACACAGCCAAGACCACTCCAAAGCCAGGTTACCAACATCTCAAGACTGAGAAAGAAACCTCTTTGCCCAAATGTCTGTCTGGTTTTTGCGACTGTACTGTCTGGGCTCTCTGTTGTGCTCTTTTGTTAATTACTTCTCTGCCTATGGTAGCAATACCTTTACACAGTTCCTGAAAAATACGAAGTTTTTGTATCTCCAGCTAAAGAATCCCCAGCCTCCCTAAGCAACCTACTCAGTGCTTTATTATACTTGGCATGAGAGAAGTTTCCTAATGTGTGTCCCCTGCTACAATGTTTTCAGTAGATTTTTTGTCCTATCTACCACCAACATGAGAAAATGTTTGTCTTCTTTCTTTTGCAGCAAGCTGAGAGGTTAGCATGCAGTCTTCTCAGAAAACACACAAAAAATAATATAATATAGTCCCTAGATTTATAATTAGTTTTGTTTTTCTTCTCTCAGCTCTCTTAAACCAATCTACAGCTTCTGGGAAATCTGGTATCTGCAGTTAGGCATAATACTCCAGACAAAGAAAAAAACAGTACTAATCAGAGAAAAGAGGCTGCTTCAGAGGCTATACTCATGCCTGTCAGTCCTAGGATAATGTTGGTCTCTGAACAGTCGCATGGCATTTGAAACACATTCATTTTGTAATCCATTATAACCACTAAAATCTTCCCTACCTGTGGTCTTGCAAGCCGTTCCCAAACTCGTATTTTTACAGTGGATTATTCATCCCTATTTTGTGCCTGTCCATACCAAATATTTTTCACTTTGGTTCCCCAGCTTCTGAAGACCACTTTGACTTCTGATCCTGTTCCCTCACATGTTTGCATGCCTCCTGGCATGATGCTGCCAGCAGGTTTGATGAGCATCATCTCTACTACACTTACGAAGCCATTAACAGCAAGACTGACTGCCCCAGGAGGGACCCCTGCAGCCCCCTCACTGCTCCCTTCTCATCTGATGCAGGGCCCCAAGGATTGTTCTGCAAATAGGCTTTTCCACGAGACTGTGCACCCATATTCCACCAGTTTCACCTGGGATGTATATCCATAGCTGGCTTATGAGCATCAGGCGAATGAGGATGGAAAACCTTACTGTACTGGGAAGATAGGACATCTCAATTTTTTTCCCCTGGTTGGTTATTCTACCAGAAAAAAAGAGGGCGGGCTGCTCTGATAGGATTTCTTCCTGACAGTCCTGTATGCCTGCAACTTATCGCCTTGTTATCTTTGAGATGCTGATGCAGAGATTATTTGTTCCACTTTTTCCAGGAGCTAGGTTGACTCCCATCCAGTTCCTTTCACCTCTCTCTCTCTCTTTTCTCTGAAAACCACCACTATGTGCATCCTTTTCCTGTGTTTTGAAATCTCATCCATTTTTCTTGGTATCTTAGAAACAATTTCTAACACTTCTGTAACTGTCTCAACCAGTTCCCTAAACAATGGGCTTCACCAGTTCAGTGAACACAAAGTAACTAAGCAAGCTGCAATCTTTAAAAGGTTGTTCTCTCCACTGCTGCTCCCAAGCCAACCCGTTCCTCAAAGCAGAGCAGCCACATCCATGCAATGCTGGGTCTGACCTAATCACCTTTGCCAGACCTCACTGTTTCTTCTCGCTCCTCACCTTCACCTGGGCAGCTCAGAAGCATCACCCACTCATTAGCAAGCAAAGATATTTCAATACAGTGCTGCAGACCCACCCAGGAGGTTGCCACAAAGCTCGTTTTTAATGGCCCTGAGCTGGTTTAATCCTACAGGCAAGCTCCTCCAACTAGCCAGGATGTTCTTCCCTAGCAGCCAAGTTATGGTGAGCTGACTTAACAGTCATCCCTCTGCACTGGTTCAGTCCCAAAAAGCTGAGTGAGGAAAGAAAATAACTCTTAAGTACCTAGCTGCTGGCCATCCCAGTCTTGATTTCTACTTGCAAATGCTTCATGAGTGCTCATGACTATAACCTTACAACACAGTCATGCATCTTGCTCTCAGCTAACAACTCAGAAAAAGAGGCACAAACGAATTCAATGACTTGCTACAGGTCAAAAAGAATGTGTGCAAAGAAGCGCCAACAAAAGATGCTAGCTGTCTTGTCCAAGTTCAGCGCCCCAGCTACAGCAGCATCTGTTACCCAGAACTAGGGTACTCCAGAAATGAGACAGGCTTGTTTTCGAAAGCGAACAAAGATATTTCCCCATACCTCACAGCTGAAACAGAACACTGGAGTAAGATACTAACATTTTGCTCTTACCTGTGGACTTTGCTAGCAGAAATAGGAATAGGCTGTCTGTCTGTCAGACAGTCAGTCAGTCTTTCTCGTAGAATCCTAGGCACAGCTCCTGTTATAACTCTGGCAAAAGGGCTGAGGAAGTGCTCTTTTTCATAATTGTTTACTTTGTCAGGTGTGTTCATTAGACTCAGATTGCATCAAGGAGCTCCCAGAAAAGCATGTGGGAGAATCACACCCCCCCCCCTGCAGGCTTTTCCCAATCAGGGGACGTGTCCTTGTGCCCTTGGCTAGGATCACGTGCCTTGCCATACTAAAAGAGCAGCATGTGTTCGGGTTATCAATCATCGGGCATGGGCCTCCTGGGGTGGCAGAAAACATTCAGAAATTATGGCTATTGCTAGAAATTTCTGAAAATCTGATTTCTCTCAGGCTGACAGGGGTTTTATTGTATTAAGTAAAGGAACAGAGTTTGTTTTGAGTTTTTTGGCAAACCTTTTCTGTAAGAACTCCATCTCAGTTCAAACTGTACTGTGTTCAGTCATTTTAACTGGATGGTGTTTACTGAGCTGTTCTTAGGCAGTGATTCATTCTGAAGAACTTCACAAAAGGTTCTAAAAACATTTAAGAAAATATTTCTAGATTTTCAAGTGAAAGACTGTAGAGCTGTACTCCGGTCCAGATGTCAACAGCAATCAGATGTCAGTGCCTTGAGGAATTCCAGCGCAAACTCTGCTTGCCACCCCCTCAGTTCAGATTTGCAAAGAGTAGAGGGTTTATACAGAGATCTCCTCCTAACCTGAGACTGTCCCAGGCAAATTCTCATCCCAGAGCTTGAAGCAATACTTGAGAGCCCTCTTTCCATTGCTAATTAACCTTCGGCAAGTTGAGGCCCCTTTGCAGGGACTCTCAAGTCTGCTGAAAGCCAGTCTCCACTGCTCACACATTGACATCATTTTTCAAACATGTTACATGGCAGCAAAAGAATCTGCTCTGTTTTTGTAAGTGATTTTTTAAAGTAATATTTATGTGGAGTGCCAGTGAGTCAGGGTCCTCATGCCCCAAATACACCCAGGAGGGATGTGTCACGCACAGCAGCAAGTGGAAACCTTCCCCTGCTGCCCTGCCATGGCCGCACAGCTCGGGGCTGTTGGGTGACTGCAAGAGACGTGAAAGAACATCCTGCAGTCTCCATTTCAGTCTTCTTCATTTCAACAAGGCTTCAGAAAGGGGGGCTGCTTTTGTGCCATGGCAGTTGCTCAGCAGAAACAGAACAGAGGCCAGCTCCACCCAAATCCCCCACCCAGAGCACTGGGATTTAGCCAGGATGACCACCACTTTGCTGGCCCAGGGGAGGAAACAGAGATCACCTGTGCTGAAGACGTGAGCTGCTTGGCTTGAACCTAAGGCAGGTGTCTGCAACTAATGCTGTCACAGCAGCCTCCATCCTTCATAAATCAGGGATGGGTGGGAGAGAGGAAACAGGGTCTGACCTGCAGTCCTGTTAGAGGCTGAAAAACAAAATTCTTCCCATCACATTCCCAGCTTCACGGCCTTTCAGTCTGTCCTGTACATGCCAAGAGTATCTTCCCCACCCTTAAGAGACCTTGCTTTAATTTAGCCCAAATTTAAGTCAGCACTTGAAATGATACCTTGCTGGTCAGACCCAGTTCACGTCCCTTCATCCCTTCTCCTCTGCAGTTTTGGGTACATTGCATCAGCCTGAATAGGGTAACTATCAATACAGGAATTACTCATACAGACATTCCCTTTGAAATGTGTGTGTTACACCATCTTCCTTTCCTCTGTTTTCCCATGTTTCAGTTTGGCTGGAACTGCTCTGGTTCAGAAGTGACCAAGATTACTGTAACTTTTGTGAAGGAAGTTAGTTACATTTGAAGCCAGCTATTTAGAAATGATGAATACTGCACAGAAAAACCATTAAGACTGTTGTTGGCCCAGAGGTCGTGACTGAAACAGACTGTTTGTCCCACAAGGAAACCTGGCTTTTTCCAGTTGGAAGCAAAAAAGCATTTTGGCAAGCAGAGGCGGCATACATGGGAGCGTGTCTTGCCGTGCCCACGCTGCTTCAGTCTGATGGATGGGATTTTACTCGCTCTACCTCCATGAAATGCCTTAAAGTTCACTAAATTCAACCATGCAAAAAGAGAGAAATCTGAGTATAATTATGTTCAGATAGACTGCACAGATTTCCAAGACAGCTCTCATCATTAGCATACTTTGAACCTCCTTGCAGACAGAAGGACACCGTTTTCAGGAAGCACCAGGCTCTGTTTAAGCTAGCAGGAATCTGCTTTAATTAGCAGCAGCCAGTTTTAAACCACTCCAAACCTCATTTGCATCACCAACCTTTCAGGCAGGGGCTTTGCTGAATGAACGGCGGGAGTCACTGGGTACCCAGGAGGCAGCATCATCTATCACTTACATGTCTCCAGGAGCAGAAGGCACTGGGGTGGAAAACCTCCTGCACCGAGCTGGAGTCTCCCCCAGCCGTGCTGTCTGACCAGGCACTTGCTTGTGCTCCAAGCCCTTGGGGGAGCGGGAGAAATCACTGCTGCATCCCTCCCAAAGTCAGGTCCAAGCCATGTGCCTGTCCCACGTGGAGAACACACCAGGTGCTCCTCAAGTGATGCTGGGGAAAAAGCACAGGTGATCCAATGGGTACACGATCAAGGTCTCACCTCTGGTCCCAACCCAACCATAGTTATTGACAGAACAATTTGCATGAAGGGATGAGGGAAACAAGGTTTACTTACAGCTTTCATAGACTTTTTTCTCCATCAGCTGCTCTGTTAAAAGAAAAATGTGGATATTAATTCACACAAAAATACCTAATTCCCTGAGGTCTGTGTATCCCCCATTCTGATTAATAAACCAGAAATTAAAACCAGCCTGATTTCCACCAATTATTTTATTATCAGTATATTGAGTTAGAAAATGTTCAGAAACTGTCATCCTGACCTCCTCTTTTCTAGGAGACTCGCTTTAAAGTTCTACTTTCTGAGAAATAATATATATATTTTTTCCCCAGGATGCTATTAATCAAGATGATTTCAGACTCGCCCCACTTCTACCTTCACACTACAAACACCAGAGCTAGGAAGGCACTAACTGCATGTACATAAGGAAGCACTGATATTTCCATGGAGCTGGGGCATTAAGAAGAGTGACAACAACCACAAGGCTGAAACAAAAATCCAGATTTGGCAACCCAGAGCAGGTCCGCTCTCTTTCCCACTTGCATTCAGTCAAGCTGTTGGCTTCACTCTCACCCTTTTCCTCCCTCTAATCCAGTGGGAATATATATTTGCGTATAAACAGGCTTCAGAGGCTACCCCAAATCCCTGGCAACTTCTTCAGGATTTGTGCTCTGGTTCACAGCCTCTGCCAAAACAATCCGCAGCGGGGTCAGATGTTACCGCTCCCAGCTCTCCGCTGAAGATCACCGCTCCTGCAGGTTGTGGTAACGCTCAGCAAACTTCTGGGTGAGCTTTAGAGAGAGGTTTAGAAACACCTGAAACCTCAGCAGAAAAAGTCACTGGTGCCACACTTAGAGCTTATAGAAGTAGGAGAAATTTCTCTCAGTAAGGGTGAGCACCGCAGTGCCTGTGCTCCAAGCAAAGCGTGCTTTGCTGTGACTTCTCTCCAAGTTCATAGAAAGCACTGAAAGACTGAAAGAAGAACGTGTCAAAGAAATAAAGAAGCTGTTCTTCAGTGAAAAGAGTTGCTCTGCAGTGCAAAGAGGGGCCTGGGACCCTGCTGGCTTGGGAAATCACCACCACAGAGTGAAGTTCCTGTGGTCTGGGGTTAGAAACGAGCTGAGTATGGTGGCACCGTACCTCTGGTACAATACATTGATCACAACTGTTGGTGGTTTAAGTTGGCCTTCCCACATCCGCTCCAAGACTTTCGTTGGCACATGCTAAGTAACCTCATCTTGTTCCGAGGAATACACTGAGGTTTTTGGTGACACAGCTTCATTGCTTTCTCCTAAATATTTAGCTGTGCAATCTCATGCTGTTCAGCTCTGGAATGTCTCAAGATGGAAGAGGGAAATGAGCCTGCCTGGAGCTGGGCCCAGCATTTCCCTGGCAAATGTACATCAAATAAAACAAAACATTTACAGACATAAATAGGAGATGAGAGATCAAAGGGGAGGAGGAAGGGGGAACCCAAATATCTCTCCTGCTGTGTCCAGCTTTAACTCAAACACAAATATTAGAGATAGGGGAGAGGAGGAGAAAATGATACAGAGAAGAGAGCGTGGAAAAGCTGTTCATACCAGCCCAATCTCAAACCCGTCAGGGAGACAAATGAGAACAGGCAGGTAAAAGTGCTGCCTTTTATGGGAAATTCCACTTGCAGGAATTCTCTCGGTTCTGCGTGACCACGTCTAGCTGGTCTTTTCCCCAGCATTGTCTGGTTCTGGATTCGCAGATCCTGTCTACAGATAACCACAGGAAATGTTTCCAGTTAGAGTCACTTTGCTTCTCACAGAGCAAAGAAGAAACCTAACAGAGACCTACCAAGAGAAGGCCCAGAGCTATTAGATTTACCTTAGAAGTAAAATTATCTGTGTTTAAACCAGCACGCTTAAGGCAAGTGGAAGAGGATGCAACCTGTCATCCACAGATCAGAAGGGAATTAACTCCACCTCTCTGTCAAACTTCACTTTTCTTTCCGATGTGGTCAAGAGACAGCAGCTGTGGTTTCTGTGTGGAACAGGTCTCCTAAGCTGTGGTTTCTGGGCGGAACAGGTCTCCTAAGAACCTGATTAAGATCTGCCACAAAACAGCACCTGGTGAGGACTTGATAGCTCTGTCCTCAAGCAGCAGTCATCAAAGAGATGCCAGAAGCAAAAGAACCTGTTTTGTTTTTTGTTTTTTTTTTTTTCACAGGTGTCCTCAGGTAACACTGCCTTCATGACCTTTGAGTCAACATGTTATGTTCTTTCGGGGAATTGCAGCTTTAACTTCTTTCCTCTGAAACTAAAACATATATTGTTTTAGCCACATTCCTTCCAGAAAGTGGGAATGTCTACGAGATGCTGCACTGGTGGCTCACACGCCAGGTCCATCAGAGGGGCTGCTGATAATCGCTGCCGAATTTGAGTCAACAAAAGGCTTTCTCTGTTCATTGTTATTCAACAACGTTGGGGTTTACAAGAAAAGAACAAATTGTAATGAGCAGATTTCTGCGCTCGCAATGAACCAGCCCCAGTGAAGGGGGTAATTAGCCAGACGAGCGTGGCTGGGGAGCAGGAGCCAACCTGGGGCACGTGTGCTTAACAGAGCCATCACAGAGCTCTGGCGGGGGGGTATTCTGGGAACCAGGAATCGTGGAAACTCACAGTGAGCTCAGAAGGAAATACAGATGGGGATCGGAGAGCGAAAGAGGCGTGGGGAGCCGACGTCGGCGGGGTTGCAGTAGGACCGCTTTTGGCCCCCGTACAAGCCCACCTCCATCGCGATTCCCTCTGCAAGTTCCCTGCAACTCCCATCCAAGTTGCAGGCCTTTCGGAGGCCTGGCTGCCTCTCACGTTTGCGTGTTGGGAGTACGAGGGCGTAAAAGCCTGTTTTCCACTTCGTGTCCTCCTGCACAGACTGCCGGGTCTGCAGCAATGAAACCCAGCCAGACCGGGCTGCTTTTAACTCATGAGCTAAGAGGAACAGAGCCTGGGAAAAGCTGAATCCCTGCTGCTTTAGGGTTTCCTCACAAACTTCAGCAAAAGGCAGCTCCGCTCAGGTTCACAGACTTTGTCAGACCAGGCTGTGCTTTGATCTTGGTCCCTCGCCTTGCTCAGAAGGAGTGAGGGGAACCTGCCCAAAGCCCCCTTGCGGGCAGGGCTGAAGGGGAGCAGCGGCACCACGCTCACACCACAGTACAGGGCCCGTTTGCTCCGCAGAGACCCCGAATTTCATTTCTGCAGAGCCTATCACAGAGCAAACAGAGAGCAGCTGGAGCCCGGGTAGCTCGTGAGACTTTTCCAGCTGGGAGGCCCCGGGGAGCCAAAGCAGTGGCAGCTGCTGTCCCCAGGGGACCTGCCACAGCCCCAGGCACCTCCGCTCGGAGCACCTGGAGGCCTGGTGACCTGGAGGCGCTCACCCCTCC
This sequence comes from Anas acuta, assembly GCF_963932015.1. Taxonomy (NCBI): domain Eukaryota; kingdom Metazoa; phylum Chordata; class Aves; order Anseriformes; family Anatidae; genus Anas; species Anas acuta. The sequence continues at coordinate 52,083,169 of NC_088983.1, read as the reverse complement.
TCTGCTTTGGGATGGACGGGGTGAGAATGTTTCTCCCTCCTCCAGTCCCTTCCTCACGGCCCAACCTCTTCTGATTTCTGCTCTTCATTTCTTCTCCGCTCTGGACACCACCCAGGGGTTGCTTCCTCACAGCAAATGTTGATCCGTGCTCGTAAGCAGCTGAGAAGTTGTACATAGGCCACTTGAACAACCCAGCAAGCTGAGGCGCAGGCTTTAAGCTCAACATCTCTTCTGCAGACAACAACCTGATGGGTCCTGGGGGTTACGGAGAGAGAATATTCACACAGACTACGCAGATGGGTAAAGCCAGCAGAGAGAAGCTACCCCAGGCCTTCCCAGTTCACCAATTTCAAAGGGTTTCATGCTTAATCCCAAAGGATTGGCTATTATGAGGATTAAAAGCAACAGAAATAGGACATAACTGAAGTGGAAAATAAAAAAAAATAAAATGGGACAGGCATGTTATTGACCTACTCTATTATCTAATTGCTTTGAAAAAAAATTAACATTGAAGCCCCTGGTAATCACTTGTGAGTTTTTCAAAATATTTCTCAAAATATTTTTGCATGTGCTATAGTTTTCACCCACACTTCCAGGGGCAACAGGGAAAGAAAGGTCTCTGAATGGAGCGACATCCCAGCCAGCATGGGAAAAAAATCTCTGCAGCGTGGGAAGACTGAACAGAATTAAAAAAAAAAAAAAATGTTACTCAAGAAAAAGGGACCGAACTGCTTTTGCCCTGAGAAAAGGAAAAGGGAAAAGGGATTAAGGAAAGAAGGGAAGTAGGACAGAGCTTGCTGGGGAACACAGTAGCCAACCTGCCTTGCCAGTCCTCTGGTGCAAGTGCAGCAGGGGTCAGGACCCACTTTGCTGTCCCCAGGGGTCTCTTGCCCTAGATCTGTCTGGTTAAAGCCTTCCTCAGCTACTCCCGGGAAAGCTGGATCTACGTTACTGCAGGAGGAGCACGATCCTGACAAAAAACATCATGTCCTGGAGGAGAGAAGGGATAATCCTCCTGGTTAAGGTCTGTGGGTGATATCCTTAGGGATGCTACCACTCAGTTATGGGTAGCACGTCACCAAGAAGAGGCTGCCGAAGTGGGAATCCAGAGAAGAGAAACAAATACACAAGAGAGAGTTCTGAGCTAGAGCTGAGCTGTCTCTGCCACTTGGCTGAGACACAAAGCAGACGTGCTTGTAAGCCTGCAAATATGGCAAAAATAAGCAGAAGATTTTTTTTTATATATCCATGTGAAAAGGACTTAACTAGAAAAAAAGGAAAAAAAAAAAAAAAAAAAAGGACCTAAGAAAAATCACGCAATTTCAGCAATTCTGAAAGTTTCAATACAAGAGTATTTTTTCAAGTTAGACTGGCCAAGATGCTAAGAAATCCTGCAGAGAGCCTGGGTTTGCTTTAGCAGAAGGGACAGGAGGGAAAAGGGGCGATACCACAGACCTGCTTTGTGGTGTGTGAGGAAGGGGCACAGCGTGCTTGGGAAGCTTCAAAGACCTAGCAGCTTTTTCTGGTCTGATGGTCTGGTGAAGTTATCCGTGAGCGAGCGTTTATGGGGAAAGGAAATGTACCGAACAGCGCTGCACCCAACTCCCTGCCCTCCAAAAACCCGTGTGTTTCTACAAGAGACGCCACAGTCCCAGCAGCCCCCCCAGCACGGAGTCCCTGAGCTGCTCAAGCACTCTAGAAACGTGGAAGCACATGTGACAGAGGAAAGGTTGCGTGGAGGCATCTTTCACCATCAGCTCTGTTTACCTGTCCGAGCACTTCTTCCTGCACTTCACTCCTGTAATTGCATCCTGACCTACGATAACCCATGCTTTTTTTTTTTTTTTTTTTGCTTTTTTTTTCTTTTCTTTTTTTAAATCTTTTAACCAAACAACACAAGAAATCCTGCTGATTTCAGCATCCAGGAAGAAAGCACTCGATGTAAGCAACAATAACGAAATCAGGCCCTGAAAGTTCAGATTAAACCACGTCAAACTGCTCCAGTGACTCACTCTGCCGGGTGACTCCTCGTTCAGGACGCCGAGGAGCACGGCGCTGCCTGCAGATGATCTCTGTGTGCAAACACATCGGGAAAAAGGATGTGCAACACCATCTCTGGGAAGCACGGAGAAAACCTGCAGCACATCAGTGTAATGAGATAGGGGAGTTTATCAGCTAGACTTCTCTCCAGGGTCTCCCTAGGTTTTGATCTCTGTGAAATCTGCTGAGCTGCGAATCCCACCGGAGCGGTCACATCCAGAAATCAGCCCACACGTGTGCCCAGGGAGCCGAGCAGCAGCAAACTCCACCTGCCCAAAGGTTTGGGCTTCGGACTGCCCTGGTGGCACAGGGCAGAGGAGGAGGAGAGCTGGGAAGGGCAGGGGTTACAGCGTGGAGGTGTTGAATCATGCAAGTTGGAGGAGAGGATTCATCAGTACAGTAATTAATCAATTAATACATGGAGAAAGCCCTACTGAACCTACAGAAAACAAACACAGGGAAGCTTTTGCAACTACCTACCTACCTTCAGACCTCCGAGCAGGTCTGGAGGCACAGGTGTCCCAGAAGCGTTGGCTGGGCAAGACCCGTGCCACCTGAAGGCAGGCAGGCAGGGTGGCAGTCACCCAGCCCACCAGCGACACGGGGACAGCAGCAGTCCCTCCGGCAGGGGAGGGAGCACACAAACACCACACAGCCCTGCCGTGGGGGTGGGAGACGGGAACGAGGAAAGCACTTCGCCAGCTTCCACAAGAAGGGAATGAAAATGACAAAATGAGAGCGTTAATTGCAGGGCAGAGACGCGTCGTCCCCTCCTCCCTACACCCCGTAAGGATGTGCCACGCAGATGTCTCTGGCTGGGGCGCCTGCCAGCAGGCTTTTGCAGAGCCATTGTCCCTGGATGGGAACTGTATGCTGGCAAAGAAATTATGCCTTTTATGCGCCTGGTAACTGCAACCGCGGCTGCAGCTTTATGTGCCTCGCCTGTTAGAAGACAGCTTGTTCCTCCTTCCTCCTCATCTATCCATCACGAGGAGGAGAGAAGCTTTATCACGGGCTGAATAACAGCTGAGGGGAGAAAGGACAGATGAGTAAAAGCACAGGTTTGATATTCGCAGCGGAGGTGAGAGCATGCCTGTAACACACACTCATCATGGATGCAGGGAAACAGAGGCAGCAGCCACAGGAGGAGGAGGGCAACCGAGGCCAGGGCTTGGCCGTGCCCTTCCCTGGACACCTCCTGCAGTGCCTGCAGGAAGGTGATGGCCACGGCAGCAGGAGCTGCAATCCTTGGTATTGTTCAACCCAGGCAGATAACCCAGCAGACAGGGAGCCGTGGTGGCCCCCGGGGGCATGGCCGAGCAGTTCACGCCGGGTGGGTGCTCACAGAGGCCGGGTGACGTGGCCAGGCTCACCCCTCGCCGGAGGACAGCCCTCACCCTGCCTGCTGCTTACCTCTCCGGCTGTTTTCCCTGGGGAGAAGCTCTACCCACCTCACCCACAGCAGGCAAGGAGGTGGGCCGAGGGGGTGATTAATTCGTTTTGTTCCCTCGCGGAATAGGGGAGGGGGAAATAAAAATGCAAATGTTTTTGTGAGTCACTCGGAGATGGAAGTGTTTTGGAATTTATGGCAGACTGAAAACATTTGGCTTCAGAGTAAGTGAAAGGTTTTACTAGGTGGGAAACAAATAATTTCCCTTCCCGGGGGCATTTTCTATAAAAGCCTAGGGAATCAGAAGAAATAGCTGGATTCCCAAGGAAAAGGAGGTGATCCCCTGAGAAACTGGCTGTGGAGCCACATCTACCCTGACCTAAGGAGCCCTTTGAGGCAAAACAGAGCCCTCCAGCAGGACACATTCACTGTCAGCCAGTTCTTCTTAGGGTTCCAACCTAAACCTGAAACATTTTATTACAGAGACAACCACGAATAAGTCAGTACGCACTTCAGTCATAATGGCTGAAACAATATTTTTACCTAAACCAGATTATTTTTACCTGCACCAATCAAGCATTTCAAGCAAATACCGCAGGTTTTGGCAATGAATGCTTCCCCACAAAACCCAGGTGCAAAGCCCAGCAGGCAGCAGGGTGGCCAAAGCAGAACACGTTATTCCCAGCCTTGACCAACCAGTCCATCATTTCTTACACAGCCACAGAAAAAGCCTTGCCAGACGTATAAGCAGGAAAACAGGTGGATTTATTGCACTTTCAACCCAAGAACCGACTGCATGACAAGCACATAAAACCAGTGGCAGAGCAGCCGGCTTGAACCCTTCCCCAGGCCAGGACTTTAATCCTTAGCACTCTCCTCCCAGCTGCCTGCGATTTGATCTAGAAGGTAAATACTGGTGGCTGTGGGCGAGTTTTGCATCTCTCTTACAGGATTGCAGTTCTTGGAATTCACCACATCCAGATCTTGCTCTCTGTTTATGTATGGGCAACAAAACTGTAGCACAGAAAAACAAAGCAACCCACAGTTGTATAATTGCAATATCCTGTGAAGAAACTTGGACATGAAGGTGGGAGGCATGCCCTGGCTTTAGAGTCATAATAGTTCAGGTTTGATTTTATTCCATAATAGGATAAAGAATAAACAAAACTGTGTCATTGGATCTCTTTAGGCAATAGACAAACTCCTAGAGGTCTGGGTTCTTTTGGGTGGTTGGTTTTTTAAGCACTCAATAGACCTGTGACCAAATTCTCAAGGAAGTAAAATCTCCCGCGTGTAGGAAGTGCTAATGCTTTCTGTCCTTTTTGAGATTCTTTCTGTAGAGACAGAACATAGCAATATCTTATCAGAGCCCATAAAACAATTTTCTTTCTCTTTACATAGTGTTTTAGAAATGGCCAAGCTTGTTCTGCACTTAGTCTCCCCTGAACGAGCCCCCTGGGCCTATGTGCAAGCAAGGCTCAAGATTGCACTGCCATTTATTCTTCAATAGCAGCCACTGCTGTCTAGGAGCAGAGTGGTTGTCCCAGCAGCTCCAGCCACAGCTGCTCAAAACCTCAGCACTGAGGGGATGGGAGTCCGACCTCAGCCTAGCTAAACAATGGAATTCCCTTCCATAGGTGTCCAGTAGCTTGAAATGCAATTCCCAGTAGGCATAAGAAAGTTTTGCAAGTTTCCTATGAAAAAGAAAATCTGTGAAATTTGATTTCAGAAATACTGATCCACAGTGTTTCAAAAATATAAGAGGTAGCTCAGGATGTCGGTAGCTGTTGAACACAAATACCATTTTTCCCCCCAATATTACAGCTGTGCAGCACTGAATAGGGACAGCAAATTTATTTGGGAGTGAGCGACGGGGAAATTTCTTAAGAGTCCCATCAACTCCACTTGGGAGCCAAGCTTCCAGCTTCCACGGGACAAGAGAAGTCCCCGCTCAGCCAGCCAGAAGATGCCAGGACCACAGGACAGGAACTCAGGGAAAAGCCTTGGAAGCTGTGTTTTTGTGCAGCACCCAGGTCACATGCATGATACAACTGACGAGTTGCCCAGCAGAAGACTGACGGTTAAAGTTAGTCAAACTACATATTTCCATGAACCATTTCTGCTTCACAACATACACATTTTCTGACTGCATCATATTTGCTGAAACATCCCTAACAAGCTCTATTCAATTCTGCTCACTCCCCAAATTATAATTTCTCTTCTTACAGACTACATGAGAACTGTCATTAGGATGCCATCAATGCAGATCCTTTGAGCATGCAGATGGACAGCCTAATTCTGTCACCAGCAGCATCAGCTGCAGCAAATTGTGCACGCGTTCTTCCTTAACCGATTTGTCACAGTGTTTAGGAACGCACTGCCACAGCACACAGACAGCACCGGCCAGCTCTGCAGCTCTTCATTAATTACTGTGGAGCCGTGACCTAGCATAGGTAGGTGCTTTTCAGCGGGGAGCCACAGAGAGCAGCTTTATTTTGGAAAAAAAGCACCTGGACAGTCCATAAACACACAGGACAGCTAAGACAAACACGTTCCAATTAACCACTAACGACTTATTTTCCTTTGTGTTGAACAGATTGTGCTGAACAAAGCAAAGCCCGGAGCCTGGAGTATTTAAACAAAAACACAAACCAGTGCACTGAGAGGCTATAAAAGGAAGCAGTGCGTAAGAAGCCTCATTTCTGCCTCCTTTTACAGCTCTGTCCAGGAACGCACAGTGCCTGGTGCAGCCGCAGTACCAGGGCCATGGAGCCCTCAGCTGCAGAAGGCATCCTACGAGGCACAATGTGCTCAGCAATGACCGAATCCCCTGCTTGCTTGGAGAAAAAACAGGCTCTGTGGTTCCCACGATCAAAGGGGTCACGTCAATGGGCAAACGCAGTCAGGCCCCTGCTGTCACAGCAGTCATTGCTAAATCACTGCTGGCAGTCGGGGTGCTGGTACTCGGAGTACAGGCAGGAGCAGCAGGACAATGTGGTAGGGCCTCCCAGATCCAGGGCTGCATCTTCCCATGGCACCAGAGCAGCTACGAGCACAGCCTGCTCCACGACCTGCCCCTCACAGACAGCCCCTGGCCTGATTGCAGAGCAGCCTGAAAGCCATGTCCAGGCACGTGGCACTTCAGGAGATGGCCTCCAGACCAAGCCTGAGGTCACACCAGGGAGATGTTCTCCTCCAGATGCGGTGACACTGACACCTCCGAGCTCTCTTTGGAGCAGGGATTGTTGGAGCTCACCAACCTGGGGGTGATTCTGGGACCAGCACAGCCTGTGCTAGCTGCACCAGATGTGTCCAAGTGGACGTGTAGTTGCACTGACAGCACTGCCACGGTGTGCTGCTGAACGGGGAGGAGCAGGCTTTACCCGCACACGTCGGTGCGACCCCCGTTTCAGGCACATTTCGTTCGGCAGCGGGAAGATGGCTGCCATGAGAGATTTTCTCTTCCACGAGTTCAAACTCGGATGAGTTAAAGGAGAAAGGGCCTCTGTCCCAGCTGCATAAATAAAAACATTTCCACGCAGAACAGGGCTGAAATGGAGGTTAGATAAGCAAGGCCTTGGCAGCAGGAAAAACAAACAGAGCCAGTCCCTGCTACGCCCACTGAGGAGCAGCCTGTTTTGCCATCAGCACTTTGTCACAAAGGCTCACAAGCCAAGCACGACCAGCTCAATGAGGTTTCTGCGAGCCCAACTAGGAGGAGAAAGGGCCCGTGGTGGGGATTATCTCCGGCTGGATGCGACCTGTGCTGTGACAGGGGTACAAGGTGGCACCCACAAAAGCCAGGCCATGTGGCTTAGCAGTGCATGAGCAGGGAGAGGCTCCTGGCCCTCACCTGAAGGCCACCCCGATTCCCCTGCCAAAGCCAGATAGATATGCACCGTGTTGGCTGAGGACAAGGTGCAGCTTCAGCCAGACCGTGCAAGGGGAAAAGGCTCCCCAGCAGCATGGACACGGGTGTGAGGCCGGGCAGGTGAACGGCTTCGTGGCTGCAGGGATGATTCAGAGGCAGCTCTGGGGAGAGCAGGCAGCCTGTCTCTGCTGCCGAGGCCCCTCTCCGCCCCCCTCGGCTCCCTCCCTCTGATTTTATTCCCTGAGCCCAGAGATTGCTTTTAACAAAGACAGTTGAGTCATTTCCCAGCCCTGATGTGCCATCCACCAAATGCTTCAGATGACTGATGGCTGAAGAAAGAATCCAGCCTGTTCCCTCGCTGCACCTCTTAAAGCAGCTGAAATGGGGCAATTATACCCGATTTCTGTGACAAAGAACGAGAAGTCCTGTCATTATCACAGCTTCCCCTTGGAAAGGCTGTGGGTGAGAGGAAGAAATACATGAGCAGTGTCACAACAATAACAGGCTGATGCACGCCATGAGCCGCAGCAGGCTGCCAGCCTGTGACGGAGGTGTCTCCGTGTGTGGAAAGAGCAAAGCCCAAGAGGCTCCTTGGGGCACTGCAGGAGGTCAGTGCTGCTCCATGGTGGGCCTGAAGGAGCAGGGGGCAGCCTTTAAGGTTCCCCTACGTGGTAACTGTCCATACCCATGAGCACGAGGCCGGGCTCTCTGCACAGCCCCCTGAGAAGCCTACAGATCATTTCTGGTGGCCTCACGTCTGCATGCTTTAATTCCCTTCCACACGTAGTCCTGCTGTCAGAGTCGCAGGGAGCACCACGCTGAGTGCTTTTGAGGGCTCCACAGGGTTTTCACGAACCACCCAGTGCCTCCCCCCAAATGCAGCCCCACAGCTCCTCCTCCCTACCTCAGCCACCAGAGGACACTGGGGGTGTCACACCACAAGGTGCGTGGCAATGCCAGGCCTGCACCTCTTCCACCTCTCCCCACGGGCATCTGAAGCATAGGGCCTGGTTACACCCAGGTCAATTACTTCCCCAGCTCCTGGATAATTAGCTCCGAACAGCAGAAAACAAAAAGCAGCCTGGGGCTTGCCCTCTTACTGATGCAACAACACCTTGCGGTGCTGAAATGAAAGCGTGAATGAGGGCAGAATAAACGTGTGGGCTCATACCTCTGTGCCTGGAAAGCTGTACAATGTTTGTACCATTGCAGGGAGGCTAACTTGATGGATAAATCAGTATGTGCTCAAGTTCCCAAGGCTGAGCGTAGCTCATATCCTTTGGATGAAACCCGTGCACACCTCCCAGCCACAAGCAGCAGTCCCAGAGAGCAGCTATGGCAGTGGTTTTGTTCCTGCTAGCGGCAGGAATATCCTTGGACAAAAGTCACCGTCTGTGTGGCAGGGTCACCGACACAGCCTCGCCAAAACCACAGCCAAGTTGTTTAAAGCTGAGCGCTCCTCTCCCCAGAGCAACTCCCTGCCTGTGACACCAGCGGCTGTCAACTCATCTCTCTGTTGTCATACGAAAGAAGGAATAACAAGTGAAAACCACAAACCAGGGTGGCCTGGGAACATTTTGACAGCCTGACAAAGAAAAGCAGGGGAAGTTTCTACTTGTTTATACATTTTCAGATCTCAGAATAAAGATTTCTCTGAAAAAACGTCGTGACTTCCCCTAACCAGATGAAGAAAACAAGATGTCAACTTGTATCTCATCAGATTTTTCTGGCGTAAACGCTGGACCAGATATTGAAATGGATGATGCCATTCATTGAAAATAATGTCCCTTTTGTGAAGCACAACCTGCAGTTAAACACACAGACTAAGCTAAGCCTACCAAAAGAACAGAGCGTACAGAAACCTCCAAGCCACCCACTCAACCTCAAAGATGCAAAACAACCCAACCCACCACAGGGAAGGCAGGCAAAGCCGCAGCAGCCACGCAGAGGTGGCTGAAGGGCTGCACGGTGTTTTTCCCCCCAGCACAGCCCTTCTTGCAGGTGCCAGGTCCCAGCTCTAGGGGCAGCTGCTGGGCCCCAGACCCGTGGATGCACATCGCACACACACAGCCCCTCTGCCAGCAGAGCTGACATCCCCACCAGCCCCACCACCCTGCAAAGGCATGGGACCAGCAGGAGCTGCTCTGGTAGGTGCTGGGGACAGGAGTGACCTCTCCTGGAGACTGCCAGCCCTGTGGTTCTGCTCCTGACACCTGCAGGAGCACAGCCACAGGCTCTGACCATGTTGCCAGACCACAAGAGAAGCCCCAGCAAATCCCTGCAGGCACCCAGGGCCATGTCCCCCACAAAACCCATCACAGCAGGCAGCCTCAGCTGCACTGCCAGCCCACAGGAGAAAGAAACCCTCTGTATCAGGTTTGTGTTTGGCACAGGCAGGATTATCTGATTATGAAGTGCTTTTTACATGGAGCCCTTCAAGCGGATGCTGATAAATGAAATATTTAAACCTGCAGAGCCTACCCCGGTTAACCTGTCACAGGAGCAGGGTGAAATACAGAAAGGTGACTACAGAGGACAGTGACAAGTGTTAAAAATAGAAAGCTAATTAGCCACATAATTACATAATTACAGAATAATTTGGGTTGGAAGAGACCTCTGGAAGTCATCACATCCGAGCACCTTCCCAAAACAGGTCTGATTAGATTGGGTTGCTCAGGGATTCGTTCAGTTCAGCTCTGAGCATCTCCAGAGACAGAGATTCCCTCTTTTCCCCAGGAAACATGCATGATTTTTAACGGGAACCAGGCCTGACTGAAACACACTTGGTCCCATATTTGTTGAGATCTCTGATTTATTTGATGAAGATCAATACATCAATATGTTTACCTTGTGGGGCATTCTGCAAAATTGGTACTGCTCATAGGGAAGAGGTATCGTTGAGAGTGATACAAAATTGGTGGGTTTGGAAAGACAAGGAGCACGCTTAGCTGTACAGACCCATCTAGAAGATGTTTCCAGCATGATGAATTCATTTCTGCAATGTGGTTGTTAATATCCCCAAACCCAAACAGGGGTCATTCATATGGTAACAAAGGATGGCGATGGTTATAGGCATAGAGTAGGACACAATCTTGTAAAGCAGCATCTTTGGAAGGGATGGTTACGGACCTGACTCTACCCCAAGGTACTTCACGGTACACAGCCTGTTAAATGTGACCCCCTAACATGGTGCTTTCGCTAGGAGAAACGTGATTCTTGGATGTATAATCCCATAATAGTGGAGAGGAGGTGTTACCTCGTGCTATCAAAACAGCAGCAGGAACCTCTGCATCACATCAAAATGCTGTGAGGCTTCGTGTCAGCAATAAGAAAAAAAAAAACAAAAAACAAAAAACACAGAAATTGTAAAGGGTTCAGACAAGAGCTACAAGAACGATTCAGCATCTGGAAAACATATTTCTAGTGAGAAACTTAAGGAGGTCAATCCAAGTTTATCCAACAGAAGGTCAAAAGATGACTTGAGTACCGTCTGCAATTACCAGTGCAAGAAGAAATGATTAATATTAGGGCTCTTTAATCAGGCAGAGAGGAAAAAAAAAAACACAACAGGAATTTAATTTGATGCGGTGGTTGGAAACAGAAGCTAAGCAAATTCTGATGAAATACAGGGTGCGCTATTTAACAAAGGCCATTAGAACAATTTACCTAGAGATGCAACAGAGTTTCCATAATTTGAGGTCTTGAACTAAAGTCTCAACAGCCTTTTTTTAAAGATACATTTTAACTCAAGAAACGTTGAAGCAGAAATTATTGGGTGAGATTCATTGTCAGAACGGATAATCATAAAGTCCCCTCTGGTCTTAAAAATATGAAAAGCACCCAGGAAGAATGGTAAGGACCTCTGAAATTGCTGGAAGACATCAGAGCAAATTCTGCTGGGCTACAGAAGTTTACAGAATCATTAGAAGTTATTGTTAAAAAGTGTGAAATCTTATTTATAAAAACCATGCTTCCTTTAAAAAAGATGAAAAATCCAGTGAGAAAAATCCAAAAAGTGCTTTGTGCAGCCGCAAACAACTGAAGGGAAGAGAAAGACCATTGGTAGAAAATGAAAAAGGGGACACAGAGCAGAATTTCTTTTCTGCATAAACTGGTCATACATCCAAAACAAAGTAAATCCATACTTATTTTAGTGCAACCGACCTCTCTTTTAATGAGGAAAGTCACGGTTTTGTCTTCTCATGAAATCACACACAGAAACCGCTGTCCGCAGACTGCTGAAAGCCTTTGGGTACGCCCTGCCCGGTGCTGGGGAGCTGGATTTGGGCTCTGTGGTACCATCTTTGTAGAGGCTTTGTGGGTGCCGAGCAGCACCAGAGCAGCCACCGCGGTGTCCCCTTTGTGCCAGCGCCAGGGCTGACTCCCAGCTGCAGGCAGGGGAGCGCCAGGCGGGCTGGCAGAGCAAGCCCTGGGAAGCGCACTGCTCTGGTGTGAAACCAGATGGTGTTTCAGCCGTGTTTTGCCTTGAGATTTCTGGGTTCGTTCAGACCTACAAAACTCAGGAGGAGGCAAACCTTAAGCAGGCAAAAACAAAAGCAGGCAGTGAGTAAAAAAGGTCTGCGGGAGAGCCCCCTGTGCCTGCCCCCGCTGGGACGGGGCAGAGGAGCCGTGCCATCAGTGGGGACATGCAGATGGGGGAGATTTACAAACCCGGCTCCTCAGACAGATGGGAAAGGAAACAGGAACTCAAAACAGAATAACGCTTTGCAGAAGATTTTTTTTTTTTCTAAAATAAATCCCAAACAACCACCAGCTGGTTCTCATTTCAGCCTGCAGATGAGCAGATTTCCAGCCAAAAAGCAGCGGCAGATGCCTGGATGCTGCTGTGTGGGAAGCAGAGGGGTGACCATCGGCCGAGGAGGCTGCACCAGCCCGCTCTCACGCACTGCTGCAAGGAGCCCATTGTCTGCAGGGAGCTCGCACCCCTCTGAAGAGCCATCGGAGCAGCCAGGGGCACCCTCCCCTCGGTCATGGCTTTGGGCTACTGCTGGCAGCATTTTGGCAGCCTCCTCCTCACACAGCTGCTCCCCAGCCTCAGTTAGGGCTCACAGGACACCCAGCCCTGCTGAATCACCCCTCCACGGCACTGCCCTGGTGCCAGAAGCGCAGGGCATTGCTGCAGGATGGGAGCTCTGCGAACTGCTCAGTGCTGTTTTATATGGCCTAAACACACAAGAAGGCAGCTGAGGGCTGTAGACTCTGTAAGGAGGTGACAAGGTGGCACCTTCCTCTGTGCAGAGCCATAGGCTAAAGCCTCTCTGTTCCAGCAGAAGGGGGAAATGCCCCACGATACGTTTTGGGACCCCAGGAGCCCACCAGGCACCGCCCTGTCAGCCAAAGCCAAGGGCTCCTGGCCTGGGAGCCTCTGCAGTTACAGAGGTCCTGGAGTGACCCCACAGCCCACCCCACCTCACAACCTGTGCTGTCCAAGAGGCCCTCCAGATCCCCAAAGCCCCCCTAGACAGCTGCCACGTCCCAGGGTGACACCACATGGAGGAAGGACCAGGATTCAGGGAAGCAGCACAGCACTGGCCAGGAGGCACAGACTTACCACCTCTCAGGGCTGTTGCAGAGCTTGCAAACCCCTCTCTCCACACAGATGCTTACAGGGGGGCAATTAGTGGGAGCAGAGCCTTCATTTCCTACAGCTTTAAAGAGGTGGCAGCAGCTGGGTTGAGGCTGGGAGGGGAGCACCTGTGTCTGTGCTGCAGAGGCAATCACCTCCTCCTCCTCTTCTTCCTCTCTCTGAGCCCTGGCCCACCATTCCTGGGTGCCAGGGGGGTTATTTTCCACCTGCTGGAGCTGGGGTCAAATGAGGAGAGGCAGCACAGGTAGGAATCAGCAGGGCAGGTTCAGGCACCATCTCTCCTGGGGGCCTGCCAGCCATTGCCTGGTTCTGCAGTCAGCATCCTTCGGGGCTGAGCCTCGCTCACAAGCTTCCTGGGATGGAGGCCACGTGAATTTGTGTATAAAACAGAGGCAGAGCATGTACATGCTTTATATAAACACCTTTTGGCGAGGAACTCTGCCACGGTTAACGTATCCTCAGGTCAGCTACTCCAGCTGTTGTTGTTACAACTGCAAACGGCTTAAGTACGGCTCTTCACATCCAGGAATTTGTGTTTTAAATATCTTCAGGGTATCACGCAACAAACACAGCCCTACACAAACAGGACACACGCCTCGGTACCCGTGTGTTATATGGTTACACTCACCTCTGGCTCTCTTGGGCAACCGTCCTCTGAAAGCCCGTGCGCCTTCCAGCCACCCTGCGCCAAGAGGAGATGGCTCATTAGCTCCTCGTGACAAACCAGGAGAATTGATGAGCTCTGTGTCTCTTTGAGACTAAATAGTGCCATTTTAGTGCCATAGGTCTTGCCACCGAGCGGCTACCTGGGTGGAAAGCTGGTGATCGTGGTGAGGGAGAGGGTCACGGAGGAAATCAGGAGGAGCAGACAGTAATTCTTGCACTTGTTTTGAGATGGACTAAAAATAGAGGCTCTTGAACCTGTTTCACTGTAAGAAGCCTGCATAATTCAGGCAAGTTTTACCAGTAAATTGCAGCTATAAAGCCAAATCCCTGCAGCCTTAAAAGGTCTCTTGAAGCCAATCCAGAAAAGTGTGCTGCCCAAGTGCCTGTTAGGAGAGGGGGAAGGAGGGGGGGGGTGGGAAAGCAAATGCCCAGGGAAGCAGCTCGGGGCTGGTGGGGAAAGAACAAACTTTGCCCCCAGCCTCTGCGCTGTGCCTGTGGCTGGGACAGCACATCCCAGTGCTCGGGGCAAAAGGGAGTCCTCTGCTTGCTCATCTCAGAGCTGCCACCCCCAGTACATGCACACAGCGCGCACTGCCTGCTGCCCAGGGAATTTCAGGAAATAACCAGGAGGGATCTGTGCTCGTCACACTGCAAGGCGAGCCTCTTAAGAGCAGTTCTGCACCTGGTGTTGTAACTGTGTCCAAAAACAAAACCAATTCTTTGTGTTTGCAAAAAAAACAAACACCATACCCAGCCCCAAATACACATCCATCACTCCTCTGGCTGCTCAGGTGATGGCTCCCCTTCATCCCTGTGGGTGCCAGTCCTGGCACTCTTCCTCCACCCTCTCCTGCCCTCTTTTTGGCCTTTCTCTCCCTGGATTCCTGAAGCCCTGCTCGCTTCCTGCTTCCTCCTCATGGTCTCCTCTCAGCATTTTCCTCCTGCAGAAAACGCTGCAGCCAAGGGTGAACCCTGGCAAAGCTCATCCCCTTCTCCTTTGGCCTGTGCAAAGTTTCCCCGTGTGTTATTTGGTTTTAATTCACTCACTATCAGTTCCAGATGTGCAAGGATACAAACCTCCTTCTACCGCAAATGTTTAATGCGTTACTGAAGTTCTGTGTCACACATGTCCCTATCACAGGGTGGAGAGCAGCACCCATCCCTGAAAACACAGGTGCGAGCACACAGCTGAGGCGGGGTGAGGCAGACAGGCTCATTCCCTGGCCAAAAGCATTGGGGTGCTTTTAGGAGTCAGGGAGATGCAGCAGCATCCCCAGGGCAGCGCAGGGAGCTGCCTCCCCACAGGCTGCAGGCACTGTTCCCACTGTGCCCCCTTGCCCTCAGTCCATGCTGGGGGACGTGCAAGGGGAAGCAGTACCAGCCTTGCCCTCCCAGGGCTGCAGCACCGTGGCAGAGCTGTTTGTGGGATGCAGATCAAGCTTTTCTTCACACCGATGGAGGTCAACACAAGGCATGCATGTGTCCCAGTCAGCCTTTGGACTTGTGATAAATAAAAAGGTGCCAGCTGCTCACCTCCAGCCAGGCATCCTTTCCTCCCCCACAGCCAGGGACTGCAGGGAGACGACTGGCTGCCCGCAGGTTGGTTTCCATCCACACGTTAACGGGTCTGGTCAGTTCTGCTACTGCCAGGCTTTACCCTGTTTAAGACACAAAGAAAGCAGAATTCAGCAGCACGATGTCATTTCCCCTATCAGCCTAAAGTGTTTACCTTGACTGGCAAAACAGGTGAATTTTGCACATCGGAAAACATGCAATTGGGTCTCAGGTGGCAGCTGAGAGAGAAGAATTAACATTACCTTCGTGTTCTTGGTGGAGTACAACAATTTCCCTCAGCATAGCCAAGAATTTCCAACTACTACGCTGTTCAGCCAGGATCGTGGCTCCAAAACTGCCTTAAATATCACACAGCCAGCAGACTTTCTGCATACAGCTTGCTGAATTTCAGATGCCCTGGTCTTGAAGACTGAGATATCAACAGGTTAAGACCAGATCAAGTGGTCTTCAGAGCCACTCCAACAAATGACAAAGGACTGCAAGACATCGCAAATGTGGCAACACTTTCCTTAATTTCTCCTTCATCAACCCCTATCGGGCATCGGGATATCTCAGGCTATCTCCATCCTCCTGTCAGCTGTTGTCCTTTGCCTGTCCCCTCCTGTCCGTGGACATCATGCAGTAGGCCACCACGCATACGATACTTCAGATGCTTTAATTTTGTACTGGTGAAAGATTGCAGCCCCAGAGCCTGGGACCGAGCAGTAGGGCAAGTTGCCCAGATGCTTCCCATTACCAAAATGGCTTCAGGGAAAGAGGGAATTTAATCTTCATGGCCTGCTCCACACGTGCTTCCCTGGGAATGCCAATTAGTGCTCAATAGGGCATTTGCTAAAACACAGCTTTGAACTCAGCAAAGATCGTGAAGGCTCCGCAAACCATCGAGTGGCCACGGGATGGCTGTCAGCAAGGATTTTGGGGCACAGCTAGCCAGGGTCACGTTCTCACCACCGGCCCAGAAATGAGTGGCTCTGTAACCTTTTCCCAGCCCTGCTTCTTGCCTCCTAATGACTGCTAAATTGAATCTGAAAACATCAACACTGGTGACAGGAACAAGAGCTCTGGTTCCTGGGAACAAGCGTTGATGACAGGGGAATCACTGGCTGCGAGCAACACGCTGCTTCCTGGGCTCTGCTCCATCAGACGAATGTTTCCTTATTATGTCCCCAAAATCTCCTGGGCAGGGGAACGTGCAGTAGAAGCACAGTCAGTTGTTTTTCAGAGACTTTCCCCTCTGGGCTGTCAAAGATCTGAAGGAGCTGGCAACCAGCCCATGCTTATTCTGATAAATGCTATTTGCAACTAAAAATGGATTAAAATAACCTCCGCGAGCTTGTCTGAAGGGGAACAAGCAGTCTTGTTCAGCGATGCCATTAGCAGGAAGAGGTGGAGAGAACTATTCTAAGGCTGCTTATTTTTGGGTTTCACCCCACTTTGTCATTTGCCCTGACCAAAGCAGAGGGAGGAGACTATAATTAGCACTCGGGGCACTGTCAATGGGAGCAGCAAACAGGCCCTGGCCAAAATTCAGACTCAAGGCTCCTCCAGCTCTTCATCCCCTTTCCCCTCCTTGCTTCGTCTGCTTCGTGTGGAGGTGGGTTCGGAGGCAGCAGCTCGCTGTGGGGAACCACACCACAGCCACTGAAGGTTAGGAGCACTTAATAACCACATCCTCCTGTGACCCACCATACCTTGCACCTCCACGTGCTTATATTTTTTGCAGTGTGAGACTTCTGCTTTACACAATCATTGGTCAAAAAGAGATTCGTGTTACAGATAAGGCATTAACAACGTGTGCCCGTGGATTTAACGAGTCACAAAGAAATGTGGAATATTTTCCCTTGAAAGCATCACGTGCTGCTGTCAGGAACTTGTAATATTTGTGTGTTCATTTCTCACACCATCATAATCCTCACCTTCCTCTGACAAATGTTTTCTGAAACGATCCTGTGCACAGTCCTCCTTCTGACATAAATCTGCAGCTTGTGGCTCTCTGTGCTGGAGTTCGTGCTTGTTTGCTCCACTGACTGATGTACTGCAACCCCTCCAAAGGGGCCTTCTGACTTGAAATCTTCCTTTTTTAAAGGATGGGCACAGGCAGGTGCGTGATAAAGTGCCATATTGCCACACGGGTACTCGAAGTCCAGGGGATCACAGCACAGACAAACTGCAGGTTGTCCCTTCTTGGACAGCCACCATGACCCTGGTATAAAGAAGAAGTACAAATCTACTGGGGCTGTGTGATTTCTTCATGCACCTTCTGCTCCTGGGGGACAGCACCAGCTGCTGCTCCCCCTGATTCTTGGGCTCAAAGAATGTGACACCGGGGTTTAACATCAGCAGTAATAAACTTGGTCTTGCAGATGGCACAGAAATGAGCTGGGTAAATGAGAACACCGGCAACAGGCAAACAAACTGAGCTGCTATTGTAGCACACGGTTTTCATGATGGAGCTTCTAGGAAATGTTTCTCAAGGACAAGATTATCATGCATTAAGAAAAAAAAAAAAAAAAAAAGGCATCTGCAAATACCCACCTTACCTTCAACAGGCACACACCCTCTGCTCCCCCCAGCCCTCAGACCAGCAGCCATCACCGTGAGAAAAGAGCCGCGGTGCCTCTCCTCCAGTGGGGCCCCTGTGCTCCCAAATGCCTCCCTCAGACAGGAGGTTGTTCGAAAGTCATGGCTAGCTGGTAATAGTAGATGCGTTTCCCCTCTCTTTTCCCAGTCTACAGAGAATGCTGAAATCCCTTTTCCAAGCTTTTTCTTTTCATAGACAGGAAGCGTGGAAAGTGTTACAACAGCAAAAAGCAGAGGTCCTTGCCAGACCAGAGGCTTCCAGGAGCCAAGATATTAAAAAAAAAATAAAAATGTAGGGGCAGGGACTCGTGCTGTGAGGTACCGCGAGCATGGGACTGGGCAGGGCACCTGAGCCCAGAGCCTTTCAGAGCAAAGCATCCCCAAGGGATGCTGCTGTCACGGGAGGACAGAGCCTGGCAGAAGCAGGAGGCCGACCTTGTGCAGAGATGTCCCCGTGCAGCTGGCAGGTCTCACCTCAGAGCGCTCCTGCAGCAAGGAGACAGGGCGAGGAGTCGGCGGCAAGAAATGCATAGCGAGGGGAATGTGCTGAGAGAGGCTATAAATAGAGCTCTGACCCTGCTCGTTTATATATAGCCAGGTCTATATGTGTGCTGGCTGGCTGCAAGGCACCATATGGGCAAAGACGTCCTGCCATGCTGACGCAGAGCTGAAAGGGCAAAACCGCCCGGTGCAGCGGCCAGGCGGCCCCAAAATGGGCAGAGGAGGCAGCACAAAGTCCCATCGAGGTGGTCCTGGCCCGGCAGCAGGGCACAAACCCCAGGAGCAACTTCTGTGCTGTGCAGGTGATGGGGAACAGGCACGGGTTGGCCAAAGGCTGTGGTGTCTCCATCCTTGGATCTTCAAAATCCGCCTGGACACGGCCCTGGGCAGCCTGCTCCGGGTGGCCCTGCTTGGGCAGGGGTTGGACCAGATGGACCAGAGATCCCTGCCAGCCTCAGCTCTTCTGTGGCCCTGTGGTTCTGGTCCTCCTGTGTACAGAAAGTGCTTGAGACTATTGACCCACTTGCACTCAAGAGGATTCAGGCTGAAACTGGAAACAAGGAAAAGGAACCAAAACGCATTTTTTGTTTAGTCTCAAAACTGCTTTTTTGGCACGTAATTCGTGTTTCTTACAGCCTGGAAGTCGTGGCTCAGCTGTCAGTGGGGAGTGGGGCCTCTCAGTTGGCCTCTGAGCCGTCTGTGCAGAAGTCAGCCACATGCCTGATCCCGTTACACCCTGCTTTTAAAAGCCAACAGGACCACTAACCTCAAAGACCCGTGCCTTTCCTCAAAATCGTGTTGCCCCTAAGGTGTGTGCCACAGCTCTCCGTTGGCTGAGACCCACGAATAAAACTTCCATCGTCTGCTCTCACAGCTAGGAGGTCGGGCCAGCCCCTCTGAGACAGCCAGAAGCTTGGCTGCCATGGAGAGCTGAGAAGCTCTAAGTTTAAGCTTAAATGTAAGTTACAGGCTAGTAGGCTCCTTTTTTTTCGGATTTAGGCCTTCAAGATAGGAACTGCTGGCTTGGGGGTGGGTGAGCACCAGCTGTACAACAGACTCGTCATCCTGCATGACTAACTCTGCTGCTTGCCCTAAGCAGGAACCTCAGCAGAAAAAATGGATAATGAAAATTAAAAGGACAACGTATAAAAATGCATAAATAAAATGAATATAGCTGCATAACAAGTACATAATGAACCTAATTACTGGACAACAGCTCCCAGACCCGCCTCTCTCTGGGATCCTGCTCTCTGAGGCCATGCTGTGACTAATCTGGCACAGCCCTGCCGCTCGTGCCAGGGGTAGAGAGAGCTGCTCTCCCTGGACCATGGTAATCCTGAGAGGTGACATGGCCCAGGGCCATGCCAAACCTTCTGCCACCCCACACGGGTGGGCACAGGGCTGCCACTGCTGCAGAAACCCCAGCCAAGTGCCACAGGCATGCAGCTGAACAGCACAGCCAGGTCACTGGGACACGTGAAAGGGGTTAACATGCACCGCTCTCCCACCTGACACGGCTTTTTCTGCCTGCCCTAGCCTTCCTGATGGGACACATCATGCCATCGTGCTCTCTCCAGCAAAAAAAACTTCTCAAAATGCTCGGGTTTTTGAGGGACGAGTAACAGTTACCTCACTTGGCCCCTTCAGCCTTAAATATCTGAGCACTGACAGTCAGTATCCCAAAATAGCGCACGGTAATTCTGCTCTGATTTTGTTCCTCAGGAGGGGAGCAGAGCAGCCACGGGGTGATTACGCTGCGAACAACGCCTTTGGGTTTCCTGCTCTTCACTTCCCAGCTCAAGAGCCATAAAGGCATTTACTCACCTCTCCAATCTCCCTCCAGGACCAGGATGGCTGTGCTGTGCCAGAGGCTCTGGGAGCAGGCAGAGGTCCTGCCCTCACCTCAGCCTCCCCGGGCAGAGCCAGTACCCCACCACACACCTTTACAGCAACACCAAAACTCCTCATTTGAGGGCTGTCTGTGCTATTTTTACTATGGCTTTCAGCTTTGAGGACAGCACACCCAGCAGCACGCCCAGCTTCAGGGCCACCACTGGGACACGGGGCTCTGGGTCTGGAGGTGCTCAGAAGAGAGATGGTGTGGTGGGAGCAGCTGGGACTGTGCTGACGGTGCTAGGTGAGCAGCAGAGAGGGCAGAGTTCCTCCTGGGTGGTGACCAGGCTACAGCATCCCTGTGGGCAGGCGGGGATGGGGCACACGGGGATCATGGTGCTGGAGCACTCACAGGCTCCCCTGCTCACACGCTGTCATCCTTAGTCCTCCTGCACACAACAAGGGGCCCTACCGCTTCCTTAGCATAACAGCATTAAATAAAAGGTCTTAGCAAAGCATATAAAAAGTCTGAAGGCTCTGACAGGGGCACTTGAACAGGTTTTATGGGAGCAATTTAAAAGGTCACCTCCGGCAGCTGCCTCTGCTGATGTGCGGCACCACACGCCTCCTCCCGTCCCTCTGCCCGCCGGTGTCTGGCTGAAATCAGCGGCAGCTTCTGGAGTTCGGCAGGAAAAGGGGCAGAAGTGATCCCCTCCTGGCAAAAGAAATCCAAAATTTCAAAACGTGATTTTTGCCCCTTTTGGGAGCTTGGTAGCCCCTCACCCAGACAGCCCACGTGGTGCTCCCACCCCATCAGATGCTGGGCAGCTGCTGTGAGCGGGACGCAGCTGCGAGGTCTGCTTTTGGACCTGCTCTACCAGCAAGCAGAGGGAGATGGTGAAAATCACACTTGTTTTGACAAGCTGCTGAGGAGGAGGCCAGGTCTGACAGGCTGTCCCACTCGAGCTTGCATCAGGCCAAAGGAGAGATAGCAAAATGGAAAATGTGAATCGGCTGGGCTCACAGAGGCAAGCAGGCTGCGTGCTGTAAATCAGGTTTGTAAGTGCAAGGAAGGCTGGGGCAGGCAGTGCAAGCATTAAGTAGAGTTATGGCTCTCTCTGAAGGCTGTTCACTTCGGGACGACATCAAGGAGGAGCAGGACGGGGTGTGACGGATGGAGTGCGCTGCGGTGGGGAGCTCTGCCAGTTTTGTTCAGCCAGGAACACCAACCAACAGCTTCACAAGCAAAAACGAGCCTGGAGAAGGCCGAGCTAAACAGCATCTCAACTATATTTTCAGGAGCACGGCCCATGGCCCTGGGCCCTGCACAGGCTGCAGCCTCCTCCTCACGTGTGCTGGAGGCCTCCAGCTCTGGTGTCTGCAGCTCCGGTGTCCTGACAGGAGAGCTAACAACGTGGGAGGATAACTCAGACACACCAAGGGCATGTGTCTGGGTGAGGCTGGAAAGCCTGGAGCAAGAGGGCCCCTGGTGGGGCCAAGGCATCCAACAACACCAGCACCCCTCCAGAGCCCGCAGGCCGCATCCAGCCCAGCCACGGGGCTCGGCCAAGAGCTCGCAGACATGCGTGTGCTTGTTTGTGTGAGCAGCGAGGGCATTGCACCGTGTCAGGGGCTTCCCGCTCGTCCTCCGTGAGCTCGAAACGTACTCAGCAGAAATAGGCACTGCACATTTGGTAACCGCGGGGAAATAAAGCACAATCCCGGCTTTTCACGCACAATCCCGGTCTACCTGTTATTATTGTCTGGGTTCCAGCAACGGACCCAGAGCCAAAGTCTGTGGTGATTTATCCCTCACTCGGTATAATTCCATTAACTGAGTGGAGTTATTTAGTCATCGCAAAATTTGGCCAAATTATTTTTGTTTGGGCACTCGCTTTATTTTTGTAAGCGTGCCCCCTGAAGCTAACCCTCCAGCCTGTAACCATTTCCTCTAGCAGGACCAACATGACATTTGGAAAGGACTCGTATGCCTGCACCCGACTTCTCCTGCTTTATTTAGCTGTGTTCTGGAGGCAGCACTGATGCTCGCTTCAAGATCAGCCTTCGTGTGTTTATGCAGGAATTAAGCAGAGGGCAGGAGATAAAGCACACATCCATAGGGACGCAGACATGGGAGGACGAGGAGAGAAATCTCTGCCTTGTGCTTGTAAAGATGAATTTCCAGTCTCTTACAAGCACCCAAACCAGCCAGCACACACACAAACTCATGCAATGAGTGCTCTGCCCAGCATGGACAGGACAGACAGACGGACCTTGTAGTGAACCTGCACATCACCCAGGAGCACCCCAGGCTTCTGGGGAGCCTGTCCCCATCCCTGTCCCTGTCCCCACAGGACTGCAGGATGGCAGACCCACACAAACCTTCCCCCGAGCAATCTGCCGGGCTGCTTTCTGAGCAGGCCACATCCACAGCATCCTTTGGCAGGGAACTGTGTGCTTCTGTTATTTATTGTGTAATAAAAATATTTCCTCTTGTTTGTCCTAAACCTGCTGTCTGATAGCTCGTATGGTGCTTCAGCTCTTGAATTGTCAGAAATTACTAACAAGTTCCTCATCGATCTCTCAAAGTGTTCATGAGCTCCTGCTCTCCTGTTCTCATGGGATTTTCTGAACTGGACAGTCCTACACTATTGCATCTCCATCCTGCAGCAGATACTTTTAGATATACTTTTTTGGGAACTAACTCGGCCTACACAGATAATTCGAGATAGCAGAGCACTGCGGTTTTACATTGCTGTCAGATTAGGATTGTTGTTTTGCTCTTGGTTTCTTCCCTAATAACGCTCAACATCCCCACCCCTTAATCCTTGCTGAGAGGCAAGCCGACATGAAACTGTCCACAGCAACTCCAGCATCTCTTTCACTACCAATAATAACTGCTACTTTAGAGTAGTTTGTGTTGAATGTATAATCAAATATACAGAGTTATAGTGTTGTATGGAAGGCACTTAGTTTTCCTGATACTTCCTTTTCCTTTTGGAGGGTTCATTCGCATCCCCATTCAGAAGGAAAGCCAGACTTTCTTGTCAGCTTCTTTCTTTCTATGTGTTTGGAAAAGTTCATATCAGAAGTTTCTAGCCTTTTACAAGCCATTCTTCAAAATCTTTTTTTAAGCATGTCTTATTATGATTTCACATTTAGCATCCCAGCATTTGTGATGCCTCCAGTTTTGCCTCTTTGGACATGATTTATGCTTTTTTTTTTTTTTTTCCCAGGATATATTTTACTTCCAATAATACTCTATCTAGTATTTAGCTATGTTAGCTATTTTTATTCATTTTGAAAAGTCTTTCTGGTGGTTAAATTTATCATAGACTCCTCATATCCAGAGTCTGGCTATCTATAAGCCGTTTTTACTCTTTTCCTTTTAATATTCATCTTTGAAGCTACTTCTTTACTGTAGAGGACAGAGGGAAGAAGTTTCACCCTAGAAAACCAGGAAATCTGAGTGTCTCCTCATGTGAAGCCCCCTTCCTCCCAGGTCCAGACTCCCATCTGTGCTGGCAGAAGAAGCCCTTTCCGAG
Source organism: Anas acuta (assembly GCF_963932015.1). NCBI lineage: Eukaryota > Metazoa > Chordata > Aves > Anseriformes > Anatidae > Anas > Anas acuta. Next base: position 52,059,560 of record NC_088983.1, on the reverse strand, counting down.
TGTGGAAGCACCAGGGGGTCCCTGCGGAGCAGGGAGAGGAGAGCCACCAGGCTCTGGTTCCTAAACTTGGGGATGGGACCCTGAGAAGAACCCGTGCAAGCCCGACAAAGTCTGAATACCATTCATCAACCTCGCCAGCCTGAAATCCTAAAGCTAATCCTGCACCTAAAGCTAAGCAGAAACCTGGGCAGTCCTGCCATTTCCCTGCTCTGCCCGCTTGTCTGCACAATAAAAATACATGGGGACTCTTCAGCCAGGAGTAAACATGCACATGTAGACATGGTCATAAAACTCATAACGAAACCCCTAAAAGTGGTGGTTTGGTTATTTTGGGCCGGTCTTCTGGGAAGAGGAGGAGCTGGTTGATAAGCCTCGCAGTTATTTTGGGAAACAAACAGATATGTCAGAGAAAAACATGGATCCATCTCCTCACGAGGATAAGCGGGCAGCATTTCACCCCGTTTGGTTGGGTCCCGGGGGTGCCTGACCTCAGGGGTGCTCCTGCTGGAAGGTGGCTGAAAGCAGGCGGTGCTGCGTGCCTCCCTTCACCCTGAGGCTGCCTGTTTTCGAGTTATTCCCTTCTCCCTTCCCCTCCTGCCTCTCAGTGCTGCTCCAGCAGCTCTATCCCCTGCGGCCCTGCCCTGCCTACCACCAGTGAAGGCACTGAGCCACATCCTTCCATGTTTCTGCCCCTTTGAGAGCATCGGAGAGCTGTGCGGGTCCCTGTGCTGTCACCCGGTGCCCCGCTGGACCCCCTGGCACACGTCCCCAGCCAAAACACAAGTCCCTGGCCAAGACACGCCAGCCACATCGGTGCTGCCCATATGCAGCTGAAACGCTGGGTTTCCCCCGAGAGGCTGGGGGAGCAGAGCCCGAGCTCCCTCAGCCATCGGAGGCTGCTGCGAAAAGAGCCTGAAATGGGTCTTTAATGATCAAGGGCAGGACCCCCAGATATTTCTCAAAGGGAAAACACAGACTTGCCAGAAGCCGGGGCTGAAAGTAACAAGCACATAAACATCCTTCACGCAGCTCTGTGCTAGCCAAGAGCTGTTTCACAGCCGGGCTGTGTTCCCTCTCTGCCTCCCTCCCTGCCTTTTCGCCAGGCCCCGTCCCTCCTGCCCAAGAAAGGTCATTTTCTTCACAGGCAGAGGGAAAAAATCTTCCACAACAACAGGGTCTTAAATCAAGCCGAGGAAGAAGACTTCCCTTTCACCAGCTATAACTCCAGCCTCCTTGATGCAAATGCTTCCAAACAAAGAATCCCTGTTCGAGACAGAGCCGTAAATTATCGCGGCGGATCTGGTTTTGTTTGAAATCGGACCCAAGCGAACCTCGCCTGGCTTTCAAAGCAAGCCAAGTCTTCTGGTGGGGACTTCTGGTGGGGACCCCAGCTCCCTGCTGCCCACCCCCAGCCACCAGCCCCAGGTCAGGGCTCTGCAGGGCTGTGCAAAGCCCAGAAGGGCGCTGGACGCCACGGAGACTCTGCCACCGCAGATGCTGGTAACACAGCTTGGAGGCACGGTCCCTTGTCCCCTGGCACCGGTTACACTAATTGCTCTGCCAATTAAATACCTGGAGGTGCTTTCCTCTGTGCTCATGGGACAGCAGCACTCCCTCCAGACCGGGCTGCCCAGGTACAGCAATGCGATGCAGTGCAATGCGATGCGATGCTGCTTGGGAATTAATTAAGAGGAAGCTCGTTAAGCCACAGAGGTGGAAAGTGAAAGACCCCAGACTGCTCAGCTGAGGCAGTGACCCCACTGTACTGTGCAACCACCTCCTGCTCCAGGAGAAGGTGAGCTGGCCCTGCACAAGCCTTTACTGGGCACGGGAGTGTTTCCTCCTCAGTTTACGACATAATTATAAAATAATTATAAAATGGCCTCAATTTGCACCAGGGGAGGTTTAGGTTGGGCATTAGGGGAAGTGTCTTTACTGAAAGGGCAGTGTGGTACTGGAACGGGCTGCCCAGGGAAGTGGTTGTCACCATCCCTGGTGGTTTTGCCCTCAAGAAGGGTGTAGATGGAGACCTCACAGCACGGTTTGGTGGTGGGCTTGGCAGTACTAGGCTAAAGGTTGGAGTAGATGATCTTAGAGGTCTTCTCCAGCCTGAACGTTTTCCCAAAAGGTTTTTGTGGATTCATAGAATCAAGCAAACCACCACCACCAACAACAAATCAGGAAATGAGATCCGTAAGGTGCACGGAGAGGACATTTTCCCTTCCGTGATGCCACAGGAGCGATGGCACCGCACCATTCGGCCCATCCAGAGATCAGCTTTTACTCACCCCGCTGGGTGCTCCTTGGGACTGGCTCATTTGCACGTGCAGCAATCTGAGAATAAAATCAGGTCACATTAAAAAACAACTTCTGTGTTATGATTTCCTATGAATCAGAGGATTTGTCCCCTGGGCTCCCTCCAGCCCTGCCTGTTCTTCCCAGCCTCCCCTCCACCCCGAGCCCCATCCTGCTTTTCCACCAGGCTTTGGCTCCCGGCCCCTCCCTGCAGACGTAGGATGCTCGTGCCTACTCGCTGCCACCCTGAGCATCACCGCAAGTGGCATCTGCTGGATGATTTTAAGCTGTGAGCCGCTGAAGGGAAACGTACGGCCCACGTCTCAAGCCTGGGTAGTGGGTGACAGACTCAAAAGCCTCTGATACAGTCATTAGCCTCGGTGTAGTGAATTTAATGAGGTTTGGTTGTAGGTTTTGTGTGGTTTTCAATCCTTACAGGACAGATATCCGTGATGCTGAAAAACATTGCAAGAGAAACCTTCAAAATGAGTAGCAAAAGAGCTGCTCAAACCTGGAACAAGGTTCGCTGTTCCACCTGGGCTCTCCAGGACAGAGCTGAAACACCCTGCGTTTTCACCCTTTTGCCTAGCTCCTAACAGCTGGGAAGATACAGAGAGCCCGTCTTCAGCGCTGGCATCTCCCACTTGCGTGTCGCTCGCTTTGAGAGGGAGCAGAAAAATGTTAACAAAGAACTGCTGAAAAGAAACTTGTTTACCCAGCCTCTCCAACGGGGTATGGCTTTTTCTCAAATATTGTGCTACCACAGATTCCTGAACCCTCTTTATCCCCTGTGTTAACATCCAGCACAGCTCGGGGGTGTCTCTTGAAAGAGAAAAGTGAGCACGGGCATCCCCGGGAAGCTGGAGCCCGAGGCCCCTGAGCCTGATGGAGGGTGGCAGTGGCTGATGGTTGCAGAGGGCAGTGTGCTCACAGCCTCCTGAAGGGACCAGGCAGCGCCCGCACCTCTGGGACTCGTACCAGGGGTGGAAGCAAAGCACGACCGAAAAGCAGAGCGAGCCTGCAGTACGGGGAGGATGCTGTACAACCTCCCAGAGCTCATTAGCCCTCCGTGTACCTTGCGCAACACTTGGGCAGATGGCTGTAGTGTTCCCAGAGATGTTACAAACCTTTGTGCGAAACCCAAACTCCCAGAACTGTAACAGCTTTAGGAGAATTCGCTGATGAAGACACAGCACAGCCGCTGGTAGCTGATTACTTCCAACAGCACCTGGTTTGCCAGCTTGCAGCTGTCCCAGAGGTGAGGCCACCTGCAGATGCACCCCGAGGGCACCCCATCACCACCACCTTCCCCTCCTGCCTCTGGGCCAGCTCTCACAGCCCCCGGGGAAGCCAGGGGGATGCTGTTCATCGGGTCACTTCGCCAGCTGTAAGGACAGGCTTAGGAAAAGCTCCCACCCCCCAAGGGTCTACCCCCAGAAGTGTTGGCTGAAGGCTGCAAATCCCTAGGGGGTAATCCCTGGTAATGGGGAAGTGTGAGCTGGCCGAGGGGTGCCCCGAGGGAGGACGTGCTGTGGGAGCAGGCTGTCAGAGCAGGAACAGCACAAGGGAACAGAGAAATTCTCGCTCCAGGGATTTGCTTCTCCTGCAGAGAGATTCAGGCACTCCTCAGCACAAACACCGTGGTCTCTCACGCACACCGAAGCCGCACGTAACTCTGCTCCCACCCCACACGGGAAAGCCTCTGCTTTTCGGCTCCAAGACAAGCCCGTCCCGTCCCCTCTTCTGCTCTGCCAAACTGACCTGTGCTCGCTCCGGCTGCAGCACCACGCGGCTTGGGGGCTGGAAGGGACAACAGCAACTCACAGAGAGCAGAAAAACGCTGGAAAAACCCCGCAGCGTGAGGAAACCACACGGCAAGGATAGGAAAGGAGAAAGAGAGCAGAAAGCACACGTGCAGCTCTGAACAAACTCCACCTGCCCAGCTGCGCTAACGTTTTCGGGCACAAGCACTTCCAAACAGTCCTTAAACATCAAGCTACTTTAATACAAAGATCTCTGACAGGAAAATGAAGTTGTCTAAAATCAGCCTGGCTCGTGTCCTGTCTCATCAGCGTGTACCTGGCGGCACGGAGCCCAAAACCTCTCCCAGCAGCATCCCCAGGGACAGCGCTGCTGCTTCTGCACGGGCTGCCGGCAGGCTCCGAGTGCCTGCAGCCCTGTCCAGGGGGGCAAGGAGAGCCCGAAGAGGACAGCAGGGCCCCGAAATAAGGACAGCCCGGTAGGTACTGTGCAAATATATCGGATTTTATTACTCTTTTATGGAAATAATAACAGACATTCAGGTAGAAACATATTAAATTAACGCAGTCAACAGTTTAAATGCAAAAATAAATATAAAGTCCAGCAGCTCGATGCATCTAAAACAGCTCGTATTTCTTCTAACGGATAGAAAAAGATTTTTTTTTTTCTTTTTTGTGTGTGTGTGTGTGTGTCTCAGACGGAGAGTTTGGTACAGCCGAACAGAGCCGCAGGTACAAGAAGCGCTTTCTCAGAGCACAGCCCGGCCCGCCGGGCGCCCCGCCGAGCCTCCCTGCGGCCGGGTCCCTGCCGGGAGCAGTCCCACCGAGCCGTGCCGAGCCGGGCAGAGCCGTGCCAACCTCAGAGGGCCGAGTCCGAGTCGCTGGAGTCGAGGCTGTTGCGCAGGCGGCAGCTGCCCAGGCGGTCCCGCTGCAGGCTGAGATTTTGGGTGCTGCGCCGCAGGCACTCGAGGGACTGCAGGAAGGACTTCTTGGCCTTCTCCTCCTCCATGGGGGACACCCCTTCCTCCTCCACCTCCTGGATCTCGTCGAAAGTCACCGGCTGCGTCTTGAAGCGCGACTGCCGCGGCCGCCGCAGCTTGCCCCGGGGGGCTCGGGCCGGCCGGGCGGGCGGGGGGAACTCCTCGGCCACGCAGACGAAGTGCGGCATCACCGCCTGGTAGCTGGAGCAGACGCCCAGCAGCTCGGAGGGCTTGGCGGCCATCCTGCCCTCCGCCGGGGGGCACCGAGCCGGGGCCGGGCCGGGGGGCGCCGCCGGAGCCGGCGGGGCGGGGGGCGCTGCCTCGGCCGTGCCGGGAGCCGGGTCCCGGCGGGGGGGAAAGCGGCGAGGAGCCGGGGAGATGGGAGCCGAGCGGAGCCGAGGAGATGGAAAGGAGAGGAGAAAAGAGGAGCGGAGCCGAGCCGGGTGCTGGGAGCCGAGTGGTGCCCCGGGAGCGCTGCGGTGCCGGGCGGTGGGATGCGATCGGAGCCGAGCCGGGCGATGCGGAGCCCCTCTCCCGTCCCCCCCTGCCCCAAGCAGAGCGGCTGGGCTCGGCACGGCTCCTATATAGCCCGGGCTGCCCACGCCCGAGCATGCTCAGACGGCGGCGGGGCCCCCCCGCTGCCCGCTTGCCTTCCGCCGCTCCGCCCCCGGCCCCCCCTGCCCACGGCCGGGGCCGGGCCCGAGCTGTTCCCCCCCCCCCCAGTGCCGGGTCAGCCCCATATGAGGGGCTGGGGTCGGTCCCGTCTCCCTCCCGGCCGTGGTTTGATCGGGGTTAAGTACCTGATTCGGAGTGACTCCGGTTCGTGCTTCGCAGAGGGGTCGGGAGATGCCCCGGTGCGTGCCAAGGGGGCGCAGGGCTGGAAAAACCCCGCAGCGTGAGGAAAGCACAGAGCAAGGAGAGGAAAGGAGCTAGGGTGAAACAGGGCAGAACAGGGAGGCAGAGCTTGAAATGGTTCATCCAAAAGCCACCACAAAACCTCAGCTCTGTCTTTCGGTACGACGCAGCACAGACGTCTCGGGGCTCCCCCGGCTGAGGCCGATGGCCCCGTGCAGCAAACAGCCATAACCACGGCCCCGTCTCAAACCAGCCACAACAACACAAGCTACTCCAGGAGGAAGGTGGCTGGCGGTGTTGGTCAGTACCCTCGGGGGGCTGCTGGCTGCCCCACTTGTCGCCAGCGCTCAGGGATGGCTCGGGGCCTTGGCTGCAGACAGCATCTGGCTGCAGCCTCGCAGCTCCTTGGCTCCCCGGAGCAGCTTCGGGGCCAGGCTCAGTCTGAAGCCTTTTTATTGGGAGATGCAATTAACTTAATAAGGGAACAATTTTCTGTCGGGTCAAACTGAATCATTCCCGTTTGGAGAAGACGGCATTTTTTTATTTTTTTTTTTACTGTTGATTTTAATGGCTAAATTTAGCCCCCCGAAGCCCTGACTGCATTACGAGGACTTTCTCTCCAAGGGACCCACTCACAGCAGATTTTATTCCTGAGAACTGGACTGCAGCACACTGGACCGAGCTCTGCTTCCTCAGCACAGACAGGAACCGCGGGGTGAGACCTGGAGGACTCCTGGGGCCGAGCTCGCCCCTCCTGCAGGAGCAAACTGGCAGCCGAGGAAAGCATCTCACATTCACGTGAAGCAAGGTAAATTTAATCTGCTTAGCATAAGAGGATCCAAGGCCCTGCAGAAAAAAGGCCAGTTGACTCACTACCTGAAATTCAACACGAGCATCCCCAAACTACCCACCGAGTTTGGTAAAAGTTCAGTGAGGGCAAACTGCTTCCCTTGCAGGTAGGCCAAACACCGAATTCCCTCGCAATCAGGGCTATAAAAGGCTCTGGGAAATTTCGGCGCTGAGTTGGAGCAACATCACCATGGCAATAACCAGGAAGCCTTAAGTTTTTGTTTGAGACAATTCAGAAAAAAATATCCTGTGACATAATCCCCCCAGTCAGGTCTGCAATGCGCTAATGTAAAAAACTATATTTATTCCAGGGGCTTAAATCACGCCTTTAATCTGGGTTGCTCCCGGTATTGAAATGTGACCTCATCGTATAGATTACAAAAACCCTCGGCCGTGGGGATCATACGAGGGGATTTCTTTCCTGCATAGCACGGAGCTGAAGTCACATCGCGCCCGGGCTGCAGGGACCTGTGCCCGAGGCTGGGAGCATGTCGAGTGCCGTAGGGTTCACGTAAAATACCTCACTGCCCAACTTCGGGACGCTCAAGTGCCGGATTCAGAGAAGGAACTGCCAACACAGCTGAAACACTATCAGGGAAATGAGTTCATGGCACGGGGTCACTCGTTTGACAATGCGATTACAGAGGACACAGCCTTTTAGTGACTCCTCTTGCTGGCTACCACAGCGAGTGCCACAAAGGGGGAAGGAAAGAGTAAGACAGGGAAGAGAGGGTGACATCCACCTCCTTTTGGTTCTGCGAGCCAGCACGCCGTGCCTGGCAGCACGCACCAGCCCTTGGGATCTTGCTCCTGGCATTAATTCACATGAGGTAACGGGAAGGGGTTCAGGTTCTTCTCCCATTCAGTTCACATCCCGAAACAACCAGGTTTAGAACAACAAGAACTGCAGCCTCACAGATCCCGGCTCACAAATACGAAAGCATGAAATGGATAAACAGGTAATTGATACAAACTACTTCTGGAAGCAGAAAAAAAAATCTTCTTACCCTTTTTGCTGCGCACACGCATGATTTAACCTCGAATTCGTACCTTCCTGATGGGGGAACCCAGGTTACTCAAGGCCTAATGGAAACTGGAAAACCATCACTCCTTCCTGCAGACCATACAACAACAGAGCAGAGGGCAGGGAGTTGTTTGGCTCATTACCTGCCAGGGCTACGCTCCCCACGTTGCTGGGTCCGAGATGTGCCCTTTCCTTATGCATTTTTTTAGCCTTTGTCTTTCTTCCCGGTGTTTCTAGCTGGGACTTCAGCAGCCTGGTAACATTTTTTCTTTTAACAAAAAAAAGTGCCAAATTTGCCATTTGAAAATTAAATTTGGCTAGGTCATCGATCCACGGCTTCCTACAGACAGCCTCACAGCTCCCACAACCATCTTTTCCTCGGCCTGTCCCAAAAACCTCCCCCTCGGCCACAGCCGCCTTGGTGCCGGCCCCACACCCTCAGGCTGGGGACTCCCCGGGGCCACGAGGCAGCGCTGGCTGCCCCAAATCTGAGCACGTCACCTCCGTTATGTTACACGTGTGCTTACAAAACTGACTTACGTGCGATGCCAAATCACTTCAGCTGCGTGGTCACAGATCAGGGACGTGAGTCCGGCACCACGGGCAGTGCTGAAGGCGGTGAGGGCGGCTGGGCACAGGGGACCCGGCAGCTGCTGGGGCTGGGAGGGCAACGCGGCCCCTCCAAGGGCAGCACCAAGGCTAGAACAACACGGGGAACAACAAGGGCGAGGGACAGGGGAACAACAAGGGCAAGGGACAGGGCTGGGGGCGATGACTGGGACAGCAAAACCCAGCGGGGGCCATGCCCATTCCCTCAGGCACAGCAGTCAGCGCTGCAGGGCGAGGATGCACCCACAGCATGACTGCAGATGGTGGCAAAAACTTGTTAATTCGTGTGAGGAGCGAACAAAGTGCGTTCGGAGATCCCACCCCCTCAGAGCTCGCTTTCAGTCTTGCCTGCTTATGTGCTCCAAGCCACAATAAATCCCACAAAGCTGCTCTCTAGCAGTTGGACAGCGTACAGACCAAACCGTTTGGATGTATTAATGCTCCTCACAGAAATATATCGTATTATTCTGCTTTTAATTATTTTAATTGTGAAGTGATAGCTGAAGGGAAGCCAGCATCTCGGTAGCAATGTCACAGGATAACAGCATTTGGCTGTCATCGCACTACCACTAATAAATGTGGTAATAAAGCTCTTTGTTTTCAAAAAGAGCTGCAAAATGTTCCCTGACGGAAACTGCTGCATTAAATTTCCTTTGTTTGGCCTGACGGGCGTCAGAACGGATGGCAGCTTTTCCCAGCACTGCTACTGACGTATCAGGACATGATGCTGCGAGGATACAAGATAAGAATGCAGCTCAGACAACAGACGGGCGGTTATTGCAGAAACATCAGCTGCTTAAAGAAGGAGCCTGTGCTTTTAGCAAGCAGGGAGACCTGCATATCCCTGCTGCTTTTGGTACACGAGTCCACAGCAAAGTTCAGCTGTGACCTCCCACGGCTGTACCTGTAGGCGTATTTCTACCTCTAATTACGGGGATGCCACTAATTAGGCAGTGCTTGCAATTCATAAAGCACATCCTGACTTAGATAGAAAGGCTTGCCAAATATTTTTCCCTGAGAAAACACACTTCCAAAAGAAGTTTTTGGGGAAAACGCTCTCTTGTGCATGTGGGGGAGAACTTCACTGAGTCCAGGCATTCCCAGTCCCTCCGCATGGTCCATGGGATGGTGCTGGGGGCGCGTGCCTGCTTCCAGGCACAGGACCAGGAATGTTTTTGGGGAAGGATTGAGGAGGGGAGGATTCCCTGCTCCTCCCCGGGCAGCTGTGCTGAGCACGTGATGCTGGGGTTGGTGTTTCTTCTGCACCCAGCTGCTGAGTTTTGCAAGAGCTGAGGAAACGTGATTATTTCTGAGACCTCTGTTACCCTCTGTCAGATCTGGACAAAACCAACCAACGAGCTCTTAATTAGTCAGGGAGGGCTGACAGCATGAGCATATAAGCTCTGGCTTCTCTGAAGTCAGACAAAACCGAAACCTTTCCCATGTGAGATGAGACTTACAACCACAGGCTGGTGCCACAGGTGGGATCCCAGCACTCCTGAAGTATTTGATCTTCCATTTTCTTCTGTGCCTACAAACACTGCAGAGCACCCAGGTATTTCACAGCAGAACACATTTCCTTTTTTTCCCCCTCTCCTTTTAAGCTTATTTACAAGCAGTGAAGAAAGAAATCAGCTGGAGTCTAGGGATGAAAATGGAAAGTTTCTCAGCAATGAACCACCAGACCTCAGGTAACCGTATCCTGCAGAAAGTTGTTTAATCCATCTAACCCTCTTCAGGGACTTCAGGCAAAATCTGCGAAAGTGACACCAGTAAATAGCTGAATGCCACTTGTCCCCGCGGCCAAAGCCTTGCCTTGAGGAGAGGATCCAATGCGATGCTAACGCTGACAAGCAGAAAAAAAAAAAAAAGAGTAATCGAATCCCTGCCAGATGAAAGCCAAAGCTGAGGACTGACCTGAACGCCAGGAAGTTTTTCTAAGATAGAACAGAGCCATTGTGCTGCAGGTGAGGGAGGCCAAGGCAGGAGCTAACTGAGGAGGTAACCGAAGGGAAGAGGAAAGCGCCCGATGCAACACGGAGAGCCTTCAGGGCGAAGCAGCCCACACTCAGCTGTGGATTGTACCCGTGGCAGCACCGAGGCGTGAAGGGTTTCAAACCAACCAACGTCATGTCTCTGCTCCTGCTTCATCTTTCGCTGTCTGCATCAGAAGCTCCTCAGGGCAAGAAGTCCTCCCGCAGCACACCCAGCCGTGGTGAGGACCCACGGCCAGCAGCGAGTCACCAGCATGGCTCCATCCCACACAGCGCCGGGGCTCTCCTGGCCGTGCCGCCTGATTTCTGCCCTGCTCTGCTCCAAGGGACTGCGCTGGGCCAGCTCAGCTCCCTGCATCAGTCCCCGCAGGGCTGCATGGCAGCCTGCCCTGGCGCAAGGGAATTGCTGGAAGCGCGCCCGGGCGGAGGGCTGGCACAGGTAGCTCCCTGCTCAGCTGAGCTGCACCGCCAGCCCGCTCCAGTGGGGGTTTACGCTGTGGGACCGAGCAGATAACAGCCCCGCGGTGATGGCAGAGCAGCTGCGCAGGCAGCTACAGGCAGAAATAGGTTTTGGTTGAGCACCGCTCTGGATCAAATGAACGCTGCCTCTCCGGGTGATCCCCTGGGATCTGAAGTCTCGCTCAGCCAGAAAAAGCCTCCTGAGCGACTGGAACACAACGAGGCTTTGTTTCCCTTGGAGAATCTAAATGAAACGTGGGGCCCTGCGAGACAGACCTCCTCGCTCCTTATTCTGATTAAAATTTTACACTGTGCTACCTGCTCCCTTCCCTTAAAACAGGGTATCCAGCTACCTGGAGACGTGTCCTCAGGGTGGGAGCAGCCAAACTGTGCTTGACAGGAGCACGGAGTAACTCCTAGAGCTGCGCCAAATGCTATGCAGGAAGAGCAGGAGGTAAATCAAATAGGTCGACAAGTGAGAAAGCACACATCTGTCATCTTGCTGAGTGAGTGGCCCTTTGGGAAGGGCCAGTGTTTTTACCCAGAGCTGCTGTGGAGCCACTAAATAATACTTACAAGCCGCTCTCGGGCATGCCAAGGAAATGAGACGATACCGGCAGGATCTCAGCAGAAGTTCGGTGTGGGGAGGACAGGCCGGCAAGCTCCGATTTAAACAAATGGCACAGGTTGCTATGGGAACCTCGAGCATTTATAAGAAGCACTTCAAAAACAAAACAGAGTGAGGCAGATTTCATATCCAGTCTGAAAATGTTTATGACCAGAAAAGGCAAAGTGGGTGTTAAATGCTTTTTAGCTAAGTCAATAGCACCGGCACTCGACGAGGAGGTATTATGGATTTGCAGCACCCACCGTCCGTCTTCTGTCCTGAACCCCAGGAGAACAATCTTCTGTACTCTGCCAGTATTGTGGCACAAAAATTCTGGTTTCTTAACCCCTTCCTGGCACCCCGTTCTCTTTCTAAATTACTGCTGTCAGAAGGAAATTTCAGGTAGCTACATTAAACCCGTCAGTCACGACAAGTGGAAAATACACAGCTAGAAATAATCTGACACAGGAGAATTAAATTATGTACTGCTTAACAGCTAATCAAAACCAAAAATAAAGATATTTTTTTTCTTGAAAAAGAGAAATTATGAACCTTGCTCTTGATTTCAAACAGAACATGCACAGATCAACCTGGTATGGCCCAACGCTGCAATATTTAATCAAGTATCCCCCAGCCTCATCAAGAGTTTGAGCTGAATATTCAATTATCTGACTATTCAAGCTCTGAATCCTTCGTGCATGTAAAAGCATTTGGGTTTGGATAAACCAAACAGTCCCACAATGTATTTTACTTTGTATTATTGTAACGAATTCTGAGTTTACAACTTTTTCAGTAAGCTTCTGGCTTGGATTCCTGTACTGTCAAAACAGTCCTGGGAAGGAAGAAAACCTTGGAACTGGAAAATAAACCCTTTGGACAGCATTTTTAGAGATACTGTTTTCAAATCCACAGAACTGGAGGAAAAGTTCCTCCAGCTGCTTTTAAGTTAAAGCCTAGAATGTACCTACACGTTTATGCTGTAAACCTCACGCTGTGCACTTGACTCCAACAGCAGGAAGAGCTGAACAGCACCACTCCAAATTCTCCAGCTGGCCGGTCTCCAGTTAAAATTCAAGCCTTTGGGTGTCATGAAAACAACACCAGAGTTAAAAACCTTTAAAAACCCTACCTTTGCACACATCCACTTTGGGAACCATGAGAGTGCTTTTGCAGTATTAAAGACCAGATTTCTACCTAGGAGAAAAACGTCCCCGCAGAAAGATCTCCTGGGGAGATGTGGGCTGGAATCTCCTCTGCTCGCAGCCATTTCCTGTGGTTCCGGCAGGCAGGAGGTTGCAATCCGCTGCCACCTGGCTAGGTGACATTTTTCAGAGGAGGTGGGGGGAGGAAGGAAGGACCCACAACTTCCCAGCTGGCACGAAGAAACCTGACCTCTGTGCCAACTGTTCCCCTCGCAGCCAGGGCTCGAAGGCCAGGGGGAGGGACCACGCCACGTGCCTTCTCCCCACCGTCATCCTGCTTCGGATACGAGCAGCAGCACGGCCGGCACACAGACAGCAGCAATAAAGTGATGTCACCCCAGGAGAGCTCCGTGGGATATGGCATTCCTCTTTTAAATCGTTTTATTTTGAGGGGCAAACCTCTGTATTTTTCCAGTTCAACCCAAATAAACAAAATTACAACACAGTTTGCTAACATTACAAATTAAAACTGAGAAAGTAAGCAAGGAACTGTTTGTTTTCCTCAACAGCATCAGTCTCCAGGGCCCTGCCTGTGCATCACAGCCCCATTGAATTCAAACAAGTTGCAATTTCCATAGGTTCAGGTTTGTTGATTTATCAAGTTCCCACTAGTCTCCATCCACTACTGCTCCTTGCAGCATTATTGCTTTTAACAGTGTAAACAAATGTAGAACTAAATGTATGAACTACTAAAGGCTAACATGTTGCCTAGTCAGAATACCTGGAGAAATCAGATACCCTTCGGTTAAGGAAAAAGTCCTTTTTAAGGACTGCAACAACTGGGCACACATACAGGGACATAAGCAAAGCACCAGCTACCTGAAGAAAATGAATTTTAAAGTAAACTCCACCTGCTTCAACATGAATTCTCAAAACATACATCACTGAGTCCATATCTTAGATTCAAGTACAAGAAATTAATATTACATTGGAAACTTATTTCAAATGTATTTCCAAAAACATATTGCTTTAGGAACTGGGATAAAAGTGAAGAAATTATTAGATAACAAAATAAGTTTCCCAATAACATGCATTCATTTTAGAAGAATAAGCTATTTCAAAATCTGTATGGTGTTTTAAATAGAGAATCTCCTAATAAGTTTGTCTGATACACAAGGAAAACGTTTCTGCCAAATTTCAGAATACAGGGAATGAAACGACTCGACAGCCTGTCCTTTAGGTCACCAGTACCTTTAAAAATAGGCATAACTGAGTGTTAACAACTTGACTGCTCTTGTCCAGAACAACTTTAAACTACAGATAATGCTGGCTACAAAGAGACAGGCATTTTCCAACCACCTGCTTATTCTTGCATTAAAGCAGCTTGCCAGTGTGTTACAAGGCACAGAGTATTTCCCCATGCTTAGACCCTGCTTCAAGCAGAAAACGAAGCGATACCAAACCAGCGTTTTGATCCAGGACAGGGGATGCCATCGCTGCAGTGAGAACCATGCAGACAACATGTGTGACGACTGAGAAGGCAACCACCAGCTCACTGGTTCTAACAACAGGTAGGATGTACCTACGTCAGGCAAACTCCAACAAGGCAACCAAGAACTGGGTCTGAGCTGCTGACTGCTGCTCTGTAACAGCAGCTATTTGAGAGAGAGCCCTGCAAGCAAGCCCTGCTCTAACGCAGCAAGCACCACTCTAGGAGCAGGATGTTTTGCTAGCAGCATCAGACTGGGTGCTGTGCCCGGTGATACTAACACTACACTTACAGCTTTACAACTTACAGTGTGATTATAATAATTTGTGTCCAAATCTTTGGGCCAATTCTGGATATCAAGTTTGGCAGCGCAAGTGTGAATTTTAGGGATGCTGACGTTTCTTGTCCCACCTAAAATCACTGGAAGCCATAACTCAGTTGTGCAAAAAAGAAAGTAAGAATGCATTAGTAAATTCTAAAACAAACAAACAAACAAAAAAACAAACAAAACCCCTTTTTTATCTCCTTGTTTCTGTTTTCCTGCCTATGAGACAGAGGTAACACTTCTACGCCAACAGGGATGGAAGACTGTTAGCACTCAAGAAGTCAGCAGTTTTGACCTAGCTGATAAGATTCATGGCTAAGATGTTTGTGTTCCTTGCCCCTTTGTGACTTGTCTACACAAATAAGCAGTAAGGACCGAAATCTGCCCACAGAGAACATAGCTGAAGAAAGCTTCTTATACTAGGCACAAGTATAGTTCAAGCAGTTTTATAACTAACAAAACTGACTGCTTTGTTGCAAAAGACTCTTGCAACCTACAAATAAAAAGCAATGCATCACCCCTTGGTGAAGCGACTAACACTCAGCAATCATCCCAGAGTGCAGCTTTCCCATTTCCACACACACAGCGCACAGATAGCTGGCTTTACATAAAAGAATCCCGAACACGTCCTGGATCTATGTCACTTGAACGTAGATCACCATCTGGGGAGAAATGGGAGACGAGAAGGTGCAAAAATAACTGCTCGCTGAATCATTCTGCTCCAGTCAGTACCTCTCAGAGATTCCATGTTCTTTTAGGAATGATCATCATCTTTTCACAAACAAAGCCTGTGATTTAGTATCATCTAAAGGCATACCATTTCTGAAAACAAAACCACGCTGTCCGCATAACAGGTAACTTCTGATTGTCAAAGACCTTCATGACATCATTTTTTTTCCCCATAAGATATTTCACAGAACTCTGCTCCTGTAAAACACGTAGCCAGCTGAGGCTCTCGATCTGCTGTGTGTTCAGCAACGCCCAAAGTGCCTCTTCACTTCCAAACTCCACCAGGTTCTGGATAAATGATCCTAAAGGTCAAGTTGATACGTGCATCTCTGGAATGATATTCCTTAGGCACTCGATGCTGTAAGTGGCATTATGGAAAAAAAAAAAAAGCAAAACAAACACACACACAAAAAAAAAAAACTCATGAGCTGGTGTACTTAAAATACAGGTAATCAAACAACATAAAAAAACCCTTAATGTTCTGTAATGGCTTTTCATGAACTTTTCTAAAGATTTAGTTAAGGCAAAACATTCATGTTCTGACTGCTCAGGGCTACTGAGGAAATAAAGGTCTTTTGTAGATTACTGTAGCCTTGTTAAATTAAGTTCAACAATTTTATATTCTAAGCTCCTAAATGGATTTTACTCTTTCAGCTGCAGGCTGCAACATTCACCGCTGAACTTAAATGCTGAAACATCAGCATGTGAGCTGATTCCTTGTATCACTTAGCAGTTGAATAAAACTGCATAATTTTTGTATGGTGCTTTGAAATTCTGAGGTAGAAAGCATTGTGAAATAATTGTTTCACTGGAAGCCGAGTATTGCCTACCTCCTTCATGGAAGTGCTTTGCACACATTTAGAGAATTTGCGCTGCAAATAAAGCTCTTAAGCAGTGCCAAGGATTTCTTACCTGCCAATCCTCCTGGGTAGCTCCTTCCATCATCAGCAGAGTCCCATGATCAAGTGGGATTTTTAGTCTCTCTACGTAAGTATAGTCTCCATTCTCTTCCTAAAAAGAAACACTGGACACTGAAGAAACAGGCAAGTGCTTTTGGTAGAAAATCAGTCCTTAGTCCTATATAGCAGAGCTTAAAAAACAGGGAGGGGAAAGGACAAAAAGAAGCTTTTATGAGCTCAGGAAGTCTAACAAGACTTCTCTGCAACCATATTTCAAAAGGAGCTGAGGAGCTGAACATTTTCAGGATGGAAAGCCATTACATCTCACTGTCTGTATAACATCGGTGAAATTCAACAAATGCTTCCTAAGTCCAGTGCAAAATTCTGGAGCAAGGCTGCAAATGTTTTGGGAACATCCACTTGAACTGAACAGTTCATGTGGAAACATTCTGCAACCATAACCATGATTCCAATGGTTAACTGCTTTATCCAAAATGCACATCTTCCTCTTCTCAATTTGTCTTGTTTCAGGTTCTCTTAAACTTCATCACCATTAAGCAAGCCAGGCTGCTCACCTAAAAGACATGCATCATTTGCAAAACTTTGGTTAAGCCTTCAGATTATGCACAACTGTTTTAAAACACAACTACCACAACCAAATGTAGCAACACAGCAGTAGTAGCCTGACACAAACGGTGTCAATCACAGTAGTAACTCTATTTCTTTGCCCTACTCCTTCCAGTTTTACTCTGGACCACCACCCTGCTGAGTCCAGTTGCTTAGGGAAGCCTCACCAGCACAACAGCAGCATCCTCACGAGATCACTCTCTGCCTGACAGGATCCATCTTCCAGACTGCCACCTGGGCAGATATTATAATGCTCTGTGTGTTCTTCACTATTTTCTGGTATTAGCCTTCAACAGTTGCAAAAACTTGCTGCAAAACTTAAACAACTTCTATTCAACATGTTGACTACTTCGTACTGGAGCTTGGATTATTTCATTAAAGTGCGAATAAGAAAACCACTATTTCCCCAAATATAAAATGGAAGTACATAGTTAGCCTTTTGTAGATCTCTACTGCCAAATCTGAAAGCTGCCAAAGAAGAATGGACAGCAACTCTCCGAAATGAGGAATTCAGGGAAGTTTCTAGTAGAAAATCACCTTCCAAACACAGGGGTTATTTGGGGGAAGAGAGGGCTAGAGAAAATATTTTTATTAGTGTTGAAAGGGAGGAGACTCAAGGTCTTTTATTATTAAGTTAAAGAATGCATCAGATAGCCTGAAATAGTAAAGCAGATGATACATTTTTCCAAGCAAAAAAAAAGTTTTGCTTGGAAAAAAAATGACAGGTTCTCATTTTCAAGGACTACACAGTCCGAATACAGGGTTAACCTTGTTCTGAGTTTGCTGCATATAGCAAGCAGTCTGAAAATTTGTTATTCAAAATATATTTGTTATTATACCACTGCATCTAGAAGCAGAGATGTTTATTTTCCAAAGAGCTCACCAAATAAATTTTTTTGTTTATGCAAAAGAGCTTGATTGGGGTCAAATCAATTCCCAATAACTAAAAGCATCATTTCATGTACTTGACCAGCATCTTAGCAACTTTCTGTTCACCTCCGGGACTAGAAGTTAGTCACAGTGTGACAGAACAAGGTTATTCAACACTGCTAGTGCAACTGGCAGTCATGGCTGGCAATTCTGGGTTTGTGGGGATACCTCTGGGCCTGAGGCTGTTTCAGCAGTTAGTTAAGCTCACTAAACCTCTAAAATCAGAGGTGCAGAAGGCACTGAGAATCACCTGTAGTATTTTCATTCTCTGTAAGGACAATGTCCATTTGCAAAATATATTTTTAAGCTTCTGGAATTAAGAGGCATTTGTCTTGCTCTATTAGAAGTAAAGCACAATGCCAAAAATGCTTTTTTTAAACAGCAGATGAAACAAGGGGAATTTCAAAAATAGATCTCAAACATGACCGCTGATGAAAAGCAGTGCAATAGCAGTGCATGGCTTTTTATTTCACTGGATTACACCATTTCACTTTGTGGAAGGACAACGGTGGGTTTATTTTGGTCTCTTGCTCATCTCAACTAAAATGAACCTTCTAAAATAAATGATTTAGGAGAAAACATCCTTTTGGCTTAGAAAAGAGAGCATGTAAAAGCAGAAGTTTCTTTCCATTTCAGATGTGACATCTGAACTTAGTTTTACCTAGAAAACAGAATTGCACGTCCATTGGTTTTGCAGAGCCAGTGAAGTTAGACACATCATGTGTCCATACTAACACATCCACCAAATCTCACTTCAGAACTTTTCTCTTCAGAGCTGATGTCAGACATCCAGGAGACTCAGCTGGGTTTCACAGCTCAGGAAAAGTTATGAAGGAAACTTATTCTTGATGCCTATTCTTAACCCAAGGAACTACATGTAGTAAGTTACAAAAGCTCAGTGTGAGTGGATGGGAAGCCATCAGTATAAAAACTAGAAGCATTCCTGGACTCCATCAATTACTTTTCTTAAAAAGGTATTAAAATCAAAAAGGTAAGCAAGGGAAAATATCTAGAATATATAGAGAGTACAGAATATATAGAAAACATCTAGAAGCCCAAGTAGCAGTCCTATTGCCCTTTCCTCATGTAATGCACCCACCCACCTACACAGGACTATCTTTACACTCTGTCTTTCTGCTGATGATCTTGCATTCTGCAAGTGTGGTATGGTACCCTTAAAGCACTCGCCTCTTTTCCTCTACTTGCCTACAGCTGCTCAAGTCTTGCCAATACCGGTGGGGAAAGCCAAGGAAGCAAGCCTCCTGCATGGCAATCCAAAAAGTTCAACCCCAACCCCGTCCCGATCCAAGGCTCAGTTTCTACCGTGCTCCATCTACTCCTGTCAGTCTTTGGTTAGGCCTGTTAGGACACCAAGGGTTATTTTTCTGTTCCCAAAAGTACTAGGGGCTCTTTAATTTCTGCTAGAAGAGCTACTCAAGGACAGAAGGGCCTTGTTTTAGTGTTTCTTTTGAAGGACGGACCCATCTGAAGGCTGATTCTGAGAACACCACGCACATCCTGCTGTTATCTAACGTACGCACGAAAATCCCTCCCTTGCCCAGCATCCATCAGTTTCCTTGGCTACAGACAGACGAAGCTGACAGATGAACCTGACAGCTGCCTTCCTAACTCCACGCACAGCTCACACTCCCGTTTGGAGGGCAGCTGCACCAAACCGGTCCGTGTGGCACCCAGACCTCTGCTGCAGAGCAGCCCCCAGCGGGACACGGGAGCTTACTGGGACATCAAACATCACCCTTAACTAAAATCTCATGGAGTTCCCAAAAGGACCTGATCAGATAAGCTGGCGCTGTCTGAGTTGAGCAGTGATAAGGAGCAGTACAAGAGGTGCCGAGGCTGGATCAGGATGACCCACGTAATGCAGGGAAATCAGTTCCTCTGGAGTAGGGCAGCTGAGTCAGGTCTGAGTGGGACAGGGTCTCGGGGCGGTGTGGAGAGCAGAAAGGAGGTGGTAGGGCTGAGGTGACAGGTATGCTGTGGGACAGCAGGAGAGGGCTCGCTGACTTAGCCAGCAGGCTGTGTGTGACTTGAGTATGAATCACAGCTCCAAAACAAAGCGTTCGCCTCTTGGTTCCAGTGCAGGCAGGAGCTACAGCAACTGGGGAGCAACGAGGAGGCAAGAAAAAAATTAAATAACTTACTGGGACTAGAAGCAAAAACTAGAAGAAATGAGATCACTGTAGGCTTTGGACTACCACGTAAGCATCCAAAAACCCTAGAAACCCTTGAAAGCAAAGGCAAAATATTACATACAACCACACAACTGGTCCAAATAAACAGAAAAAGCAGTATTTAGAAAAAAGAATGCTGAAAAACACCAGTGGGTGAACAAAAACACTTCCTGGAATCACGTTAACTTCCATGAAAAGTCTCCTTAACAACTCCAGGGAGGGATTTGGCTCCCAAAATATATGCAGCTTTTTATTAGTTCTTTTAACATGCTCTGGGCTGAAATCTGGGTAGGAATTATTTCGACTTATTCAGAAGGGATGTTTGCAATGTGGATTCATGTAGGCCATGCACGACTGTCTGTACTCATTCCCTATTATGTAGTGAACACTTACTCATCCACTGCAGCAGTCATCAAAAACAGCAGTCTGAACCTTTCTTTAACCTTACTCTGGAACAATTTAAACAACAACAATAATAATGCCACTTGCAACTAAACAACTTTTTTTTTTTCCTCCTCCAAGGACAGGAAGATTTCTTTTAGTGGCAGTTTCAATGTTGCCTACAGAAACTTCAAATTTCTGCAACACGAATGTAAAAATCTCACACAAACATGCAGCAGCAGCAACAAAACAAACAAACAAAAAAAAAACCACAGCAACCAACCAAACAAAAAAAGCCTAGTAACATTAACTGTCTTTTTTTTTTATATAGTTGTCTTAGAGAAACAGGGTTTTATTCCCTAAGAGGTTCATCCACAGTTAAATTTGGACACTACTTGTACAGACAGTCACTAATATGAGCTGGAGTCTCTGAAGGCTCCGATTTAGTACTCCTCAATTGCACTACACGACGTTACCTGACTCGTGGTACATGCTGTTTTGTACCCAGTACATGATCACACACAGGCAATCGCTTCAGTTTTTTTCCAGCATCACTTATCCACGGTAAGCCTCTAGCACAGTATTTCTCATCTTACCTTTTCATGACACCTTTCATCTTGAAATACTTAAAAGCATTTACAACAGAGAGAAATGAAGGCCTTTCAAACTCTAAAATCAGCATTACTAGAATCTGGGTCCCCAAAGAGGCTTAATTTGGGGAGGAAAAGGATTTGCTTTCTCTTTTCCTCCCTCAGTGAAGACTACCTCTGGAAAACCTGACGTAGGAATAATGGCAGATTACAAACCAGATAAGAGCCTGAGATGCCTGTGATGATTGTAAATCTAAATCCCCCTTCCCTAGGTTACCCCTGTCCCTGTAGCTTGCTTTTAACAAAGTAGTGATCAAACTTCAAGTATCTACAACCGATTTTAACTTTCCTTTAATGAAAGAGCGAATGCTACATTACAATGGAGCATGAAAATTACTTCTTTGGTGGTACAGCCTGAAAGGTTGTAATTTCCATCAGGGCGTCTTGTAACTCCCACTTGGCAAAGCACCCAGTGTCATAGGATGCTCTCAGAAAATTGCAGGCTTTTGGAATGCGCAAAGAATACGTAACGTGACATATAATTTTAAGTACAAATTCCCTTAGGCACATGATACACAGTTAATAGCAACTTGTTCAAGCATCACTCCGCACGTGGGGATCTTATTTTAGAAACAGGTATGTCACAGTTGCAAAAGGAATGCACTTTATATTTAACAAGACCAAGCTAGTCAGAAATATCAGGTCAAAGACACTAAAGAAAAAAAATAAGGAGCACTTGAGGGATATATACATTTAAAAAAATCACCCACCTCAGGAAGAAAAGGGAAGAAACCACACAGTACAGATCAAAGAAAGTGGCTAATCGTGAGTGGCACGGACTGAATTTCCCCCTTTACACATAGCAGGTGTCTTTTGAGAAAAGAGCAAATGGACATCTCGCTCAAGAACTGAGTTCAATTTTTAGGGGGAAATTGCGAAGTTTATACTGTAATCTAGGTGGCTTTAATTCTGATCCATCAAAAAGGAAGACATGCGCTCTGGAAATGAACCTGGGCACCCTTTACAGCTTCCCAGAGGGATGAACTTTCCAGCTGACATTATGTTATCATCACAGAATCAAAGACACTTACTCATGCTATGCCCAATGACACAATGCTCCGGTTATGTCATCTCATGCTCAAGGACCACAGGGTTAAACTCCCTTCAGGCAACAAAACTCACACATTAAAGAGCTGGTGAAAAACACAAATTATTTAGTTTTCTGATTCAAATCCTGACCTTTTTTGTTCACGACTTGGTGATCCCTCTGTCACTCCTCAGGGGCACATTTCAATACCCCAGGGCACAGTTTATAGGTTGGTACTGTCCACCTTTGATTTCTGCACTAGTTTATTCAGAATAATTAAGAATGTAAGTAGACAGTAAACAGCTTCTCAAAGATCCCAAAATGCTTTTCAGACTGCATTTTTCAGACTACATTAAAAAAAAAATTCCTCAGAGTTTTCCACTGAGTTCACAGCAAGAATATCACCATGTAACAGAAAACACACAGAACAGACATCTGAAGCAGGATACCCTACAATGACTTGTACTTTCAGCAGAAGAATGTGATCCCTTTACTTCAATAATGCAAAATCTAAGTGCTAAGTTACTTGTTGCTTAAATGCCTGTTACACAGCATTTTATCTAGAAAGAGTATTCTCTACTGAATCAGAAACTAATTCCTGAGAGGATGTTCACACATGCCTCCTATCAAAGTAACAATCCCTGTTTAGTCTGTGCAGTATGATACCACAGTTTGGTATTTTAGGTAAAAGAAATGGGCTGCTCTTTCCTGCTCTTCATTGGCTCTCAGCCTGAACACACACAAGCCAAAATTCAGACAATGTTAGGGGATTTTTACTTACAGGAATGGTCAGAACTACTCTGCGTAACACATACACTATGAATTACACCATTACTGGGGCTTAACGAAACAGCATCGAATCTATGGCTCGTTTAGATAGTGAAAGCTCCCTTCTGACATCACTGATTTCAAGTAATGGGAAAGGACCTTATCAGGGCAAAATAGTAGGTTGCAATTTCACTGCAGCACTACACTGCTGCACATTATTAGAGTGTTTACATTCCCACCCTGAAGATGTCATGTTCCATGTAACAGGTTTTTTGATTCCTACACTTATTCCCCAGAACTTTATGAGTGTTTCCACTAGTTACTAACATAACTAAATGTTTGTAGTTATTAAGTTCTCTAAACAGAGGGAAAGGACTAAACAAATGAGTTTGGACTCTCACTGTGATAAGAACACTCACAGGGGAGGGTTTCTTCCTCATCTCAAAGGTCCGGGTAGCGCCAAAGCTGAGCGAGGCAATGATGGGATTTTTTCCCAGCGATGGTTCGTCGTCACTGTGCCAGTCTACGCTGTCCTTCTCGTTTCGGTACAGGTTGCAGAGCAGGGAGTTGAAGGCATAGCCAGAGAACTCTTCAATGCGCTCCTTTAGCATAGTCAGCAGAGGATGCCACTGCAATTGGCACAGAGGGAGTCAGGTAAATACAATGAAAGCTGGGCAGCAGGCAATAACAGCAGGACACAAGGGGAAAACTACTCTTGGATAAGAAACAAAACATACTGCACTTTCACCACAATGAAGCCAAACAAATATCTCTGAACAATTCTTATCAGATTTTTAGTAAAGCTGAGGAACAGGCTTTCTGCAAAGTATGCTTGTTGCCTACAGGTCAACACTAAATCACCTCTTAAAAATAAGAAGCCAGTCTGCCTGCTAGTGGCAGCCGCTAGCCACTTCCATTAACTGGAAGGTGAGGAAGTGGATAGAGTAAAATCTGCTTGAACTGAGCATAGATAAACACCAGCAGTTCTTAACCAGAACAAAAACTCTGCAACCTGTCTGCTCTAATCTCCTGGCCAAGCTAGTGGAGTTTAACACGTGGGGCTGATAACACCTGAGTTACTTAACCACTGCTGGTGGGCACAGCACACCCAAAAAGTTGCAGCTGGTGTCCACGTAAATCCCTCTCCATTCCCTGCAGGTGACCCAGAACAAGAGCCAACAGTTGGCCTAACGCTTCCACAGCGTGGCCCTCTGCTCCCAGCTCCAGCAGCACAGCGTGCTGAGCCCCGCTCATCTTCTCTTGGGGGTTTGAGTTCAGCTGTGTAACTTCTCAGTGATTCTCAAAATGGAATGCACAGGCCCCGAATTTCCCCCTTCCCGTTGCAACTATCTTGCTGCGCCCATAGCCCGTGGCAGCTCTGTGCATTCCATTACAGCTCAGTCCAGTGAATCACTATTCAATGTTACAAACTTACATCATGACTTTCAGCTGTCAGAGTGCTTTTAAGTACTACATAAGCTAAAAGAAAAGAGAAAAAAAGGCTCAGAGCAATGTCGGCCAGAATATTTTGCCCATTATATAAGCAGAAACACAAAGATCAAGAGAGGACAAAGAACTGATTCCAAACCTCTCAGCAAACACTGGCAGAAGGAACAGAGAGCATGAGTTATTTCCCAGTATCCACCTCAAATAATCAACTCTGCACCACTGCCCTTCCATGTTTAGAGGGTTTTTAACCTATTGGCTACACTACAGAAGCCTTCACCGTGTCATCTTTCTCTGTTTGGTATTCTTCTAGATAAGTCACCCCGTCAATGACTAAGCATCACGTGAATAATTAATTATACATGAACACAGCCTGTAGCTATGGGATATGTAGGGAAATCAGTACCAGCACCCAAAAATGCTATAGCTTGTACTTGGGTTGCCTGAAGGACAAAACACAGGATCTCCAGAGCTGCAGCATGTGCCCAACATGCTATGCAATCACAGATGAGTCCAAAGAGAATGACTGAAAGCACTTCTTAGTGACCCATTGAACCGGATTCCTTCAATTCCTATCACAAAAGTATTATTGGTAAAAATGTTATATGGTGAATTTTACAATGCAGTGGAAACTTCACAGTAAACCTGCAGGAGTGGAAGTAAGTTTGTTGTGATACATTACTACATCCCCAACTATGTCACTGCTTACAAAGACACCTTTTTCTAATACAAAAGTTTATTTGCACAGTAGCACTGGATCATACTTGGCAGTGCTGCCATCACACCCAGCCTTATCAAACAAAAAATGAGGGGCACAAAGCTAAATCACTCCTGCAGATCACACGTTCAAGGCAGGCAACTGCTTTTGACAAAGCTGTGCACCGAATTGCATTTGGTCATTTGACACTGAGGATGTTTTTGTAATATAAAACCTACTCCACAGGTAAGGGCTGTGCTGTTTATACCCTTCATGGCTTTTTTTAGGCTGCATAACTCCCTCCTACAAAGCCGAATACAATGTCAGAGTGCCCATGCGCAGTCTACCCTTATATTTGGCTACAGGCAGTTTCCAGACAATGGCTAACTGAACTTCATGCAAACTGGACTGAAATAGTGAACCTGGGGCACAGAGGCTCTGTCTAACCTCTGAACAGCAACAGTCATTCTGAAGTCATTCTGCTTCTAGAAAAGTCCATGTAAAATAATATTCCACAAATAAGTACAAAAAGTGCCTGTTTTCCCACTACAAAACTACCAACTACGGGATTTTTGAAACTACAAAATCTTTGCAACTCATCTTGGTAAATAACACCTTTCCACTCCCCTCAAACTGAGCTTTGCTGGAAGTGTCTCATCCAGCAGCAGTTCTGGACGTGGGACACTTTTCTTTCTTTTCAACCCTAGCCAGCCCTCAATAGTCACACTTCATTTAGGCTTCAGGGCACTGCAGCCTGCTGCCATGGCAATTTCAGACAAAGCAATGCCAAAAGATGGGACAACAGGCTGGAAGCCAGCAAGAGTAACTGAACACGACTAACACATCAGCAAGTCACTTGGAAGGTTTCTAACCATTCCAAAATAGCACGGGAAATTGTGTGACATAATCTGGAATGGCTGAGCAGGCACGTCACGTGCTGAATCTTGTAACATTTACACAGGAATCAACAATATGCCTAAATTCACGTTTAAGCTGTATTGAATCTAAGTGTTTCTGAACATAAATATTTCAGTAGTTGATGTTGTTATATCTCTACAAGAAAAACTCAGTACAACTGTGTAGACTTCAATATAAAGATGCATAGAGTAAGTCACAGAACAATTGAGAGTTTTGTCCGAAGCTACACAGTGAACTAAGAACTAAACTCTGGAGTTGTAATTTCCTTTTCCAAACTTTTATCCACTGAATAATGCTCCTCTCAATCAATCCACTCATAATGACTATTTCACTAAGTTGTCCACTTTCCACTAGAATATGCTGCTGGTCATAAAAAGAAATTCTGAGGAATGTTCTAGATAAAAAGAAGATAGAAGGAAGGTTTTGTCTCTCAATCTCTGCAAAGGGTTTCTTTGTAGACAATAATAAAAGGAAACTGTAAAAATATACATACATTTGGGTTTGGCTGCATTGTTATCCTGGAGTACGTGTAAGGAAGTTCCCCATACCAGGAGGTAAGCCGTGGCTCCTCAAAAGACATTTCTGAAAAAAACAGGAAGACTTCTCAGTTGCTTTATCAAAGAACCTGAAAATGGAAAAGCACAATTCTGTCAAAAAATTCAATCAAAAAGTGACTGTTCACTCACCTGAAGTTAAAAAGCAGTTCCTTAAAGAACTACGTTACAGAATGAACCCAAGAAAAGGAATATTATTCAAAAGCAGACCCTGTGCTACTTATATGAGAAAGGTATTCCCTTGCCAAAATCTTGGAGCCACATCAATTTTCTCAGACTGGGCAAGGACTGGATAAATTAAAGGTAGCAAAATGAAACTGAAATTTTATTTACAATTCTAGTTTGCTTTACATTCTCCTGGTTCCAATACGCTGGCATTAACTGCAAGGTATTCCCTCTGAAAAGGATGAAGCGTCAGGGACTGCAGCATCAGTGGGACATTACAGAAGGAGAAAGCAGCGAAGCTGAACAAGTAATATTTTGTCAAACATGCAAGTGTTCTGTGGCGTAATACAAACATCAAGTTCAAGTACTTTCAGCTTCTGAGAAGACTGCCTTGGTAGTTATTTCTCACGTTTGACAGGTAATACTCTCCATTTTACACTACCTTCAGTACAAGCCAATAAACACAGATGTTGAAGAAATTTTCCAGCCCTGACCGGTAACTACTCCAACGTATTTTGTTATATCCGTTCATGCCTAAAAGGAGAAATTTAGCTGGAACAGGTGGCCCCTTAGTGAACAAATCCAGAATAGCAGACTCTTCACTTACTTCGTACTGCAACCAAGAAGCAAAAATAAGGGAAAAGAAGTGTGCTTTGCTGGAATTCGAAGAAAGAGTGGCAAAAATACTCCTGGTAACAGAAACCTCAAAGAAAATAGTTTTTTCAGCATCACTGGGAAATGATATAAAGGGATGGAGCACAGACTTATTCAAAAAGACTGCAGGAAAAAGAACTGAAGATGCCACAGAAGGGAAATCCTTTAAAACTTATAAGACAGAGAGGCAATTTTCATCTCTCTTGAACTTGGAAAGAGCTGAAATAATTGTGAATTGGAACACGGTGACACAGATTTGAAAGATAAGCAGTAATTTTCAATTATGCAAGGAAAACCTGGGAGGAAGTATGTGAAGGAGTGGCAATGTGTAAAATGAAAAACAATGACATGATGTGCGCTGTGTGCATTTTAGCACGGAAATGACCTGAAAAGTTAGTCTACACACCCTTACCCTGTCTGATGTGAGTTCTCTGACCCCAGGGTATGTCTTGGAGGAGTTGTTCAAACATCCAGTCTGCTTGTTCCGAATCAATGAAGCCAGGAATCAAATGAATCCTAAGGAAGAAGATACAGAAAAGAAGGAAGGAATAAAGACTTCTATATATGCTTTGATAAAATACTCTCATTTCTGGGATTCGCAAAGAATTTAAGGTAAGAATGCTTGTAATGCAGGCAGAACAGAAGGCAGCAGGAACTCCTGATGACATCCTAACTAAGGATGCCTAATTGCTTTATAAACCTGTAAAAACATATGTAACCAACAATAACCCATGAATTCCATAATCAGCCATATACTGTGCAAAAAATGGCATCCTTACTTGTTTTTAACTTTCCACTTGAAAAATTATATACCCCAGTTAAGGTACAACAATCAACATAGAAAAGTAATTGCCTGAAAGTAATTCTTCATCTCCACGGCACATAAGAGTTTGATAGCCCTTTTTCACTACTACCACTCTATCTTTTCTTTTGAAAGCACAGGAATCCTATAAGCATTTAATCTCTCCAGTTTTCATATTTTTATATGTATATTTTATATTTAGACTGTACTAACAGCAGCACTGAAAAATTCTGGCCACTGTGCTGGCCTGCAGAGTAGGAAAGCTGTTCGTGAGAAGTTGCCCTTAGGAATATGCAATGCTCCAAAGACACCATAGTAAGAATAGGTAGCAAAGATGTTAAAAAGAGATGTAAAATCCAATTGTTGAGTTTTGAAATACGTGTATAGTACAGCAATATATTATGAAAATATAACGCCTGAAAGTGGCAAAATAACACAACTGGTTGTATATTTTTTTCTCTCTTCCCTACTGGTCAAAGCTTTTTCCAAATTCGTATAAAAATTATTTGCAGTTTTAGAAGGAAACAAGATGAAAACTTTCAAATAAATTCACAAGAAGCATTTTTCCAATATTGGAAAAAAGAAGTCTATTAAGTTCAAATAAAAAAAAAAAGAATGAATATTGATATTGCAGCTAAGTCAGCAATGCGAAATAAAATGCTTTTAAGTTGGTAGGAATCACAGAACAAGTAGGCTCTAAAGCGTCCAGAAGCTGTAATAACTAAGACAAAAGACAGAAGTAAACAGGACAACCCCAAAGTTGCCCGTCTGCTTAAAATCTTTTATTAGATCAATTAAAAACAAGTCATATTTACATCTAAACGTACTTGGTAGCTTTCAGCTACATATGACTTAGACCCCACACCCTTGCTATCACAGGAATACCAATCCAAATTTCAAGCAG
Source organism: Anas acuta (assembly GCF_963932015.1). Lineage (NCBI taxonomy): Eukaryota > Metazoa > Chordata > Aves > Anseriformes > Anatidae > Anas > Anas acuta. The sequence continues at coordinate 52,030,829 of NC_088983.1, read as the reverse complement.
CAACTTACTGCGGTGCACGGAACAAATGGACGTAGCCCCTTTGCCTTATTCCAGACAAGAGCACTAGATGTAGTACGTGCTAGATGTTAAAAGGTTCGCATTTCATCTCCTCAGTGCTGCTCAGAGCTGTGTAACTCTGCTGTGCCTGATACTCACAGTACTTCCAGAGGTACTCTAAACACATGACACACAGGAAGGGCAACAGGCACCTGCTCAAGTCAGAACACTCTGCAGAGACCAGACTTCAGAAAGCTGAGCATCACCGCAGTGTTCAACAGCAGCAAATAGCAAGTTTCAAAAAGCATGTAATCCACTTACCTGGAAACTCCGCTTGGTCCCGTGCTGAGCTCATACACACCAGGCTTGCTGAGGATATAGAAAAGAAAGAGCTGTCAGATGCACCGACAACAGTAAGTGATCTTACACAGAGCAACTTGGACTAGAATTGCTGTAAGCCTGCACTAGGGTGAGTTTTCTTTAAAGAAAGAAAGAGAGAAAGGAAAAAAAAAAAAGAAAAAAAACTTTGTGGTACTAAGGGAAGCAAAAATGTTCTGAAGAGACAGACGTTAGATTAAGGCAGCCAGGAATGTCACAGAAAAAATGAGTTTGTGTGTACTTCCTCTCTCTCGCTCCCACTTCAGCCAAGGCTCAATACATGGTTTTAGGGCTCTGGAGACAAGTAAATGAGGGATGTCACAAGGAATCGAAGGGAGACAACCACAGAAAACCATGCCCTGACCATGCTTGCTGTTTGCATTTATAGGTACAAAAAGAGCATGAGTCTAACTGTGGACATGTAATCCAGTTTTCAGTCACACAGAGAAACCAAACTACAGGTATGCAAACAATATTTAAGCCAGTGTAGCTGGTACAGAAGGTGAATATCTCTACCCTCAGTTACAAGCTGCACAGCTGTGAAGTATTATCTTCTCTCACACGAACTGTGTTTCACCTGCAATCTCATTTTTCTCCTAAACTAGCCCCAATCTGTACACTGATCATCACAAGACCATCACAAACTGTTTTGCACTGTGCTGGATTTAAGAAAGTTGAATAAACAAGAACTTCTATACTCTTTTCCACATTGCACATACACTCAGAGCATAAACCATACAGTATTATCTACAGCACTTTGTTTTAATGAGAACAGCAGCTCAGTTTTCTTTTCCCCTGCAGTTTTTATTTAATTTGTAAATAAGAGTAATAAAGCCATGTGAACCTTCAGAGCATTTTTTAACACACTGAATTTGCTTAGTACCTAGATTTATTACTACTAATAAACAATAAGCGAAGATCTGTATCCTGTATCATTCACGCTGAAAGGGAAGTATCTGCTAGCAGATACATAGTATCTGCTACAATCTCTTAAGTGTTGCTGGGAAATTCTGTTACTATTTCCACCAGGATTTTTCCCGCATCTTGGCAGAAACACCTCTCACAAGGAGTTCTAAGTAATTTACAGTTCACTACCACACTGGTTGTGAGAGGGCAGCTGAACATGGGGCAGCAGAGGACATCTGAATCATGCTTGCTCTACATGAATACCCACCCAGCACCTAATCTGAAGTGCATACAGAGGACTAACAGCAGAGCCCTTGAGGTAAGCACATGCAAATCTGACTCCAGATGGATCTATAACTTGCTTCACAGTAACCGCTTAGTAAGAAAACTCTATCATGATGACCAAACTGAAACAAATTTTTTTTTTTTAAATCTGTATCTTCACCATACACCACCACACCTTGCCATACTTAATGACATGTTTATTCTGAGCAAATCCCTGAGATTTCTGACACAAAGGGCAAGTGATCTACAGCTTTAGAGTATCTAGCTTCACTATGATGCTAACAAGCAGCTACTTCTCTGAACCTTCAAAGGAAGCAGAGGTGCCATACCAGCTAAATACATGGATAACAGCAAGTAATTTCCAGTATAGTTTACACAGGGACTTTTGTAAGAAAAAGTATATCGTTAACCAACATAGATATATTTGTGGTTCTGTTATCCAAGAACCCCCAACTGTTCATTTTTCCTGAATTACAAAGCTACATCAAAGCCACAAAAACTACTAAGACATGCTTGGACTCTCCTGACTATAAAGTCAGTTCAGGATAAAAGGGTTGAAAGTACACATTTTGTACTGAAATTTCTTCCAAGGTATAGTCAGTTTAAGCGAAGAAAGAACTCTTTTAAGCATATTCACCCCAACCAGAAAAACAGAAAAGCCACAAGCTAGATGGATAGTCAGCAGTATACTCACTCTATCACACCTGCCTCAGGAACCTTGCGTTCCACCTGAAAGGTAACCAGACAACACATGGTGAATACTAAATGCTTACGTACCTGATGTGCTCTAGTCAAACAGAGCTTGTTGCCATCTGTAGTGATTCTAGATAGTTGAAGACTGAAATGTCAGTGAGAAACACACACCTCTGGACAGTTGGTAAAGCAGCAACACTCCACTGCATCCCCTGGAAACCCTCAGATGCAGCTACCACTCCAGACGTATTTTAACAATCAACTGCCCCCTAAAGGACATCCCTTTCTAAACTATTTGGATTATCACAATTCTGAATTACAACCAAAGAAATCCTAGCCTTACATTCAGAATTAAAAATGTACAAGGCCAGGACAAATCTCAGTCCCAGTCAATTAACAAAACGTAAGACAGATCAGACAGCAGGAAACAACATCTTAAAATGGCAGTTTGAGACAGCTGTTTTTTTTTTTTAATCATTGAATCCAGCCTATATCATCATTTTGGTTGCCGTCTGGATTTATGCTTCTCTTCTCTGAGCTCATTGTGGGGCTGAAATGCAAGGTGCTACAGAAATGAGTATGCAGAACAGCCAAGACATAGTACTGCACAGGTTCCAGGGCTCTGCTGCAGAGAACAGAGAAACTTCCCAGAATGTCTCCAAACCTTTCAAGCCATGAAGGGTCCTTTCAAATATTACTGGCTTAGAAAGAAGCATTTAAGATTTTTTTTTCACAAGCAAGGAACTACCTTCCCACTGCAAATAGCAAAATATCCTTCATCTCCTTGTGGGCCATAAAGGAAAGCTTTGAAAACAAATCTCACATGCTTCCCCCAGCAGAAATATTGCAGATATCCCAAGAACAAAACAGAGCTCAAATCATGCTTAGGGACATTGTATCATTCTGAATATTTAAGAAAATATATCCTTTGGTTCTCCTAAAACAAACAAACAATGAAAAGTAGCTATGAATAGATACATAATGAGTACCTAGATTGAAACTACACAGATGGACAAACCGTAAGAGTTTCAAATTCCGCTTGGTAAAAGCCCCTAAATATTCAGCTCAGCTGAGTTTTTCATTTGTTTTAAAACACGAGACCATTAATGTCAAAGTCTGTAATTTTTCAGTTCATTGTTTAAAGTTTCAGAGAACATGAGATTCTGGCAATAAGTGTTTAATTAAATGATTAATTACCTCTGATGGCTTTTCAAAGACAAATTGCTTTTGAGCGTGAAGTTGACCTTTTTTCATCCACGCCTGCCCAGTAGTGCCTGCAGGGGAAATGCTGCTGGCCACAGGTGCCTTTGGTGCTATAGCAAAGGAAAAAAAAATAAAAAAGATAGCATGAAATTGCACTTCACCGTATGGAAAACACAATGCTCATGTCTGGAAGGATTCACAGAATTCGTCTTTGAAGGATTCTCCTCTGCTTGGCAGACTTCTGGTGACAACCAAACCTACGTCACGTAACTGTTAAAGCTGCATAGCGTCTTGAATATTTTTATTTGTTATTCAGGGACAAATTGAAAATGTTTTTAAGTGAGTTTCTGCCAAATGTAGGTGCTTACAAAGAAGAAGTGCTGCCTTTTGCTAATGTTAAGTTAAAAACAGAGGGGAAAAGGGGACAGGCAGAACTCAAATCCTTCACAGGACAGCGTGGGAAGGAATACATGGAGGCATTAGGGAACACTACAGTCCTGAACATGCAGCCCTACAGAAACAGAAGTCATTACGGCACGAAAAACCTCCATTAAAACTATCAACTCCCAACTGCGGGTCCCCCCCGGAGCCCTCCCGGCCTTCCCCCCGCCGCCACCCCCAGCCCCGGGCCTTGCCTGCGGCCGTCCCCGCCGCGCCGCCGGCCCAGGCGCCCTGCACGCGGGCCCGCCGCCGCCGGTCCGCCATGGCGCCGCCGCCTCAGCCCGGCCCCTCAGCCCCGGCCGGGCCGCATGGCTGAGCGCCCGGCACCCTCTGGTGGCGGCTGCGGAGCTTGCAGCGAGGCCTGAGTGTGGAAGGAGCTAATTAATTAATTAACAGCTTCATTAGTAGCTCCAGCTAAAAGCTTAGCGGGTTGGTCCAGGGATTCTAAGGTGTTCGCTTTGTCGCTGAGACCGCAGCCGGACAGAGATTAATAAAAAGGTTCAGTCTGAGATATGGAAGTGCAAACGGTTTAAGAAGGAAACCAACAAACAAGAGGTTGAGAGTGAATGCCGTTTTATTGGGTTTACCAAGTGAAAATCCACACAGATTGGTTAGTCCAATGCTTCCACATCACCTCCTGAGCAAAGTCCTGCACAACTGACCTCACCATTCCTGATCCAGGAAACGAGAAAAACATCAAGAAAACTATGGGATAGGAGCTTTAGCTCAGATTTGATCAGCACCATTGCATCGGTATTCGGGTTTTTTCAATGTACAGAAATGTTAGCCCCAAATCATGTTTCAGTGCAACACATTTAACTTCAAAGCCAGAGCTTGAAATTATTCTTCCAAGGACAAAGCGATCTCCATTTGTTAACTGAAGGCAGTCACCACAGAAAACATTGGTAGCTACTTACAATTTCATTTGGTTTGAAAGGTTTTTTTTTTTCTTCACATTTATATAAAGGAATGTTAGAGACCATATCTTTAAAGGTCAACACAGACAACAGCAGTACAGACTTCTCATACACTCTGATCCCTGTCTCCGAGCTGAGTAACTTCAGCTTTACTCGGTTTTGGAATAGAACTACGGAAGAAATCAGTTAAACACAAATAAAAATACTAAGAAGTTCTACATTTAAAGTTTGCTGGTTCTCATTTTTAAAGCTGTCACATCCAGGATTCACATTTCAAATGGCCTCACCAGAAGACACAGTGACAGACATCTCAGAAATCACCCATCCAGCATTGCTAACAAGGACAGTAACTCGTTTCAAGCTCTGCATTCAAAGTGCCAATAATCTTTTACATAACAACCAGCAAGTAACACAACTTGTGACGTACATCCACATTGTGTTATCACCATCTATTACAAAGAACAGGCACTGAACTTTTAAAAATGTTATTACAAATTGTAAAGATTACAACTGAAAAGTTAAAATCCATATTCAAGAACCAAGAATTTCAATACCTTTTGCAATGTTATTTTATGTATATATTTATAGATGAGCAATTACACTCAATTATTTTTTTTTTTGGCCCATTTTCCTCAAGTTCATAACCAAAAAGAAAAATCACACTAGACCCTTGAAGTTCACATAAATGACAGCTCAGGTTTTGGTGCAAGAACCTACTTCAATACAGTACCAACCCATGAACAGGTTTCCAAATCCGTCAGGTTAAGGATCACTTCATGGTCACCCTTCCCAAGCAGTGATGATCCTTTCCCAGGTACATAACCTCGGTTATTGGTATTCTTGTTTTTACAGAGCGATGACTTCTTCACAGCCGGCAAGCAGCCCCTAAGCTGATCCCACCCTGCCCATGACGTCCCGGTTTTGTTTAATGGACTGTGTAAGAAGAGGAGCATTTGCTAGCTGGCTGAAAATGCTGAATCCTGCAAGTACCCTAAACCTGAACCAGGAAAAAGTTACACTCTGAATTGAGCCAGATTACCCTTCAAACAAATATGCTCCCATCCCACACCTCCCCACCTTTCCAGGAATATCAGAGAACTACAGCTTTTCTGCCCTTCACCCAAAAACATAATACATAGATGTGATGGACACTATATAACCAAGCCGTTCCTCAGTAGTGCAATGTCTGATCACATCCATGTAAATATTTCTTAAAGCACAGTGCAATTTTAGTCCAAAGCACTCCCCCCCTCCCCAATATACCTATAATATATATAAACAAGCCTATTTTGATATCAGTATTAGAAGTCAAGATTCATCTGTATCCTCAAAACAATATCGCTTTGCTTATTAGAAAGTACACCTACAATTGAAGATGTTTAAAACATTAGGTCTACTTGGCGCTGAAGTGTGAGTACGAAACCTGCTGGAGTTTCCACAGATCTTCCTGCAGGAGCTTCCACAGATCGAGCTGTCAGCAACTTACTTCTCCTTCATCTTTTTTTTCAAAAAACGAGCCCGTATTTGTTTGTTTGTTTTCATGAGTAAATTCATGACAGTGGACGTAGGTAGAATTGAGAAGACCCAGCCCTAAAAATCAAAGGAAAAATGTCTCAGCTTTTATTGTCTATTCTAAGCTAAATCAAACCATTACCAGCACACACAAACGTTACAAAATTATGATTAAAATTTAAAGAACAAAAATAACTTTTATTTAATATTCAAAATTAATCATTGCTCTTCTTCCCCAGTAATCACATATTAGATCCTTGTGTTGTCCAAGATGACTTACCATGAAGGCATGGGGCAGGCACCCGTTGGTCTGGGACTGCAGGCCTACCGTGCCTATGGCAGCTCGCACGTATGTTTCAGGAGTGGGCTTATCGAAGCTTGGCTTGGAGATTTTAGACATTTTTGTTGCCACATAATACGGCATAACACTCTGCATGTAGGAAAGAGACATGAAGCAGAGAACACTTTCAGATTAACTCACAGATTCAACAAGGAACAAAGACAACTGTCCCTCAGGTAATCTGAATACTGGATCCTGAAACGTGCTAGTTTCAGAACTAGCATGGGTGGGGGATATAATGGGGAAATGGAAGAACTGAAGTAACCAAAGCTGGCATGTACAGAAAACTAAACAGCTTTGAGTCTGGAGAAAGGCCATGCCTTTAGCCTGGTGAAACATGCTTTTGTGTTTACCCGCAGAAAGAGAGAAAGAAGGAAAGGGCTTGGTGGGGAAGAGCTGGGATTGTCTAGTGCTCTGAAGAGATTGGAGGATGGCAATCTAACATCTGCCTCTCATTATCTCAAGGGCAGTTATGAGAGCCAAACTCTTCTTGGCACTGCCAGACTAAATAAAAAGAACCAAACCTATCAGTTTTTGTTTGTAGATTTTCAGACTGGACACTAGGGAGAAAGGCATTTTCTAGGAGAGCAATATAACAGTCAAATAGGTTGTTCAGACAGGTCATGGCATCCCCATCCTTGCAGGTTTTCAAGCTTTGGTTGGATAAAACCATGCCAGTCCATGACCTAGTGTTAGCAGCAATCCCACAGAGCAGGAAGTTAAACAAGAGTTCCTAAAGATTCCTTCAAACAAAGATGTCCATCAGTCTGTGATCTGACACTGTATTTAGTGAACATGGTAGATGAAAGCAGGTAGTAAAAGTTTTCACTGTTCCACTTTTGCTATGCATAGTAAGCAAGTATCAATAGAAAATGCTGACATCCATGTAAGTTAAAAAAGGCAGTAAAAGAAAGAGGTAAATGACCCATGTTTTCAGACACTCATACAAAACTTCGGAGTCTGCAGAAACCTTTCATGCAGAGATTTTTCCAAAAGAGTCTTGGAAAAAATCCTTGCAGTCTTTCTCATTCCTTTTCTTTTTGCCTGATTTCTGTTATAGATCCCTACCACTTCCTATGCACATAAACACAAAATTTTAATCTATGCTATTACTGTGCTGTTTCTTTAAAATTAAGCTTGCCTGTCAGCTAGAGTATATTTTGAACCTACATATGTCTATACTGCGGCAAAAGCACAATATACTATCAAAACTAAGTTTCCACAGAGAGGCATTCCACTTGAGCAACACTGATATTCCTTAGGCTGAACTTCAGGAAATGATAAAGTACCACCTGAGTTCTGTTTTCACTTTTTACACAGCAATACTGTGCGTGTATTGGCATGATAGAGTTAACCCTTTTAACAGTGAGCTCAAACAGAAGCACAAGTCAGGAATTAAAAGCACTAGGTTTCTGAAGGTCATTTGATGAACTTCAGATAATCTGAAGTGGGTGCAGTTTTCCTAATGGCTTGAAGGAGGTACGTCAGCTAGTCTTCACAGGAAGGTACTTGTAATATTCATTAGTGGTTTATTGTGGCTTAGGCTGGAATGACAGGACAAGGACATGGACCGCAATAAAATTAACATAACAAATTGAAGCTGTGATAGCTATTGGTCATCAGGCCCACATAACTCAAAGCAGCAATTCACTGACTACATTAATGGACAAAAAAACAGTGCTATCAGGAATTCAGCACCTCAGCCAACATGCATGTTACAAAAAAGCTTACCACAGACTATTAAGTATTCTGCAGGAAAAGACATTTGTTTATGCAGAAAACCAGATTTAAGCTTCATTTGTTTATTTTAACGATGTAAGACACTGAAAGCTTTTTCATAGCTTTTCCATATCTGAAGCTAAAAAGTTTTCCCCCATACCATGCGTGTTCATGCTGTGTTTAACACCTTTAGCCATGTATGCCTTACTGGTTTTGGTGGGGTTTATGGTTGTTTTTCACCTTTTTTTCAGAATTCATAGGAATTCTGCAATGAATGGAGTCATATATGAGCAGTGCTCAGTCTTTGTTTTCCTCTCAAAGTGACAGAACATTATTTAGAAAAAACTCCAGGAGGATGAGACTGCCTGGCTACAAATGCGCATAGGAACAACACGCCTCAAAGATATAATGCTTCTTTCTCAGTCAAGCATCTGTCTTTAAATACTCTCATACTGACATAACTATCAGCACCTTTACTTGAGAAAACAGGAAGATCTCAGACATCCTACTATAACAAGAGACTGACAAACATCTCCTTCTAAACAAACTATCAGTATCTGAATGAAATTCCTACAGCCTGCTCTGGAAGGGTTTTCAAGGATGAAAAATGCCTTCTGTGGAAGGCTCATATAATGCTGCCTGAGTTTACTTGAACACACCTATTTGCAGCATGCATCCTCACATTGGAAAAACCCATAGACCACGTGGAAGGGCAGGAGTGCAAAAACAAAAATCACACCCAGCTTTATTGCCATTGAAGCTGTGTGTTGGAGGAGTCAGAGCATCACAGTTTGTAGGTAGGCTTGAGCAGGAAAGAAATCATACCAGAAGACTTAATTGTATTACTGTAGAAGAGAGAAATATTCTATTAAATACCCAAAGCATATGAAAGACGCAGACAAAAGAAGCCTTTTGCTTGCAGCATCCTGGTTTATTTAGATGCAAATATTTTAGTAGAATTTTAATCATAATGCTTTATGAGGAGAAAGGTATTCTCAAACCTGAGAGCTACTCAATATTTGTACTTCAAAATATAAACAGACTCAGCTGAATATTGTGAGTTGGGTTGAGGGCAGTCAGTTCTACAAGTAGCTGGTCCAGAATCTGCTACCTTTTGATGCAAAAATATCAGAGGTGCTGCATCCTGTGTAAGTTTTCAAATGACTGAGCAAGAGAGAATTTGCAAAAGGCATCTTCCTGACTGCAGAATCAAGAATAAAACAAGAACCCCACAAACAATCTGGGCTGACACTCTTCACCAGTATCTGAAGTCAGGGAGACAGCGATTAGTTAACCTCAGGTCTGGAAGACAGCTAAGAATGTCAGCCATCCCACTCGTGCTCCATCTGCCTGAAATGTTCATTTAAGAGCCATGATTCACAGAGATGTACTCTGTGAACCAGTTTCCTAGATAAACTCCCTTCTATGCAGGCTGCTGTTTAAAGACGTTGCATATTGTTCATTTTTACCTGTATGCAATGGCTCTATACTTAGGAGCAAGCTGCCAGCTATGTTTTCCATCACACAAACCACACTCAGAGAATATTCTCTCCACAGGAATATAAGGAACCATGTTTACAGACGCTCTCTGTGAGGCTTCTTCTCACAAGGAAGGTAGCATGGCAAACCAGCACTACCATTTCCTTCAGTCTTGAAGACCGTGACCACAAATTAAAAGAGGTCCATATTGCACAGTCTTGGAACAGTTGTGGGATATGAAGCTAAATCTACAATACAGAAACTGAATTAAGTGGAGATAGAAGTAACATAGTGGGGCAAAAGTAAAAAGAACACTAAAGAACTTGCACTGCGATAAAAACATCGCAGGAAGGTCCAGAGCTGAAGGCAGGTAAAGACCTGAAAAGCCTTCCAAGTAGAGAAAGTAATAAGGAGACAAAACACTAAAAATTGCTCCAGATTAATCCATTTCAGGAGTAGACAGCACACACAAGCTGAAGGTGTATCTGTTTAGAGTGCTAGGCTTTTATGCATCCTCCATTGCTGACAGCAAGTTGGTTTTGCTGAAGGAAAATGTATGGGAATAGCTCACTCAGTAACTGTCTTTTTTTTCCCTAAAAGTCTAACATAATCCTCTCGTGAACTGGGACAGGACATTTCCTAGTGATGACTTCTTTTTGGTAAGCATGACTGGAAGGAAAAAAGTCCAGCAAGCCAAAAGGTAATATAGCCTTAAGTTAGTAACAGCTTCTCTGTATTTCAAAACCAGCAAGGAAAGCTGTGCTCCCACCCTTAATGATCACACGAACAAGACTGGCATCTCTGTGACTTAGTTCTCGCAGTGCCCTTGGAGAACCACTGTACAGAACAAGGGAAGGGAAAGCAAGAGGCATGGGTGTGGGGTAATTCTTTCTGTACGAACCCTAACAGATGACTCACCATTGTCTCTACAGCACAGGTAGAATCTTTATCAAGACTGACTATTGCACTGGACAGCAACAGGTGTAACAGGTAACAAAGAACTCAGCAATTGTGACCCAAAACCAAAGTCTAGAATCTTTAGTTAGGCTTTGGAAGCAAACATTAAAGGTATGTAAAAAGTGACGTTAAACACAATATCCCCATCAAGCTGAGAGACTGGCTTGTTTGCTCTTATGTCCCTACAAAACGAAAAACCTAAAGCCATGGAAGGTGAACAAGTGGAGCACAACACAAAACTCATTAGAAATGTGGAAACCCAGTACTGAAGAAAATCTAAGTCAGCCCATTACATACGAAGGGTCTGTAAGGTGTCTGCTTGTTCTTGCTACTTTGCTTACACTAGCAGTTGGTTCACTGACACCACTGGGAAGGGACTGCTACTATTTTAGTCTTTTGAGCAGTTACCTATTTAATATCTGTACAAATGAACTCCAAATGCACATTCCAGGAGATTTACTTGTATAAAGGTGTATTCTATAGAGTTGCACAGTTTTCTGGAATATTTTATACCTAAAGGTACAATTACCACCAGCAGGTAAATTATATATATTTTTTGTTACTTCAAGATGCATCATTTCAGGGTAACTTAAGAAAACTGCTAATGGGATCAAAGGAAATCCTCATCCTTAATCTGTGTCACATTCATGAATAAAAGAATATGCTGATTTCCTTTTGTTACCAAGACACCAATGTTGCTGTGGTAACCACACTTACATGAAAAACTCTACTCACCTGCACAATGATGCCCTTGCTCTTGTATTCTGCATGGAGGCCTCGAGAGAAGTAATCCACAAAAGCCTAAAATGAAAAGAATGGAAATGCAGCATGCTATGCATTAAAATGGAAACTATAGTTCGGAGCTTTTTGTAAGCATATTTGAATTACTATTTATAGCTCCTGTTTTCAAAGTGAAAAACCTTAGGCTTTCAATGCAACTTCACAGGTTACAGCAATGCCATCTGAACAGAAACCCCATGCTTACGAAGCATTTTTTTCCCAGAAGTGAGACATTCTAAACAAATAAAATTCTTTTTTTAATTTAGAGGGAAAAGGAACTGGATTAGTTACATAAAGTCCAGTTAAAATAGGAAAATAAAACTTTGTGTTCACATTGTGTCATCTCCTTAGACTTTTTTTTTTTTTTTAGAAGAGTGATATAAGTAGGCATCTTGAAGACTACTATCTAAAACTCTTCCAAATTTCTGGAAGTTTTAGAAAGTCCAAGATTAAACATTCAAAGAAGGAAGCAAAAGGGCTTAAAGAGTGGACACTAGAACCTGCCTTCAGGATACACTCACATCCGATATACCACCTCCACCAAGGGAGATCCACATGCTCGCTCTTTCCTTACCACTTACTGAGATGGATACCTTATACAATACTGAAAAAGTATTGTTTTAATAATCCAAGGCTACTCAGCAAGTCAAACCAGCATAAATTCCCCCTCCCCTTCTTCTAAACCACCTTTTTACTTCTCTTCCCCCAAGTCAAATGAGCCAAAATATTAGGTTCCATTGTCATTTCTCATTTTAGAAAAACGATACTGCTAAGCAGGATAAATGGAGCGCCCTCAACTGAGGGAACTAAACTATTCTATCCGTAACTGAGGCGAATTCTATTATTTAAGAAGAAACAGCTCCAAAGGAAAAAAAAAGGCTGTTAAAAGTAGCCACAAATGCTTCAGACCATTGTCAAAACAAGCAGCAAAACTCTAATACTGCACCTGTTTTACAATCATCTTTTTCTCAGTTTTGTGCAGTCCTTGACCACAGTTGTGAGATGCATGTGTGATAACTGTGAAGTATATAAAACTATTACAAATTAAAAAACCACTATATTCTACTAATCACAAAGTGCTTTGATTATTCAAAGCTCTCACTACTTTTGCCCGACTGTCCTGAAATTAATTATTGCTTCAATTATAGAGAGACAACATAAAGAAAATGTCATTTCTACTATTTGATATGAGCTTTGCAATAAAAAGAAGTGTTCACTTTACTTGAGAAGGAACAAGAAACTTCCATTATCCAAAAAAACTTTGGAGTTTTTCTTCTTGGAGGACTTACTTTAAGACAAGTTGGGTTTTCTACCTCCAGATGCACAAGTGCTCCAACAGCCTCTAACTTAGAGTCTTAAGAACAATCTTTAAATAAGCATCTCCTGAAACAGCAGGTAAGTACACCATACAAAAACCAATTTCTTCTCCTTGGACATCCAGTAACAAAGCCCAAATACTTGTGACGTGGTAGAAAAAAAGTCATAATTCACTTCTCATTACTATTAATGCAGGCAGACAGGGAAGTGTCAAAAACAGGAATATGATTCCTTTAAAAGCATCTAATTGCCTTGTGAGACAGGGAATTCTCCATGGGGAAGGTTAAAGAGGTAGACTGCGTCTGTTCCTGATAATTAGCCAGAGCCATTGACTTAGACCTGAAGGATACTATGCTTTAAAACCCCTCTATACAGATGAGGAAAAACACTAGAAATTGCAGATACAGTCTTTCTATAGCTACATTAGGGGAGTCACTTTCATGCTTACTAACCTCGCTATGGTAGAAGATGAGCAGTGCTGAGAATAGGTAAGATTACTTAACCTGTAATTGAGTTTCTTAGGGAGAGGGAAGGAATATTTGTATTTATAATTGAGAAAAAATAAAGATTATGCAAAGAAGTGTAAGTTGTATTATTGCAAAAACCATAAGCTCAAATAATTTGATAAAGCTGAAAGCAATGCAACAACAGAACTGACCTTTCACGCTAAAACAAAGAAGTGAGCTCTCAGGAAATACCTATTTCTGGAGCAAAATTTTATCAACAATATGCAATTCGGGCTTTCATGACTTCTAAACTTAAATATCCCTTATTCACACTAATACTCATTCAGTATAAATAAAATAGCATGCACCAATTCCTTTCTGGTTACATGAAGATGTTATTGGAGAGTTTAAAAGAAACATATGCCTGTTCTGACATGAACAACACCAACTGAAGGTGTCTTTATCCCATCAAGGTTCTGCTTAGAGTCAGAAATCCTTTAGGTATTGAAAATAATTACCAGGTACACCTAAAAAAAAAAAAGCTATAGTGTTATGCTGCTTGAATACCATGTCATAAATGTCCCTTTATTTAGTTTTATTACTTATATTGTAGCTCCATACTGTGAACCTATCTTGTGCCTGGTGTTAGGGTGTCAACTGGAGACCTTTTATGAGACCATTTCAGATGCCATGCAAATACCTTTGGAAAAGAAGTAACCCCAGCTGCAGAAAGACAAAACTGTCCCAAGTGACTCAGTGAGAAACCAGAGCAGGTAAGCTTAACATAAGATGTAGATCTATGGTAGTAATATACTGTATGTCTAGAATGTATATGTTTGATGCCATCTTCTGCAGCATTCTCGTTTGGAAGTTGAGCAGATACGTGCTGAAAGAACAAAACTGCTGGTTATATAGAAAATTGTTTGGACCAACAGGCTCCAAGGGCCATGATTAATGGCTTGACTTCTGGTTAGTAACAAGCAGAGAACCCCACAGATCAATACCGATGCCCATATTCTTCAATATCTGCCATAAGCGACCCAGGTGATGGCACACAGTGCACCCTCAGCACATTTGCAGATGACAGTATTAGATGGAGTGGCTGACACAACAGACCTTCAGTCCAGAGGGATTCTGGTAAACCTGATGATTGTTAAACTTTGTGAGATTTCTTGACTGGCACATAGTGAAGTGCAAAGTTCTGCATATAGAGTGGGATAACCCCATGCCTTAATGTTGGCTAAGTAGCAGCAACTGCTGAAAACAGCCTGGAATCTATGGTGGCTGCCAGGGAAAAGATAAGCCAATAATCCACTCACTGCAAGAGCATCAAACCACATACTGGGCTACATTAGAAGGATGCATCGCCTACTAATGCAGCGCAATTATTTGGTACTGGCAACACTCTAGAGCTCTATCCTTTCTCTTACCTGAAATGCTAAACCTAAGGCAACTAACCAAAGAGGAAGAAAAACCTTTGCTTCCAGCAAGCACCAAAAAAATCCTACTTAAATATGTATGCCCATACATACCTAACAGATATCGATCTACATGTATCTTTTACAAGATTAGGGAAAAAAGCCTCAAAGTATCAGAACAAGAAATTGTGTTGAACTTGGTCAATTCTCTTAAACCTCACACTAAGCTTGCTCGGTACAGTAGAATCCTTTGTTGTGTGAAAACTGCTATGTGATGAATGTGTGATGCAATATATAAAATAGTAGTTTCCATGACAGTAAACCCCTGAACTTGTTTTTGTCTCGACCTTCCACTACCAGCAAAATTCAAGTTAGAAACTCAGTACTTTTAGTTCATGAAAGCACCACTAGATGGACACCAAAACATTTATTCCTGTGGTGTTGGCTTATGTGTGACACTATTTCTGTGAGCAAAAGAGTACCTTACCTTGGATGCAGAGTAAAGAGTCAGCAGTGGAGTTGGATACATCCCAGCAGCTGAAGAGATATTCAGGATTACCCCTTTTGATCTGAAAGGCAGCAAAGATACATTCCAATGTAATAATATATAAAAAAAATAAAAATCTTTCATGTTTCAGAAAATTAGTTAGTGCAAGCCTAAAGAAAATCTTTAGCATGAAATTGAGATTAAGATCTGTTTAGAACCCCCCAAAAATTTTTTAACCACCAAAAAATTTTTTTTAACCACCTGCACTGCCAAGCACTTCTCAAGCATGTGCAGCTAGGACAGACAGTAAGACCCCTGGATTTCAAACACGTCCACTTCCGTGACTAGTTTTACATACAAAAGTCGACTCATTACTTAGTGCTAGGTAGAAATAAGAATTAGTTGAACAATCCAGGGCAAGCAAGTTATTAGGGGATGCTACCAGACAGCTGAATACAGTGGAAGCTGCATCTCTGCTTCTTCCTACCATAGAGTAGACTGAAGCCAATTTACCCAACACACAAGTAGGTACTCTGTGTTTAGTGAGGTCTCAGAACGGGCATGCAGATACTCATCAGGCAGCTTAACTGCTGCAGATTCGTGAGTTTTTCATCATATTTGTTCAACTACACATACACTATGCCACTGCTGCCACAATGATTTAAGTAATCATCTTAAAAACAAACAGCCGACTTTAAGTGACCATTAATTTATTTTTTTTAATTACTATTATTTTAATTCTTTGAGAATTGTGACAATAGATTCAAATCAATATGGTTTCTGCCACGATACAAGTACGAATTAAGTCTGAGTGATTCACCTCTGGAAAGGAGACAGTTGACATAACAGAAAAGAATCATTTTGCAGTCATTCAGGATTTCAAACACCTTTGCCAAAGTTCTCATACTTTTCAGGAGTTATCTGCAAGGCTTTGTTGGTGAAATAAAGTAGTGACATGGATCAAAATATGTGGTATGAAGAAAAGACTACAAATTATTCAAGAATTTTCACAACAGCAAAAGGTTAACAGTGAATGCTAGAGGTTTTTCACATCAAGACAGGTGGTGCTTGTGATATTTATTCATCAACTCAAATGGGGATTGGCAGTGAGATGAGTATTCATGCAGTTTAAGAGATTACCAGATTGGAGGACACTATAAGGAACTTTTAAAAGAAGAGCTAAGATGGCTACGTGAACAGACTACAGAATGGCAACTGAAAAATCAATTCTAAATCAACTATCCATTCCCTTGAAAATCCCGAGCAAAGTCCAGAAGGAATTCTCTGTTGTGCAGCAGTCACCAAGAACAACCAAAGAGGATAGCAGGGAATGGCAGGGACAGGTCCAACACCACTGTAGTCCTGTTTTGTGTCTATGGACCACTTCTCTATCCCTCCAAATACAGGACAGAGACACTACGAACCTGATGACTGGATGGGGCTTTCAGCAACCTGATCTAGTGGGAGGTGCCCCTGCCCATGGCAGGAGGGTTGGAACTGGGTGATCATTAAGGCCCCTTCCAACCCAAACCATTCTGTGATGATTTGAGAATGGAGAATAGGAAGGAAAAGGCTCTGATGTGTTGATGAGGTGAAAGGATTGTTCACTTAGCTATTTAAGAGACTAGGAAGACCAACAATACACCCTCTCATAATACACAAGAACAATGAGTTATTTAAATGAGATTGAAATTTAGATCCAATAAAAGGAAGTGCTCTTCCCATATTCAGACCACAGGAGTCACTGCCACACAACTTAATTGAAGACAGAAGCTCAGCAGGACTCAAGAAGGGTTGAACATTTATATGGATAAACCCAGCCTCACTCTCCCAAAGCAAACTGAAGCTTTAGCAGAGAGGCTGGCACTCGGGTGGTAAGGCACAAGTCCCTCAGAGGCTGGTCTGACTGCAGCTTTCCAGCTGCAGTGACCGTCCCTTAGGTGCATTCAGTTCTGATCCAGCAAAGAAAGCCCTCTTAGAAAAAAGTAAACACCAGCCTCTTGCACACGCACAGTGTGGACTCTTTGAAGCTGTTGATGCAACTGTGGGTTTTGGAGTTTGCGTTCTCTTCATACAGAAAACAGTCCCAGTCTTCAAAAGCATGCAACTTAAAATCTCCCGATAAAAACAAACAGCAGCATGTGTGCAGGGGGAACACTTCCAATTACTCTAATTACGATTCTGTCTCTTTCAAGAGCCGCAGAAGAAACATCCTAGGGAGGGACCTGGAGGACCGCGAGGGCACCGGCACGGCAAGACGCCGCCACCTGCCTCCAGCGTGGCCGCGCGCTGCACCAGCACCCTGGGCGAGGGTGCGGCGAGGCAGGCGTCCTGCCCAGCAAGAGCACACCCCGGCACCTCCCCGTCATTCTTCCTTCAGTGCACGGCATGGTCCGGGGATGCTAAATTTAGCTGTCTCCCCGTTGCTGCGGCAACCAGCGCCTGCTCCAGCTGCACGCCAAGTGGAAAGAGCAAGCTTCCTCTGTAATGTAATTATGCACTTGCTACTTCCCCGGCAATAAATACCGTAGTTTGGTATTTGTCTAGAAACAGTCAACTGATTTTGTTGTTGTTGTTGTTCCCAAAGACATCGAGGCTCAGTTTGGAGTTCCGCGAGTCTCCCACCTTAGACAGCTGCCTGAAAACGAACAGGGAGAACTGCTCATTTAAGTGTAATCGGGAGCCGCGGATTATAAATTGTCACTTTAAGTGCTCGGAGCACAGGAGAGGAGCCACAGCAGTGTCTAAATGCCATTACCAGAAATGGCATCCATCTCACGCCGCTGTGTTTATCATAAATAAGAAGTAACCGACACACCAGGACGCACCTGTGCTTTCTGCTTACAGACCTGGATGTAAAGCATGTCAGCTCCGCTCTACTCCTGGATTTGTCTTGGGACGTACGGCCATCAAACTGATGCTCAGATACGTAAAAATGCGCACTGTGGGTGCAGGATGCCGTAGTGTGCTATGTTAACTGCTGTGTACTCACACACCACCTGCCTTGAACCAGTGAGGAAGAGCAATGGGATTCCCAATCTGGAGCCTGGATCCCTTTTCTAACCCGCAGTCCCACGTGAGAAATGTATGGGTGGCCCACGGAGCAGCTGAGTACAGCCACCAGCCCTTCCTGCTCCTGGCTTTGCTGGACGTCCGTGTCCTTCTGCAGTAGCAGACCCTTAGCAGTGTCGTGGCTGTGCAGGGGTGGGCAGCTGCACACCTGGGTTGTGGGCACTGCAGTCACCTGCCTTTGCAAAACCAAAGGGAATATGGAAACTTGTTCCATATTTGCTCTACGGTAGCCAGAAGCAGAAGTCAGGCAGCAAACCAGGATCCTGTTTTCATTCAAACCATCTCACCTGGTTTAATACTTAGTGGAAAACAGGATATTCTCTAAGTGGAATATACATCTGTCTGTTCTGTGAAGCTGAAGGTATCCATCGGCCAAATGGATAGCTACGACAGTGCTTTAGACAAAGAAGGAACTGAATCAATAAACTGTGGTTAGAGCTTCAAAGTTGCCCAAATTCTTATCAACAGTACATTCATCCTCAGAAAGCAGATGGCTTTAGTCATGTTGGCATCTTCAGGGGGACGGTGGTTTCACAAAAGCCAGGTCCCTTGATCTGTCAACTACAGGACGTGGACAAAGAATAACTTTTGACTTAAGAACCTTGAGTGACTACTACTATTGCAGTGCAATCCTCAACCCAGCTTTACTGAGGAATATTAACTCCCAGATCCCCCAGACTCCAGGGTCTTTGTTTTTCTAATGCCATTTCTTTTGCATGAATTAAAATCTTTTCTGCTTCCATTCTTACCTAAGCCAAAAATTCCAGGCTTGTCATCACCCTGACATGCTAGGTACCAGCTCCCCAGACTGGCCACTAGCTCTGACGGTTTGTACTCACAAAGAAACAGTTTTAGATGTGAAATGCTTGCTCTCCATCTGCACAACACTTGTGTAATTGAACCATGATCTGCAACGAAAACTCCCAGATAGCAGGATGATGCAAGAAATTTTTTTCTCCCCTTGATCTGTCCTATGTTGAGGTTTGCCCCGTATACACGCTCCTCCTATGATATTCACCTGGAGGTAACAACGAAGCGACTGACGTGCACTGTTTGTTCTACACGGCTTTCCTCGGCGCTGCGAGTGCAGCTCAGCCCTGACCTGGAGCAGCCCCCAGCCAGCCAGGGTTAGCACTGCAACAGCCAGCAAACATCCTGCAGCAGCCAGCATCACCTAGAGAACAGCCTGGAGGTTGCACACCGCATCCGTATCTTTCGTTTCACCTGGGAGCTGGCTGGGAAGTCAGTACACGTCTTCCGCAGTGACACTGGTGTGCATTAACTCTTATTTTAAAGAGCTGTTCTCCAATTCTACTTTACCAAATGATCACAGACTTTCCTCAATATACCTCCTACTGTATAATGAGAACATATTCTTTGCATCCATTTTACTTGCAATGACTTAGAGAAATAGCCTTAAGAAGGTTATTCCCAGGAACTGTAACCACCCCCTCAGAATAGCAGGTTGTTGAGTTAGTGCTGATGAGTCAGACGGGCTTTTTAATTCTGTTCTAAAAGGAATCACCACAACAGTGGAGAAGGGAGAGGAAAAATAAAAAGGGAATCGAGTGGAAAAGGCTTCCACCGTCTGATGATTCATGCACCATCAGTGTGACTCACCCAGCATTACTCTGCCATTAAAACATGGAGACTAGGCTGATTAGTCACAGTAATGAATTTTTCAAGAAAGGATTCTCCCCTATAAATAATGATGACTTTGTCTGGATAGTGTTAGTGTGACTCACCTTTCCAGCATGCCGGGCAGCACCAATCGTGTCATCTGCAAAAAGAAAACATTCGTGATGGCTGAGAATGCAGACACCAGACAGCCAGAGATGAGGGAAGCCTCCCTTCCTCCCAGAAGCAGCTGCCACCCCCTCCACCCCAGCCAAGGCTCGGGGAAGCAGAGACCATACTTTGCGTGGGCAGTTTATTTTTATTCTACCTGGGTAACTTGGCTCTGACAAGTAGTGTGTGCACTGAAACCAGTGAACCGATCCAGCTAGTAGCAGAAGTACAATAAGAGTAAATAAAAAAGCCTTCACCACCCTGCAGCATCCATGGCTTCCGAAGAACACCGAAACATCAGCACACTATGCCATGTATATGAACTTTCTCTCCCCATAAAATGAATCCGTGTTCCCTAAGACTGACCAAATTCACCCCCCGTGACAAACCCACGTGCATTTTAGCAAGTCTTACTGAACTGCTGATGTTAAGTTTAAAAAAAAAAGCAAATTGGAGCAACAAGAGCACTGGACAGAAGTACTGAAGATGAGCATTCTGGTAACAGTGCCAATACACTGCTCAAACAGATCTCCTTTATTTTTCAATAAATATTATTAAAGCTTTCTAGCATTAACACAGCAAGAATAGTTACTGACAGAAGGTAGGCAAAAGAAATTCAGTTTGCTTCTGACCATGGGCAGCCTTTGTGTAAAAGGGCAAGGATTACTGCAACAGACATACAGAAAATGAGCTCATAGGCTACTGCTTCAGTGGGACGTTCTGAGCAGCCCTAGTTTTACAGCAGCTTGCCATAAACATTACTTTACACACAGAAAGCATTTAGGACCCCAACATGTTGCCCTACTGATTACACAGAAGACGTCCACAATAAGAGAAACTACCCTCCCATGAGAGAAGTAGCCAGGGAGTAGCAGTTCCCCACTGCTCTGCAAAGTGCTGCCTTCATCAGGCGTGTGAGCAATCCATCTGCAACCTAGCTGAAAGATCCTCCAGAGCAGCAATCCTAAAACAAGCTTCCCAAACGCAGGGCAGGCAGCTCTGACGAGAGAAACAAACCAAGCATTGATCCAAACCTTGACGAATTTTCGGTTAGCATGAAATAACTAATTTTCTAACACTAATTAACATCCTAAAATATGAACCGAATCCAAAGTTTCTGCCTGTAAGAAATAATGTAGTAAAAGAAAAAATTCAGCTTGTGCCAAATACCACCCGGCCCCCAACCAAACCTGCTAACGTCATACTGCTGACACCAAAGCCAAATCAGACAAGAAACATACAACTTTAAATGAAAATGCTGTCCAACAAAGTTCTTGAGACAGTGGTGGATAAGTGTGCTATAAAATACTTAACGGCACCAAAATGCAACAGCATCCTTGCTGATACCAAAATAACTTGATACCTTAAAACATGAGATTTGAGTTGGATCGGAGGGGAAAAAAATCAGCATATATGGGAGCACAAAGCACCTGTAAGCACTCTTATTAGAAGCAGCAAATGTGACTTACTGTAGCAAGCTATTCGTATTAGTATCACTACTGCATTAACCCTTACCCATAGTGGAATCTGGTTTGGGTTTTTGTTTGCTTTTCCAATTGTAAAACCTACCATTTTGGGAATAAAGGAGAAATCACGAAAGGCAACTAGACTTCGGTTGATCACAGTCGATACACAGGAAGAGGTAGAGAAGGGCTGTGTTTTGTATTTTATTGGCGTTTCTCATTTGGAATAGATTCTGCCATCAGACGTGCTGCGTGACAGCTTCGACAGGTCACTGTACGCGCAGGAATCGAACAGACCTTACTTCTGTGGAGCGGGCTGGTGACACACGCACCTCTCAGCACTGCCCCACAAGTCAAGCCAAGCTTTTCCAGAGGTGGTAAACATCAAAGCTGAACAGGTCTGATGCAACTTCGAAACAAACTCTGACATTAACTATACTTGAGCTTTTTCACATAGTAATGCTTCAAAAGAGATGTGCAAGTGCCTATTTTAATTCTGTAAGGATAAAGAATGATTTCAGCTGAGTCTAATACTAGCTCAAGAACAGCAGATCTTTTATCTGGTACAAGCTTTATGATCTCTACCACAGATCCCTTGGCAAAAAGCAGCATACTGCTACTTGCCTGTCAGGGCAGTATAATGCTGCATATCATCTTCATAGATTGACATGCGGACATGAACTGCAATTGCCTCCCCTTAGGCAACCCATAAATGGTTTGAAAAACTAGTATCGCTTCTCCCATTGTAATGCAGAGGGGAGCATATGCCTGAAACTTCATCATAAATCCTTACAAATGCATTCACGGTCTGAATCCCAACTGCAAGCCGACACACAGCTCTAAGCTTAGCATATTACAAAGCTGCTGGTTACTATTGCTACCCAAATGGGATTTCATTCACAGAAAAACACACTACAGTAATTAGTATTTGACTTACACAGGTTAAGAAACTACGAGGCTGCTGACAATTGAGATGTAACAGTAGGTACACGACGCCAGTGGAAAACAAGAGCACTCTCCCCAACAGCTTGCTGTTATGTAGCCTGTTTCCAAAGTCCAGCTGGATAGGCAGTCAAATGTCCCCTACAAACACCCCCACAGAAAAACACTGATGACAAAACAGGATTTAATTCTTAGCATCACCTCCACTTGCTTCCATTAAAATGAGCATTTTTAGAGAACTTTAAAAAAACTGTGAAATAAGGCAAAGCTGGTTTTCCTATCTATGTTTTTACCTCTTGTAACATGTAAAGAGAAACATGAATATTCAATATCTTTGTGCAGTAAAAATACTGACTTTTTGTTGTTTTGTTTTTTAAAGAGTTAAGAAACAGAAGGCAGCTCTTTGAGTCAGCCTCACCTCACCCAGCCAAGTCCGTGGTAAGACTTCCAGTAATGCAAGAGCACTAGTATAAAAACGCCAACAAAGCCTTCTGCAGGCACGTTGAAATTATCTGGCAAATCTCGACTTTATACACATGTATAAAATGCTCCCAGCATCAATTCAAAGAAAACAAGCTATAGCAAAAATGTAGTTTTTCCACTAATACCTGTGTCCAATTGCTTGCATGATCTTTATTCAAAAATCGCCGAACTGGCCAACATCTTTGTCATCATCAGCCATAACCTCAGACATGCCATTACGAAACAGGCAGTTCAACAAGAAACAGATCAAGAACTAAATAAATGTGTTCCAGATAAAGAATCAAAGAACCTAGGTGTGATTTAGAGACAGCCAGTTCTGCAGCTGGGTGTAGTTAATAAATGCCAAAGCACTGCAAGTCCCAGTCCCTGGGAATTCACAGGTAGGACACGGGAGAACTCTACAGTAGGGTTTCTTTCTCTGAAGACAATCTAATAAAGAAAGAAGAAAGTGACAGAAAAAAAGTGACAGAAAACCTAAAAGAAAGGCTGGGAACTATCCTAAGTAGCATGCCTTCAGTTGGTGGGTACTGAACTCACTTCAGCTTTCCTCAGACAACCATTCTTCTGAATGAAGTACTACTTGCCACAGAAATACCTGTGCTGCAGGTGAAACCAAAGGTACTCCCCCAGAAGGCTCAGGTAATTTCAGGCAGAGTAGTCAAACACCAAATTACTTAAAAACTGCCAGCTCAGCCAAAGAAATCTCTTATTTCTTTCTGAAAATTTGAATTAGAGCAGAGTGAGAATGCATGAGTGTGTCAGAAAAATTTGTTCAAGACAGCCTTTCTGATGTCAGAAGTTGTCAGTACCTTGTTTTATATAGTCTGATAAAATCTTTAGCACACAAGCATGAAGTAGTAGTAGGGCTTCTTTTCCAATAATTTCACATATACACGCGTAAAACTCTGAGCAACACTACCACAGAGTTTGGAGTCTCCTTCGTTTGTTTTGGTAGATAAAAGGACAAGGGCTATATTATTTTTAAGTCAACTTTCACACAAACTCCTAGCTCGTAAATCCCAGGATGCTCATAACAAGTGGGAGAGATTTATTAAAGCCAGTTCATCATTCTTTTAAAGGCGGCTGTCATTTCTTGATGTTCACGCATCTGCAAATTAATTTATTACATGCCTGGCAAGTACTGGTCACATTGTCCACTCTTCCTCTCCAAATCTATCTTCTACCTTTTTTTCTACCCCTAATTCTGGGAAGAAAAAAAAAGAAAGAAAAAAAAAAAAGGAAGACTACTTTAGTCTAGAGAAATAGAAGTTTCTATTTTCAGCTGCAAAGACACACAGCCATATGGTTAGATTTATGTTCCGAAACAGGTGCTACACTTAAAGTTCTTATTAGAAGACCAACAAATAGTTAGAATTTATAACAATGCATTTCCAGTGTTTCTTCAGAAGAAATAAATTCTCCCATTCTTATTTATCACCAAATTGCAGCCTTTTCTCACTCTGATCTGAGAAGTAGCACAGGAGCAGAGCTTAGGGAAGGACAACTTGTGAAGTTCAGAACACCTTGAAGGTGAAATTCACTCAGACTGCTATAAGCAGTAGGAAAAACTGATGTAAAATACTCAAAGTCATCTTTCACATCTTATGTGCCACAACTGTCATACAAAGGCAGACACTTAATACCACTGTTCTATATTCAGAGACAAGTCATTCTACAGTAAGATGTTATGACTGCAAGCCACTCTTTCCACTTCCAAAAGGTGTAGCGAACGGTAATAAAGCCTGTGCAAGTACAACAAAGGATGAAGCTCGAGAACTTGGGCAAGATTTTTATTTTATTACGCAGCTAGGAAGTCTCCTTCAGATTTCATTCACGGATCTGGGGTGAAGTTATAACCACTCAAAGCAACATAACCTTAATAAAGGTAAGCAATTCCCCGTGATGCACCCACTCGTGTACAAAACCATAACTGCTACCATAAGATAACTCACACTGCCCAGGCAGAGAATTCACAGAGGTTTACCAAAGCACTGAGCTATTTAACATTTAGTTAACTGACACTGTGCCTATGGAGCTCTCCTGTGCAGACTTACTCTGAAAGAACTAGGGAATTATATTCATGCACTATTAGTTAAATTGATCATGAAGCTATTCTCAGCATCTACTATTAAGTTTTCATAATGCATCTCTTTCAAAACAACAATTTCTTAATGCAGCTCATACCTGCCAGTTTCTACAAATAAAATCTATTCTTGCTCAGCTCAGGGTAAAACTGATGTCAGCTCAACAGAAAATAATGCAATAATCCACGTGGCAAGGTCAGTAAGCAGAAAGGGAAACACATGATATACAAGTGGAACTATGAACTTCAACACTCTGCAAGCCCTGTTAGTTGTCAGTGACCTTCCATTGAGCAGCACTTCTAGGAAAGTTTTCTCTATTTAGAAGCTCAAACTTTGAGAGCCCAGTTTGCAAGGAAAACTCCCCAACTAAGCAATTTTCCCACTTATGTAGGAAAAAAGACAACTCAAATAAGTTTCAACACAATGCGTATTTCTCACAACCCCAAACCTACAAAAAAAAAAAAAAACCAACACACAAACAAGCACAGAAGTGTAGGGTTTTCCTAGGAAAAAAAAAAAAAGCATTGCTTGTACTTTTAAGAAAAAACCCTAACTGCTTCCCCTTACCATTGCTGGAAAGCCTTTGTTGCAGCTCCATTTCCCTCTCCCACCTTGCTGACTTTGAACCTAAGAGCATGATACACATCAAGCTGGGACAACTGCAGCACCTAATTTCTCCCTCTGGATCGTTTCAGGGATATTCATGACTACCTTCACAGAACACTTACTCCTCTTCAAAGTACTAGCAACTGTACTTCTGTCGCCAACCTGCATTATCGACTTGGCTAAATCATCATCTTCCCTGTTTGATTACGACTTTGAATAAAAATGTAGAAGTTCTCTTGCCTAGAATGGTATAAGTGCACACATGCAGATCTCTTCTCACACGTCAGTGTCACCACATCCCTCAGAATTATGTTCTTGCTGTTATCCTTTCCAATATGCAACGAATGCAATAATTCACGTATGGTTCTAGCAGGGGACAAGCAACAGTCGTCTGACCTCTGGAAAGGTACCAGGATAGGTGGGGTAGCAGGCTGAGCTAGGCCATCAGACCACCCATGCCAGAGAAATATGATTGCTGGCTTTCCGAGTTACTGCTCCCCAGGCTTTTCTTCTTTTGTAGACCTGTGCATAGAAAGAAGTTTTTCTGCTCTTTTTCAAACAGACTAGCTTCTAGCTTCTTCCACTCCTTTCAGTTTTGTATAGGTTGCTGTTTGTTTTTCCCCTAAACTCCACTTCAGACTTCTCCGCATTGTCTAGAGTCATTCCCTTGTCCTGCCCAGCATTTGCTACTTGGTGCAATTCACCTTTCCCTCCTCTTCCATTAAGAGTGCAACTGACACCAGACCTCAGTTCAACACAGACTATTTATGTATTTTGAAGTCTTAAGCAAATTATAAGCTTCTCAAATCCAATAATGATAAAAATCCTTGATCTTGTAGGCCTATTATCCTTTTGTAGTTGACACTCAGTAAAAAGCACAAGTAAGGTGATCAAGGCAAAGATTAGCACAGACTCCAAGGCATGTATGCGGCTGTAATTTACTCTCTCCCTTCCTCTGTTAATGCCAATTTCCAACTGAAGCCTGGCCTGCAAGCCTGAAAACCACATTCCCCCTACAACATAATAGCTTTCAAACCAATTCATCTCCTTGCTTAATCAAGCGCTAAGCCAGCACTCCCTCAACTATTTAGTCCCACTCGTTTTGCAGGAGAACACAAGTTTATGCCTCACTCCCAGTGCAATTAGCATATTGTGATGCTGCAAACAGAAACAAGGCACTTGCTGTTTCTCACAGACTTCGTAGCTCTTGTGACTCCTGAAGGAGAAAAAGCTCCCTAAATCATGAGAAACTCTTCTCTGTGCTTATTACCTGCCCACTTTTTCCACTGGACAGCAAGCCTGGCATCCCTGGCTCCCAGTACTTTAATCCAAGAGCCAAATCAAGTCAAATTGTTTTTCCAAGTGAAATCAAAATCCATTGCAGCATACAAAGGTGAAGCAAACAGAAACAGACACTGTTGATAGAAAGGAACTATAGAGGGCAACTATAATCTTGGCTCTTCAGCACTCGCTTGTTAGTGAAGAACCCCCAGACTTTTGACTTGGTATTTTGTTTAACACCAAGCAATGAGTTGTCTGCACCCCTGTTTTCCAAGATGTGGGTTTTACGTAGCTTGTCTTCAGTGGTTTAAAGGGCATTTTGAAGGCAGGTCATGGCAATCACAACACTTGATGCCAGACTGATTGAGCCCCAAAATTGCAACAGCACGGGGTCCATAGGTCACCTAATCCATCAGTGCTCTAAGGACATGACAGGGCTAGGCAGTACAGGATAGGAGTTGGGAAAGAAGCATGTTTAAAAGCTGTGGCAGGAAACACGTTCTTAAACACTGGGGAAAGTTATATCACATTAGAGACTAACACTGGCAAAAGAGTTAAGCAGGAGAACCAACTAGGCTGGTAATTTATCCTGTGAGGATAAGATTGGTCTTCTCTCTGTGTAACCCCTCCTACATGAAGATTATCCCCTAGGAAATCCAGTGAGACGCTCAACAAAGAGACAGAGGGTCAGAAGGGAAGGGGTAAGCAAGTGTTACATTTAAAAAATGCTTACACTTGTGGCAACAGAACAGGCCTTAACATTTCTGCAGGATCAAACTATGCTGAATATTTTAAATTTCCCACTTCAAGCCTAGGAAGTGATTTAGCTAGAACTGAAGTTGAGCTATTCAACATGTGCCAGAAAAGCTGTGGTGTCCTACAGAGGTGTTGCTGATAGCACGTTGTGCAGGTTACTAAGAAGATACTACTTCATTTTAAGCACTGAGGAAGCTTCATCCCAAAGGAAATGAAGTAGGTAGCTGTGTTCCAGAACCTACGTGGACAATTTATGCGACACCTCTGATGAGGATGTGGAGACACTGTGAGTGGAGCCTGAATGTGTACCAGCAAAACCACCTGCTTTGCCTCTTCTGTACCTTCATCTTTTCATCACACCTTCACCTCCTTGCTTCAGTCCTCTGTCTTCCCTCCTAAATTCCATGTTTTTAATCAGGCAAGAAAAGAGACTTTTTTTTTTTTTTTTTTTATAAGCGACACACAAACTTATACCCCTGGATAAGAGGTGTTATCACCATAAAACACTGAAGTAAGTGTTCACGGGGTTTTGTCCCCAAAACCTAAGCAAAAGGACGCACAGATTTTTCCTAAAATTGTTTCCTACCACGATTCTTAATTTCTATGGGTTCTCCTGAAAAAATGACTTACAGATGGTACATATCTCTAATGTGCTCCTCTCCCCAAAACAGTAAGCATCTGGCATGCCTACTGTTTAATTACACAACAGGCTCATGCAGGAGGAACATTTTCAAGCCTGGAAGCTTATGCTCAAGCTCTGATTATACCCAGTAGCACGAGCTGTTCACGGTCAAGAAAAAGTTTTCAAACAAATGGAAAAATACTATTAACACGCTAGCCTCACAGCAAATAGACAGTACATTTTTACATATGTGGCAACAACCACGTTGTAATGTGAAGATGCTCACACACTGAAAATTTTACCAGAAAATAAATTGTATGACTTTTTGTTGTTGTTAGCTTTAGTTGGATATCACTGATTATAAGCACAGAGACTCAAAGCAGTGCTAATTTGTTCTGGAAACCAATATAATCTGGCTGCATCTCTGGAATTTTAGTTACATATCCAACAAAGCAGGCCTCAAATTATTCCAGTCTACCATCTTCAGAAGAACATATTAAAATAGCTCAGCTGAAACATTCCTAGTCTACGGAAACATTTCCAGGAGGGCTGACACCCCAAATTCTTTAATCACTGAATAGTGCACTCCCTCTGCTGGCACAGCACAGATGTCACACCTTAGCACTTTTCTGATTACACCTGGTTTAACTGTGTTAACATTAAAGTCTGCTAAATGGCTTCTGTAAGGGAAACTTCCAAAGGTGCCCACCAGTAACCGACTTCTCTGATGAAAGTCTTGCCGGAGTGCCACAAGACCCCAAGGCCTACAAACCCTCTGGGACAACTAAAATCGGTGCTCGTCACATTAGTTGTGTTTATAAAGTAGAAAAGTTGCTGAAGACCTACTGTTGTAGCATTTCTAACTTCGCAAGAAGTAGTTAGTTCAAACATGTCAAATAAACGCACACTGAAGTAAAAGTTAGCAGCAGAAAGCTGCAATCCCGATTCAGTCATGCAAGGGATGCATTTTTCACTGCTGTTGTTTCAGCAAGGTGTGAAAATCCTACAGAGGCATTATTTTCTGAGGTCCTGTGCTTCCTCACACAGAAACAAGATGCCTACAGTTTAGATTCCCCTACTAGAGCACCATACTAGATGAATTCAGTACTTGACCTAATCAGAACAGCTGCAAGAAAGCCAAATCCTTTAAGCCACCTTTGAAGCACCTAACATTTCAGCTTCGAGGCAAAAGGTTAACCCTCAGCTGCTGGAGATGTAAGCTTTTTGTTATGCAGAAGAGAAAGTTAAGGTTTAGCAGTGAATAATTACAAGGGAGTTTCTTCAGCACTGTTTCCCAACACACTAAGTGACTTCCTATGTCATGCTAAGCAGCTGCTATTAGCCCTGCCCATTGCTTAGCTTTGAAATACAAGGACGAAAAACTGATGTTTGAATGGACCTCCTTTTAACAAACATGAAGTGTTTTAGCTTGAACTGCTGTTGATTTCTTCCCAATAAAAACCATCAGCTTAAATATCAAAAAGGGAAAGTTATAATTCAAACGTTAATACGGACTTGTGTAAATTCGTGTTTCCTTCTTCCTCTTGTATTTTACAGTAAACATCCGTGTACCTTCTCACACCAGAGTACAAAAACCTGACACATGCAGTGATCACAGTGCCTACCCCACAAAACATGGATACAGAGGGAGAAAAATTAAGGATTTACAGGAAGAATCATACCAACAAGCGTGAAGAAGCATTAAGTTGCTGTTTTGTTTACACACCTTGCTCTTCTAAATAGCTAAGAGTTACCTTTGTAACAAGTTATATTTCGCACAACAATCAGAATATTCTGCTACAAGAATCATAAATTCTAGGTTACTCTAAGATGAAAAATGAACTTGTGGCCCAACAGGTGAAAGTAACTGCTTCAGACAACTGAATTAGAGTTGTATGCTGGTTTTGAATTAAGACTTCCGGAACAAGTGTTGGTAACAGGTAGCTTACCTTACAAACAGACATGATGTTAATGTTGATCATTTTGTCAATTGTCTGCAAGAAAGCAAAAGATTTGTGTTTTGTTGTAAGCTTGTTGAATAACATTTACACACCCCCTGGGTTGCAAGTGCTTGGATAAATTAAACCTTACTCTTCTACATCACATCCACCTTTACTTTGTGCCTTCTTGCTCTAGTATCAGGAGCAGTGAGACTTTCAGAGCTGTCTCTGAATTGCTTTTCACCAAGTTTTATCCCTGAACAGGGACTCCTGATAATAAAAACCCAACATAGATGTATCTCATTGACACTGAATTTCCTAACACCATTTGCAATATTTATGAACTTTAATAAATTATGATATTTCAGACATGTTCATATATTCATGTTTATATTGTGCTCCTCACCACTTCATAACATTGCTTCAGTGCTTAATTTTCTAAGCAGAAAGCCCCAAACCACTACATATACAGTTAGCTACAGAGGGTTTGGAAACAAAGTCATATACCAGTGAAAGTGTTGAAAATCTGCAATTACAAAGTACTCAATGCAAGCACGGTTGTCTCTACGTTACCAAACATCTAAAGGGGTCACATTTAAGTTTCAGAATGGTGTTCTGGAATATACAGCGACCATTCGTGAGGTTGCTTAACTCCCTTTGATCACTTAAAAATCACCCCACAAGCTAAAGAGGCTCAAGAACAACAGACAGATGAGACCACGGACAAGAGCGGTGTTCAGTTATTAACCAGAGCACCTGAAATAGAAATACACTCTGCCACTGTTCTTTGTTAACATATAAAAAACACTGCTCAAAAAACTGGGACTGCCCTCATCTCAACTGTACTGTGTTGCCTGTGTAAGGCTCTTAGGACCCTTTTGGCTTAATTCTAATCAGAAAACCTTTTTTTTTTTTTTGTGCGTGTGTGTGTACCTTCACCAAATCCTGGTACTTCTGCCTTAACTATTAAGCATTGAGTGCTAACGATGAGAACACTGCAAAGCAAAAGAAAAACCACTCACCTTATCCAGGTCTGGAACATCAATGAAATATTCAGGATACGAATATGAAATTCCCACGTTGTTTACTGAAACGAAAGCAAGAAGTTTTATTCTAATTGCTTCAAATCTGATTTCTGATGCTCTAAGTGTGACTTTCAAATAATTCTCTTAAAATGTTGCAGTGGAACCACTGCACCCCTCCAGTCAATTTTCCTTAACTGCAAATCCACTTGTGGGTTTGTGAGTGGGGTGCGAGAGCAAGTACACAAGGTGTTTTTAGCACAAATGTTAGTGCAATGGTTTCTGTGGTGTCCCATCTAGCCCACCACAGTGGAGGAGAGGGAGAGGAGAGAGGACAGTAGGTGGCAGCAAGAGCCCAGGCGCTGCAGCTCTCCCTGAGAGGCTGGGGGAAGGAGGAGGCACAGCTCCGAGTGAGGAGAAATCACATTAATGACAGTCTCCGTACATTAAGCAGCCTGTGTTTTTGACAGAGCCTCTGCCTTTAGAAATGGTTCCTGGTTTGCTCTCCCTGGGCGTTCGCAGACCTGATACAGGGAGATCCATCGCAGGAAGCTGCTCTCCTGTCCCCCCTCCACGCTCCTCAGATCTGCAAAATCCCTCCCCATTGGCAGCATTAAAATTAACGGAGCGAATGTATTAATTACTTAAACCTGATTTTTTTTTTCTCCCTTCAACGCAACACTTCAGCCTGGCAAGGTTTTATTCTGAGCCCTGAAACCAGCATTCATTCTCCAGTCTCAACCCAAGTAGTGGAAAACTTCTGGTATCATTAGAAAACAATGCAGCTCTGCAGCCTCAGTTTATTCAAACTTAATAAAGCAGATTGGTATGGAGACAAAAAACAAGCAAATGGGATCTCCGTTTCCTAAGTATCTGTTGTTCATCTTACGCAAGTGAATCTTGTGACATTTGGTTGCTGTGGTAACATTTTACATTTATATAGCGTCTTACACCCCAGAGGATCCTAAAGTGCTATATATGCTCAGCAGCACTGCTCACCTCTAGGGTAGAGTCTACAGGGGGGTAAGAAACACATTTAAAAGGTACTGATGCTTTTTTTTTGTGTGTGTGTGTGTGTGTGTGTGTGTGTGTGTGTGTGTGTGGTCGGTTCAGGTTGTGTTTTTGAATAGCCCCTACACCTGTGCCAAAAGCTGTAATTTTTACACCCAACGTGAAAGCTATTTAAGCATCAGCAGACGTTCAGGACACGCAGGCAACATGCAGTAGAGATTCTGGCACAAGTTCTCATGCTTCATTCACAGATTCTCTCAAACAACGGCACTTTTACCCCAGACCTCTCAGTATATCTATGGAAACCCTTAGCTGATTTGTCATAATGTTTTTTAAAATTTTAACTTTTGGATAATCTTTAAAAAGAAAGGAATTGAGGAGAACAGGGTTTGACAAATTCCTTACAGATGTTTGTTACATTTAGACACATAAGTTTTAAAAAAAGGAGCAAGGTCCAATCTTGTTATTTCCAGAGTAAGAGAGATTTTTCCCCTGGTTTTCATCCTATATTAAACTATTTTTCAGTCCATCTCTCTGGAAAGGATTTTTGCCATGAACTGCAGCAGAGTTTTGGGACTATCTTTGGTTGTTCGTTCTAAATCCAGCATATCGCCTATGACTTGTGTTACAGGGATGGTTGCACAAAATTCACACCCCTTACTAGAAACTGCGACCCAGTTACGTACCCTTCCAGTTTTAGCCATCATTTTCTACCGGATGATATTTTGCTGTAGTTTTGGACAGATTTTTTTTTTTAAATGGTTTTCAGTTTGTAAAGGCAGATTTTACCCCAAAAGAAGTGGATAACAACAGGATAAGATGCTGTCCAGCTCTAACTCGTTTCGAGAATCACAGGGATTTAAGAAGAGCAAAAGAAAGATTTCCCACCTCTGCTTGTTTAACATATTGCTGTAGCTAGCACATGTTCGAAGTCACTGACAGACGCTGTTTTGAACACACAGCAAAAACATTATGCAAACTCTTTTAGCCTTCGTACGTGGGTGAGAAGAAGCTTCCAAATAAGAAGTTTACAAGGATTTCAATCTGTAAGTTCTTTAGTTAGACTTGGTGCAACTATACAATCAGAAGCTCAATCTTTGGCAGTATATGTGGAGATTCCTGTGTCTAAGTGCAAGGTTAAAAAATAATTACCATAGATCATCAGCAACCGTGCTATAGTGCCAAGGGTTCTCATCGATATTCTTCTAGATGAGACGCAAAAGAAGAAAATATGCTGTAACCTGAGAACTCATCCCTTGTGGTTCTTCTCATTTAAACCCATGTTTTTCCTCACAAAGACAAGCAAAACACAGATTTGTAAAAGCTATGTTCTTGATTGCAACAAATGCTACAGAATTTAAAATATAAGGCACTAAAGCATGAAATTGCCACAAAAAAAAAGGTCTTTCTAGAGTGGCCACAGCTTG
Source organism: Anas acuta (assembly GCF_963932015.1). Lineage (NCBI taxonomy): Eukaryota > Metazoa > Chordata > Aves > Anseriformes > Anatidae > Anas > Anas acuta. The sequence continues at coordinate 51,997,057 of NC_088983.1, read as the reverse complement.
TGCTGAAAAATTACACTGATAAGTGGTTTGTGTTAATACAGCTATATCTGGGGAAATAAAAAATCCTACGTATCATGTAATCTGATGATCTCAAGCATGAGACCTACTAAAATTGCAAGTGAACATCCTGCTCAGCCAGAAAAAAAAGGCATCTGTAAACCTGCATTGGCAAGGGCTGCAAGAAAATGGTGAAAGAACTCAGCTAGAGAAGACACGACTCTCGAGCATTTAGTTGCTATTTTTACCATGTTTTTAGTCAAGGTGCTTGTGCAAATAACCAAGCTCTGTTTGAAGAATGCCATTTTCCTGTAGTAAGCTGACAAAAAAAATTGAAACAAATTCACTGCTTTCATGCCCGAAGTCTATAAAAAGTCAGATTTTCATGATTCTGTGCATCACCATAACTTTAGCACAGTCTAACAAATAAAAAAGCCTTTTCAGTTTGGATACATACCTCACATAGTAAAAGATTTGCTGCATTTTGAGATATGTACATGATAAACTATTCTGTTGCAATTGCTATGTACCAGACAGCTTGCAACAGATCAGAATAAACATTAATTTTAATCCTCAAAGTTTCTTTGGAAATTATATCCTTCAGAAAGAAAAAATGAGGTATCCACAGCTCTGTCCTAACTATTCTACACGCAACATGTTGGGGAGATGGTGGCAGCTGCCCTTACTCCAATTTTAGGTGGATTTGAATTTTTATAGTAATTAAATACTGGATGTCATGAGTTGCACGTACTCAAATCTGTCAGAAGTATTAGGGAACATTCTGTGCTTCATCATTTAATTACAGCATTTTTAAATTGAGTTTTTATGTATACTATTTTCTTGGGCATTATTTGCAGGCATCATAAAGCAAGATCCATCTATTAGAAACAGAGCTCATATACAATATTACCACATGTGACAAATTTATTTTGAAATATGCTTTTAAAAGAATAGTTCTAGCTCCAATTACTGCACTTCGGCTTAGTAAAACGAGTTTTGTAGTAACAAAATAACTTAAACAGATGACATACTGGCAGGCATCTGAGCCACAGGACTTCGTAAAAATGTCATGCCTTATGTTTAGCATGACAGGTTCCCATCCCCATACTGAGAAACTGTAGAAATCTAGGCTATGCACAGGTATGTGTGCTTCCACAGAAAGAACCAGAAAAAAAAACAACAATAAAACTGCCTCTGCCCCACAGCTCAGGTAAGATTCAGGTTAACCACTGTTATGGCTAATTTCCTCTTAACTCACGACAGACACCTTCCTGAAATGGCTTCGGTTCTACATTCTGCGATGTAACAGGGGGAACCACCTTGTGTTTTCAAGGACTCCTGTAACACCTACACTTCTGCACCGTCACAGGCCACGCTCAGGCGTATTGTGCTGCTGCTAGCAGGACACCGGCTTCCCAACACGACCAGAACGCACTTAAAACTTTTGAGACAGGAGACAGTTACTTGATGCTATACTCTAATGATTAAATTTCAACAGCTCTTTAATTAAAAGTTACCAGCTCTCCCACAGGGCCCTACTGCTAAACTGAATCTAAGTATCTAGAGCTTGCTCGGATTCTGAGACGGCATTGGGTCAAGTAACTGTGCATGCAGTCACAAGCTAAAGGAGCCTTTAACAATTGCAGAATAACACAGCAAAAACACTCAATAAGCCTCAGTTCCTAGAACCTGAGCACACATGCAAGCACCAGCTCGTGTAGTGCATCATCGGGGAGCTAAAAAAGCATCTTGAGCATACGGTGACGTAGTTTTAGTCAGGCAAATGATTAGTTTTTGTGAATTGTTTTCAAAAGAATTTTAAATGTGAAAAAGTCAGTAAGCGTGTCAAAACAAAACACAGCGTGAAAGATTTAGAAAGATACAAACCTAAAACACCGATCTCCAGGCCTTCCAGTCCCGCTTTGATTCTATCATAAATATCTTCTCTCTCTCCGAAGTCTGCCACGATAACTTTTGTTTCCACACCATACTGCTCCGCTAGGAAAAAAAAAAAAAAAAGGTAAAAACTTTGAAGTAGTTGAATTACTATTCAAACACTAATACTATATCAGTTTCTGTGGTTTTACAAACATTTTTTTAAGCAGTTAATATTACACTAACATTTTCACGTCTTCAACAGAAATCCTTGAATTTTAACGCAACCTGCATAAGAAGTTTGCACCATTAAGCTGCTTCTGTTGAGAACATGCATTGTCAAATGATTCAGCACGTTTTGTTTGTAAGGGACCGTGAAAATGGCAAGAAAACAAATTATACAGGTTTGCACAGAAGCCAAAAAATGCCGAAATCAGAAAATACACGTACACAGCAGTGCCCAAGTACAACTTGACAAGGACACTTTCTTCCAGCTTATGGCAAATGGTGAATGAGTGGCTCCAGATCGAGCAAAACTATTCTTTATTGCCCTCCATTTGCATTCTCACTTCCGATGCCTTAAAACGTTTCAAATATTTAGTGTTTTGAACACAGTGAGAGCAGGGAACTTGTGGGTGAACGAGAGCAGAGCTGTGAGTTCAGTCACTCTAAAACCATTCCTATATGCTTTTATCTTCTCCTTTAACACAACAGGGGAAATACGTACAACCGACTGCATTTTGAAATAGAAAAGGGAAGCAAGTATTAAAATTTCCTCACGTAAAGAGCAATTCTGCCTCCATCAAGCTAGATTAATTACATGTAATTAACATCAGCACGATGTCCTCTCGGACTTCAAAAGAACAACCCAGCAGCTTAACACTGAAGCATTTCTGAGTTTTGCTGCACCTAACTTCCCACCCCAGCGCTCCCCAAGGCGGCTGTATACACCTCAGGGAGGATTTTGCAGCATTTTGCCCCCACGGCCATTCATAAAAGTGGTGTCAATTTGAAGGAAAAGAATCATTCACAAAAAGATTAGAAGCAGCCAGCTTCCCGTGATGCTCTTTCCCATTCAGGGGAAGTCGCAGCTCCCAGGATTCTGCCGTCCATTCATGCAGAATCATGAATCCACCGAACTCGCTGGGCTCTGGCTGCCTCCCTTCCCCCGCCAACATCCCTCCTGGCAGATGAAATTATTTCTCCTCCTTTCCCTCTCCCCACCCCTCAACCCCTTCATCTCTCGTGAACAGCTGCATTGTTTAAAAATCCCCCGAGAGATGTTGCTATGTGGAATGACGACGTAAATAGCATTAAGCCCCTACTGCAGCAGCAGTCTTGTGATCGCGTCAGAAGAAAATCAAGTTCAACATTTGGGGAGGGGGGGGCTGTTCTATTTTTGGGCACAGCTGTTCTAATATTTAACATACACATTCAAATTCTTACAGGACACCGAATTAAAGGCAACGTTGTAGGCACATCAAATATGTGCAAGGGGACTGGGCGGGCAAAACCGAAGGAGAACACTTCCACACACATGCCATTTTAAACTGTTTTACTGTATCTGCAGCTGTCCTCACAGCCGTTCAGATGCTTCATGAAATGCAAGTTGTTTAAAGGACCCGAACACCATCCTCACAGATTTGCTCAGTTGTTCCTGGCCCTTCTAAGCTAAACACTCTTCATTAGGATTGTTACCGATTTGTCCTCTACGCTTTTCGAAATCACTACAGAGATGCTGAGAGGAAGAGTTAAGAAAAAAATCCTAAGACCTAATGCTATAAATAGAAAAAAAGAAAAAACCCTCACACCACTGCACGTATACGATCATTTCTCCAAGCCTTGAGAAAATTAGCCACTGCGTCCAAGGTAGCTGCACAATACCCCTACAAAAATATGCAGCACCCTTTGTGGGCTGATTGCAGGTAACAGATCCTATAAAGCATCCAAAAAGCAAAAGATTGCCTACTGGTATGGCCAAAGGACACAATTTTTGTGCAGCTGCTCGCTACAGACAGTCCAGATTTTCCTGCCCCAGCAGCAGGCTCCATGCACTGACCCAGCTCTACCTCTCCATCTCACATAGCAGCCTGGCACTGTCACTTTCAAGTCCCCACACTCAGCCCCAGAACCTGCAATAGGTGGTAAAACCCTCTTGATTGGAGAAAAGAGTAGCAGACATCTGGCAAAATGGTTCTGTCTCAAGTAACGATGCAGACAGCATGAAGTCACTGCTGTGCAAGCTTGTGCTAGTGGTCAGAGCACAAGGTGCAGGGCAGAACAAGTGTGCTTTGCTCTGTAGGAGCACCAGAAAAGGGGGTTTTCTTATCTTAATTGTTAAGATGCCTTCAAAGAGATGGGCTAGAAAAGACAGTGGCACATATCCTTGTTTTATCTGCCAGAAAGACTGAGATGAAGTGCAACAGAGGAAGAGGCAAGAAGGCTACCTCCTAATCCAGGATAACTACCTGTGACTGGACTCTTCTCCACTCAGGAGGAGAAAAGCTCAACTCCCTCACAGAACTCAAAGACCCTGAAGTACTCAGGGGCCACAGGGAATGAAAGCACAAACCATTTTTTACAGTCAGCAACCAAAACGTCTGAAGCAGGTGATACTACGTGCCTGCACGTCCAGCGTTCTTGCTGATGTATTGACAAGCAGATCTGGTGTTTCGTCTTTGGGACTGGTGCTTCAAGTGCTTCTTAGCACAGGACTGAATACACTCACATTTGGAAAAGACATGATGTGTTATTCTGTTAGTTCAGATCACATAGTCTTCATAAACTCCTGTTTTTAGACAATGTTGTATAGAAAAATTAAAGATCATGGAAGTTCTGGAGAACAAACTTGATTGGAGACTCAGCCTGACATATTAAAATCAGAAAGCAATTTGGCAAGTTCAGGATATTAATTAAAAAAATATTCATTTATTCATACGTGATTTAAGTCATCAGCAGTTCACAGGAAAATAACATCTACTCCTACACAGATGTGACATTACTGTTTACTTACAAAAGCAAGGGAACTGCACAAAGACTGCTAACGAGCAGATGAAGCCTAGGAGGCCCAGAGGAGATCTCCAGGTGCCATTTGAAGTTAGTTCATGGCCAGCAGGACCAGAAGTGAAGAAAGCAGCATTGAAAGGGGAGTACTACTCAGGAGAATGAGCGTGGTGCACTTCAGCAAGCAGGTGGAACAGAAGCAGGCAGAACTGGGGTGACAGAGAGATGAATATAAAAGTAGAGAAAGGACAACTCCGTGGCAGAAACCACACCAGCACCATCCTGAGCAGCTGCAAGGACAAAACCTTGTTTCTCGTCTATAAAATGAGAAGCTACAACCTCACTAAGTGAAGCAAAAGCTCTTACCTATTTTTCAGGTAACTCCAAAGGCCAGATGTGGGTCTGACTTACAGAAAACATATCCTTGCTATGCAAGGCAAACGTACATCTAAATGATTAAGCTAACTGCAGCACACCTTTGTTACAGGAACAAGACTGCTGCAAAATGGTACCATGTTACCTGCAGCACCAGAAAAAAAGGATCACGTTGGAATTACAGAAGTGGAAAGTTAGATGCTGCAGTGATCTATACCCTAAATAAAGACCAATAAAGTACTGTAAAGGGGCTAGGAGGTAACACTTTAAAGTTTGGTGTTTTTTTGGAAACTTAAGTAGTTGAAAGCAGCAGCCCTCCCTAAGCTGATACCTTGGTTGACAAGCTAAAAAAGCACTAAGGAATTGAAGTTTTCACACCCAAATAAACCGTGCTTGAAAGAATGTTCACCCAGAGGAGCAGCCTGGCGTACCTCACTGCAAATGCAGGCACACCTCTGCCTGTGCTCTGGAGCAGCAGTGCTGTTTACATGACAGAGGCAGCGTCAGTGTTAATGGGGTCTGTGGTCAAAAACCCTGCAGGAACAGGAAAACTAGAATACTGTCCATAAAGAAAAATAATAGTAATAATGTTAAAAGCATTTGGCTACAGCAGCATGATTTATGCTGCGTATTTTGAAACAAATCCAGGCAGCTTTGCAACAGGGAGGTTCAGGATCAAGCATCTGAGGAGGTTTTGGGAACAGTGGCTGCAAGCTCAGGGTTGCATTCAAAAACTCTTGCTAGAATAGGAGCATCTCATCTCTTTATATTCTTTATATTGTCTGATAGAAACATCACTGCCACAGTGAGGTGGTAAAGAAACTGCTTGAAACTCCTGTTACCTTTTTGCACTTGGTCCTTAGCTTCAGGATGGCCAGAGACGCAAGCAAAGCAGTGCCAGGAGGAGACAGAAAACAGCTCTCCACTCTTCAGCACACGGCAAAGAAATTTGGTCAAGTAAAAGTGAGGTGATTCAACTACCATTCACAAACGAAAACTTCATCTTTCCAGTATTGTAGCAGTGGCAAGACTCACACTAACCCAGTATCCAAGCCTCTAGAAGCAGAGTTTGTAATCTTGCAATACCTTCTCTAAAGAAGCACAGAGATGAAGTCAAAACATGAAAACCTCCTGCGTGTTTAGTACTGCATTTACGCACAGCAGCTATGAAGAAGAATTTAGGACTACAGAGTGGCTGCAGGTAGCTCTACAATTTATTTATTTATTAAGGCAGAGGTGTTTCTTTCAGGAATGTATCCACTCTGGGCCTCTGTTTTCCAGGACCATCAAATAACTTCCAGACTGGTGAGAGCAGGTTGTCGCTACACACTGATGTTATTCCCCATACAGAAGCACCTTACAATCAGCCAGGTATAACGAGACCTAGTTTGGTCTGCTCATTTTGTAGGAACTTAGGACTGCAAGGTATGAGCTTTCCCTTACAGAAGAATGGTGACCTGCTGTTAATGAAGGTTTTAAGTTTCTCACTATCTTGTACTGCATTCAGTAAGATATTTGAAATGGGATACAAAATATAGACACAGTGAAATACAGAATAACCAGAGGCACCTGGGGACACCTGTTTGGGAAAAACAAACAAACAAACAACCCTGGAGAACCTGCAATGCCCTTCAGAACAAGATCACAGTAGCACAGATAGAAAAAGTGTGATTAGGGCAAAGTCCCTGGAATCACCAATTGCCAAGTCCACTGACATACTGAATACCTAAACCACCAAAATTCAGAAGAGATGCGATGTCCTATTTGTGCAGCTGTACCAGCCCTTGTCCCAAAGGACAGATCGCACTTGTCTCTTCTGTGAAAAGTGAAGAGGAAACGAGACCAGCACCTACAGAGCAGCTCCAACAATAGGGAAGAGTCACTGCTGACCCTAACTCAGAGGGATGCTGCACAAAGGAGACACAACGTGAGAGAACATGGGTGTTCAGAAGGGCAGCAGATATACAGCAGCAAATAGGTATCCAAAAGGAAACCCCTCCGTAAGTTATGAATATTTCTATAAAACTCTGAAATGGTGTACTGGTGACCAAAAGAATAATCAACAGTTGAAATATACCTAAAAGAAAGCTCTGTTTGCACCTGTTTTGCACAGAAATCTCCGTGTAGGAACACCATACTGCATCAGTTTCTGTATAGCATCATGAGATGCCTACCTACGATTTAACAGAACTTGTTGTGTTAAAATGCACTCTTCAAAGCATGTGCATATACACACCTGGTCAAGCACTGAAGGATAGGGCCAGATTGCTTTCATTCTACTACACAAGCAACACTGCCAGGGAATTCCTTCTATACTGTACTAATTGCACAATGTCCTTTAAAAAGTGAATACTTGATCTAATCACATCCAAGAGTAGAACCAAAAAAAATGTCAGACTTTATTTACAATGTTAAAATGGTTATACAGCTTTAAGTTTCAGTACACACACACAAATCAATTCCTCACTTCTCAGCTTTGAAAGAGACAGAAAATGGATTTTAAAGCCAAAGTCCATGAACCCTTGAGCCATATGGAACATTTAAGTTTTTATAATGTGCCGTCACTGCAAAATATAGGAAGAAAACGTGCTTTATTAACACTTGCCTCTATTTGCTCCCCTGAATCCCATCACATCAAAATACATCATTTCTAAGACACACTTATCAAGTCAGAAGAACGTTCTTAGCAACACACAGGATCAATCAATAAGCCCATTCACCCAAATATTATGCTCAATATTGTAAGCGTTCCTAAATCAAGCTTGCCCCAATTACACAGCTAACTAAAAATACAGCATCGAGCAGCCTGCGAAAACAGCTGCACACGCGAACAGCCAGGGGGGCTGCACAGCCTAGGGAGGCCAGCACTTCCAAACACCAACGTTATTTCCGCAGGAAACACAAGCACAGCTTTGCTGCTCACTGTGCACCCCTCCAGTTTGCCGAAATGGGTCTGCAGGTAAGGCGTGGAAGGTGCACCCACGGACAGAGAGTGTGACTGCCCTTGCATGGGTCACACAGGAGTGCTGCCCACCCACACGCCTTGTCTCACCTTGATGGCGTGTAGTTGTCCTCACTGCTGCCTTACAATATCCACTAGGGCTGAAGTTTCACAAAGAATTTGCTAGGGAGCAACCGCAGGCTGGTCCACAAGTAAGCGCAAGGAGAGGCAGGGGAAGATCAACGTTACACGACAGACAGCACAAATTCAGCTCCTTCCCTCCTGTTTCCCTGCTGCTACTTTCAACTGCCCCCACAAGACTTTTTTTTTTTTTTTTTTGGATCTTCATTGGTGGTATTGGGTTTTATACAGCATGGAGAAAACTATTTTTAGGTCACTAAAGGAATGGCATCCCATTTTAGGAATGGCACGTGGCCTATTTTGAATACTTCCTATAATAATTGTTACGGTGTGATTGTGACAATGTATATGCATGATGTATATAAAGATTATTATTTTTTTAAAAAAAAAACACTTCTGCAAATAAAAATCTACATTCTTCAGCCCCTACCATTAAAAGCAACAGTAATGATGACCTCCCTCCCCTTTTTTACCTCCTCAGATTCAAATTGAACAGACAGAACTCCAGAATGACCAGAAGAATTATTTAGTATGTTATTTAGAAGATTATTTAGAAGAATTTAAGAGTCACTTACAGAGACAGAAAGGTATCATACTAGGGATTAATAAAAAAAAATAAATATGCCTTTACTCTCAAGACAATTTCAGGACATTTAAGTCAGTCACTCCGCATGAATTAAAGCCAACAGCTTCTCACTTATTCAGTATTATTTGTTAAGTCCCTGATAGTTTCATCTGGGTTTGGCAGCCACAGAAGAAAGTGCAGTCAAAAGCCTGGCACTTAAAAGCACAGACTTCAGGGTTTTCCGAAGCATTAGTTGCAAGAGCAAATACATTGTTAATTAGTCCAATAATTGCATAAAGTACATAAAATTGCATAGCACACAGTTCAGCACTGGAAGCACTGCACATGTTGGCTGCAAAACTTGTTTAGCATACTTGTAAAATAGTTTGACTAATGGATAAATATTATCTATTTTTTATAATCTTTTTTTTTCCTGAAGAATCTGTAGTGAAAAACAGATCAACTGAGTCCCCTTTCTCTGTTGTCATTATTTTCCTTGCCACAACACGTTCCTGAAAAACAGAGAGGTGGCTATCAGCATTTCTCTAGCTGTGAAGTCTGTTGTGGATTTTTACAGCCTTGACAGACAGAAAGGACTTGCTGCAAGGGAATTCAACTTGCTAAAGAAGTCACCTGTGTAGTGAAGTTGTAGAAGAAAGACAGCACTGTGTGGATCATCCAGTCCTCTCCTTGTGCCAGAGAGACTTGTCCCTCTCGAGCCTCTTAGAAGCCCTGATTTTAAATCTCTCAGACAATAGGATTTCCACCCCTTGCCTTAAAACAGATTTGCAATGCAGGCTTTCACTCAGTGAAAACAATCCAGTATTCATTTTCCATGTAATACTAAGTTTACTTTGTTGCTGAAAGTGATAAGCAATATATCGCAGCTTGTGTGTTACCAAAAACAGCTCTCGTTTTTGGCAGCCACGAAAGCATGCTACAAATAGTTGGGTTTCTTTGTGTGTTTTTGTTTTTTTTTTTTTTTAATGTTGTTGTTTTTAAGCAGAGAGAGTCAGTAAGTTTCTGTGCATTAAAGAAAATGCAAGCTCTTCCCCACTCTGGTATTGCCAAGCCGAGGCAGCAGTGACCCTGAAGGCTTGTGGGGATAACCAATTCCTCCTGCTTCTTTAGTCGGGATTACAAAACTCCTGAGCAAGTCAGCTGCCCTATCAATCTAATTAGCTATCAGCTAAAATATTATGGCTCAAGACACCAACAGGACAGAGTTATTCCTGAATCTGTAGACACAACATACACAGCATTTAAGGTGTGGAAGAGGCTACTTAGGTTGTAAGGTTGGAACTTACAGTCAAAGGAAATGCAAAGCACCTAATTCACATTTACATAAACTTTACACATTTTCTTCTCCTAGAATGTGTGTGTTCACAAGCAATCAACACAACAAGCACTGCACGGCAGCAGTCTCACTGCTCTCACAGCCAGCATGCTTCCAGTTCTTCTGTCTGGAAGAGAAGCCCTTGGTCCTGCCATGTGTGAAGAAAAAGCAATGATTTGCAAGAATTTTACTGGTCACCTGCAGAACGTTTCACTCTTGGCTCTTCCTACGTCGTTGCTGCCTCAAAATTCCCCCAAAGGGTGGACTTGTTCCAGGACTGCATTCTGCAGTTTGCTGGACACCTGTCAAATATTTCTCTTCAAAGATTCTGGTCTTTTATTTATTTATTTTTCAGAAATCTGGGCAAAGTTTCACTGAGAAAATATAAGAGAAACAGACAAAAAAAAAAGATGGACCGAGGGGAAAAACACAGAAGCAGGACTCTGTTTAAAAAATAATAATAATAAAAAAATAAGCTACCTACACAATCATTCTTTTACATGTCACGCTGATAGTATGCAGGGTTCCTCATTTAATTTGCTGAAAAATTAATAAAAATTTGAGTGTGAATCCTCCATCAGCTCTCTACAGCGTCTGACAGCTGCTCCTTGAGTAAGTGGCTGGCACGATTCATGACAAACCTATGGGAAATGATCTTCACTTCATCCAAGGGAAACTTTTTTCCAAGTGAAGACCAAGAGCTCATTTTGAATCAAAGATCCTTACGGTATAGCATGTGAAATGTGACTTCAGTGCACCAAGACAACTTCAAAATATTTGAAGCCATTTTGTCAAGTCCAAGAGATACAGGAGGATACAGAGAACGTCAAGCCGAAGCTAGCTCAGATGATGGAAGGCTGCAAACATTAATTTACCTTGAAGTAGATCACAGAAGGTCAGAATAACTGCCAGACACAGTTAGCCTTCAAGTTAAGCTCAGGAAAGCAAACCTTGTCAATCCTATGCAAGAAAAGTAAGAAGATGATGTCCCCTTCCTCATCGAGCATGTCTGCTCCACAGCCTCCTCTATTAAACTCAAATACTTCTCCTTGCCTCTCAGAGCTGGTGGGAAGGATTTACCAGGGCAGGAGGGTGGAAATGCCAGCGACGGGTTGGAGATCATGTGGCAAAGCACTCCAAGGTAGATGCAGCTGAGCAATGGCCTGGGAAAATTTGTGCAGAGGACAGATTTGCCAGAGCAGGTCGCTGGCCACTTGTATCAGCAGATCACAGCAACACTTCAGGCACGAGCAAACTGATCAGCATCAGACCCCCTTCAGACTGCCATCCACAACTTTGTTATCAAGAAAGCTGGGAAAAAAAGCAGTAAGACCCATCTGCCTAGGAAACAGAAGGAATGTTTCTGGTTTTGGCACCACACCCCACTCTTTCCTTGTGCTTACTAGCAATCACACCAGAGCAGTGTGAGCATGCTAAGTCCCAATTCCAAACAGGAAAGCTATCGGCTTGTGATGCAGCTGAAGTCTCTGGATTACTGAGCAGTTCAAGATGAATCTACCATGACCAAGCAACTTCCAGAATGCTACACACTGAGCTAAGGAAAATGAAGTAAACAGTCAGCTAGCACAGCTTTTAAAAAACGTAACAAAGATCTAAAAAAAAGTGACTTAAGGTACAAAACCATCAAAGTTTTGGACAGCAATTCTTAAGCAGCATTGAAGACCGGAAAACAATGACTTGCCTTTTCTCGTCTCCTCACAGCTCATGCAAAACTTTACTACTTGTCCTGTGAAGCCACCAGCTACGAATGTGCACCAGTACCAAATTCCTGTTTTGGCAATTTCCCTACAGGCAAACTCTCTTTACAGCGCATTCCCTGCTTGGGTGTTTAACGTCATAATATAACAGACACCTTAAAAAAGGTTGTGGAACATTGATGTATTATTATGAACTAAACTAGACCTAAAATTTTGCAGAGTTAACCTAGTAAGGCAGCATTCCTATAACGATATTTTAAAGAAAAATCTATGCAACTTTATGCAGATACAGACTGCAATCACTTAAAATGAAATTCAAAATCTTTTCTTCTTTCTGTGGCCTATGACTGACAGGACACAAAGGAGAATACCCTTTTTGTATCAAATCCTACAGCACCTAAGCATTCTACAAACAAACAAACTCAGCTTTCCAACATGCTTGTAGGAGACTTCCCAGCGTGCCTGAACTCTTAAAGCACTTACACTTCATCCACTAACTTTCATTGATCAAACTGAGCTACAAGTTCAGAACAGCTGGCTTTCTTGTTACACCAGTACAGCCAGTTTGATGTGCACATGCAGACACACACACACACAAATCTACTCAGATCAGCTGGCGTTTACCATTCATGAAGTCCCATCAGCACTTCTCTTACAGCGGTGCTTATGCAACTTGCGCTTTGTACGCAGATGTAACTCCTGATGTAAGTACATTCAAAGAGCACAAGAAAGGATTCTTCTGAAAAGAACGAGTGTACCTGATCCTCAGAAAGCTTCTCATTATTTGTGGCAGAGGGCATCTAACCTGTTGCTAGTATCAGCAGGACTCTGGTCAGTGAAAATGACAAAGGAACAGGAACACGCATGGCTCACACAATTCAAAGAACTGGGACTATTCAGAGTTAAACAGCCATTCTGCTTTCAAGTGATTAAGGGTCATTACTTGAGACGATCAAGCTCAGCTCTGTTTGAAGAACAACTGCAGGACCATCATGAAAAAGTTTAAAGCTACCTTAGGAGTCTGCAAGGGAAGCAGCCAGTCAGATAAAGAATTACCTCTTAAAAAAAAAATTCAGAAAAACGCACTTTCCCACCTTATATACGACAACATCTGAACAGACTGCAGAGATCACATGAGCCTGAAGACAAGAAAACCTTGTCCAGCTAAAGCCTATCAGGATCTGAAAGCACAATTCAGACATGTTTGATTATGCAGACTATCCTAATCCTTTAGCATATGCTACAGTGAACAAGGTATACATTTCACTAGCTCCGTGTTGTCAAAAGAATGTTCTGAAAACCCAATATGAGTCATCTCATTTCAGAATGGTTTAGGAAAGAAAGCAGAAAAATGTTTGGGTGAGGCCTAACGGTAATTATGTATTACAGGCTGCTCTACAAAGGTAGATGTACTTATTTTTTAAAATCTGAAAAACTCTCCTAGCAGCCATCATTTCGGTGCTGCAAGCTCAAAGCAGTAGATTTATCTGTCTTGTCAGCATCATGCTTAAGTCCCAAGGAAGAAGAGATCTCCAGACTGGTACAGAAAGGGTTATGACCGCTTTCAGGAGGCTTGTCATTTCACGCTAAAAACCATTTGATTCCAGAACAAGGTATTTGTAGATACTTTTATCCATTACATTTGCTTAGCAAGACACCTCTTCACAGTGTAGCAAAAAATGTGAATGCGTATGCCCACATATGCAAACTACTACCCAGCTACTGCAGTCAGCCACCAAAAAGACCGTGTAGTTGCACTTCCTTATGTATTTGCAGTAAGTTTCAGTACTCACACAGGTTACCCAAGCAGTGATAGCTCTACTCTGGCATTTCCCCTGTGACTGTATTGACCAGAGTATCACAGGTATGGTCAGTCACTGCAGCAACACCCTGAAATGCAGGATGCTATCGAACAGGGACAATTCCTCCCAAACTACCAGAAGGTAGGACTTGATGCCATCTGCGCTCTAAGCATGCTCTCTACCACAGCTACACACACAAAGACTTTTCTGTCAAGGAAACTGTTTCATCCTACAATGGACACTACAGGTACATACATTTAAACCCATCCAGAGAACTGCATGCCCTCTGTTTTTCAGCAAACTAGTAAAATAGTCATTAAACAAGCTGAAGCCCTTGAGTGACTTAGTCATCATCACATTCACTACGCAACCCATTACAACTTTGTAGAGGAGAGTTTGTTGAGGTTACTTCTAGACTATACTTTATAGTAAAGCAGTGCCTCTAGCGAATTTAATAAACATTTTAACTGCATTATTTTGGCTTGAGTCTGTTATGTCCTTGGAAAGACAGCTCTTACGTTTACCCGTATTATGTACACAAACCATTTAGGAAAATATGAAAAAAATAAGGGAGGGTAACAGAGGCAGGATCTTAAAGGTTTTGGTACCCAACATTATTATACTGAGAGACGTGCTTTATACTATATGACTCCCACTCCTGCTTATCAAAAACCTCTACACGCAAGACTACATTTCTCACTTTATCTTGACACACTCTGCATAAACTAATAGCTTCACATTAAATCTGCCTTAATAAAAGATGTAGATTACAATATGAATTCTTGTGCATTATGGCTATATTTCGGTCTGGTTGGAAAAACATTTGTCAGCAAGAGACATGACAAACCTAACTGACCCTGTACAAATAGCAATTTTACATTTGTGACTGGAATACTTAAGTTACTGAGTGGGTTTTTTGTTTGCTTTTTTTTTTTTTTTTTTACACAATCATTTACTATATACTTACTGAAGAAATAATCCCTAGAACAGGTTCTTCAGCACATTCGCTCATTCCCCATATTCTAATGACTACACACACTTGAGCCCAGTTGAGCTCACAGCTCTTAAAAGTGATCTTTGAGTAGTTTACCCAAAACAAAATGAAAATGGAAAGGAAGTGAGGGGAAGATGACCACACCCACCCACCCACCATAAAATGTGCCTACTTGGTAATACAATGAGAATCATAAGGAACATGTATTCAATGACTGAGCTACAAAGAAAACACCTTTGTGGTTGAAGCTCATTAAATCAAATTTGCCTCAAACTGCGTATTTAGGTGAGGTAACAGCTATACGTTTCTCTTCTCATTATGATTTTAGACACCTACTATGGCAACAGGTGGTATTTTAGTCTGATCTGGCAGGCTGTTCTTTCGCAAGACTAACAGTCTTGGAAGTATGTATTCCAGAATTAAACCCTACTGTTCTCAGAAGTTAAATAAGAACACCTGTAAAATTAAAACAGCAAATTCTTTATTATTTACATCTGTAACATTTGCACTGTGCACAAGAACCTTTTTTTTTGTTTAGAGCTGTATATATTAGCCTGTAATAAATTCACATGTAGTCGCATTTATTTTATTTATAAGCACGCATGTGATATTTAGAAAAGAAGTTTTCAACTCACTTATTTCACCAGCAACCTGGTCCAGTTTTTCTTTTGACCTGCTGATTAGAGCCACCTTCATTCCACGCTTTGCTAACTGAAACACAACAAAAACAGGAGACATAAGGATGGTCATAAATCGCTTCCAAATTAATACCTTAATTACAGGAACTGCATGATTTGTCAAACATGGTAACAGTATTTGAGCAGCGGATTTGAAAAATTACAGTTTCAAATAGAGATATGAAGGAGGAAACAGGACAAATACAGGCATGCTACTTCTTGAAATTTCCTTCACACCAAATTTAGCATCTTGTCAGTCATCCCATACAGGTGTATAAGGCACATTTATACAATAGAAAACCAACAAGAGGTATTTTACAGACCCTTCCCCATACTGCTGCAAGTCCAAAGTCATTTCCTACAATTAAGCTCAGAATGCCCACCCATGGTCACCTGAACATCTGTGTTGCAAAATTACCCCAGCACTTGATACTTCTTTCCTTTATCAATTGATTTGGGAAGGATTCAGGCTCCACTCTTACTTTGTGCTAATCATAGGTATAAAGGTCAATTTACTCACACAGTTCTTTTAGGGAACTGTCCTGGTTTCAGTTAGCACAGAATTAATTTTCTTCCTAGTAGCTGGTGGAATGCTGTGTTTTGGCTTAGGATGAGAAGAGTGCTGATAACACCCCGATGCTTTAATTGTTGCAGAGCAGTGCTTATACTAAGCCAAGGACATCTCAGCCTTTTGCTCTGTCCTGCCAACGGGCAGGCTGGGGGTGCAGTAAGAGCTGGGAGGGGACAGACCCAGGACAGGTGACCCAAACTAGCCAAAGGGGTATTCCATACCATCTGACGTCATGCTAAACAATATATAGGGGTGGCTAGCCGGGGGGAGGGGGCCGGACTGCTCGGGGTTAGGCTGGGCATCGGTCAGCGAGTGGTGAGCCTGTGTAAATTAAGCTGTGGCCAGAATATATCCCAGTCATCAGATCAGACCTACCTCTGCATGTTTGTAATAGGATCTAACAACACAATTTAACAGACTCTGCAGAAAGACAGCTACGTATCTGAACCAGCATGGAAAATAATAAATGATCTTTCTATTATAACTGCCCGTTTCAGTGAAAAGTAAAACCAATATATCCTGTTGTTATAGGCACATAGTTTACTGGAACAATTTTTTTTTTTCAAGTCAGCTCTAGACTGCTGACATGATGTTTGCTTTCTTTCAGCAGTCATAAACTCCGGGTTCACAGGTTACTTAAACAGATACCTTAACTGTGCAAGTCTCAAAAACAGATCAAGATCAAGTAAAGCCATGCAATTGCATCTCATTAGCAGACTCCCAGCTAGTTTGAGAACTTCCACTACAGGAGCAAGCTTGAGAGAAATCGCTGCCATGATGACACTGAAGGGATGCACTGAGGAGCACATCCTAAGTCTGGAATTGGAAACCAAACTGCAAGACGAATTATCTAAGTACAGAGCAGATAAAATGACCACGGAAAGAATCTGTAACTAGGAATGAATACCCCCTAAGAAAACTAATCAATCTTGTAAAAAGATAGAGTGCTGGCTGACAAGTCCTCTTGCAGCCTGATGCAACTTGATTGGTTCCTGCTGAGCCTCTCCAAATATTCACTGGTAGAGGCAGAGTGAAATGAAACAAAACACACCAGTCCAAAGAGCAAGAGATCCTCTGAGATTCCAGTAACTAATTACGTTTTTTACATAAGGAATGAGGAAGACCCAGTTGCTTTGTAGATAACCTGCCATTATACCTGGATCTTCAGCTGATGGCCCTAGGATCACGAGAAGCCTGAACAGGAGGACCTTAAACTAATCACAAGAATTAATCCAGAGTAGCATACAATAAGAAGATGCTCTGTAGTTTAAGGATTAATTGCTGCAAGCAAAAGTCACCATTCTAAATTGAGTTGGTGGATGTAGGTGTCTAATTTCCATAAACCCAATATTAGTAACTACCACATTTTCTACTTCGATAGCAAAACATAGCTGCTGTTAAAACCCTTTCTCTCCAAAATATACAGGAACGTGATTGACAGCCCTCCAAAGCAGAGTTAAAGCTCTTGTTAGAGCATGTATAGCAAGAGGATGTACAAAAAGCAGTACTAAGGAGATGTAGATGTGAATCGCAGTGTACTCAACTTGATCGCAACCGCTAGCTTATCATGAGCATACAAACACATCTAAGATTAGCAAAAGCAAACAGCAGAAATTTAATCAGGAGTACAGCAGTAAAGGGGCAATAAACAGCAACTCCTGAGTATATCCTTTTAAAAAAAAAAAAAAAGAAAGAACATGCACTGCTTTGGAACCTTGACTGAGCACGAATTACCTGGGCAGAGAAGAACACTTACATTTACCAGGCCACTACCTTTCATGAAGAAATGGTCAAGCAATGAGAAGGATATTAGTGTTGAGCAAGGACTAAAGGTTTAAACACTGTAACAATGAAAACTATAAAAACAGATTATTGCTTGGAAAAGAAATAACCGGAGCAGAGTACAACCAATGAATCCACACAAACTTGTAACGTTCTTCCACCGATAATCGGTGACATTGTCAAACTTTTGAAGAGAAGATTCTCACCACAATTATATTTCTCACTTAAACTCCTCCAAGGAGAAGTAATCTGCATGATTATATTCACAGCTGTGAATGCCCAAGCAGCTGTATGCCAGTGGCATTTATAGTAACCTGAAGGGAATTCCTAGAATAAAGTCAAGCCTCTGCTGGCAGTCTTATGAAGACATCCCTGGAGTTAATTTGAAGATTGAGAAGTCTTTTCAGGTATTCCATATTTCACCTGCATCCACTCTTGACCTCATCAAGGATTCTTGATCCACCTAAACTACCAATGGGTAAAATGTGTTTTATTGTACAGCCCAAGAATGACTACTCGTACCCTTTGGGGTGCTCTGTGCCTACAGCAACTACAGCAAAGAAGCTGAAGCATCAGTGCTTCCCAACAAGACCTCATACTTGTGAACAGCTTTCCTGCTGTTTCAGACACACCAGCAGAACCTAAAACAAAGCTGCAGTTTCAGTTGCCTGATAACCTAACACATAAGGCCCCAAATGAATCTCCCGTGATGTTCAGGGGGCCATCTCCCACATCAGAGGACTTCCTCCCCCTGGTACTAAGCCCTGGGCACAGTGACCTGCTTCCACTCACTCAAGGCAGTTATTTAAGTGTTGCATAATTTGTTACAGTGCCATGTAACTGCGATAATTTGGCATGTATGAGCTGTCAGCTCTGCACAAGAATCAGGTGCTCTTGACATCAGACTTAATTCCCTTTGCAGCCAACTATCCCCATCTTGACCTTGTAGGGCAAGGTGCTACAATCTGCAAAGCAAAAAGGAACCTAGGGGAAGAGTGTGCATGTGGCAGGGCTCACAGGATGGAAGGGAAGTCTGAAGGGTGAGGACTACCCTTAAAGAGGAATGGTACTTCCCTGCGAGCACTGCAGAAATAAAAAAATAAAAAAATCCAGAAACGAGAACCTCTCACAGCTCATCTCCTCACCCAAAGTCATGCTGGTGTTTCAGAGAACTCAAAAAAAAAAATGAGTACAGACAGGCTCACTTTGATACCAGTGCTGGAGCTGAAAGTTATTTTTGCTATAAATTGTTGTAGTCAGCACTATTTGTCATGATGTTCTTCTGGGCTTATAGGCTAAATTGCCCCATACTAACGGGCACTTTCTGTCTTAAGCAATACGTTCCGGTACCATATTTGGAGCACACATATCCATCAAGAGCAAAACTACAGTAAAAGGGAGAGAAGTAAAACCCAGGCTTCAGAGACTTCATGAGCTATAGGGAATAATTGGAACATACTGCAGGCAGATAGAGATGCCGTTTAGTCAATGCCTAGAAATACTAGAAGGAAATCCCAAGGGTTGGGGAAGTTAAAATTATAGTAACTTAAAAACTTAACAGTAAAAACTGAAGGACAAGGTCAGGGCTGAAGACAGAAGAAGTCAAAAATAATGGAAAGGAACGAAAAGGGATCTGACTTTTGGCTGGTCACCCGAGGGAGACAATTCAAGAGACCTCAATGTCACCACGTATGTACATTAAGGTAAGGGAATAAGGCTGCTGCTTGATATCTTGCCAAGGATCAAGAACACCATTTCAAATGGTAGGAATTCTTACCTCTTTTGCATAGGCTTTTCCAATCCCATCAGTAGCTCCTGTGACCACTAGGAAAGAAAGATGGATATCCATTAGTTGCTTCACAGACATAACTAAAATGGGTGTTCATTAGGCTATGCAAGTACTCATCCCAGCCAAGAGACATGCAGGTCTCTGGAACAGGTGTGCAATTTAAAAATTTACTAAAGCTGTGAGGGAGCTCACACTGGCCTGTCCATATATATGAAAGCAGAGGAAGGGAGAGTTAGGAAGCTAATAGTTGTTTCCAGAATTATGTTCAGCACCTCATCCAGCACCATGCCAGGTTTCTGGCCCCCTGTGCTTCTTCAGAAGCCTTGTGGCTTGACAGATTTCTAAAAAGTCATTTAACTGAAAAAGCTCAGTTATGACTAGTAAACCTGCTCTCAACTTAGTTTTTAGTATATAGCAAAATAAAAAGCTTCTTAAAGCCTGTGAGAATTCAATAAAACAAACATTTTACGACACGTCTCAAAGCAGAAGGCATCTGCTGAATGACTCCCCAGCAGTTTTCAGACCCCTGTGACCATCGTGCCAGTAAGTGTGCCTGACTGATGCAGCCAGTCGCAAGCTGGGCATCCAGAGTTCAAACTTTTCCACTTGTGGGTGGACTGGGATCTGTGTCAAGCCTCAAGTCTTTCTAGGATTCCTTACCACATGCTGAGAATCACTGAGTGACTCAACATGCCATTAGTTTGACGGATTATTCCAGGGCTCTCACCACACCAGTAGCTGATCATCTCAGTGTACTCACTAAACAGCAATTCCTCCACCCAGAAGCTGCTCCTCCAGCTACCGTTTAAACAGGCTAAAAACCAGACGTGTCTGTAGGTGACTCGATGCAGGTGCCCCTCACGGCTCTGAGTACTACCCAAACATGAACGCGCACATTCCTACATTTATCCCTCCCCTGGTTTCCAAGTTTAGTCGCAAGATGCCGTAGCTGCAATACGGCAGAGATGCCCACACAAGCACATCCTGCAGGCACAGGCTGCTGCAGCTACCTGAGTTGTAGCTGTTGCCTTGTCAGCCCCCACTAATTTCACCGAGAAAGCCCTACGTGTGTCTCACGCTGCTTTGCCGCTTCCCATCCCACTATAATTAGGCAAGTGCAAGTAAAATCTTTTTGTAGAAACAAATCCACATTGAGAAAGGTCCCAGCACTGGTCCAAATGATGGGAAGAGGCAGACCTTGGAGAAAACATCAGGACTACATTCAAGGCACCCGCTAGCTGGCAGCCAGGCTTGTGTCAGTATTGTTACCCACTCATCCAGAAGGCAGCACAGCCCTGCAAGACGGTGCCTTCCCTTTAGTTCAAGGACTGCCAGGCTTCAATTTCAGCATTGCTAACCTCAGGCTTCGCATGAAGCAATAATCAATTGTGATAATCCATAAACAAAACAATGAAATAGGCAAGAACATAGAGAAAACCTGCACCAGCACCACTCCCTGCTGGTCTTACAGCAATAATTGGTCATAATTCAAGTTGGCCCACTCTGAAAGGCATTCAGCTTCAATGACTTTTGGAAATGGGTTGCCTCCTTGTTCCAATTAGTGATGCATCTACAGAGCAGCCCCTCCACCTAGCACTTGTTGACAGTTTCTCATCCTTCCAAATCAAAACTCATGGATTTAAAAGTTTTGCTCCCGGATAACAAGCTCAGCATTTTTAAGCAGTGTTTTGTTTTCTGACATCCCTCGTTGGTCAGCCTCTAGCAACTGAAGCTGAGGAAGTGAGAAAGTGTGCCCTGTAAGACAGGGATTAGAAAAGCATCTGTAACACTTCAAAGGCTTACTAGAGTGCAAATACAATTTCAATCCCAGATATTTGCCCCAGTTATTCGATCCATTGCTTAAGTAATTGTAGTAGAATTGGTTGGAGCATAAGACTTGAGCTGGAGATCAGGGTGTTCAAACTGACCTACAAGTAACAGGACATTTGCTCCATTTTTAGGAAATTAGTATGATACAGGTAAATGATGAAAAACACTACAAAATCCCACCAAAAAGAAGAAACTCTTGGGCCATGACTTACATTAAGGTGCATGGAGGTCAGCACTGGAGGACTGTGATGGCAAGCGCGGACAAAAAAAGGGCCCAGTCCAGCCAGCAAGCTGCAGGAACTCCCCACTTACAGGGCCCTACTGAGCACCTTGTTGGGTCAAGAAGGCTGCCCAAAGAGGTACTTTGGGAGCAGAGAGCAACGCTTACACCTGATGTTCTGAAAGCAAGGAGACGGGAGGGGTGAGGGCAACCAAACTGGACAAACGTCACAGAAGTCAAGGTTCAGCCATCTCACATTCCTCCACATTTTGGACTGCCTTAAGCGTGAATGCTACGGGGACGGAGAGGGCAGTAGGAAGAGCTTTTGTGCATTAGCAAGGCACTTAGTGTTCACATCGATGACATAAATCTCTAGCTGCCATTCTGAAACCACGTGTTGCAGTTTCAGCCACGCTGGCTACATCCAGAACCGCACCGGTTTAACTAAATTTCAATCACCACCCGGATGTGTTGAAGCTAGTTTCAGTCCAAGTGCGGAGTAAGCTTTTAAATTTTGTTTCTTCTCCAGACTGCCTTCCAACAAAGAAGTTACAAGCTGACTGCAGTTGGCAGAGCTGAAAGAAGGCAAAGCAAGCGGGGTAGGAATAAGTTATTGTCTGAGCAAGAAAGCTGCACCAGCTCCTAAGTGTGACTATACACATTTCCTCGGTAGTCAGACTAGCTGCAGGAGCTTCCCACTTCAGCCATCTGTTGTCTCCCGAAGGGAAGCGAGAAGAATGCCCAGGAAGCTCGTGTAGGAGCCGACTGAATTAAAGTTTGTCTGAATGGAAGCTGGGACCAAAAGCACTGGCTGATTTTAGGCAAAGGTGTCGACACCCATCTTCCCCCGACTTTTGGGGCTGTCAAGGAAATAAGGGAAAATGAGGAAAGGCATCAAGTAACATAAAACACCCTGAAAACAGAGAATGCCATCACTCAATAAACCGGCATATTGGCTTGTGCTGGGCTGGACATTGTGCCACTGGAAGGTATCACTAGCCAGCGTCCAGCAACTCTGGACACAAGCTGTTTTACAACATAATTAGACTGCATGTCAAACAGATTCTCAGGCCACACCACACTTCTCTGACTACCACTGTGGTGACTTATAAGTGACTTAAAAAATCCATCAAGGCTTTGGATACAGCGTTTCTATGGTGTAAGCAGATAAAGAGGAACTTCCAATGTAGTACCTTGGTCCCCAGAAAAAGCAATAGGGGGTGCTATCTGCACCCCCCCACCAGAGGAGGTTATGCCATACATATGGTGTAGCAAGTTGCATTTTCTAATAAGGCAAAAAAAAAATAATCTGTTTGTATGTCAGGTTCTAGCTGAGTGAAGTTTTTCATATGCTTAGTTCAAAAAGCCTGTACCA
Organism: Anas acuta; assembly: GCF_963932015.1. NCBI lineage: Eukaryota > Metazoa > Chordata > Aves > Anseriformes > Anatidae > Anas > Anas acuta. The sequence continues at coordinate 51,974,066 of NC_088983.1, read as the reverse complement.
ATCATCACTACAAGCTAAGAATTTCTCTAGAATACCAAAGTATCTTCTCCCAAGCCCTGAAATTCAGTATTATTAAGAAATATGCAGTGTCCGGCAACAACTAATTTTAAACACACAATTAAGTAATAACAGTGCAGATTCTAGAGTCAGGAACGTTGAAGACAGAGGCACCAGACGATCCAGATGTTTCCTGCCTATAGGATTCACTGAGCTCCAGCCCCTACTCTCCTCCTCCTGATGCCACAGCCTCTGGCACTCACAGAGCCGTGGATCTGCAGAATCATCACTCAAGCAGCATTTACTGTCACCTTCTGCAAAACTGGGGGGCAGGGGGAAAACAACACATGCAAGCATCGCACAGAAAAGCAATGAACAGATTTTGTCTAGTATTCGACAGCTTTGTGTTTTATGCTGTCAGCTTTGGTGGCAGCCAGAGCATCAGTGGGAAACACATGCAAAGATACGGCTGGTCTCGCTGGAACGTGAACTTAAAATGAATGTGTACAATGAACGTGGCAGGTGTATTTCCACTTGTGTCCTATTAACATCAAGCCTCTTATTCCATCAGAATGAATAACTAAAAGATGACTTAAGTTATCGACTCCAGCTCCCTGCCCTTGCAATCAAAAACTATTTATTTAATAGTTGTTATCCACAGAAGAGTGAATGAACAGTTATTCACTGCCCTGTATCCACACCACCCAAGAAAGAACACCCAACAAATGTAGGACCTTTGATCTCTGACCACAGGAAATGCCACAGGAAGAGCACAGAAAAGCTCAGGATCACAGATCTCAGGTCTGTGCAACAGCAGAAAGTTTCCCAATGCATGCTACAGTAGGGAGTGCAATGGTCCAGTCAAACTGCCAGGCTTGGGAGGAGGAGAAAACCTTTCTAACCTGAACTCCCATGATTTAATCAGCTTCAGCCACGTGAGCAAGATGTGCACCTGGGTTCCCCAAGAGGTATCGATGTCACTTGGAGCACTGCTTGCCGCGTTCAGCACACCATCAGAAGGCAGAGGAAAAAGGTCAGAATTTATTCTCTAAAACCTCGGGGTATTTGCTGCAGAATTTTACAAGCAGCTAATCAAAGTCCTAAAATACAGGATTAAGTACACCACAGCAAATATGGAACAGAAAGTCTCCAGACCCTTCAATTCCCATTACATGTATACTAACGAATCACCTGCACAAGAGTTCGTATCACCAGTTTATGTTTTTAGTTACATTTAGATCCCCACCACATCATGAAATTGCTTGTATAAATCCATCTGCACTTTAGGACAGTATAGCATCTTTGCCCTGAAGACTGGGTCAGAATTTTGCTTCCTGTATGGCAAAAAGATCACTTCACAACTTCCACCTTGAGTTTACTGAAACATTTTTGACCTCTTCCAATGATCTCTTAAATTTAAGACAAAAATACACAGGAACTCATCATAACCTCCACTACTGGGCTAGTTATCAACAGACACAACTCTCTAAACCTCAGTGCCATCTAGCCACTTTGCCTCCACGTGTTTCACAGCTTCTGGCACATACCACAGCCATGATACAGTTCACAAGCACTTGCACCATCTCCAGTCTGGTACCAAACTCAAGGTAACCCCTGACAAACAAGGAGCAAAGATCATCGGGCTCAGTGGCCAGGGACATGCCTGCTCTGTGCTAAAAGGGAAGAGCTCTCCTGCTGCTGAGGGCCTCAGACCAGGCCTACAAAACACACTGCATCACTAAAGTCACACAGGTGGTGACTTCAGTTCAGAAGAAGACCAATATGCCCAGTGGTACATGGCTTCAGGGACTATAAAGAAGTCGATATTTTTTTCCCAGATGGGTTACAAAGGGGTCAATAAGTGAATGCTTCCAGTAGCACCCGCATCCTTCATTAACCCCGTGGCTAGATGTGTGCAGGACCTTCCCAAGCACGAGGTGACCTAGAGAACATCCATCCACCACCTCGTGAGAGGTTTACTGGATGGCCATTGTCTGCTGTTAAAAGGGTGACTGCATCGTGCAGACCAGCAAAAGCAGCACCTGGCAGACCATGGCAGCCTGGTTACCAATTGGAGTGAATATTCGAGGCCTTGAACGAGCATTTTCATCTGCTTCTTATCCAGCCAGGACATCTGAAAACAAAAGCACAGAATGGTGCAGTAAAGCATGAGGGAGGCATGCAGAAATCATCTTGTCTCACGACAGGAGCAAGGAGCAGTGTTTATACGGGGAGAGCGAGCGAGCAACGGCAAGCGCAGAGAATCCGACTGCAGCTCTGCAGAGCACTCACGCTGAAACAAGATTAGAGATTCGTGACTCCCCAATTCAAGGTTAGACTACAGTGAAGACAAAGCTTAAAGCGATCAAGCCTGCCTTCAGATACAAACACGTTTTCTACAGCAAAATAAGCTTTTTGAGTTGCCTAATGGAGAAAAAACATGGAATGCTTGTATCCAGGCATACTCCTTGCACAATGAAGCTAACAACTATTATGTGTGCTCTCTACTGGCTTCCTAGAACTACAAATTCATTTAAGTTTGGCCATTTTCCTGTTCTCATTAAGAGAAGTAAGTTTTTAGGTGATCCTTCAAAGTACTGCAGATGCACTCATGCACAGCATTGCCTAGAAGGAGGACTCAAGCTACTAACAACATCATTCCCCCTAGAAAGATGTGGGTCCTGCAGTTTGGGAACAGCTGTTTTCTTCCTGCCAAAATAAATAAATAAATAAAAATCCAGCTAACAGCCCTATCTGAAGGAGAGCAGCTCAGCTACAGCTCCAAACCACCGAGAGGGATTCAAATTTGTTGTCAAAATGGCCACTGCAGAGCCATTCTCCCAGCTACATCTTCTGTAGAAGAGCAGCCCCTGGTCCTGCAAGACAGGCTGGAGACAGCAGCGAGGTTGTCACATCGCTGCACAATCCCCAGCTGCAGCAGATAGCAGCAAAAGGAATAAACTAGGAAGCTAGCGTGGCTTTTTAAAGCAATGCAGTTCAGAGAAACTTCCCAGCACAGCTAACCTTAGCAGAGGTTTAAAGTACAATGCATAAATAACTAAAGAGTCGAGATTCTTCTGCTACGAAACACGGAGGCTATATTAAGAATATGACAGCTCCTGGGGAAAACAAAAGCTGGCAAGGGGAGAAGAGACTATCCCTGCTTGGCATCAAGCAGCGCTTCATCTATTACAGATTTATATAAATCACTGGCAATTGACCAATACCGAGCTTCTAGATTATCTCCAGCCAACAAAAGTACTTTAGTCTGCGCTGGTTAAAAATATTCTACTTTTTGTCCTCAGCTTGCTAGGAACAGCTATTTTTAGTAAGAGCCCAATCAACCTTATCAAAATCAAGCATCAAAAATAGACTGGAGAAACACTGGAAGCAAACACTATTTTTAGCTGCTCTGTCTATTCCCTGCCGTTACCCACCGAGTCCTGACTGCACAGCCCATGCACGAGTGCTTAGTTATTCTAGGCAGATCCTCGTCGTGACCCTTTTTTTCCCTGAACACCTGAATGCAGAAAACACTCGATTGATTAAAGATTAATACAGCCGCAAACCGTGACAGCTGCCTTTCGTCTGAGTGCTTTTGGGGAAGGGGAGAATATGGAATGACAGAGAGCTTGCATCAGTATTCCTCCTGGGGATCTATTACATGGAAAGAAAATTGCTATTTCAATTCCCTTTTGTTGCTAAAAATAGCAGCCCCAATTGATTCAAGCAAACAGGGCACCGGCTTAGCAATGCCAAATTTAGAAACCACTGAAGTCCCAAAGAGTGAACACTAACGCAGTCTAACACATGCCAGCTCATATTTAACAAAGAACAAAGAAGATAAGCATGCCGGCTGCAAGTTAATAAGACGGCAGTAACTCCCTGCATTTTTATGAAATAAAAACAGAAAACTTGGGGCAAAAATAACACTAACTTCGCTTCTGCTCCTGGCTTCATTTGCTGAACTAGGGAGCCTCATCAGAAAGATCATCTGCATCTCATCTGAAATCGCAGAATTTCTGTGTATTTTTTACATGTAAAGGGTTTTTTTTCCCCTGCACAAAGGAGCTAACGCCTAATGGTCAGGCTCTGAAAAGACAGGCTACAGAAAGAGGTTCAATTCCCAGAACCAAACACTTACTTGGTAACAGCTTGTGTCTAGGAGCTAGGATTGTGGGTAGAAAAATATTCTATAAATATCACAGCACTGACAAGTTCCCATTTCATCCAGAACTACAGCAAGAAAGGTTTTGGGGCAGCACACTCCTAAGATTTCTTTAGACTTGAGAGCTAGAAGCAATCTAGAAAGCCCAGCGAGAAAGCCGTGCACACACAGCAGCTCACGAAAGCCACGGGGAACATTTACGTGCTCTCAGTTCCCATTCCTCCTGCGCTGCATCTCCCGGGGATTCCCTGTACCCACACTGAACTCCAACCTTTGCCGTGAGGTCTCTTCCCCCGGCTGGCCCCGGGGGCTGTGCGATGGGCACGGGGTCTGGGGGACAGGGGGAACTTTCTCCTCCTCTCTCCCATGCACAGCAGCTCCCGTGGCACCCCATGCCCAGCTCAGAGCTATGCTTCTGCTCAGTAAGACTACCCCAAGAGTTGCTGCATGTCACCAATATTGGGCAAAAACAACCTCTCACGTGGTTTTTGTTGTGAAATACGTGACAGACATTCACTGTCACACCGAGCATGACCGCTCCAAGAAAGCCCATGCACGGAGGTTGTTCTCAGCACCCTTGGTGATTCCTCCTGCCTCTAGGAGAGCACAAACAGTGAATTTTAAAGATCAGATAGCTCAGGACTGGCACCATCTGAAGGCTTTTAGCGTGCTTGCTCGGAACTATGCATAGATAAATTGCTTTTCTGAGAAGGAGCAAAGAAGCCAGTGGAAGAGCCTCCAGGTTTGAAGCCTGCAAGACTAGAAGGAGGATCCATACGAGAAGTCACTAGAAGTTTGATTTTTTTTCTCTTCACAATATATTTGTGACAGGCAGAAAAATAAATCGGAGTTGGTGACATGGCAACAAACAAGACCCAACACCTGAGAATACACAAGGCTAACACGATGTTGGCAAGCTATGGCTGCATTCGTTTGAACTCAAAGCTACGCAAGTTTTCTGAATAATCGGGAGCACAGAAAAAAGCAGAGACTGGGATCAAATGCAACACGAGATCCATTTTTAATCAAAAGGCAATCTGTGCCAAACTTCTTTTTTTCAAAGTGTGATTAGCTTAGACAAGAATAATGCTCCAAACCCATGAGGCAAGAGAAAATCATTTTATATCACGACCATAGGAAACTACTAGTGTGAAGGTGACTGGGACCAAATGTAGAATCTTAAAATACTGTCAAGAACTAGCTGGGGAGTCTACAACTGCTCATACCAAAAAAAAAAAAAAAAAAAAAAAAAGGTGTGTGGGGGAATTTACCAGGGTAGGAACAAAGTACTAGCTACACTCCTTTCAGACTGACCTCAGCACAGACCCCGTTCAGTGCTGGTATCGGTGACCACTGCACAAAGAAGGGGATGCTTTATGCAATTCCCAGACAACCTAACTGCTAAAAAGGATCACAGCATCCCACCACACGGAGTGAGAGGAGTTTATAGACCATGGTAATAAAGCCACGATATTACCAGGTACTACCCAGTGACATGGCAGTACCAGATGTCAAGTCGTGCTCTTGAGACTAACTTTGCTTGGAGTTGAGGTGACGATTGTAGGCAATGGAAGAAAGGTACCTGGGGTGCAGTGGTTGCATATAAAAGGGACTATAAACTGCCATTCTGATGCAGCTATAAAGACAACTTATATAACCTTATTGCAGCCACCGAGGTGTTTCCCGTCGTAATAGAAAGCAATAATACATTTTAAGTAATTTAAATGGGAACCGTCGCGAAAAAGGGCTGCTAAGATGATTAAGAGCTGCCTATTTTGGGAGATGAGTTTAAAAGGGTTTTGTTTGCTCTTCGTGAGCTCACCAGAAAAGGAAAAGCTCAGATTAACATTGGGAAGAAAATAGAAGGTGGTCACAAGCACTCCTGGAAACGAGGATGTCTCAAAGGAGAAAAAATTCCCTATATGACTTTGAAGACCACAAGGCAAGGAAGCTGAACTGCTGAAGGAGCTTCGAGGTACACGACAGCAGTGCAGAGCACGACAGACATTACTCTGCAAACAGAACTAAAAACTTGCAGCAGGAGTTGGTGTGTTCATTAGCATCCAATTCAATGGACTGGAGGGAAAATGGAAAACAAAACAAACCTGACTGCAGTTTGATTGTTTTTGAAACACTGTATTAATCCCATGCTTCTAAGACTCTCCCAGGTTGTCAGGAGATAGTAGAAAAATGCTTTTTTCCCCCTCCCCATCCCAATGCACAATTTGACTTCCAGCATCTCTGTTCATCTTTTAACAAGACCGAGGCTGGCTGCAGCTAGATACAGGAGATGAACGCATGGTGGTCCTGACGGACCTGAGGCTGATCTCAGGAGCTCGACTGCATAAACAAGATTTGAATCAGGAAGGGGTTGGACCAGCAGGGACATTCCTGGCTCCCCTTAAGAACAGCAGAATCTGAACTTCCTGACTTTTGCAGATTTTCCCAAATCAAAACCTTGAAAGTAGCAAAGTTCTTGCATTTGTAACAGGATGCTGGTGAGCGCTTTTGTACGCAGAAGACAGGAAGAGAGAGGTTCCCTTTATCCTCCTGGGCTTCCACATCCATCAAACAGCCCATGACCCCACGATACAGGCGACCGACCAGTTCTACATTTGAGCCAAAGCAAGATAGAGCAAGTATTTCCCAGTCTCCCCCTCAGAAACATGAAAAACCACCAAACTTGTCCATCCTTAAGAGCCCCTAAAGAAAGGGGAGAGCAGCCCTTATGCTACAGGTACAGAAAATACTCTCCTCATTTAACCAGAGTACATCAGCACAAGGCACGAGGTGGAGAACAGCTTTTCAGTGCTGAGCTCGGGTCTGCAGCAGATGTAAAGCTACTTGGGTAGCCACTGACAGAGGTGTTGTCAGCCCACCATCATTCATGCTGGCAGTAACTTCAGTCACCTTCCACAAGCATCTCCATATTTGCAGTGAATTCATCAGCTTCCAAACAAATCTGGGGCATGAATGAAGCAATGAAGCCATCTGACAGGTTTTTAAGATCACATTGGGGGTGTTAAAAGCCGTAATTCTTTGCTGTACCTCATAAGAGACCTCATAATGCATTGGCTAAAGAAAACCTTCTCTCTATTGCTTTCAAACATTGGTTGACATTTCATAGCCTCATAATTAGGTCCTGAACTATTCAGAATTACACAAAACATGGTCTCGAAGAACCCTTTAAATGAAGGTTTGAGTACATTTTCAAGCCTAATGCATCATTCAGTACAGTCACGGCACATCCTGAAGCATCGGGGCACTAGAAAAAAAAACACAGCTAACTTCATAAAAGCACCCAGTTATTATTCACCTGTTCCCTCAGAGGAAGAGCTGTATCCCAAGAACAGACCTTCCACCTCGGAAGAGAGATCCAACGCACCCAAGGCTTGGTCTCTGGTGGTGCTGGGGAGAGAGTTTAAGAAGAGGCCAGGCACAGCAATACCCCTCTCCAGGATACTCTTTCTGTTTCCAGCTAGTGACTTCAGGATTTGGTGCACTACAGCTGGAGATTTTGCACAGATACGTAGGAGAAAAAGCTATCAAGATACATTACACTAGTATCTTTTCTTTAAATCAGTATCAGCCTTTAGCATCTAATACAGCCTGCAGCACGAAACTACACAGATGAACTACACCCAGCATGGGAATCCTTTTGGAAGTGAAGTGCAAGCTTTGGATTTGGTGCTTTCTCTACCAGCTCCTAATCACAGTAAGTGACACTGATCACTTAGCTCTCCTTCCACCCTTTCAACTGACATTGTGGACTTCCAAGTCATTGTATTTATTGAACTGGTAAATCTAGCATATAAAAATGTTTTAAGGTTAGACATTCAGGCAACCCTGTGATAGAAGTCTATCAGAATGTCTTTTGACTAGAGGCTTGCAGATAGAAAACAGATTTTAAGAAGTGATTAAATACATTTAAAACATCAAAGTGATCTAAAGGTACTCCATCTACTAGAAAAATCATGCTCCTTTTCCATCTCCATGATTAAAATCCTTACTTCAAGTGCGAGCTGGAAAAAGTTTCAGTCCATCAACAATACACCAAAAATAGGAAAACCAGGGAGCACAGCATACATGAAAACAGTGACACTATAGATGGTAATTTGCAAGACCTCAAAAAAAATATAAAATAAAATCCAGCTCTAACGAACCCCCAAGCTGCAGAACTGCTCAGACACTTCTTCATCACCCTTATCTGCACTCTGCCTTGTGCCAAAGATAAGAAACGCTTGCAGCACCTAAGTCTAGGTGGGTCACTGTGCCCAAGACAAAACATTCTCTGGGAAAGATGAGTGGATGCTTTCTGGGAAGAGAGAGAGCTACAGACACTCTCAGGGGCCGGCAATCACGTAACACAGCTGTGCCAGCTTTGAGCTGATAAGGCCATCCAGACCCAAGTCATCTCCCTGGAGAATCTGGAGAGCTCAGGAACCATAAACCCAGCCCCGGCTGCACCGTCCTGTTCAGCCCTCAGCCCTCCTGCACAGGAGCAGCCTCATACGTGGTGGAGCTATGCTGGACCAGCCACGGCTGTGCTCACTTCATGCGGTCACTGAAGTGTTTCTTCCTTACACTGCTTTCTCCAATAACATTTATCCAACCTGGGTGTCATGGGTACCACCTACCACTCTATCTTTTTCCAAAGGGCCACTTTCCTAGGGCTTATAAACCCTAGCATGTAAAATGAGAAGGGGAAGAAGTTCCATTTTCAGGAATGAACATCACAACTCAGGACAGCTACTTATCTGTGTAGAAGCAAAGACATGTTTTAACCCCAAGAAATGCGTATCGTTATCTTGCACAGCAGAAATATAATTGATAAAGCATACCTCTGATAAGCTACTTTTTAATTACGCACACGTAGGGAGGTTACCACATCAACCACTCCACATGCTCCATATTATATAAGTGCATAGACAAAAGGTGCATGATCGGACCTGAGAATCCTTCGTAGGAAGGTCTCAAGTCTACAGTGCCTCTACAAATAAATAGGATTAAAACCCAACCCTTCCTTCCCTGCTAAAGAAAGCTAACGTGCTCACATGGAGTCTAAGCACACCGAATCTCCATTTTTCCCTGGGGACCAGGGAAGAGGAAAGTTTACCCGTGGACAGATGGGGCAGCCACAGTGAGGAGGGTCTTCAATGCAAGCAAGCACCCATAGCACGTGGCACTCCTGCCACGAGAGGAAATTTGTGCTACAGATTCGTGCTTGCCGAGAGTCACTGCCTGATCTTCCTAAAAGCTCATCCCTTAAAGCTCCTACCAGCATGCACTAGCCCCTTCTCCTCATCCCAGGCCACAAGAGGTGTCCCCACTTCTATTTTCAGAAGCCATCTGACCTATACAAATTTACAGCAGGGAGATCTTGAATAGCTTCTCCAAGAGTAATTTTATTCCCGATAGATAGCTTCGCATAGAGGCTCAGGGTATTTCTCAGCAGTGCTGCCATGGCCACATCCGTGCGTTTTGGGGGTGCGCGGCGATGGAATCAGTGGAGCCCCAGAGCCATCTCCCCCTCCCACCCCTCCAGCTCTATCCACCCGAGCAGTTCACCCATTACAGACAATAAGCGAAGCTGCGTAAGCAGCCGAGCACAGAAGATGAATGAACCGGGTGACGCTAAAGATCTGTGAATTGAAAAATCCAGTGCATGAATTAAAATCCGCACCCCTCTCCCTTTCCCCCCCAAAAGGGATTGTATACAGCAGGGCATAAAAGGAGAAGGAGGGAGAGAGAGGTGGAAAAAACGTGGTCTGACACATTTATAAAAACTGATGGCCTGTCACCCAGACGCTGATGAATATTTTTTACAGGATAAAAATGGCAACCTAGAGTCTAAAAATAAAATGCTGTGCTGCAGACCTGTCTGGTTCAGCAACACCACTGGAATACAAACACACTCCCTTGCTGGTACAGCTTGACTAAGATTTCAGAATAAGAGAGGAAAAAAATCACTGTAGAACATACCTTCTATTTTCAAGGGAAAGGATTTAGATTTTTTATTTTAAGTAAGAATTCAGATTAGCTTTATACTTTGTTGGCATTGTATAATTGCAATTTAAAAAATACTCCTAAATTTGAGGTGATTGATGAGGATGGCAGACTACCTTGTGCTGCACAAAGCAATTCTTTTCTCTCCTCCCCCAGAAAATTACAATATAACAACATATTTATCAGTGTCTTTAAGTTGTAGCTTTACTGAGATTAAAAATATATTTTTAGCCTCATGCTGCAGACAGAACTGTGGACACTGCTACTTCCAAACCCACCCCACCCCCAGGGACAAAAAACAAGAAAACCTTTTACTTCATTTTGCCTCAAAATTAAGACTAAATAACCTGCTTAGCCGAGAAGCAAAAATGACTGAACATCATTCACAAGAAACCCTAATGTCTCGAGTCTATCCACACTGCAGACAAGCTGCCTTATGCAGTACAGATGCTATTTTTAGCAAGTGATGCAATAGCTGCAAGGGCTCTCCCAGAGCCTTTCATTTAAGAGCCCAAGCCATATTAAAACACGTTACAAGAAACAGAATAACCCTCTGCTGTCACCTTCCCCTTCTCTGCACCAGCATATTACACACAGAAATAACCCCTTCTGAAGTTATATATTCTAGGAAAGGCTCAAATTTCACACATCAAGTGAAAAAAATATAAGTATACGCACATCTATCAGCAAATACACCTGCCCTGCACTGTGTATGACAAAAAGTTACACAACACCGTACAGGGATTTTCTGACCTCTTGATTTTCCAACAGAATATGAAACAGATTGTTGTTGTGGTTTTTTTTTTTGCTGAATTTCAGTGAAGACTTTGAAAAGCCCACAAAGACTAATCCTTCTGAAAGCTATTTCCATTCTTAGAGACCTTTTAAAAAGTGTATAATTGACAACTGTTAAGACACATTTCTGCTGTGTGACTGTTTTAACATCTAAAAGTCCTCTAAACAAGAAGTGTTCCAGAAATACCACAGCTTTTTTTTTTCCTTTTTTTTTTTTTTAATCTTATTTTTATTTTTAAAGTAGAATAGGGATTTTTCAGCCTTTTGTGTCTGTGGACCCTTTGGGTTTTCCAGCAGCCATGGGGAACCTCTGTACAACAGATTCACACATACTGCTAAGTTTTGCACCAAGCCCTTATAAATTGAAATTCCAGCTGCCCCCTCCCCAAAAACAGAGGCACTCCTCAAGTCAAAACTACACCAGCAGCTACTTTTATTTGACTTCTGATCCCCACGGGGCTATGAGGGAGGAAGACGTAAAGGGTATATAAAAAAAGCACTTACTATTTTGAGTGTGTGGTCACATACTCAATATATTAATAAATCCACAAGCCCAAACCTGCTGCCATGCCGAGTTCAACTCCTCGGCTTACCACACGCAGGGTATATATAGCAGCTCCTACCTGCTATTTCGGACCACCCATTTATCATGGTCTGAGGTAGTCATGGCCAGCACTCGGTGCTCACGAGGAATTCCCCTACATGTATTGCATGTGGGTAACAACTCAGGTCTAGCTTGGGTCTTGCTGCTTTTGTAGAGCCAAACCTTTGCTCGTGATCTACTTAAACCCTGCAGACCGGCCTGCTGCTGTTCCGGGGCCAGGTGATTCCCTAAGCAGCCACACAACAGAAAACAACTTGAGCCTGGGGCAGTCTGCACCTCCCTCCCCAGGCCAGTCTGCACAGCCTGCATTTGGCACCGGCAGTGAACAGATTCAGACCACAGACCTCATGGACTCTACCTATCTGTGGAAAAGGGAGCATGGCCACAAAGCGAGACTTGGAGAGATCTCACTCAGAAGCCACGTACGGAACAGGGAGTTCAGCTCTTAGAGGTCCTAACTGCTCAGAAATAGAACAGAAATCGAGGCAGGAAGACACCCAGCGATATTTTATTCATTTTGGCTAGGAGCAGCATTAAAACAAGCTGTACGCCGAGAAGTTTGAGCTTGCTCTAGGGACACGGAGGTATGAAAATAAGGGTTCTGCAGAACAGCTCGAGTGGTGACAAGACCGAAGCTTCAGTGCTGCATGTGAAACCCCAACACAGCTGCATGGGGAGCATCACCCAGGGAATTTTATACAGCCCTGCACACAGGGACAAGAAACATTTGCCACATTGCCATGAAAGCCTTCAGGGCTGCTCCCCTTTCCCCCAGCCCACAGCTCCCCACACAAGGCCCGCGGGACCGTGCTTTGCCTGCAGCTTCGAGGTGAGGTGGTTGACCCCCTGCATCCCTGCTAAATCCACGTGCTTAAAGTGTGGGCTGGAATTGATCCGACAACTCCAGGTGAAAGCCTCCAGCACTTGAATTAGGGAACTGAACTGCAGGGTTTAGAACACTAATTAGCCCAGACAGCTCCTGCAAGTAGCACACATAATGTGAGAAGCGATACCTTCTTGTTCTGAGACCTTACTCTATCTTCAGGTAAAAGGTACTGCCTCTCTTCCCACCGAACGGAAAGACCCAAAGCTTCAGGTCACACCGATCTCCAGTTCCCAAGCACAGAACAGGGCAGACTAGTTCACTTACAGGGCACCTCGTGCCCTAAACAGGCCCTATTCCTGTTAAAAGTGAAGCCCTCACTGTCACGCTGGAAATAGCTTCTCCTGTTGTCGTAGGCAAAGATGGCTTAAGAGCATATTTAGTAGATAATGTGCTGTTAAAAAGATGCAATGGCAACCACAGATAAGAGCTGATGTAGCTGGCAAGCCTTTATTCAGCTGCCAAGATGTTACGAAGACAACTCCTAAAAATGTAGAGAAGTAACACAAGTATACTTTCAATTTCTGGAGTCTTTGGAACAGAAGTTACCTAATTATGATGAGGAGTGATCTATTCAAATAGACTGCTCATACAAAAAAAAAAAAAGACAAAGTCTGAAGTTGTTGAAAAGCCATTAAACTTATCTTCAAAAGATACCCTGCCTTTGACAAAAAGCAAGAGGTACCCTGCAATATCTTGCTTAAAGCCTGCATTTTACATCCTAGCTCATGCCCTGATACACAACTGCAGTTTTGCTCAAATTAGAAGTCATCTGATTATCTCGCTTTTGTGCACTGCAGTTCTCGAACAGAGGCTTAAACAAGCTCAAAACCACACCTTTCGGAAAAGTCTTCCTTCTCCGCATTGTCAGAAAGATTACTCAAGTGCTCGCCAGCACCCTCTAGCCCGCAGATTTTGAAGCAGGAACACAGAACCGATGTCTCCTCAATCGAGCAAAAGCTACCATTCATAAAAAGGGGGTCGCGTAGAGCCGAGAGACAAACACACAGCGCTAGAGACCGATCAAATGTGAAGGCTAGCCTCTATTTTTTGGCATGGGAATATTTATGTTGTTCTATCTAAAATGTGATTATTTGGGAATTACGTTCCACAGACGTCCCTTTCACCCCACACTCTTGATTACATTTGCTTTAATTATTTCTGTCCACCATTCGGGGGGGGGGGGGATGATAACACACCCAGATGAATCAATTTGGAAGGTAACAGCTGTCTCACAAGAAATGCACTCGGTATCTCACCATCAAGCATTAGGGGGAGACGTATGTTAAAGCGATTTAGGAATCGTTGAGTGTTTTATTTGCATCGGCTCTGTCTCGCAATAGGTGCTCGCGTTAAAGACTCAAGGAAGAGCTCGGAAGGCACTCCCTTTCCCCTCCTGTTTCTAAATAAAGCAACAGCCACTGACGCCTTCTATATTTCACTCCAAGCCCTTGAAAACTTGCAGTGTTTTCCCTGGTGGAAAACTCCCAGATTTTCCTATAGAAACGAGGCCGGCAGGAAGCCTCCTTCAATGTCCCAGCCCCAGACGAGGCGTCACACCATCTCCCCATGGAGGATTGGAGTCTCCCCACAGAGGATGGGATGGGGGAGGCAGGGGAAGCACCAGTGGGCACTGCATGGGCTGGATGCAGCACAGCGCACGAGGGCCAGCTGCTGTCCTTGTCACACGCCTGGGCCACAGCAGGCACTGCTCCTGCTGAGCAGCTGAGGTTTGGGTGCTCCCGAGGTCCTCACCACAACCCTCCCACCTCCGGCTCACAGCCCCCTGCCAAACAACGGGGTCACGGGGCTCTTCAGCTCTTCCCAGCCCCAGCACAGAAAAAAAGGTAGCTCGGAGGAGTTTCCGTCCCTCGTCCAAAGATGCAACACTACAAAAGCACCCACTGACTGCTCTGGAAAGCAGCAGCCACAACAGGTTGGACCCCTCCAGACCCCTCGTTGACCCTATGAGCCTCCTGCCCCATCCCTCGTTTTCTGTTCGCTGCCCTTCCACCCGCACCCCTCTGGACACCCTCGCAGCTCTCCTGTCTCGATTTACGGCAGCTTCGTGATCAGAGCACTTCACAGGTTCCCCAGGGAACGGACACTAGAAACAGCTTCCAGCAGTACCCCCCACTCCTCTGAGCGTGGATGGGGGGCCTGCCCTTGCTCTTCTCTTTTCTGGCCCAAAAGAACACCCTGGCACCTTTTAGAAGCCAGGCATGAGGAAGAGCACAGGAGGTTGTTCCTATCACCACCTCTGCACAGGCTGACCATGGTATTTCAAGCCCGCTGCCCAGAACCCATGTGCCCTCCCCAGGACGAGGCCAGGCAGGAAACTAACACGCTACTGAATTAGGGAACACCTTCACCCCAAAAATGACCACCATGGCTAGAGGAAGTAGCTTGCATCAAAGTTATCAAGACACACCATAAAGCAAAGAAATACATCAATCAAATTGTGTCAAGAACATATTGTAATCGTTGCCCTTTGCTTACTTTTAATTAAAGAAATAAAATTATTGAAGAGCAAGGCCTCAGAGTGCAGAAGACCCACAGCTAGCAAGCCTATGCGTGGGACAGACTGAACATTGAGTTGTGATCAACATCCCTTGCTTACATAAAGTCCTAGTGCTAAAATATATACCAGTTTCCTCATAGTATCTTAAAAAAAATATATGTATTTATAAAAACACAATATATTTTTTACTCAAACCTACTTTCCCTATTTTTACAGAATTTGTGCTGAAAGAAAGCAAGTTAAATAAGTTTTAGAACCAAAAAAACTGCGAGGAGATAAATTCTGTGTTAGTTTATAAGAGACACGGTTTCGATCCAAAGCTTACTAACTGATGGAAACAAGTTAGCCTACACTGGTATGTCACGCTAACATTCCTCCGAACAAATACACTACTTTCACATGTTGGCAAGGCAATGTTTCCTATCAGAACCTCCACATTTTGCTTTTAACCACCACCAGCGACAGCGTGGAAGTGGCGGATCCAGCTGGGGCGAGATCCCTCCGTAGCTCCGCAGAGCTGGCAGCTTGAAAATCCACCTCTTTCTTTGTAAACCACGAGAGTTTTGTTGGGATGACTTCTGGATGAAAATGGGAGTGAGGGAATTTGTGCAACTCCAGAGAACATCAGGATTTCAGTCAACAAAATGAAGGTTTAGATACAGCCCAGCGCAACTGGCACGTCCCCAAGGATGAGGTAAGGGAAGAGTCCTGAAACTACAACGTATGGACTGGCTGAAATCTTTGCTTCCTGCAAAGCACTCCACACCTAGAAGATCAATACAAGACCTAGCGTTATCCCAGATTTTGGAAAGGGAAAGAGCTGGTTGGAGCTCACCACAACCACTTGCTACACCCACCAGAGGACACCCTGATGCTCAGGACAGGGCCGAGCAGCAGCACGAGCATGGAGGCCCCCAAATGCACAAACCAGGTGAGAATTGGTGAAAATTGGGAAAGGTGAAGAAACAAGCCAGCAAATGGAGGATCTTGGGTCAGAATTTAGGAACCGACACAAAGGTGGGGAGTGTGTGCAGAGCACATGCTGCTGCCTGCCATACCACCTAGGCAGCCACCACTAAGCATGAAGAGCATGCCTCAGCCTGGGCCACACAGCTGCCTCCCATCCAATTTTGGGACAGACAACTGAGTCATGAGAGACATATGAAGGAACCTGGGGAGAGACAGAAGCAGGGAGGGCACCATAAAAATGAAAAAACAAGGTCAAGAAGCAAAGGGACAGGCACCCTTTTCCCGAGGCTCTGCTTTCCAGGACATCCCATCTCCAGCTTTAAGAGCTGCTACACAAGAGGTCCGTTTCAAAACCTGCAGCCAAGCCCCAGGATTTCAGGTGCCACCACCTGCTGCTGAGGGCACAGGAGTAAGTCAGAAGCTCAGCAGAGAAGTCTGCATACAGCTCTTCCCCGGTCTTAGCTGGAAAGGGGCTTCTGCTGTGGATCAGATTTCCAGCTCTGCCAATGATTCATCCTGTGGGTGATGGTGTACTGCTCTACTCCCCTAGGAATCGGGGAAGTTGCACAGATTTCATAAAATATTGCGTTAAGGTTAAATAATCAGGAGACAAAAAAACAACAGACGCAAGGTGGAACCCTTTTGCACAATTACACACATGACACGGCCGAACTAAAGAATCCAAGAAACCCTACTTCTAGCATTTTCATGTATTAATGTATTTAAAGCGTTCTGCTTTACTCTAGGAACCCAGGTTTCCTAAAGCCTATCAATAAATGATCAACAGAAGTCATCTGAAGCCATGAGCAGCAACCCTAAACCTGTTCAGGCGAGTGTTTAACACACTCAACATGAGATGCTTTGCCCACGAGCTTCTCTGCTTATGTTCACACCTAGGCCTGCAGAATCACATTTGGCCTTTGGAAGCATTAGGAAAGATTTTCTCACTGTCAGCCCTCCTGCAGCAGGGTGTCCCCAGCCCCACGGACTGGGAGTGACCCTCAGGACTCCCGCTAGCTCAGCACTCCCCACACAGACACGCTTTTATCCAGTTGCCTCCAACACCCAGCACAGCTCAGTATGCCTGACTGCCGCAGCTACCTGAGGCTCAGCTCCGTGCTACTCCGCACGAAGCAATTTCCTTCCTTCCCCCTGGTCAGCCGGGTGCTTCGCGTGTAAACCTTCCCAAGGGGAGGGAAGCACACCAGTCAACAAAGCGATATAAAGAAAGTGAAGCAAGTCACTACCCTAGGCCCTTCCTTGCCTAAGCTCTCTAGTTTCAAGGAACAGGTTTGCATTACAAGCGTTCCTACCTTAAACCATACAGAAGGTTGAGGGGAATAAGCTAGCTTCAAATTACACAACTATTCATCCCCTGGGTGAATAAATCCCCCCAGCATTTCTCTCAGGCTACCAGAGGTGGGTGGTCCTTCCTCATTAATGCAAACAGCAGCCATCCCCTACTCACCACCCCCTTTTTGGGGTGGAGAGACCACACTACAGCATTTAAGCCCCCTTCACATGCACCTGTTCCTGCAGCTAACTACAGCCAAGCCTGCTCATTCTCTGAGGTAAGCCGCAGTGACATTATTTTGGCGTTGCTGAAGCATTCTGTCCAGGCTTCTCTGGTAAAAAGAAAAGCATATCTCAAAGCAGGGAAATGCGCTGAGTTGAGCTGTGGCGATGCAGCTGAGCAGGGCTGATGCCGTGGGTGGCAGTGGCTGCGTGTAAGCGTGGGGCCCGAGCAGCAGCCGGCGCAGGCCCAGCAGCGAGTCGCCGGAGCCTGTCCGCAGGGAGGCAGCAGAAGCGGAGCCGGGACGCGGCCGGCTGGGTGCTGAGCTCTGCCCCGTACCCACGCGCACAAAGGAGAGCTTAGCAGGTGTTGAGCAACCCCACCGAGCAGACATTTTAAGCAGGGAGAAACCGCCAAGTGCAAAGTGCACTTAAATGGTGCAATAAAAAAAAAAAAAAAAAAAAAAGAGGCAGCCAAATCCCAGCAAACAGGCTCCAGTACACTTTGCTCCTGTTCACTGTCCAGCAAGCGAGCCAGACCATGTACACCAGCAGGGAGCCCCTCCAAGAGCCGGCCAGGTCCCAGCAGGATCGGTGCACGGCACCAGCTGCAGGGCCTGGAGCACGAGGGTCAGAGCCCTGCTCAGCTGCACACAGGAAAGGCCAGGGAGAAACTGGCAGAAATCACCTAAATTACACACTAGGAGCCGGTCTGATCGCTGGCAGAGAGCTGGGGGATCAGCAACACGGAACAACGCATGGCAAATGGGAAAAGAAGAAAAAGCCATATGTGCTAGAGCACAGCCCTTGTGGGAAGCTCAGACAGGATTAGGAGGCTTGCAGCAGATTGTTTCTAGAGGCACATTTTAGTGCAGGAACCCTCCGTAAGCACCTTGCAAACAACCCCACGAGAGCACAGTAACATGCTCCCATCTGCATGTTTGACTTGGGCTGTCGCGACCAGGAGCTACAAGCAAGCCACTGTGTTTTCACGTTTGTAGCATTGCTTTTGGGGCTGACAGTGCTTTCTTTCAGACCAGTACAGAAGTGTTTGTATTACTGTGAGCATTACAAAAACAGCTCTCGTCACAGATCCAGAGTGCTGAAGATGATAAACCCCTGACCAAGTGATTTTGCTAAAGCACGAGAGAGAGAGCCAAGCTTCCAGGTGCAGGGAAAAGGGGGAGTGTCACCGAGCCTCTCCTCTCGCAGCCTGCAGAGAGCAGTGCGAGCAGTGCTGACACCCACTTCGTTTCTCCAGCCTCATCACACACTATGCTGGGCTGGCTGCTTTCAGCAGCGACTTACAAGGGTCTGCCAACTGTCCTTGCACAGCGTGACTGCACTTGTTTGTGCAAGTGATTGAAACTTATCTTCAGAAAACAAAAAAAAAGTAAACACAAATAAACCACTCAGGTAACAGAGCTTCGTTTCACGTAACACTAAGGAGCTTGAAAATGATATTGCTTACAAAAGGTGTCCAAAGTTATCAACAAGTTACTACCTGGCTAGCACTCTAGTCAGGCTGAAGTGAACATGCCTTGTATGGACTTCTTAAATCGTCACTGAAGTGATTTACCCCCAGAGTTATTTTACTATGGTTATCCCAAGAACTTAATGATCATGGTCTGTTCTGCAATCCACTGTTTCCAGGGCCTACAGGAAGCATATTCGTATAGATGAAATCTCATTCAAACTCTTTACAAGCACAAAATCCAACTTGTCACTTCTTCACCTTCATATAAGCATCATTCATATTACATATGATAATAAGATTATTGTTAAGGTCTTTTTAGAGCTTGCTCCTACCCCAGCTTCCTAGTCAACTGGAGCTTGGGAATCACCCAGCACATTTTTGTTTTTTAAAGGACCTGGTTGTTAAGACATCGCTGTCTACCCCACTGCTCATATACCCAGTTACATCTTATTTTTCACATCTTCTTTAGCAGCTGCCTAGAAATCACTGCTTTCAGATGCTGGACCACGCATAGCAAAGCCCAACCCCAGCCCTGTTAGGTAAAAGCCAGCAAGGACAGGTAGAGAGCGGTCCCCCATCCTCGCTGCTGCTGAAGGAAGTGGTTGCTCAGCACTTCCGTAGGAAAAGAACAGCTTAAGACTGAACGTGGGGTTTTTGTCTAAAAATAAGTTACAGAAAGACAGAGGCAGTTGCGAGCACCATCCTGATTAATGGTCTCTTCCAAGTTCTTTTTTAAGACATCCAGAGCGAGTTGCCCACATTTGGTTATTTTTGCACATTAATGAATGAACTCCAAGAAGCTAATTAAGGCAGGCTCATCTTCGCGAGCGTTTGTTGGCCCCAATACAACTGTACAGCTGTATTCACCACACGAGCAGGCATCAGCACTAACAGGCACGCTGCAATCACCCAGCGCCTGAGCAGCGTTCAGCTTGGCTTGTGTGGAAGGCGCTGGGGGAAGTAGAGCACGCCGAAATAAACTTTGCCCCCAGTTAACGCACTGTTTCTGTTGCAACAAAGGGAAAGCAGAAGTCACTTCACATTACAAGCTTTGCAATTTTGAACCAGGGAAAAGAAAAGGTAAAGTTTGCTCCCTGGTTGTGAGCAGGAGGCCGGACAGGAGGCCTCCCGAGCTCCCTCTAGGCTGAAGTACCACGGGATCTTGACTTCATTTCACCATTTACTGAAGAGAGAAAGCTTTTTGCTTTTCCTTTCTCCCCCATCTCGCCCAGGAAGAAGAGGAGGCTTCCTAAAACAACAAGTCACCGTCCCGTGGCCCCACGGGGCTCGGGTCCTAGCCCACAGGGCTGCCCGGGAGGGGAAGGCGAGGCACGGCCCTGGCCCTGCTGGGCCACCACGGCGGCTCCTCGGCATCACGCTCACACCAGGCCTGTTTGGCCAAAGTGCTTCCCAAACAAGGGCGGCGTTGTTCCTGGCTGCTGTCAGCGATTTATGGGGGGAATTACAGCACGGAGCAGCCGGCCACCAACTTTCCCCGTACTCCTCACGCCGCGCCCACAGACCCCACGTGGACGCAACGTGGGGAGCCCCAAACCCAGCCAGGGGCGAACTCTGCAGAGAGGGGACAAAGAAAAGCTCCCTGTGGGGGGGCGGGGAAGCTTTTGTGGGGCCCTCCTGAGCTGGGCAGGGACCACATCCCACAGCCCCCCAGCACCAGGAGCAGGCGCAATGACCCCAAAGGGGGAGCGCTGGGGGGCAGGGGGGAGGGGGCATTTCTCCAGGGGGCACTTTCGGCTCCCTGCAGGTGCCCTCCAGCAGGGGCAGCCCCCGGGGGGGCAAGAGGGGATCCCCAACCCCTTACCCAGCCCCACAAACCGACCGTTACCTGCCCCCCAGTGCCTGATAACCCCCCAAAACTGCTCGTTAACCCCCCAAAACTGCCCGATAACCCCCCAAAACCGACCGTTACCTGCCCCCAGTGACCGTTAACCCCCCAAAACCGACAGTTACCCGCCCCCCACCACCCGTTAACCCCCATAAACTGCCCGTTAACCCCCCAAACTGACTGTTAACCCCCCAAAACCGCCCGTTACCCAACCCCATGTGCACGATAACCCCCCCAAACCGACAGTTACCCGCCCCCCCGTGCCTGATAACCCCCCAAACCTACCGTTACCCCCCCAAAACCGACCGTTACCCGCCCCCCAGTGCCCGTTAACCCCCCCAAACCGACCGTTAACCCCCCAAAACCTCCCATTACCCACCCCCCAGTGCCCATTAACCCCCCCAAACCTCCCGCTACCCACCCCCCACCACCCGTTAACCCCCCAAACCGCCCCCCCAAAACCACTCACTCACCAGCCCACGCTCCCAGGCCCGGCCCCAGCGCGGCTCTACCGGCGCCGATGCCCCAGACTCGGAGGGCGCCCAGCAGCCCGAGCGCTCCCCGCACGGCGGCGTAGAGCGCCCCGAGCGCGCCCACCCACCAGAGCAGCCCCGCGGCGGGCAGCATGCCGCCGGCCGCCGCCAGCCCCAATGGGCCCTCCCGGCCACCGCCGCCCCGCAGCCGCCGCCGGGCCCGCCCCCGCGCGGGCTCCATTGGCGGAGCGGCCGCTCGGCCCCCGCCGTCGCCGGGCAACGCCGGCGGCCCCGCCCGCCTCGCCGGCCGGGCGGGGGGAGGCAGCGAGCGGCCGCGCGCCCCCGTACTACTCGCCGCCCCGGCCCCGCGTGGTCGGCAGGGCTCGCGCGTCGCCATTGGTCGCGGGAGGTGGCCGTCAAAGCGGAGCCGCGCCGCGGTTGGCTCGCCGCCGCGGGGGCCTCGCGGGATTGGCTACAAGGGGAGCCTCTCCTCCCGCCCCCTTTGACGTCATATGAGCCCATTCATAAAATGCTCGGGGCCCCGCCTCGCCCCCGGACGCGGCCCCAGCGCCCCCCCCCCGCCGCCCCCTGCCCCTATCTCGGCCCGGTGCCCCCCCCCCCGGCACCCCCAGCCCAGCCCCGGCCGTGCTGAGCAGCCCCCGGGGCCTTTCCAGGGTGCCCTTGGGCTGCATCAGCTGGGGGGGGCACCCCCGAGGTGTTTGGGGGGGTCAGCAAGCGCCGCGGGAACAAAAACACGCACAAAATAAATGGAAACAGGCTGCGGGAGGCTCACCGCTTTTGGTGGTTTAATGAAAAAAAAATGCTTTTTACATCTGTTACATAAACATGCGCACACAGTGGGGTTTTCACCCCAAAAATACCTATACAAAATAATTACACATTTTTCCCCCAAAAGCTCACCCCTTGCTACCCCTTTTAGGCCAGCGCCCTTTGCCAGGGCAAAATCCTGCGCCCTACACACGGAAAATTCCCAGAGGCCTCACCAAGTGCATGCCCCATGTGGCAGCAGCCACGGACAGGACTCGATTACAAGTGCCAATTTGTTAACCTCGCTTAATCTGCACGGGGAATATCTGCATTTTTCCGTGAACATGTGGGAGCTGGAGAGCAACAAATTTGTTACAGTAAGAGAGAAGAACACAGATAACCAGAGGGAGAATCTGGCATCAGTTCCCGTGGGGGGAACACGGTGCAACTGCAGGTTGTTGGGAAGCGCGAGTTCGCTGCGCTCACGCTGCATGGTTGCTCTTTTTCACACAGGAGTTCTCCAACTGCTTGCAGGTTACTGGCACGCCGCTGATTCTCATTCTCCTGTCTTCCAGAGGATGACACAACGAGGGGACAGGATGCTGCAAAAGCATCTGCAAAGAGAAAAGGGACCGGTTCAGTAAGGCTCAGGAAGAGATCCGCTCCAAGTCAAGACAAACATCAGCTCGAGTGAGGGAGGGAAGGGAACGGTACCACCAAGGTCACCAGAGTGTGGAGAACAGCAGTGAACTGGGCAGCTGGCAGTGTATGCAGAGGCTGGAAGAAAGGAGACAGGCACCGGGCAGCCCACAGAAGTGCTGGCTGTCCATGTAGGCTGCATTTACCACGGGGGTGCTGCCACTCACAAAGGGGTGAGAACTTGGGGTGCTATGAAAAGACCTGCTGGCCTCTGTCAGAGCCCACCGTCTTCTCTTATACTGTCTGCTGCCCACAGTAGTGTTGGCGTGCTGCTCCCCAGACCTCGTCTGAAAAACCTTCTTGTGGGTCCAGAAAGAACCTGCCCCACTCTTCTCCCAGGGAACCAATAAATCCCTTAACAGAGAAGCACAAATACAGCAAGGCGCTCCTCAAAAAAAAAAAAGAAAAAAAGTGTTAAAAAATAATAATGGTTATTCAACAGCATTGCCATTTTTTATGCTGTTCTGTTCAGCAAGAAAGGCAGTCCTCTGAGAGGCTTACAGCCTACATTTAGACAAAGATGAGTCACAGCCAGCAGGGAAGGGGACTCACTGGAAGGGAAAGAATTATACAAAGGTCAAGTGAGGGGTTTTAGATCTCTTGCTTAAGGTCATCGTACATTCCTGGGGAACGGGCATATCCCCCTTTCCAGGGTTCATCCCGGCCTTCCCACAGACCTGTTCTCACTCCCCACCAGCTGCTGCAGAGCCCAAAGGTGCACCCAGACAGCTGTGCTGATCGAGCCCACAGACATTTGGAATGTGCTCGCACATCAACATGCACGCACATGTGTACGAGTACCTTGCCAAGGCCCTCGAGATCCACGCTTCCACAGCACCATTTATCAGTCCGGGCATGAAGTCAGATGACTGCAGATGCAATCTGGTTCGGGGTTGCAGTGATGCAAGCGCAAGTCAACCCACAGCCCAGCTACATTGCTCCATCGCACGGACGGTGGCCAAGCTCTACGGCAGATCACAAGAGAGATAAAAGAGAATTTAGGAGAACTAAAGGAGCAAGTGCGTGCCTGAGTAAAAAAGCAACAGTAAACAAAAATGAAAATCAGGACGCAGAGCTACAGACAGGAAGAAATCAAAAGATGTGGAGACAGAAAGGAGAAATAGAACGAAGATAAAAGAGCAGCCAATAATTAGAGATATTCAATCATTACTGTCGCTATTTCCTAAAACTGTGCCACGTGAGTACCTCACAAGTGGTCCCACGTCTGGGTGAGATCTCATCCCAGTACCTCACACGTGCCTGCTCTCTCGGCACCAAGGAGAGGCCTTGCTGCAAGCTCCATGGCTGAAAAGCGCTGCCACCGTCACCACCACTGCCACTACCGCTGCCACCGGCCTCATACACAGGAGGCCGGAGCTGGTGCTCATTCCTCACCCGGCTCTGGTGCCATCCACCCCGCAGGGACACTGAGAAAGGAGCGGGGCCCGCCGGTTACCCGGGATGTGTCACTTTTCCTGCCACTGAGAAGAAGTAGAGTCATTTGTTTCACTAAGTGGCGTTCTTGTACCCAGCACTAATTTAATCCCTTTACAAATACGTTTTTCACTCCAGCAAGTCAAGTGCAGCTCTCTCTCCTGTACAGTCATCCTGCTCTTGTGCCTCTGCTACCATTACTCACACACGTCGCAGGGAGGCCACATCCAGCACCGGGCCTAGCACTGCAGCGTCTCTCTGCCCAAACCCAGAGCTCCGAATTAAGACACCCCGCCTCAGGGTACGAAGTAGCAGTTGGATCCAACAAGGGGATCCAAACAACCTGGGAATCTGAAAAACTATGTGAACCAGATCTCTCAAGACACTCCAAATATCAGTGAATCCTAACTCGGGGTTGAAGCAAGACACCTTGGCTTGGGATTCCCAGTCCTGAGGCCCTTACTCCACCCCTTACCACTCCACCACTTACAGGTGCAGGGGAGGCTGACAGGGGCCGTCTGAGAGAAACAGCCAGAAATTGTGACACAGTGTCACAATAAGTAGGCAAACGAGCACCGCTGGTGATGTGAAAGTTTCTCTAACCCTATGCTTCTGGCTGCAGTTTCTCTTGGAGGGACAGGAGCCTGCCAACACAAGTCAGAAACACAAGGTCCTTGAAACCATGTCATCCAGGCTGTGGGGGGTTACCACACCGTGTAACAACTACACATTCATTTTTATTTAAGAAAGAATTCTTTCTTAAATAAAACCGAGGCACCAGGAACATAACCCTTCTGCGTTAGGGATTAACATCCGTGATTTCTCAACAACTGATCGCTCCAGATAAATGTGCCAATGACAACTGAATAGAAACTAAAGCAAGAGTTATCTGTGTGTTAACCAGTGAAGTCTGCATTGTAAATTTAACATGTCACAAAGGTTCATGTGGGTCTTTATGAGAAGATCTGTTCAATTCCTCTTACAACGAACAGAAAACAATATAAATGACACTATAAACTTCTGGTACCTTATACAGGGATTTTTTACTTTTACCTACTCTCAATTAACCATCGAGCTCAGCAGCCTCTCATAAAGCCTCAGTATTCCCCTTTTTGTTGCCATTTTCTGCTCAGAGTTCCCAAAAATTATCGCAATGGAGAGCTCCAGATCCCCTTCTCATGCAACACTGGAAAAGGTTTGAGCAGAACGTGCACGTGAAGGTTTTTGGCCCTGTTTTTAGTTTTGATTTGGGTTGGTTGGTTTGTTTTTTAAGCCACCAGCAATGCTGGAAATCAAATAAGTACTTCTGCAAAAGAACTGTACTAGTTGTGCATGCTGCAAGCCCCAGCGCAGAACGCGTTTATTGGAGAGACAGGGTATGGGCCACGGCAACAGAAGATTAACCTTCCTCAATCCTGCAGCCCACTGAAGTGTATTGATTTTGAGCTGAAAATATCATCTGTGGAAACAAAATACTGTGCTCTCATTGTCTAATCCTTGATGTCTCTGCTACCCAGTTTCGCAACTGTAGATAAGTGATACAGATCCTCGTCCACATGAAGTGAACAAAGTTCAGGAATGCGTGTCCCTCACGCCACTGCCAACACGCAATGTCACCTCGCATGATGCGGTCACTTTCAGCCCCAGATGATGGACTACATTTGATAATAAACCTTTGTCTCCTCAACTATAACCTATTATTCACCCACTGCACTGTATTATACACACTCGTCCCTCTTTCACTGGCTCCTTTTGTGGGGTGTAGTGAATGCAGAGCTGTGCCGACAGCCCTCCTCCCACCCCCATCCAACGCCACCAATGTCACTGAGGGGCTCTGTCTAGCACAAGCTGGCTCCTATCTGCGGGACAGGAAAACACACGGCATTTCCTCCCTTCCACAAACCTCCTTCCCCCCTCTCATGCTCCAGCAGACGAGCTTTGTCACCGTATCCTTCAGAAAAAATCCTTCTTCCTTGAGTGCCTTCTCCGAGATCCATCTGCCAGACAGTATCAAAGGGCAATAAGATGTTGGGGAATTGATGGTATTGCCCCACTCGGACGGGTGAGGTCTGTCTTCTCCAGCTGAAATATTCTTTGTGCACCACGGTGGGACAGCAAAACTCATTTCACATTCGTATTTTAAATCGAGCTGTCATTTCCCTGAATACCAGAATAAGAATAGTAGCGAGCGTTTGGCCTCCTTCCACAGAAACACTTGAGACAGAAATGACCACCTGGAACAAGCGCAAACAATATTTTTATCTTGCTTATTAGTTATTTCGCTTTGATTACATTTCAAGGTAAGTTTCTGCATAAGAAGGCACTGCAGAAAAAGTAGCTCCAAGAGATGTCATTTCACTCCTAATATTTTCGCAAGTTGGAGAGAGACCGAGGGAATGCCAAACTGCATTTTTCTCTTCTTGCTATTTCTGTTCCTGTAGATGCTGCTATAACAACAACATCCGACAGCTTTTGTAGCAACTCTACCATCATTTTAGGGGGGTCTGAGCTATTTTTTTCCCCACGGAAGGAGCTTATAGGGAGGCTGATCATTACCTCTCCTTTGTTTTTTCATTCTGAGAACAAGAGGAAGTGAACTACATAATAAGGCAGGAGACACCGTAAAAATGCCCCCATGCAGGAGACCACCTATTCAGGTGGCGTGAATCACCCATACTTGTCTCGATAAACCAGCAAAAGAATGGATTAGTTCTACTCTTAATAACAGTATCAACGCCGTATCTTTAATATTAAAACATTACCTTCTGTTCCTGTTTTGATTTCATTATTGAATAATGTGGATGTAATTACCAGCCTTATTACACGCACGCTTCTCACTAATAAATTCGCTCCTCCGACCAGTTGTATTCCAAAAGGTGCACCACAGCACGAGAGAATTAAAATAACTGCTGACACGAGTGAAAGTGCCTCTTTTTGCAGTGGAAAGACAGCCTTGTAGGATGACATGGGCACATCGGGTCAGAAAATTTCCCTTTGCTGTATTCCTAATGCTGTGTTCCCGGAATTACAGTGGGAAAGACCACGAATTCCTTCTAATGCAAAAAGAACAAGAAAAGGAGAAAGTGTGTGCTATGCTGGGTATATATTTCTTTAGAAAATCAAACTGAGGATGGAAGAAAAAAATCTTTCATGAATCTAAGTTAAATAATGACCAAGAACATTTCATTCCATACTCACAGAATCACTTTACAGTCACATTTCTGCCCTGTAAGCTTCAAGTTTCTGTCTGCAGCTCACACGCTACCATCTATTACAGGGAAAGCGTGCAAGAAACCATTTAGAGATAATATTTCTTTTCTTTGTCTTCCCAGTCTTTCATTCCATCTCCTACCAGAAGAGCCTTCCATTTTCACATGACTTGTTCACCTCTAGGGGGATGAAGGAAGTTTAATCTCTATAATCCATTCACTACTCTGTTTCAGCAACTAGAAGAAGTGCCACTGGTAGCACTTAATGCATGTGTTGATGATTAGATTGATTCCATCGGTTAGTTTCCTATTGACCACTGAATGGAAAGTTACCTCCTTAAAACAAATTCTTTCTCTCTCTGAATAACCAGAGACAGTTGTGGGCTGAAAGATAAAATAAGAAAGGATGGCTGAGCAGCGACTGTTTATTTCCCTGCTTTTTGGGAATTTTCCGTATTTCCCAAATAGTGACATCAGGTAAAAATCTAAAATGTCCACCTGGGCTATGGCAGCCTTGCTCAGAAAGCAATGATCTTAAATTTTAAGGTTCTTGTGTTAATTCTTCAGTGCTGCACTAAGTGCTATGTGTAAAAACTACTGAGTCTAAGAACAAAAGCAGAAAAAAGACACAAGGCCCCAGGTAACATCCCAAGGGAGCTGATTATACATACATTCATGAACGCAATGCTGTCTTGCCCTAGATGACTTCAAGCTTTTAATTTAAATACTTTCCTAAAAGTTGTTCCAAGAAAACGTCTACAAATAGCACATCCAGGGACAAAGAAGTCCTGCAGTGCTGTGCGAGTCCACCTTCAGCCATTATTCGATATCCAAGATGTCCAAAGCGTAGAGACACTCCAAACGTTGATGTCAGCAGGGTAGAAAGCATGGCTTCTTTTCTGCCAGCACAATTCAAACCATTCAGATGAAAAGTACTTGATAGTGAATGGTTTAGTGAATGATCCTGGTGGCGGAGGGATGGTTGGACCAGATGACCGTGGAGATCTTCTCCCATCGTTATGATTCCATGCATATAACTGAACCATTCTGCTGATGGTAAGGGTCCCAAAGAAAGTAACATGATTAATGGAAAAGGAAACCAGGATGACAAAGAACAACGTTTTCAAAATGGGCCCAATGCAAAAGCACACATCCATCTCACGATCCATTATAAAACAGCACAGGAGATGGGATATCCAGGATTGCTGAGTCAAACTCCCCACTGCTCTGCAGAACCACATGCTGGCATTCTTTTGTGAATTTATCAAACTTCATTTTAAAAGAAATTTAGATTCCTACCTCATTTGAAACCTCCCCAGAATATCTGTGGTCTGATAGTTAGAACTTTTATTGTAATTTCCAGCAAACAGTGTTCATTATCCCCTTCACATGCATTTTGTCTGAGCTTGCTTACGCTAACCTTGAGCTCACATAGCTCTTTTCCTCCCATATATATATATGTTTTATATATATATATAAAACAAAACAAAAAAAAAACACTGTGTAATTGTCAACTTTGGGTCTTTCAGGAAATGGTCTCTCTATTCCTCTTAACATCCATGTAATCCTTTTCTGCATCTGTTCAATCCATCTGTTCGAAACAGTTTATCTGAATGCGGGTGATCAGCAGGGCTCCGGATAAGGTCTCACGAAAACCACACGCTTCAACAATAATATCTTCTGTAGACAGTGGAAGTCCCTCCCGTAATACATTCTAGGATACCACCTTTTTTATTTATTTATTCTCTCAGCCACATCACATTAGCAGTATACTATCATTCTGCTGCTGACTACTACACCAACTACTAATTCACTGCCAAACTGATGAGCTCTTCCAGGAGAGATTGTGATTAGCTTCTATTTGCATCAGCAAATCCCATCAAATTCTATTAATCTTGGTTTTACTTCGTCTTGTTGGTACATGGATGTTCCAATCCCACTCTCTATTGATGCCATCTCCCAGCTGTGCGTCATGCAATTTCGTCCCTGCACTTCGACTTCTGCACAAGTGTCACTAAGGAAAACACTAAATAATTTCTGACACAGTCAGACAAACTCAGATTGCAGCCTCCTTTCCATCAGTACATCCTCTTTCCATCTATTATCTCTCGGTGCATTCCTAAGTTGCATTACAGTTTCATTAGTCCCGATTTTTTCCATTTTACAAATTTCCCCCCATGGTCCAAAATCACTGTACCTGACAATGAAACATATTACATCTATTGTATTTTCTCTGTCCTAACATAACATGAAATAACAAGTTATTCTGACACAATCTGTTTTTCCTAAAAATACATTGCATTTCATCACATTTAATTTATCTTTGTTTATTTCATCCTTCAAAACCTGTGGATTATGGCTCTGAGATTAGAAAATAGGTATTACAAACTCTGTCCTTCCATTTGGCATCCTCAAGTATTTCCCACCCTTTACATGTAGCTTCCACTATGTATATGGTATTTAAAGTTACACACTTTTAGAAGAATAATAGATTCTATTTACTGCACTCTTGTAATTCCACTGTTACTGAAACAAGTAAACAGAACCCAGTAAAATTATTTTTGGAAGAGCTAGAAAAGCAACGGCTCTTTTCTGATGTGAATAGAGTAGGCTATACACTATGAAGCTTAAAATATGTTACAACAGATTATAGACACTGGTGTTTTCTTTCATGGTATTTTATTTTGCTCTGGAATTGCTGATTTTGAATCTCAAATCATCTTCAACAGTTTAACTCTGCAAATCCAAACAACCAGGGTATAAAAAGCAGGCACACAGACTCTTACCACATTTTGTGTAAAACCAAGAGTTTCTTTTGGTACGTAAAAGGCCGTTTGCTTTCCACTAGAACCACACCTTCCCTCAAAAAAAGCACATTTCTTTGCTGAGACTTACGTCCGTCCACGTATACTTTAACAGCAATGTTACAGATGGTGATAATTGGCAAAATATGATGTACTTTCTGACACAAATACAAAAACTTCTGCAGTTCCTCGCATGCCTCCTCTCAGCACTGAACTATAACACATGTGACAGAAAACAAAGCTCTGAGGTACTCCCATTTTTCAGGTCATCTCAACACCTCTTTTTTTTTTTTTCACACGATCATTTATTAATTAACTAATAATTTCAGCTTTCTCCCGTGCTTCCAGAGGATTGCTACTACAACAAAACGAAATTGCCTAACAGAAACCTTCCCTGTACCATTCCCATGAAGCGTTTCAACACGCCCAGCTTAAGTTCATTAAGCAACACTACGCTGAGGTAGCTGCTGGTGCACGCAACTGGATCTTTCAGGATCTCCCTTCTAAGAGCAAAGGGGAAGAGTTAAAGTTCGAGTCCATTTACGATTAGTTCCATATACTTTTATTTCTCTTCCCTTCCCCCATACAAGAAGCTACCTCCAGCTAACGAACAGATTCCCTGAACACACCAGAATGCTTAACAACCACCTGACCTCGCCCTCTGGGCCTGCCGTTAGTAAAAAAAACAATCGTTTAACATTTTTCCTCCTCGTCCTTCCTTGCCCCACAGCCGAGCCCGGGGCGCTCCGTGCTCTGTCCCCACACAGCTCCAACTCCCAGGCGCTTCCCCTCCTGCTCGCATCTTGCTCCTTCCCCCTCACACGGCTGCTTTGGCTCAATTTGTGCCCCCCAAAGCAGCCAGGAGCATCCAGGAGCCGCCCGGTCCCCTCAGGGGACAGCGCGGAGCCCCCTCTGCCCCGCGGGCCCGTGCAGCCGGGCCCTGGCGGCCGCCATGTCGGGCGGGCGCGGCCCCGTTCCGCCCGCTCCCGGCATGCCGCGGCGCCTACAACTCCCAGCCGCCCGCCGCCCGCCGTTAACCCTCTGAGGCGCCGAGGGGGCTCCGCAGCCGCCGCCGGCCCCTGGCTGCCCACCCCGGGCCCCTCTCCCCTCCCGGCGGCCGCCGCTGCCTCATGGCGGGGCCGCTGCCGGGCCCCACACCGGGTCCCGGCTCCTCATGGCCGCCCCCGGCCCGGCCCGGCCCGTGGTGGTGGTGGCAGCGCCTCACGGCCCGGCCCGGCCCGGCCCAGGCGGCCGCCGGGTTCCCGTGCTCCCGGTCCCCGCTGCAGCTCCTGATAACGCTGCCAACCAGTCCCCTCACACTCTTTTTATTTTTTCCTTTTTTTTTCTTTTTTTCTACCACTTTTACTTCAAAACACTAATTCTAAGAAGTGAATTAACTCCCAAACAGCCGCAGAGCCCCCCCCCCCCAAAACCCCAGAAACTTTGGGACAACATTATGAGTAAACACTGTGCAGAGAAAGTAGTGTGGAAACTGTCACACTTTGCCCTCTCCTGCTTCCTATACACTCCCCATATAGGTGCCCGGTGTACGTCTGATTAACACATGCAGCACTTTTCCAACTCCGGTCTGCAAAATAAGCAGCAAATGATGTACATGCAAACAACCTACTGTGAGCTTAAAAAATAACCCACACAGTCAGAATCCATCTATAAAGTCACAAACTGAAGGGGGGGAGATAATATAAGTTCATTCACAGCACAACCTCCTAGTAAAACTCCCTGGGTTTCACCGGCCCCCCGCCGGAGCTGCCTATCTGCTCCCCGAGACCCCCCAGCACACACAGAATTCGTGTCCTGGACATCTCTTTCATCTGTAATATTTTTTTTTTTTAAGAAAGCACGATACAGCAAATACAAGTCAAATGGCTCTAATTTGTAGTGCTACAAACTGTAACATGCTCAGACGTGTAACTGCCTGACAGACTACACAGAAACCTGGCTTGTGCTCCAGCCTCTCAAACAAATGCAAATATCCAGAAACATGCTGCTATTTCTCCAAAATTAAAACACCAAGTTAAACAAGCTTACTGCCAGGTTTTTTCATACAAATACTTCTTTTTTTAAAAAATAAATCAATACAAATTTATTATTTATTTTAGACCACAATCAACAGAGAGGAAAGAAACACATACACATTTTCCTTCAAAAAAAAAAAAAAAAAGAAGTATCGATAATAAAAGCACGTATATAGCTGTTTTTTTCAGTTTATTTTTTAGTATCCTGTCCCCTGTATCAGCCTTCAAGCCAATAGATTTATCTAGAGAAAACACAATTGGAAAGCCTTTTTATGTTGTACTGTTTTTCAGACACTTACAGGAGGTTTTTAAAGACAATTCACAGTCACGCTATTCCAAATAGCACAAACGTAATTATTTAAAAATTATTCCTTACTGTGGCAATTTTTACTTTGGTATATTTTTCAAAATTTCCTTGGAAAACACAATCAATGCCCATCCAGGTTAGCGGATGTTTTCCCTCTTTCTCTACATTTTCTCTTCACTAATCAATCACAAACATTTTACAAGTATTCCACGAATATATGACAATGTCTTAAACAGGACAATACCACAAGAGAAATGCTCAAAAACAAACTGAAGGTGTAAATGACCTCCTGCCATACTCCAGACGTACCTACAAAGTCCCTGCTCACTGGTACAGGATTATATATTCCATTATGAGTTCGGCCTTTTTATATTTTGTACTATTTTAACACCACAAATTTATAGATTTTTAAAATTGGCATGTTAAAAGGGCTTTATTTAAGGATTTCAATGAAAATAGTGTTATGTTTTGTCATATTACCATAATCCTTCTTTTTAAATCACTTAGAATTTCAGTATAACCTAATTAAGTAATTTTAAGTAAGTCTTAACCCAAATACATAGATCTAATAAAAATGTATTTTGCAAACAGGGAAAATGGACTTCTAAAATGGATTCCTCAGGTATGAACAAAAATACTAAAACATTTTCTACCCACAAACTTTGAGATAGACTATTTCACAGCACTTGCATTTAAAAAACTAAATACTTTTAACAGAAGAAATTTCACCAAATATCAAGCATAACGTTTCATTCCAATTGTATTTGTTTATTCATTTTATATTTAAAAGGAATCCTTCAATTTTCCTTTCCAAAAAGGAGGGAGAATATGGGAAGAAAAATACTGCAAAATCCTAACTCTCTATCTAAACGTATTGTTTATTTCAAAGCCCTTCTAACAACAATTTCTGTTGTTCTTAAATATTGTATATTATTTTGGTAGTGGAAATATTATTATTTGGATTTTTGCCTTTTAAAAGGCTGCAGAACAACATCATAGATTTTAGAGATTTCAAGCCATTTTTAATCTCTCTCTTTTTTAAATGCTACAAACACCAATTTGGTAAATGGGATTTACATTTCTCTCTTGTCTAAATTATCAGAGTTAAATAAACAATCCAGACCAGAAAGAATAAGTTATGAACCGTAATACAACAGCACGTCCAACACTTTAACACAGCTCCTTTTTCTATTGGTGTATAATAAGCTCACACAAACTATACAACCTCTTAGAAATATAGCCTCTTTGCTGATCAGAAAATTTTACTTAATGACTAATTTGACCTCAAGGAATTGCATATTATCAGAAAGCATCCTATCTATAGCTTTATGCCATTTACTGACTCTTGCTTAATTAACCAGCATGCTTTAAAAACAAGTATCTTTCCTTCAAGTTAATCAAAACAGGCTATTTTTAATTGCTACGACATCAAATATATTTGTGAATATAACAAAGCCACAAACAATTAGAAAGAACTATTTTTTTTAGCCCTGTCTTTGACCAACCACAAATTACAGCAACCACTCCAAATTTATTTGGTATTCTAATACAAGGTGAACTGAAACACACACCACAGCTAACAAATACATCTATCTTCCTATAACATCCTATTGCTTACATGTTTTAATGGGAAAATCCAGTACAACACAAGCAGCACTGCTATTCTCATGCAACTGACCAGACTTCAGAGGGACTTCATATTTAGTGCCCTCCCTCACAACACTTTGCCTCCTCACCTCTCCCAAAATAAAACAAAAATCTTTGGGCTTGTGCAAAATGTCACCGACAAACTACAAAACCGAAAAGGCCAAAGGGTCAGGTATTATTTAATCCTAACAGAAAAGTTATTTTCTTTCTATGTCAAAAGCAATGAGTAACAGCACGTTACCTGAGAACTGATGCTCATTTCCTTTGGACGGCTGTCTTTCTGTCCGAAGCAGGGGCTGTGCCACATTCCCTACAATGTAAGAGAAAATACATTAAAATTATTATACATTTAGGCCTGTTTCTGATTGTTCAAATTATCTGGCCATCACCAGGCTTTGTATTTCTCATGCTGAAAAGCATTTAAAAAATTCCTATTATATTCTAACTAGGGTCATCAAAACTGTTTTTGATAAGTCAGGTAGTCGTGTCAAAAATTATCCCCCTACATGTTCAACACAAGTTCGAGAATCTCCAAACCTGTTTTTGAGTTCTTAAAGGCCTGTGAACTGCTGAAAACTGCATCTCATTTGCATCATTTAATCTGTAAATTGCATGACCTTATACTAAAAAAGAAAAAAATCCCTTATTTCACATAAATTGAAATCTATTTTTTTTTTAAGCAATTTATATGAGGGACAGAGTCCTGAGATACTCCTTCCCGCAACAACTTTTCCCTCCCCTGTTTTAAAAGTTGAACACCTTCCCAGATAAATACGACATTTGCTTTACCCATTTTTCTGGGATTTGTGTTATTGCGTACTTATTTGTTATAACACAGAATTTACACAGGCCTGCAGGTTTGAGGCTTCTACCTCCTCCTTCACCTGTGAGGCAGCTGCCAGCTAAAATCACTGTCTATACACCATTTTTATGCCTTTTTTTTTTTCCTCCGTGCCTTTTCAAACAAACTTCAGACAAAAAACAGTTAAGGTAATGAGTACAAATTCACGGCATAGTAAACTTCCCAAAAAAGCCCTTGCTTCAATTTTGTCATTTAATAAACATTATCAATGAAAGCCATGGTCAGAAAACCCCAGTAGTGTAGTGTGTGGCATTTATGAGTAAACTGCTTTGCCTTTTTTTTTTTTTTTTTTTTTTTAAGGGAAAAAAAAAGATCTGCCTATGTTGAAATCTTTTTTTCCATCTTTTACTCTTCTCTTTCCATATATTTTCCCCTCCTCATAGTGCTTAGATCCTTACAGACTGTTGCCACACGTATTTTTCCACCCTATTTCCTAGACATTGACAAAAGTTAACCAAGAAAGCATTTTGCACAAGGTTAACATATCTAAACCTTTCTTTTCCTCCATTCTCTCTTTTTCCCCATGGCACCCCATGCTTTTTTTTTTACCCTCTGCTGTTATTTGCTTGGCTTTTGCCCACTTTTCTGTGTATTTGTCTCGTGCTGACCAGGCAGGAAGAACTGAAAGTCTCTCTCTCCCCTTTGCTACACTGTCTCCCTTTTTTAGTATTTCACAGATTAAACACATTCTACCCTCATTTTCATATGTTTTTAGAGCTACATATTTTTTTCCTTCTCTAGGAACTTGCTGAACAGGCACCCATATTTTTGCAAAGCAAGGTGAGCTCTGTGCTGCTCTAGCACATGCTCCTGTCAGCATACTTGTGTAAATGGCTCAGAAAACTGTGATGCAAGGCAAGAAGAGGGAAAAGGGGGTTAACATGTGGGACACATGGATATGGCCCTTAACATCATAAAGAAAAAAAAAAAAAAAGATTTAAAAAAAAAGGCATTTCTTGTCAACCCTGACTTTTTAAAGAGATACCATCAAGAAAAGCACCTACACTAAGAGAGGGAAAATCTTTACCTGGGTCACTAGCAACACTTTTCTACACTAATAAAAGTAAAGAAATTTTTAAAATTCAATTTTACTGTTCAACATCACCTGTCCAGGATTTACTTTTCTGCATTTTCCTCAGCCTGGGGAGTGAAAGGCGCCTGTTGGTTTCACTTTTGTTCTCAGCCAGTTTCACTTTCATTCACTGGCACAATCTTTTATATTTTTGGTTCAGCAATGTTAAAGACAGCATTTACATTTACAAACAATCCCCATTACACTTACAATATGTACAATTCACGTCTAGCTTTTGTTCGGGACACTAAGAAAGCATAAATTGGGGGCCTGGAAGTAATGGGCAGCATCCTTCTAAAGGAGCAGCTTTCACCTGTCACGTGTTAAGCTGAGGTCTGCTCCTTCTTTCTGAAATCAATAGGAAATGTGCCACTAATGTCCCTTACAGCAGGATCAGGCCCTGGGTCTGTAATTTGCAACAAAGAAATTCCACATGCAGACTAATATGTTGCTTATAAAATGCAATGCTTGCTTTTAATTATTTTCCTATTCAAACTCAAAGGGGGGAAAAAAAAAACAACAACAGTTGCTGCATTTACCTTTCTGTCTGCTTTTAAATTAGTTAAATACCCTTCTTAACATGCTCCATATGAAATGAGAGGGCATCTCTCGACTTTGCCTTGCATGGGTAGGGGGAACACCGTACCTCCCTGCTGCCAACTGCGGATAACTAATTCTGCCTCTTGTGCCAAGGGCAAGCTGCACGAAACACCCAAGCGCTACAGAAACACTACTGTCTTTCACCAGGACTCTGGTTAGTCAAAGTTTCCAAAACATACGCTTGTTTAATCCTCATTTTGTCAGGACAAACCACAATGCTTTCAGAAACTACAATTAGCCACAGCTGAGAAAAAAAAAAAAATGGCTTCCCTTTATATTTTCAGAACAGGTATCTTCCCTTCTAAATTCCATTCCTGCTTTAGGACAGACCCTAAAACGCATCCATAAACTCACATGGATGTACAGGTATGCACATACACGTACAACGAAACCTTGCTTCAGCAGCCCAGGCACTGCAATTTCTGTCTCTGTAGACATTGGGGTTCCTGAGACATTGGGACTTATTGGAAAAGACTTAAGGGTTTATATGGGTTGTGCAACATTCACTTTTCCAACTTCTTTTCCAGGAATTCTGTCCCACGAGCACATGCAAGAACTGCCATTAGCTGCTTATGGTAATTATTCTCCTGTTTACATGCCCAATGTTAAATCTTAAAAGCCCATGTATGCAATTCCCCTGAGAATGCTCGTATCTCGGTTTTATTTACCTCACTTTTTTATTGCACCATATCCCACAGAAACGAAAATGGGGAATCGCGCAGAGCTCATGCACCCCTCCACACACACATGCACGTTTTCCTGCGTCCACTGGTGCCATGCACCTGACGTGTTACCACACTATGTACCCAGACACACGCAGCTCCCATAGCAGCACGTAGCAAAGGCTCCCCTGCTCTCCTGCCCTGGTGCCACTCTACAGAAGCCGAGTAAGCAAGGGATAACCCCCTCGAAGGATTTCTCTCTGCCTTCCTCCACCACTCCTCTCCCTTTCCCAGCAGACATCTTTCATGCTTCCAAGGCCAATTCGACATGAGACTTGCACAAACGCTTAACTTTAAGCATAGAAATGCCCTTCCCGTGCCCAGCGGGGCTGTTCACTCACTCGGGTCACCCCTGCCATAAGGTGATTCTGTGCCATGCAGTGCAAGGCGACGGCGATGCCCTGGATCACACAAAACTCAGTTTACCACAAGGCATGATGGCAACACTGAATGTCACTGCAGCATGCACAACACGCTACCTGGATGTCTGAGGGTAGCCACCTTCCTTCCAAAGGGTGAAATTCGCTCTTTCCTAAACGCGGTGCCTCAGACTTGTTTGTCCCTAATTTCCTAACGTGTGAGTGAGCTGCTGATGCCATGCTCTGGTGGGAGGTAGCTCTCCCATGGAGTTTGCACCAGGCTTTCACCCAGGGCTACATCTCCCCCAGTCCTACAGTGGTCCTAGAAAAAATAGAAAAAAAAAGACTTTGCTACCACTAGCTTTCACTCCGTTTGATTTTAGGAGAAAAGACCCCAAATTGTATCAATTTCTTTAAGAAACAACGAAGCTTAACTTAGAGGCACTTGTGAAATCAGTAATCATCCATCAATTAATACTGGTGGACCATTACCAACGACGGAAAGAAGCCCAGGGAAATCAAATGGCATGTTTCAAAATGGTTCCTTTAAAGGAAGTGTTTCATAACTTAGGCTTGCTCTTAAAATGCAGCTCTTGGTGTGCTCGAAGAAATTAGTTCCTTCTGGAGAATTCTGTCCTGTGTTTTACCTGCTTTTCATATAAATATTTACTCTACATTTTATATGACTTTAACTAGATAATTTTAGCTGCGTGATTGCTCTTTATCTTCTGTCTCCTGATACTGAGGAGAAAAGCCTCATGGTAAGCACTATTAATGAACCCTTCCCAACACTGGGAGTGGGGCAACGGGGTCGAAGCCTAGGGCAGGAGGATGGTCATTCCTCCCCTGATCCCTCATTTTACACTAACTCCTGAGTGCAGGTGAGAGACCCCCGGGTGAGGTGTCCTGCCCCACCAAGCCAGCAGCTCCCTGGGCTCCTAATGCCCTGCTGCCCTCTCCTGAGCATCAGGCATAACCCCCGGTGCTATGTAACAGTCACACTCGTAATAATAATTGTAGCTGAGGGTGACTGTCACAATAGGTGGGTTAAACCGAGGCATGGAGATGTGAACAGGTCAAACAGTGCTGACTTTCCACCCTGTCCTTGCTCCAGCTCAGTCTCGAACACCCCAGACCTTGGCTGTCTCTACCTCTTCCCAATCTCCTGCTCAGCGGGGTGCTCTCATCAGAGACACCACAAGAGCAGCGAGGCCAGCTGCTGGGGACAGGTCAGAGGAGAGCATCCCCGTCCCTCTGAGGGCCTCGCTTGTCTCTGCGAGCCAACAGCATCCGCAAGGGGACCGACAGAGACAGGATGAGTGTTACAGCACAGGTGCTATCCATGTCTTCTGACCCCTGCTTTAACCAACCAACGTAACCAACGCCCCCAGGGATTTCCAGTACAATCTTTTTCAACTTCCAGCTGAAGACCAGCCAACCCTGAACAACCCATCACAAGATCTGAAGCAACAGACACACAATATAGGGGATTTTTTTTTCCCCTTAAATTGAAATTAAATATACCAACGTCAGAATCTCTTATCACCCATGTCCTTTAACAAGAATAATTTCATTTGAAGAGAAACACGAGAGAAGGCAGCTGTAACTTAGATGATCGTATGGACTTTGAACTGTCATGAAATGCACAGATCCCCTACCACCATGGGCAGAGCTTCACTCACCCAGGCTCAACAAAACTGGTTCTGCCACCTGCTGCATCTGTGCCACTCGGAAATTCATTGGTACGCACAAAGGCAGGAACCTGCCCTCTGTGTTCACAAGTATTTCATGAAATGGAGGCTGCAAAAGAACTTAAACACACTCATGGTGTCAGAAAAAAAACCACAAGGTTCATCAGCAGTGGCTCTGTTTTTTTGACATCAGTGGACGGGGAAGCAGCTGCAAGTACCTGCGGTAGCCACAAGGCTGGCTACCTACCTTGGCTTGCTGTCAGCAAGTCAGTTCTTTGGGGAAAAGGGAGTGAGTTTCCGGGTAGTGATTACAGACAGTCACTATCTTGGTAAAAATTAAGATTTCAAGAACATAACAGCAAGAAAGAGGAATCAAACAGGAGGTCGCAGATTAAGAAAGTTTGATAAATAGAGCAGTAAGTAATGGACGTAATGAAACTGCGTACAGTAGGTCACCAAAAGGAAGAACCTGCGCTTCCACCAGCAAGAAAGGGAGCCACACCACATGCACTTAGTACCTGAGCCATGCAACCACCTGAGGTAAAAGAAAGACAGAACTTATTTATCCTACTGGTGGGCTGACTGACAGAAGACCTGATCAATTAACCTGATCAACGCTTCGTTTAGCGATTACCTCTTCTATTTTTCTCCCCTCATATTCAGTATCATTCTACAATTAAAAAGCAGGCCGTGAGCCTTGTAGTCCAAGACCACGAGTCCTCCTGAATGAGTTATCAGTGGAAGAAGAGAAAAGAACCACACGCCACACATCTCAGCTGGGAGAAGTGCTCAGCATGTCGAAAAATCCTCAAGATTCTGATTGTCTCAAAATGTATCATGACCTTGGTGCATGTCATTTATTTTGGCTTGTAAGGAGACAGCTGATGAGTTTGCTCTATTTCCCTCCACCTTTCTGAAAGGCTTCAGCTAGGAAAACAACTTATTGCCAAACAGCCCTTTGGTTTTCCTGTGTTTAGACCAATTCTGTACACTCCCAAGGTCCTTCCCCAGCTGTAGTTTGGGCGAGATGGTATTCCATCTCTCCTCCAGAAAATCTGACAATAATATATTTTACTTATTTCTACTTGATTTTATTTTATCTATTTTTTTTTTTTACATTGCAGGGCACCTAGGCAAATGGCCTCAACTCACCATATTAAATTAAATTGCTTGCAAAAGAGAAAATACCTCTTTTTTCTCCTGCCCTCTTAAGAAGCTAGCATAACAAAATAACACCCTCTGATCAGAAATGGCTGGCTAGAATTTTTTTTTGTTTCATATCATAATGAAGGTCAGAAACCATTCACTACCAGGATGACCAGAACATCCATTTTTACACTCACTCAGGAAGACCATCCAAAAATACACTGCATCTAGTCCTCAAGAATAAATATTCATGATTTGTAAATGGAGGTCTGTCCACCTAAACTTGGACAAACTGGTACAGCCTCCTCTTCCTGGACACCAGGTCTAGCCATTCCCAAACAGAAAAGCACATTTGTTATCACCAAGCAAGTGAAGAGCTTTCAAACACTGCAGTACCAAGCATGACACAATTTAAGTGGAATGAAACAAAATCCAGTGGACTTCACAGAATCATAAATGGTTTGGGTTGGAAGTGACCTTAATGATTATTTAATTCCAACCTTTCAAACTACAGAACTTCCGTATAAAGAAAATTAAACATTCTGTTTACAGAACT
This sequence comes from Anas acuta, assembly GCF_963932015.1. NCBI lineage: Eukaryota > Metazoa > Chordata > Aves > Anseriformes > Anatidae > Anas > Anas acuta. The sequence continues at coordinate 51,932,903 of NC_088983.1, read as the reverse complement.
ATTCCAGGTGTGATTTGGATCTCTTGCAGGAAAAAAAAAAAAAAAAAAAAAAAAAAAGAGTAAAAAAAAAAAAAGAAAAGAAAAGAAAAAGTAGAGAAAAAAAAAGAGACAAGAAAGACAGAGAGAAAATAATAAATAAATAAATGCTGTTCCATAAAAATTACACCAGATCCTACAGATTTTTATGAAGAATGAGGTCTTGTCAGTCTTTGCCATGGCAATATCTTACCATCCTATATGATTTTGTAGCTCCCCAATTTTAAATGAAGATTTCATAAAAAGGTTTCCATTATTTGTCTGAATACTGCAGGATTTCCAGCCATTGCTAATAGCAACCTAGTCTTCCCCAGCTACCCAGACATAGTTGGAACAATCAAGAATCAGGCGCGTGCACTGAAGAAAAAGAGTTGGGCCTGGTATTTGTGCACACATTGTCACTCCATTATAGACCTATCTGTAAACAGGGGTTGTGGGTCCAACTTCTTACTCCTGATCAAAGCAATATGAAGTGGCCACTTCCTGAATTAGGGTAAGATATTTCTGCTCTCTCAGTAAGGGTACTGGAGGTTGTCCTACTGTGCTTCCTAAAGGGAGCCAGCCAGCTGCCAAAGTCTAACAAAAGACAGGGTTCAAGCATATTAATTCAAACTTTGTTCTGTCACTCTTCCTTCGTAACCTGAGCAGAGGGCGCAGACTGTGAATCAACACAGCATAGCTAAGATTTCTTTCCCTTGTGACCTGCCAGAGCTTATCTACCACGTATAGGCCACGCAGCTGAAGGACAGTCCGACCCATGCTGCATTGTCATGGCACTGCCGTGTGCAACTGGTGAGCTCTGAAAATTGCAGAGAGTAACAGCGGTATATGGGAAAAATTCTTAATTTCAATTACATTTGGAAAGCGAGGCACATGTGGAGCCCTCGTGGATGGCGAGTGAACCCATCAGCATCAACCTGCTTTTTACCTGTTGTTAGTTTACAGCAGCCATCAGTACCTTCTAGCTCCATGTCCCTTTCCAACTCGTGTGGTAAGGAATGAACACCCCAGCAGCATGGTGACGTACCACCTATTTTATATGGAATCTGTTCAACATTAAAATAGTTTTTCTTTGGAAAAAGAGTAGTAGATATCTATTCCTAAAGTTTCAGTTCCACTTAAGCACAGCAGAAGGAATAAAGTAAAACCCTTAAGCACAGAACACAGCATACAGGAATATTGTGAAAAATACCCCCTGATTAAAACCAACTGCACTGTGCACTAGCACGGAGCCAAGTAATTTTTGCAGAAGGAGGCCTGACCTCAAATGTCTAGAGGACTGGGGTAGTGCAGACGACTACCGTAGACCTGAAGCTGTCTGCATCCCAGAACTGGGCAGCTCGAAGGGTCCAGGCCCACCTCCAGCCCACAAAGCTCAGACGCTGCCTCCACCCCATCCCAACCTCACCAACAAACTCCCTTCAGCGTGGAGTCAAACTGCAGCACCACCGGTCACTGCAACCACGTGAGCCAGGAATCACTGACACTTTCAGCTGGGCTTCAGTAGACCAGGCCATCTATAAATTTCACATCTTCACACCCATCACTTGATAAGAATTCCACTTTGAAATCGCCAGCAGTTATTTACAAAGACTTCTGGTGTTAATTGACTTAAATGCAGATACCCTCTCATTCTGAATGCTCTCCTTTCAGCTCCCATTAGATGCCCTTGTGCACCCACGGCCAGCTCATTTCATATCCTTACATCATGAAATATGGATTTGCTACATTATTGTAATAGAACTGTAGTGAACATTATTTGAATGGTTGCTTTAAATCTTAAAAGCATGATGCCTGGTTGTTTAAATAGCATTCTGATGCATACAGCTACTATAAGAATAACAACCATTAAAACTTAGAGTTAATAACTAAAACCACAATTTGCAACCTCCAACCAATTAAATGGATTTTTTTTTCAGTGAAATAAATTTAATTAATGGTATATTTTAGGTTAAAAAATGCATACTAGTAGCAGCATGTCATTATTACCCCATGAATCTGTCTTACAGAAACAGAGGATTTGATGCAAGTTGGGAAATTATACTAATCTGAGTCCTATTTTTCCCCTCTCCCAAATTAACCAGGGAGAAAAGGGGAGGGGGAAAGCTTAAAGTTAATCAAAGCTATAATAATTAATTCTCATCCTGACAGGTTGGACTTTTAGAGAACACAGACCAAGCAATTGGGTCTTCTTGTTTGAAATAACGTTAACAATGAAAACGGCAGCAAGGCTTGTATTAGTAAATACAATAAAAATCTAGATAGCTGTAGTATTAAAAAAATACTAAATTTCAAACCTCTAATGTAGATATTTCTCTGGTTTTAAGATTACAGACACAAATGCAGGCATTACTCTGGATACTACATTGCAAATCCTGCAGTACCTGCTTTGCCTAACCTGATACTACCATCAATGGGAATTTTGACTGCAGGACTTTGTCTTATATTTATGGTGTCCTACAGAAGAAATTCACATCAAATTATATAATAATGTCTGAAAGTAATAATAATTTATAGCTGAATCTTCATCATTGGGAAATTTAAAATTAATGGATTACATTGAATCATCTTCAACATCTACCTTATTTTAACGTGAAATATAAAAAGCTTGAAAAACTTTTTTTCAGAACTTAAACCAAACTGGTAATATGCTTGACCCTTTCAGCAACTTTGGCATTATTTATAGAGAGAAAAAGGGTACAAAATTTGTTCAAGGGGAGAACAAAACGTTTTCATAAAAGGTAATAGAGGTATGCGTTTGTGAATTTATTCAAGAGAATTTACTATTCACCTCTAAAGACATTCATTAATAAATAAAGAATGAAGCATATTACTAATACATCAGGTCTGTTTTCCATATTGGTCTTACACAATGGCTTACAGAACTCACTTTTCTAATTAATGAAATATTTAATATCACAATCATATTAAGCTTATTAATAAACCTTTTAGAAGCATGCGATTTCACTGAAGCACATAAAATTAGCAAACTCAAATTTAAGGTAGTATTTCACTGGGAACTGTAATCAAAGAAGTTGGACTTCTGAACAAGTTCCTGACATTTTTATTTATGTCCAACTACTACACACACACAGCTCTCTCCTGTTTCAGAGAGCTCTACCTTTACCCACCCTTCATTTATTTTGCAAAACCTTGTTTATTGTACTGATTATAGCACAAATATGGCCAATAAACATATGCCCATTGATTTAAAAGCTAAATAGAAATAAATGTTTTCCTTGAAAAAAATTACTTTTGGGGTGTTCATATCTCCATTGCTCATATATATGCAGCTATTTTTTTTCAGGGTAAACCTTTAGGTTTACTTGGTACATGAAAACACACCATTTTTTACATAGTTTCAATTAAATTTAAGGAGATGACCAGTCTTTTGAAAAGCTAAGTTCTGTGGTAGAACTAGCATCATGAGTTTTAATAGTATTCTTTGAATTTGAATACAGCAACAAAGTGACAAAGCTCTTTCCCCCTCTCGAAAAATGTGCAGCATTTTAAAATATTTTGATTCAAGTTTTTTTTTTTTTTTAAATTTGCAATTTTCTTTTAAAATATTTCTCTTACTTTAGAACTTTACTTTAAAACTTCAATTGCACAAAGTTACCTGTTCACAATAGCTGTATATCTCCTTCTGTCACTAATTTCTTTCTATACCAAAACAAAATCAGTATTTATTATTTATTAAAATTTCAAAAACAACAGGGATATGGTGTTCATTATTCTGGAAGCTATAAAAGGAGGAAAAAAAAAACCAAAAACAAACAGTACTAAGTAGAAATAGAAAAGACAGCTTCCAGACACATGATCAATATGGGACAGTTGACATACATTAGTTATTACAAGTGGTAATATTTGGATAAAACTTCATGCAGAATATTTATATGGTTCATTGTTCTGTTAAGTATGTCTCAGTTAAACTTACAAACAAGTAGGATCTAACCCCGACTGTTCAGTCAGTTTAGTGATAGGAACTATCTATAAATAGAAATCTTTTATCGTAAGAAGGTTTATAAATAGCCTATATGTAACAGGCAAAAATATATCAAATCACATCTAAATGTTTATAAACATTTTAAAAGTTTTTAAGGAAGATTTGAAATAGATTTTTTAAAATCTCAATTTATTTTCATCACTAACTGCCTAAAAGCCCTAAGAAAAAACAAACCCCCCACTAAGATTCAACAATGCAAATTAATGTTCCTAATAATTGTAACTGTATCTACATCCACGTTTTGTTAATTATTTTGTGTAGTATTCAATTTGACAAAAGGGCTGTATTCCAGCTGCAGTCAGTTATAAGTAAGACAACATTAAAAACTTCAAAAAGCTTCTTACATAAATTAACTTAAAAAAAAATGTCAAAATAATTTCCTATTAGTAATTTCAAAGTAAAATCTGCTTCAAGATAAGGAGCATTTGTGAATTAAGATCAAATTTACTGACTTTATTTGTTTGTTTCTCTGTAGAAAAGTCAATAGCAATTTTTTCAAAAGAGGGAAAAAAACATAAATTTTCTATAGAAATATATTCAGTAAGGATGGGTAATGGTTCTGATATTTTAGTCTTTGAACCATATGAATTAGTATGAACTATAGGAATTCATCGGATAGTAATAAACCCCAAACTGACTTCTGTTGATTCTGTTTGTTCTTATCAAAATATTTTCTCTTTATACAAATTGTAAGTTTTAATCTTACCAATACCCCTCTTTGAAGATTATCTCTCCCTATTTGAAACAATGTATTTACTAAACTACAAATTCAAACTGATAAATACAAATATTTTTTAATGTCTGAAAGATCAAATTTATATATTTTATTAAAATAAGTTTTTTCTTGATGTAAAAATTTCTCTCATTTATTTTCTACTGCTAATATCAAAATGTTAGTACTTAAGTAACTAAGTTTTAGATTCAGCAGCTTTACCATCTCTGTTTTAATTGCTAAAATATATTTCTGTATTTGTTCTGCAAGGGCAGGGCTTTTTTTGTTTCAGCTCCTGTATATGTTAAATGGAAAATATAAAACATCTAAATTCTACAAACCACTGAAAAACAGTAGACAAATATGACTGAATTCTTTTTATCAAATTATCAGCTGATAGCCTAATAATAGCATCCACCTAAAAGCTTTTTTTTTTTTTTTACAGTATTTGCTACTCCTGTTTACTTATATTTTAAACTAACATTTTTGTTACTTTGATTTTAAAGAAACAGTGAAGTGTTATTTTCAAGCAAAATTCTAAATAGTTAATAAATTATATTTAAAAAGCTGACATGAAATTCAGCTCCCTTTGAAGCCAAAGGGAATTTTACAGCTGATTTTAGGAGAGCAGGATCAGTCCACAGGAATCAAAAATCCAATTGTTTCCCAACTTTTACCTTATGAATTTGTTAACCATTGGGTATGCTTATTCTTTGAAATTATGTGATTATTTATATCTTTTTTATTCCTGTTAGGAAATAAATCCAGCAAAAGGGAAAAAATAGCCAGTTGAGATTTTGGCTAAAGTATACAATATTCCCTCTTCAGCTTTTTCTTCTGTTTTTTAAGGTATGAAATACCCCACCCTTGCTCTAAATAGATTTCACAAATACTTATATTTATATCTATATTAGATAACTGAGCTTACTTTGTTTTATATTTAGCTGCATACTGCGTAGTACTTTGGCTATTATGAGCCTAACTTCCCAGAATATAATACAAGAAAATATCTTCCCTGAAACTGATTTTTTTAACTGGTTGCCACTTAGTATAAATATTCACTTTAAATAAGCTGCCCACCGAAATTATCTGTCTGATGGCTGTAGTCCTATAGTGTTTTTCCTAAATTTTACTATACTTAAATTTTTAATTCCCCTCAAGTCTGAATTCTATATAAATAAGAGGACCTATCTCTTTCATAATCTTTCACAATATATAATATATACAAACAAAGGCTATATAGAGCTACCTCTGCACTTTTTTTTCCCCAGACAAATGTAATTTTAGACAGTAGATTTAAAGGTTGTAGGTATTTTGCCTAAGTTAACTCTAGGGGTCAAATGACATGCATGGAACTTCTCCTAATATCGAAAACATGGCTTTTATGATTATGTGAAGATAATGGTGGTAGGCAGTAGGTTATCAAAGCAGCTTTGAAAGCTTATATAGTAGCCTTTTCTGAATATTCTGGCTACTTCTGGTTCTCCCTCACCTAAAAGAAAAAGCTGTTTTCCCAGGTAAATTTGTAAATTTTTGTTACAAATTCAATTATTTTATGTTCTTTAAAAAATCAAGTATTTTGCAACATTCTGTTTATTTAGTTAAAAATTCAAGCTGCTTGTCCTGGAGATTTTAATTTTTGTAGAACTGATCATAGCAGATTCCAAATGTCCGAGAGAAGAAACCCAAGCATAACTACAGCTAAAGACCTTTTCTGGTTACTTGTTTTTTAATTCATTTGAAATACCTAATGTTGTTTGACTACAACTGCATTTTGAAACCTGCAGTTAAAAGTTTTAACTTTTACTTTTGATTTACTGCTTTCAAAACTTGGCTGCAAGAGGCAGGTATTACAAGAGAAGAGGCTGCAGCATTATCTGTTGGAAGTTCTGCTGGGGCCATATTATGCTAACCTGTGCTCCGAGGAATAATCCTGACTCACATGAATGTTCCTATTGCACTCCTTGAGATTATTTTCATGACTATGCACGAATGTTCACTAGAGGTTGTAGGGTTTAGCCTCTAAATAGCCAGCGCAGCTTCCTTGCTTTTTTCAGTGAGGAGCGGAATGCATCTTTACTTCTGATGTTTACAGAAGCAATTTTACCACGACAAAGTAATTTTGGAAATCATTGTTTAGATTTAGCCCACAGGACTTCTAAACTCCTGCAGTAAGCAGTGCAGTTTAGCCTCGTGTAAAATGACTCCTAGCCCAACAAGGAAACTCTGGTGCAGAGGAAGACCAGAGCATTTACTCGCCCACCGGTCCCATGAGGTCTGGTGCACGCTGTCCCCCTCAGGACCAGGAGCAGCGGCCCTAAGCAAAAGCAGGGCTAAAAGCTCTGGTTCCAATTTACAAACCTGTAGGTGTCAAACCGAGAGGGAAACAGAGATATGCAGAAGGTTACTCAGGATCGGGTCTTCTTTGTGCCCGCTTGTGCTAGCACGTAGCTGTGAAAAATTTCTGGTTCCAGCTGTTTTGCCTGTGACCTTGACGCCTCTGCTTTATGCAATGTCATGTAGCACCCACACCCCCTCCAAAAAAAAAAAAAAAATAAAGAGGAAGAAGAAGAAAACTGGCAAGAAATACTCCCAACAAATACAAAAAGTATTGAACAAGGGTGGAGAGGTAGAATTGGTGAAAACTCCTTCACTTTCTCAAAAAAAAAAGGAGTTAAATCAGGATAAAGACTAACCAAACCGAACGGAAAAGTTTTCCACCGCTGGCTCTTCAAAGAGCTGCCACCAATGTAAGTCGTTTAGAGTGTGCTGGGCAGGGAAGGGTTAACGGAGTTTGTTTCGGAGAGCCCCCGATGGCTCCACCTGAGGTGACAAAGGCATTTATGGGCCCCATCCAAGGCGAGGGTGAGCGCTTTCAGCGGAGCAGGAGCTCGAAACTACACAAGGCAGGAGAACACACCTTGTGTCGTTCTGCAAAGCTGCTGCCAAAAATAAAGCTTTGATAACGTTTCTGCTCACAATTACCCTTCTTTAAGCCATAAACTGTCTCCCCAAATTAAAGCAGGGCATCTACAAGCTCAATGCAGACAGGTGACAAACTTTTGTTTAAACGAGCTGTGAACTTTATTTAAAGTGTAATTAATAATTGTCCTATTTTTAATTTCTAAAAGATAAAAAGATGCATTAGTAATCAATAAAAATTAGTGGCATTCAGGTGATTTTTAATATTTCTGTCATCGCAAACAAAGTGATTTTTGAAGTTCTGAGCTCATTAATCATTAATAAATAGAATTATTTAAACTAGGAGAGGTGTTCTTATAGGTGGAAGATAACTATTACAGCGTATGAAACCAGACAGTCACACTTCACAGAGCACCTGCTTTACCAGGTATTATGCCCCGTGGAGTTGCTGATTTTACCCTTTACTGCCCCTTTCATCAGACTGTTTCCCCACAAAAACTACCCTCCCTTTTAAAAGTCCCCAATTTCAAAGGGTTAACCAAATGCCTTAATCCCAGATGCCAGTTTCTAAACAGCCCATAATTTAACTGGAACCTAATGGTTACGGTTCAGTCTGCTGCCACTGGTAGGGCTCTGTTTTGGGGCTCTCCCACTGACTGCAGGGTCTCAGGTGCCTCACCTTTTCTGGGCTCTTGTGTCCTCACCTGCAGAAGAACCTGTTGTGAAAGCTGCCAGCACAGAGGGCTGGATGGGAAAGAGAGGAGGTAGGAACTACTTTCTAAAAAGCTAAAACTTCCTGCATGGAGCAGCAACTACCATTTTTACTACAATTTTTTTTTCCACTAAAGTCAACATCCTTTAACGAGCTGGGAAAAAAAAAAAACAAAAACAAAAACAAAAAACACAAAACACCAACACCTGAAAACCCAGGTTGCATGACTTGTGCAACATCCTCTTGGGGGCTGATCACATAAGCTAAGATACACCAAAATCCCCTGAGGTCAGCAACTGTTTAGTGATCAATACCTAGTGCTGTTAACTGTTTGCTGCAGTTTTATGGCTTTGTGGCATGCATCTTCCAGAAAGGTGACTGCAAGAACTACCCATGCCCAGCACATGCATTCAACTCCCTCCACAGAAACACAGCCTGATAAACTGAATTTATGTGGTACAAGCTACTGACCCATGGTGGAAAACTTCCAGACATTTTAAGAGCCAAGATCCCCATGTTTTCCTTACAAACTAAAGCCAACTACACTGATGTGAACATCTGCAGCTGCAATGATTTTAGTAGTTTCTCTCATGTACGCCAGCAAGGATTCAGGTACATTGTGGGTACTTTTATCGAACGCTGCCAAAATACCTCTATGAGATAGAGAGCTGGACTTCAATCTGGCTGGTAAAACATCATGACCACTTAATACCGGAGCACAGAGATCCGCAATAAACATTACAAGAGGCAGCAAAATGTACTTTGATTTTCAGATCTTGGGGGCTGAAATGTGGGTAATGACCTGTTTGGGAAGTTACCTCCTAACTGCGTGAACTAAGCTAGGCAGAAATAGGCATTGCTCTGTGCAGAGCCAGCATGGCACCTACACGGAGCCCCAGCCCAAACCTGCAGAGTGCCGGCTGTCTGGCAGCACTGTGCAGAAGAATCAGTTTTTCCTGGTTAAAATGAACTAGAGATGTGTGCACGATCTTGTACAGAGTTTGTTTTTTTTGTGTTTTTTGTTTTTTGACCATTACTAGTCAGACATCTTTTTCTTACACTTCAGCTCAAGGGATTTTCTTTATACATACTCTTTCCTTCAAAAAAGCAAAAAAACCTTTTGCATATATGTTACATAATGTATTTTCTCCAGCTTTATGATACTAGGAAGGAGAAGGGTTTTTTTTTACTAACACATTTATTCATATTATTTACTGTTTAGCCTGCATCTTGATATTAGTGTTTAAGGAAACGCTCAGCTGCTAAATTACACATAATCTAGGTGTTTACTTGCAACCGCCAGGTCGTATGACCTGCACTTTTTCCCCTTCTCACAGTAATTCTGCCACTGCTAACCCCTCTGAGCCCACCCAGAACGCCACTGATTCCACTGGCTGTAGCTCTACCTCCCTCTGCATCTGCTGCTCAAGCATGCGTGTAGGGGCACCCTGTCATTAAAGTCATACGGAGAAGACCCGCTTACCTTTATGCCAGTTCCCACTGATGAAACTGTCTCCCCATCCAGTACATGGTTTCCTCTCTCATGGCAAAACAGAACCTATCTTTTAAAATGGATTTAACAGGTATTTCAGTGTTGCTTTTTTTTCAAGAGCAATGTTAAGGTAAATATATGTTTTAAATAACCTCCTTACCTTTGTTACCGATAGCACACTGAACTGCTAAAGAGAGCAATTTCTCCAAGTCCCCCCGCATTTCACAGCTTGCAATACCTGCTTGTTAGCACGCTTTGCTCATTCTGAACTCTGCAGCTGGACCGGCCAGCTCAGTCCTCCGCCTCCTCAGCTCCACGCAGCCCAGGGCAGCGAGCTCTGAGTGGCCAGAGCAGCCCCGTGGTACTGTTTTCTAAAAACCAGGTAAGAATTCCGAACTAATTACAAACATAAGAAACGAATCAGTTTTAAGTTGGACAGCCTGATCTATTTTTAAACATTTCGTTGTTATTTATCGTGAATTATTTCCCCCTGTTTGTTCTTAAGCAAATGTCCCTCTCAATGACAACTGCATGTTAGGACTACAACGTGATGTGGCCCTATGGATTTTAATGTGCATACCAGAAACATTACAAACAAAGCACCATGTCAAGTGGGCTAAACCTGAAAATGCTGTTCATTTGGAAAGAAAACCTTATTTCTTATGACAGGGAGGAGATGCATGTTGAGGCTGTGTTATTCTAACTGGGAAAAAGGGGTGCAGTGAGGAAGATATTCCCTCCTCTCTTCTGTCAGCTTTAAGTCTTGAATGACTCCAGTGAAGTGATTGAGGTTACTCGGACTCTTCTCTCTCTGTAAATGAAGGTCACTTATCAGTGTATCTCCTCTATAGTTTAATTGACAGACATGCCTTGTACTATTTGGTTCAAAGTTTCTGTACCTCTGCTGGAGACAAAAATGTATTAATTGGGAACAAAACCCCTCCAAATTGGCTGAAGTTCTTCTGTCCCAGAAAGCAACGAATGGGTATACTAATGGTTCACCATGTCCTACCACAATGAATCGATAACTATCCCCTTCGCAGCTCTCCAGATAGACACAGGGCAACTTATGGAAGATGAGATCTCCTATGTCGATAAGTAAAGCCCTCCTGTTCTGGACAACCTAGTTCTATAATCCCTTACACTAAGTAATCAAAATCCACAGCTAATTTGCTTGTTTGTTTCTACTGCTCCTCTAAGAAAACTGTTCAAGTTCAACACTACACCCGTGTTGTGCAAAATCTCTCCCTAATTTCCAGCTTAAATTTTAGGGTCACAAATTAGAAGTACAAATTAGGACAAATCAGTAAAATCCCCCAAATAAAGCAGGGCCCGTCTGTCTCAGGACGTTATTAATGGGGACCCACGTAAAATTACGTTATGAGGAATGACTGCAGAAATGCCCCTTGCTCCAGCCTGCATTTCCCAGTATGATGTTTTCCAAGCCATGTTGATGTCATCTATCTGGAGTCCTGCCTAGATCGACGCAAGCCGTTTCTACTGTCGTCAGTGAGAATTCCCATCGTGTAGCAGGGCCTCTACACAGCCCTTTAGTTTTAATACTGCCAGTATGGTGCTGTCAGCATACCAGTGGAAGGATGAGTACACTCCTTGCCTGATACAAGTTGCAGCTCTCTCCTTATTCTGGAGTTTGATGTTTGGGGATGGGATACAAGAAGACAAAAAAAAAAAAAATTAAAAAAAATCTATATTTTGGATAGCATGTTGATTCCACTGCAGAGTGAATCTCACATGAGTGAGGAGAAACTTGGATATTGATCAAATGTGACATGAAATGAAGTACAGTGATGCCCCAAAACTATGGGTAGCATGGAAACTTCCTCCAAATAATACTATCTATCACATAGTCAGTAACATTCTCTTCTCCTGATATTCTTTAGATAAACCCAGCCCTCACAATGGAAATTCCAAGGTATTGGTAAGAACATCAGGATGAAAAAAAAAAAAAAAAAAAAAAAGATAGAGAAAAAAATCCTGGAATGGCCTTACACTATATTGCACATGGAAAAGTAGTTTGGCTCTTTGCAGTTCTGGTAGGAAACGTATATGCCTCTGTCCATTTCAGTCATTAGAGAAGTTCACATATCTCTTGCCATATGCACCAGAATATACAAACCTTTCTGAAATATATCAATGACATCAGCGATTAGGAACAAGTGATACCATTCAGAAATCAGATATGTAATAGCCACTAATCCCATCATAATAATTACAAAATAATGTAATGATGAGCCAGACTAAACAAAATATAAGAACAAAAATGGCAAGGAAAAATGCAATTAGAGTCTTGGGCTTGATCCAACTCCCTTTTGCTTCAGTGGGAATTCTGACAGACTATTACCCCTATGTAATTAGAGATTTAGGCTTAATCCAGCTCCCATTTGCTTCAAGGGAATTGGGATAGGACCCTATGCCCTAATTTTCTGCTGTCTTGACCCCTGTATACTCAGTTCTGCACAAGCAAAGCAGACCTATTTCACCACACTGGTACTCTGCTTTGTATTAGGGAACCCTGTTTCAAGACTGAGAAACAAAAGTAAGTACAAAATGGAGTATTTGCACTTGTTTTTACACCTGAGTGTTTACACTTGCTTTTCATAAATCTGAATGATTTGATGAAGCAATGGAAAACCATGTCTTTATTTTTATTTAAGGTACTGGAGATTAAAATATTTTTTTCTGTTACCATAAAAAAAATATATCTAGTTCTTTAGCAAACTATTTGAAATTCTCCCAGGGAAATCTTCAGGAAGGGTGCTTCACTTTACAAATAACTAGACAGAACAACTGATGGATACAGTCATTCACTTCGGCTCACCAGACAGCTACAAATAGCCTGTAAAACATTTACTAGGGATGCAATTTCCAAACTTGGGATCAGGAATCTAAGAATTTATATTTCTAAACATGAGGAAATTTTTCAAAAAACTATGAAAACCAGTCTTTTCCATATTCTCCTAAAAAAAAAAAAGGTCACTTCCCTCGTAATTTTATAATTTTGATTAATTTCTTTTTTTGGTGGATGTGAGGAAATAGACTCACTTCTGGGCAAGAATATGGACATTATTGACTTGATAAATTAAAATTTCTTTAACATTAGCAATTATTACTGAACCTGATACTGTCATAAGCTCTCGGTGGTTAACGTTCTGTAGACAGGGAATGTTATATGTCTGCAAACCTGCACAAACACACCTCCCTTGCACACGCATTACTGCACAGAGACACACGAGCTCTCCAGCTCAGGCAAAAACAGATTAACTGTGTCTACACGACTGCATGCACACAAATATTATGGATGAACATAGATCTTGACTAGTACATGTAGTATGAACTCAAATATGTGAATCCTTTAATTACAGCACTGATAGCTACAGCTAAATGGGTATACTTATGCCTTATGCAGACTTGGAAGAACCTTTAAAACAGATTGTATATATGTCCACATAGACACACATAAAAATACATCCAAAAATACATGATCAACCATTTGACAGAAACACATGCAAATATTAAAAAAGCTAAACACACATGCACAGGCACACACACAAAGAACACATGCATGGTATCACCCAGGCAGCACAAACACTATGTAGACATTGGCATCCTGTGTACACATTCTCACATTACTGTCTGTCTGTCCCCCAAAGCCCAGAATTTATTTGAGCTTGAATCTTTTTATATTTTTTTTTTCTTGCATCAAGAGACTGCGTACACATAATGTTTCACAGACACCAATTAAACGCAGGCACACTTTAGTGTGTACATACCACCACTTACATACATTCCAGAGAGAAGACCCTATTTTTCAGGAAAAAAACCAGCTATTTTTCCCCATCAAGTATGCCTCTATCTCTTTATGAGCTGCTTGTGTCCTTCAGCAGTAAGTGGGACAAGAGAAGCAAAAATATCAGCTACCAAAGAATAACTGTTTAGATTACATTTATAAAGATTTTCTCCCACTTTACTTTACTTCTTCAAGCTTTATTCCAAAGAAGTACGGCTTTCCACCTGCACCCTCGTCATGAATGATTTGACTTGAAAATCAAAGCACGGAGGAGCAAAAATAATGAATTTGTTGGTTAGTAAACACAAGTTAAAGCTAAAGGAACTATTTGGATCCTTTTCCCGTTCTTACTGACATGGTGCCACAGATACATTTATCCCAATCCAGGGAAAAATTAAAAATCTGTTCTAATGTTCTACATTAGACTAATCCAAAAACATACCTTAGGGGAAATGAGGAAAAGCGAGAAATAGAGTGGGGATGCTTGGGCAGTGCAAGGGTTTGTTGTGGAAGACAGCGGTTGCTGTTTGGTTCCACATACTCCTTGTCATTTTATTTCATCATCCTTTTTAACTTGTTATCATTGACATTTCTCTGGTAGAGCTCCTCTGAAAGGACTTGCAGGAGAAATCTGTCTTGTGGAGGAATCTGCAGAAAAAGACAGTACCTGAATAACAAAATTAACTGAGAGTTGGTTTAATTGTTTTGAGAACAGAGGCATCCTGGGAGCCAGGGTGGCGATGGCAAGAATGTAAGAAGAAGAAAAAGCAAAGGAAACACCTTAGTGAAGCTAAAGTAAATTATCTAGAAAGCAAAAAACTATGGTGAAGATGAAAGTTAATGGTGCCTCTTTTTCTCAAACAAGTAGGAAGGTCAAAGTAGGCATCAACATATTTTTCTCCCTGTGTCACTGGAACATTTAGTGAAGGACTTCTACGAAAAGACTTCTGCAATAGAAGACTCTAGTTCCACCTGAGCAATTATGAGCATTGCTGTCCTTATAACTACTAGCCAACACTACAACTGCTCAGGGATGACCGCATTCGGTCCCACCGTGGTAACATTGTACAGTCGCACAACAAGATAGCTGCTGCTACCCCAAAAGCAGTCTGAAGAGAGAGCCCTTGCCAGAAGAACAGCTTGAAGGTGTAATTACGGCACTCAGTTTTCAGCTAAGTAATAACTCATGGCTCACCATGCATTATTGGTAAAGCCATATCATGCAACTCTTTGATGGTTTCTCATTTGTTAATGGGGAAAGACAAGCATTAATTTTTTTTTTCTTCATTTACATGGGATGACTCCTCAATTAACATCAGTAAAATGTCTGAGGATCTCCAAGCTGGAGACAGATACCCTGTCTAGCACAGTTTATACTAGACAATCTGTGTATGGCCTGGTAACTTAACCTTTAAGTCAATATCATGAGTCAATATAGACATATAGTTTCCTCTCAGATGTGTAAGGCAAGTTTCTTCCAGCTCCCATCAGTTACTAAAACCTGGTGTTTAAAGGAAAATTGTGAAAACAGAAAAGTTTTAGGGATGCCAATGATAAATCATCACTTTAATTCTACTTATGTGTATACAAATATATATACACACATGTAAATAAAAAGAAAAACTTGATGGTTCATATTGACTGTTAACAAACAATGTTTTTGTTTTTGTTTTCTTTTTATTATGGCTTTTAAATATTAGTCTTTTCCAGCAGGATGCACTTGTGAGATGTACTGTCTGATATGCCCTTGGCCAGAATTATCCTTACACACATTGTGCAGTTCACACAACATTATGCAGTGTGCTATAAGCTGATTATTTTCTTGGCTGCAGCCCACCCTCTAAGCCTGGGCATTTCAGTGTGGAAGGAATTCCTGTACACGTGTCATTTGTAAAGTGCCGTGAGATCCTTTGGGTTGAATATGCACTGTTGGCTGCACACAAAAGGAGTAATAACTAATAGATGTACTATATTTTTGTAGCATTAGGTTGGTGAAAAAACGCTAGTCTCAGGGATGGCTTCCTGATATGTAAAGTATTTGCCTGTGCGTGTGTGTGAGTATGGTGGTACCTGTTACAACTCTTCCATAGCACAAATTTTGTTTGAACTCCCCCACAAAATTTCCAGATAAAATGATAAATAAGATGTATGGTGGAATGGTCTGTAAAGCCTAATTCTCTCAGTGCGTGGTTTGAGGAGTCTTTGAGATCACCTAGAGAAAATGGAGAGAAATTTGTTGTAGGATGTTGTTTTCAGTAAGGGTTCAACACAATCCTGCTGAATCACTGAGGAAGTACAGAGCTTTTCAGTCTTGGCCATGGCACTTAAAAAGCAGACTTGAACTAAGCAAGTCAAGGAATCACATTTCTGTTAAAACTGAAATCCTTCTAAGGTCCCTAAATTGTAGTTATGTATTTTTGATGCTTCTTGAAGATATGTACATGCTCTAATTTCAATCTTATTATCTTAGCAGTTAGGAAATTTGCATCAACATCTTCCTGTCTGGGTAATTTAATTCCCCTTTTTAAAATAAATTCAAATTAGCAACAATAAAAGAAAATACAAAAACACCGTTGAACTCAAGTAGTTACCATAAACAACCCTCCAAACCAATCAGACATTGTGCAAAGTTATTGTTTTCTTGAGGAAAGAAATCCTGAGAAAGAGGACCAGACCCTGTTCTCACAAAAATCTATACTGTAATTCCCATTTACTGAAAAAAAAAGAATGGGGGCCAGAACACGAGAGACACTTGATAACAAGGCTAGGTGTACTAATGCACGCAATGCAGAGAGAATGGCTGGGACAAAAGGTTGGATATTTCAGGCCGGCTACATCAACGTTACCAGAGTTGCTGGGAATGCTTAATTCAGTCTCATCACTGAGTGCTTAAAAAAAGAAGTTGAATCATTATATGCTTAAAGGCACATGGCTGCCTCAAAATACAGATTCCTTTGCAATTTCAGTAATCAAGTAATAATTTTTATTATTCTTTTCAGTTTCATTGACTTCAGGGTCATCATCTGCTTTCTGCATTGCAGTACAGGTCACCAATCTACAACGAACAAGATTCATTTTCTAGTACTTGTTAGTTTTCATTTTTTAATTACTGTGTACTAGAAAAGCCCTGAGTTGTTTTTGAATAGTAAATCATTCAGGGGAAAGCTGAAATCCAAAAAGATAAACAAAAGCATTCCATATTTTAGGAAAAAAGTTTAAGGAAATATCTCTATTCAGCTTCAGTTCTTTTATTTTAAACAAAATCTAACTCTAGAAATAACTTGACACATTTCCCCCTTTTAGCTATTATTTCTGTGGTAAGACAGAAGCAACTGACAGACAAATAAATTAATTATTTGTGAGGTACCTATTGCAGAATGTGTTTTGTGCGGTATTTTCATTTAAATGGCCTTGAATGCGAAGGGTTTCAAAATTCTCCATACTTTTTAACTGTATAAAACATAAAAACAAAATTTGTTAACATCATAAATAGCTTTTGGAATATTTTGATAGATTGGCAGATGATACAAACTTATTTTAATGCTGATGTACCTGAAAATTATAATGGAAGTGTATTGCTTTGACTATGGTACAGTAGTCATTGCATTCTCGAGAACAAGAAGAAATTATAGTAAAGTATGAAATGATTTAAATGATAAAGTGCTTTAGAAACTGGATTTTAATTGGAAAACTGTTAAAAATAAGCAATCATGTCAACAAACGATTAAAAGAAAAAGAAAGAAATGAAGGGCTACATGTCTGTATGTGATGGGATCTGTTGTCTAGTCACCATTGAGCTAGGGCTGAAGTCATACAAGTAACCTTGAAAAAAAAGGAAATTGGAAGTAGCTCTGCCAGCTAAGCCACCAATCTGAAATCAGTGCGGGCACATATGGACCACAAGATGCGAGCACTATTGAAATATCCTGCATGAAATGAATCTGTCAGTCTCAATTCATTTTCCACACCCATGTCCCAAAAATATACCCTTAAAAATGACCTTCCTTGTTGGGAGTTTCAGCCAAGAGATAAAAGAAAGAACGAGCCACAGAAAATCAACTTCTATTCAACCTGTAAAGCATGTCTGAGAGCAGCAGAATGGGAGAAGCAATATTCCTGACGGCCCATGAGAAGGGAACGATGCAGTATGGGCCTTCGTCAAGGTGACACAGATTACGGGGCCTGGCTATAAACTGTTCTGACCTTACATGGTCAGCAGAGGTGTTTAAATCATGACTGCTTACGACTCCTTTTTCAGATACTGACTATGACCCCTAATGGACATTCATAATGACCTTTAGAAGCAAACCTTGGTTTCAAGTGAATTTTGTTTCAGCCCTTTTTGAATCCATCCAAGTATAAGAATTTGAAATTTCGCTTAAGAAAACAGGTTGGCTGCAAATTTCAGAATGAGACAAAACCACCCCATAGGTATCTTTTCAAAATTTACATTTCTGCTGCCTGGGGAGCTGGAGGGGTCTGTACATCTAGATAGACCTCTTCTGATAAGGAATATCAGAAGTTCAGGAAGTTAAGTATTTGTAAGTGGAGACGTGTCTCGTGTTGTTAACTGACAAGATATTTCCTGTAGTGCATTTAGGAGATTTACCTTTTTTTTGAATGTCAATGAGCAGACATATTTTTCACAAATTATTGAATGAGTAATTGCCAACATATTTCTGCCTATGAGATTGCTCACAAGCTATTCACTGAAACGACTGCTTTGTGTATTTTAGGAATTCACCATTCATAGATTAGTATTTATAACGGAGTTGTTGGTCACCCAAGTCACCTGACACCATATTTTTACCCTTGGTTGGGAAATTTACAGCCCATCAAAGGCTTCCATAAGAGCCGCACACAGCTTTCAAGTTCAGGCATTCATATGGATGCATAAATGCATCATTACATGTGACACTTTTTCTACAGAATATCACTCTAATGAATGTTTGTGGAAAGTGAAGGAATTGCCTCTCAATTACCATCCAAACAAATAGTTATACTCAAACAAAAGTTCACAGTTTTTTCAACAGTCATCAATCTTTATGTACTAACCCCCATTGACAGAATACATTTCCAGATTTTACAGATGAATAGAACATTTGTTAAAACCACTCTAAAATTCTTAGTTTAGAAAGTAATAATTCCAGTGCTGTGTATGTATGACTCTATCTACAGAAGCCCCACATACACATCACAGGATGAGAAACAGCCTCGGAATATTCCTTAATGCCATCTGAATTTGGATCCCCACACACTCTCTCCTGAAGGGCTGATTTGGTTGCAAATCCTAAAGCACCGCAAACTCGGTGCCCTGTCTTCTGACCTTCCTGCAGGTTTCCCATTGATGTAAGGACAGAGTAGCATCGCCACTACTGGAAGGTCCTAAGTAAAAGTAGGGTGCAGCTTTCTAGTTTCCGAACAACAAAGCCAGTTTGCCTCCCTAGCTCACTGAAATAAGCAGGCTGGCTCCAATGAGTAGAGGAAGCAGCATTTGGCCCAGAGAATCTCCCTCCCAAATATCAGCCTAACAGTATGCCCCAGAACAGCAAAAAATATCAAAGCCATTTTATTTACTTATCCAACACAGCTCTGGGCAGAGATACACCAGTTTGAGAACGGAAGCACAACCCCAGCAGACTGCCATGAATCTACATGGTGCTTTATCATCAATAACATGCCCCAAGACATGTGATAATCTGATTAAAACTTTTTCTTTCAACTTATATTTTTGCCTTGTAGATTTGTAAAATGTTATTAACAAGAACTTCACATTCTTCTCAGTTAACCAAGTAACCAGCACAACAGGAAAACACTTCTCCCTGGCTAACACTTCCTAGACCATCGCAGAAAGTCTGATTCCATGCACAGAAGCCATATCAACACGCCTGGCCAAATTCAAACAGGACTTACATCAGGCTACAGAGGACATGTTAGAAAGAAGATGCACCTTGGAAGATTATACTGACACAAAATAATCATGATTTTCTTCTGCTAATGAGCAGAATCCGAATGAAAGAATCTGAATGCACAACTCAATTAAAACCTGTTCACCAAGCACATCCTTTCTGTACTTTGGGGTTTCCGTAATACATGGTAGCAAGTTATGAACTACAAAAAATACCTGAGAAGATATTAAGTGATTTATTAACTACCTTAAATACCTTGGGGCTTGAGCAAAGGTTTATATAACAGATGATGTCCTTTGCAGTGGCATTAAGAGTTGCTGGCAACAGTGGCACAGGGTCTATGGTGAACGTGGCACAGGAATAAAACCAGAAATGCCTTTCTGTCCTGAACGGTCATTCTCCCAGTACACATCCTCACTCTCCTACTACATTACGAAAGAAGCTGACATTTATTAATTAAATCAAATAATATTTATAGAATCCCTTTCCCGATCCTTGGGGAGACAGACATTCAAACACAATCAAATACAATCATAACAGCAAACTATTAAACAGCTGAAAATAGTAAGCCATTCCAGCATTAATCAGGAAAAAATCTCAGGTTTTAAAGAGGAGACAAAGGGATTGGAAAAGAGTGGGAATCACAGCCATTGCAAAAAGGATCGACCTTTCCATCTTGCTGCTGTGACCAAGGCTCGGTCACCTGCAAGCCTACTGGTTACACACGCTCTGAAAAATTAACTGATGCCAGGGACACTACTGCTGGCACCTGGTTTTCAGTTTCTGGAAGCTCTCTGGCACTGAGGAGGCAGGGGCCAAAGAGCGTTCTCCCAAATGACTCCCGAGTGTGGGCCGGGAGCTACCGGGAGCCAGGGACTGCTCTCCAAAGCCATGGCTGTCCTGTCTTGGAGTACAAGAGAGCTTAATAGCATGGACACTGGCTACTTTGTGCCAGTTGACCTCAATACCAAAGGATGGTCCAGGATGTCTTTAATTTACTAGTGTGGACACAGCCAGTGATGTGAGCCTTGAAGATACATGGTGCCAGCTCTGAGATATCTCTCAGTGAGCTGCCAGATCCCTTTTCTTTAAGGATTTTAAAGCTATGCACCCAGGATTTGAAAGACAAGCAAGGAGATAGGCATACACTCTGTGGCAACTTTAATCTCCTAGATGGCTCTTGAAAATAACTGCATTCTAGTGGTTCCTTTCTCTGCCCGTGCGATAACATCAACCAGAACATCAGCACAGCTTCCAGACTACAAACATTTCACAGCTCAGCACCAGGAACAGCCCAAGACACACGTATGCAACCAGTAAAGACAGCAGTATGGCTCAAAGGAAGCTGGGAGACGGGTGCTGAAAGAGAAAATAGGTTTTCCTTGCTCTTGGTGGTGGCCAGAAGTACTCCAAGTGTTGGAGTTTCCCACCATTATTCG
Source organism: Anas acuta (assembly GCF_963932015.1). Classification (NCBI taxonomy): domain Eukaryota; kingdom Metazoa; phylum Chordata; class Aves; order Anseriformes; family Anatidae; genus Anas; species Anas acuta. The sequence continues at coordinate 51,911,867 of NC_088983.1, read as the reverse complement.
AGCAGACTTCCAACTCCCAAAACCCTCACTGCTGAGAAGAGCCTGTGTTCGTGGAAGGCCCAACAAAATGGAGGCGGGTTGGGCCGCTGGCCAAAAGGCTGGCCAGTCTGATGACGGAGTTAGAAGGTAAAGGGACCACTAATAAATGACACGTACAACTAAGGATACAATTTACATCCACTGAAATGAAAGACCATCCACACGGGACAAGAGGAAATATTTTCCAAGGCTGAAATTTCTCTGATTTTATGGCAGCACCTCAAGTAGAACCCAAGCACAGACCTTCTCTAAGAGCACGTCGGGGTAAAGGTGTGGAAAACAACCAGCATGGAACAAGCCAACCCTGGCCATGGGGTCAGGAAGTCCTGGCCAAGTAGGTGCACAATTCCTGAGTTTCCAAAACAGTCATAAGAAAAGGGAGATGTTGGGTGTACTTGTACATGATAACCGTATGTCCAAATAGCTGCGCCCATTTCAAGACACCTTAATTGAACATTTACGTTAGATAGATAGAGGGATGTGTATTATGTTTTATCGCTAATTAAGTAGTTTTACATATTCATACCCAGATGAACTCCTGCCCCTTATGGTCTGTATTTTGTAATTGTATTTACTAGAAGAAGGTGGAAAAGAGTGCAATAATTCATACTGAAAGGGCAAACAAAGCTCTGCAAGTAACCATGTTGGTCAAAAGAGCATAAATTTCTGCTCCTGTACTTGGGCCCAAAGAAACAAGGGTTATCCATGATCAGCTACAGAAAGTATGGTTTTTGTGTCCACTATGGGGAGAAATTATTGTTTTTTGCAGCTCCCTGCAACTGCTTTCACTAACCTCACCTTCCTCTGTCAGTCACCACCCCTGCGAGAAGTTCCAGCACCCAGCAGGATATAAAAGACAGGTTCGCCGTGTCTGGAGACACGGGGCCTCCGTTTTCCACCTGGTCTCCTGCCCAGGGACAGCTCTGCAGCCCACACCACCCTCTCGAGGGGGTCTGCAGAGGACGTGGTCTGCGGGGAGTAGGGGAGGGTTTGCCAGGCGGTGGCACTTGGAGCAGCTGCTCAAACTGACAGCAGAGACTTGGTGTCAGATGGATCTGCCACCAAAGTACCAGCCTGGACGGGCGGTGGGCCATCACCTCGCCCACAGGGGATTGTGGCTCACATCCACAAAGGCAGAATGGTGTAAGCACCTCCGTATTATAAAGGTTTGGCCATCACGCGCTGCATAAATTCGTGATAAAGCAAAGATGCTAGTGGTTGAGTTAGTCCTGCCCAGACCAGAGGTTTCCTTAGCATTTAACTGCTGATGACCCTGCTTTGGGCTGTTACGTGACCAGTGCCAGCCCACTGAAATCCACCTGAGGACATCCCTCGCTCCTGAGGTGCTCAGGCTTCTTCCAGCGTGGGCAAGACCCTGCAGTGCGTCAGAGAGATCACGGGATTATGGGGGAGGTTCTCAGCCATAAGCAGGGGACTGGGAGGGAAATCTGCAAGCCAAAGCACCAAGTATGACCACTGAATCGAGAAGAGAAGGACTAGGGAATGAGCTAAGGCCTGACAAAGATGGCAACCAGGCAAACTCCACAACGACCACCGCTGCCATGCAGAGCAGAGCCTAGCACACAGCACGTATGATTTCCATTACCTAGAATCTCAGAACACATCTGATCTAATGAACAAGAAGCCCATGCTAGCAGATTTTTTTTTTTTTAAAAAAAAAAGGAGCTGCAAAGGAAAAACAATGAGCTCATGCCTTCTGACCTTGCTTGTTTTTAGCCTGGTTTCCTATGGCAACAAGGCTTGTGATCATGCTGTGTGTGTGCATGTGTATGTGTGTGTATGTGTGCGTGCAAGAGAACAACAGAAAGTGACTGCCAGGGTGTCCAGTGACCTGAATGCATTTCCAGTTCGTAGTCAGGCCTGATACTAGGATACAGGTCGCAATGATAATTCAGTTCCCATAAGTTTTGTGGAAGCAGGGGGCCACCAAGACTACAAAGACCTCCAAGTTTCTCAGGGTGGAGGGAAGGAGAACCCAGAGACAAAGTTATGAACGTCCAACTGCAGGAGAAGCATCCCTCAAAACTCGTAGCAGAACACAAAACAATGCTAGGAAAGCACCTTAGTGAGTTCTGGCACCAAGGGATGTGAGACAGACAGGGCATGTTCCTTTCCCTCTTCTGCCTGGTGAGAGTTAACAGGGGCATCCCCATTTCTGGTCTTCTGGAAGCTGACCCCGATTGATGGTACGGAGACAAGAACTTCTAAATCAGATTTTTTTTTTCTTAAAAAAAAAAAAAAAGACATTTCTATCGGTCAATAGCCACATAAATAAAATGTTTCACAAAACCAACGAGAATCAGGGATTTCACAAACACGTTCTTCAGCAAAGGGCCAAGAAACATCATAGGCAACTTAGCTGGGTCCTCTAACAAAAGCTGAAAAAACTAAGTGTTGACACCGCGGAGATCTGCCAGGACACGGTTAAATTCTGGTCGGTGTGGTTTGGGAAGACCCACCAAAACCTTTCTAACTTTCTCTGTACATAGCCTTCCAACACAGCAGGCTGCTTTCTTTCCTCTTCTGAGTCATTTTAAAGAACAGAGAGGGAGCAAATGACTCTTCCAGACAGGAACCTTCAGAACCTACTGGCAACTGGCCATTCAGATGTGATCACCAAGCTATACTTGTAAAAGAACGGAACAAATCAGAACAAGTGAACGTACACCTGTCTGCCTGGGATTTGTCTGCCCCAAACTGTGTTTGCCTGTGGGTGCCTCCATTTTGCTGAAACGTGTCTCACGTAAATACTACATACCATTTGGCAATCAGGTATTTGTCCAGGGCTATTCTGAAAATAGTCTCCTCCAGGTGGAGCCTGGAGGAGGACCTGGAAGTCCAGTCTCTTACAACGCTCTACTTTAATCACAGGAGATAGCAATTCATCTGGGCTATTCCTATTTACAGGAGAGAGGAGCAAAGCCATTACGAAGTAGTTTGAAGAAGGAATGATGATGAGTATTTGCTGCCACCCCTTTTAGCTGAGATAGGTGCCTGTAGTATGAAGTTCTACATACGAGCAAATTCCTTCTTCCTTGTAAGAGCCAAAATTTCCACGTGTCATTGCTATGAACAGTTAAAGAACTACCACGTCAGGCTCCACAAAAACAGCTCTCACTGACTAGTGAAATCATATTTCTATACATTGGCAGATCAATTTGGGATCCTCTGATCTTAAAGTCACTCCTGATTCATCTGAAAATAGTCTTTTTATTTTGGTTCCAAGTCAGATGTGGCATGTTAAAACCTTTCCTCTCAATGTCAGCAGACAATATGTGAATATATATGAGAGAAGAATTTGACCCTCACAGTCTTCCCTAATTTCCGGTACTGTACAAACAATATTTCTAAAAACTTAATTGCCATTTCCCAGGTAGATGTATTTGTCACACTTGTAAACATGGCTTCTGATACACTGATTTTTATGGCCTTCTTATTTACCATTGGCTATGTCCTCAGGCCCCTTTTCTCTTATTGCACAAGCTTCTGACTACTTTAGAAATATTCTCCTATTTGTCAAATAGTCTTTTTGTGCATCTATCTCCTTCTGCTTTTATACCACACCCCCTTTTCTCTAAAACTCATGCTAGTCCCATTAAATTCAGTAGGAACAGGCATTGAGAACCAGGCATGTAACTTTTCTTAGCCAGTTTCTAATGTGAGGCTGCAGTTTGGAAGGGATGGGGTGAAGGGAAAATAAAAACTAACCCCCATAAAACCCTTAATAAAAAATAGTGACTAGAACAACTTGTATATATATATAAAATAAAAAGCTGATAATCTAATAACATCTTGAACAAACCTTTTGACCTCCACCAATTTTAGACAGATTCCTGCTTTTACAGATTTCTCAAGCTAGTATCATTGAATCAGATGATTTCTAGATGTTAGAATGTTAGCTGTAAATTTATCTAAATAAGGACTAAGGGTTTTTACAATCAATGCTTAGGTTTGATTAAGATATCAGATATTTGAGTTAATTTGGTATCATAAGATAAAGTTAAGCAAACAGCTTAATTTATATATTATGTGTCCTGAGCAATCTGGTCAATTTCATGAAATATAGTGTTATATTTCTTGATGATTCTGGCAAGCATATGTATTTAAAAATAAAACTTAGTATCTGTTGCTCTTCCCTTTCTCCTCCTTTATCCAAATATCTGCAGGTCCCAAGCCTGCAGACACGTACTTGTTTGAGGAGCCCTGCTGGCTTAGACTACTCACAAAATAAGACTTACTCATACGTATAGAAGTGGTTATAGCCTCAAACCTGAATCCCCATGCTCACAAGAAAGACTATCCCAAACAGGTGACTTCTCAAAATAAAAAAAAAAAAAGTTCAGTAAAAAGTATTAAGTATTTTGAAATATAAAGTTACAGAGGGGAAATTCTTATCTGAAAGACAAGATATTTCTAAAGAAAATATTAGCCATATCCATAGAAATAGTGGATTAGAATCATACAGCAATGAAAACCTGCTTCATAAACTGCCCAGAAGGAAAAATCAAGAAAAATATCAAGTAAAAAGTGATGTTTGGGATGGTCAACAAGAAGTTACAAGTAAATAAATTGTTAATCAGTACTTTAATTGGAGGGAAAAAAATCTCCAGCCTTTGTTCTCAACAGCAAAGATTTTTTTATATTTCTAATGTCAAAATTAAAATAAAAGAAGGAAAATATGACTGTTACTATGGAGTAAATATGAAAAGAGGATTAACATTTATTTTTAATATTCATATTTATTTAATAACTTTCATATTAACAGATGACAGAGTGATAAAATGGCAGTATGCTGCTCTGACAATTTTTTTTTCTGATCCAAGCTTGTTTAACATTTAGTTTCCACTACTACCCCAATGGAATTATTTTTCCTTCCTACTTTAGGTTACATTCGTATGAAAAATACATCCTAAACCTGCTTTGTTGGTTCTAAATGTGCAGGAGAGTTTTGTTTGCATATGACTGAGCCAAAACATGCTTTCTTTAGGCATTTGAATTGCCCTTACGAAGCCAGTGGGCCAGATCCTGCTTACGTGCAATAGAACTACATTCATGGGACAGAGCAATATGGGTTTGACTGTTACCTAAACATGCGATTACTTCTTGTTTTATTAGCTGTGGCAGTCCTTAAGCACTTGATATCAATAACCCCCTGACTAGCTATATCAAGGACAGCAGAGTAAAGTTTTAATTTTTTGTTTGTTTTCTGCTTCACTGTAAATTCGGATTTTTATTTTTTTTTCCCAAGCAATGCAAGGGAATAATACTCATGGCTAATTTTTTGGTGCTAATTTCTCCTCTAGCCACTAAATAAATACTTTCCATTAATCGGAAACAAAACACACGCAAATTAGGTGTGGAAAGTGAGCTGCATTTGCCCTACACACACATGGGCTTGGAATCTATATCACGCCAAACAGAGAGATTTATCCTTTTTTTCTTTTTTTTTCTTCTTTTTTTTTCTTTTCTTTTTTTCTTTTTCTTTTTTTTTCTTTTTTTTTTTTTTTCCCCAGAAACATTCTCTTACTCACATAACGGACCCTTGACTAAGCATATATGAAGTTAAAGTTTCATTAAGGCATACTTTTAGTAGGCAAATATATTTCTTAAGCAAGTGTTTTAACCCATCCTCCAAGTCTCCATTACAATCCAGCCTAATTTAAGAACAACTAAAGCAAAGCTAGCACAGATATTTCCCCAAATAAGAAGCCAAGTCTGCATTCATCATGAATCCAGAAATTCTGATTTGAAGAAGAGACTCCAAGTATTTTTAGTGTATTTCTGGTGTGCAAGTTACCTACCCATATTTTTAGCAACCAGTTTGCCTCATGTTTGCAGGAGCCTCGACATTGCGGGCACTGAGGCACGCTGCTGGCTCAGCCGACTCGTATCGGCCACCACAGCTCCGAGGGGCTTGGTGAGTCTTGGTTTGCAAGACTCGAGCCCTCTAAAATTAAAAACCATTTGCGATGAGAGGTCAGGACCGATCTCATTCCATTTTATCTTGACCCAGAGGCTGTAACAGGCTGAGCCTGGGGAAGGGGCCTATGACCTGGTGTCCCTGGTAGGACAGTGCCTGTCCCCTACCCAGCTGCCTGGTGGGACACGGTGCCACAGCCCTGCACCCGGACGGCCTGAGAGGTGCAAGACCAAGCACACGCACCACCTACACCTGAGGCTGGTGTCTGGCTAGCCAAATGGGCACGTTTTGTCATGCTCGGTTAGCATGACCTGCACCTTTCAGAATTACCGTAGACCCAAGACCTTTCATTTGTTCCACTGATAGTACACTATTCATACTCCATACTCTTCAGAGTTGCTAAAAATGACAGAAATCAAATTGGTTGGTTTCCTTCGTGACGTCTTTTTCTGAAACTCCATTAGGCTTAATGGTGGTTACCTTTTGGAAACCGGAAAAATAATGTATCATACTGAGAATTGTTAGGTTCTGCATACATCTATTAAAGCTGATACAGAAGCTAATTTTGGGACCTGCATCTAAGGCTAAAATACAATGGCCTAAAATTTCAAACCTACTTGGCTCAGGTTAGGCTCCTAAACTAGGTGGCAGGGAAAGGCAAGCCACTAAATAAAGGCAATAAAAATCAAGGAGCAACTATTTAATATAATGCCTACGATACATACAGATTCAAATGTCCACCTGTGAAAGTAACCAATACTTTTAGCTCTGTAACTAAGTAAGTGGACATTATTAGGAAAATTTGGATGATAAAGTAAGGAAGATTTGACCCACAGTTGCTTTATCACTATGCACACACAAAAAAAAAAGCCATTTCTCCTCTGGTGTGTTAGACACTTCAGATACGTGTTCATGACTTCTCAGTCCCTGTGCCAGAGACATTACAGTCTGTTTCCAAATAAAAATCATGACATGAAGTGATCACCAAAATAATTTTGACCTTCAAGGACAAATTAAAATGGAAAAAAAAAAAAAAAAAGCAAAAGTTAATCTGCTCTTTTTCCTATTGAAGTCTAAGTAACACCTATAGCCCTTGATACAAAAAATATACTTGTACCTACAGAGGAAACCACTGATACACAATTCTTCTCATACACGAAACCACTGATACACAATTCTTCTCATACATAACTTCATGCACGTCTACCTAGTCCGTGCATAAAGCCATGTGAAGAACTACACAAAACACACGGGTTTTGTACACGGATAGATGGATGGATAAAACCTACACGGCTACATGTCCACACATACACGTACACAGAAATCATGGCAGCTGTTTCCCTCAAATAAACGAGGCTACTGGAGACACTGATACAATGTTCTTCCTTTTCAGTGAAAAAACTGCCTTTAATTTCAGTGGGTTTTAGACCGGGCTGGGTTAAATCATGCGGACGGTACACACCTTGTTAACATGTATGTTCAAACCCATTTTCAGAGCAGCTCATCGGAACAGTAATAAATTTGTGAAATCCCTTTCCAGCATGTCTGTCTCACTATATAGGAGAACTATACTGCAGTTTTCATGAGCAACTTAAAATTCTATTAACCTACCCAAATGCCTCATAAACAAACAAACAGAGGACAGATTCATTTGATTCTACTTACTATTTTCAGTTACTGTACTTGTCCTGGTTTTTAATGCACGTAACATATATGCCCACATACACAGTCCCCCACATACAGGGTACTACTTACTCAACTAGTTCAAATACAGGAAATTCCTTTAACAGGAGTGAATCAAGAGACTGATTTAGTTTATTAAGAGTGAAAAGCAATGACCATTATTTAATTGGGACAGTGTTAGCTAAAATTTCACATACGGAGCATGGGGGAAGTGAGGAGAGGCATTAACGTGGTACCAACAGGTTTAGTTGTATTTGGTGGGTGTTAGATGATTTGGGGGGGGAGAGGGGAGATAGATATTGTGGTCTTTTGCAGATCTGAACACCCAAATTAAGGTGAAGAGAAAAAATTAAGACAAAAATGCAATAAATCTTATTTTATGCAGAACAATGTTTTCCTCCATTTCAATCTCATCAGGTTTTCCTGATTTTTTTTTTTTTTTTCTGAGATTGCTTTTCTTGCATGTAATATCTGCTTAAATTTGGGAAGCAAATAAAATATATAACTTGTGATGCTTCTACTGTATATAAGTATATATAAACTGAACACAATAAATGAAAGGGATGAATATGCCTCAAAAGAAGAAGTCAAATAACAAATTCAGAATAATAAAAAAATCACTATTGAAACAGTACTTTCTGTATACAAGTCTAAAGGAGTTTTGCTACTAGCTTCACTGTAGGAACAGAACTGCCTCCATAACCTCTTGAACCAAACAGGACAGTAAATGAAGGCTTAGGCAGAAAGGCATAGTAAAACAGGTAACAAAGGTTTCAGCACTCCTGTTCATTTTGGAATCCTTAAACCTCTTCACAAGGAAATACTTGGCCACATTTTGTTTACTGAGTGCTGAACTGCAGGATCTCCATTCTCAGTTTGGTAGTTGCATTCTATATATATATTTAAATACCATTTAATTGAGAAAGGCCTAGTTTGACTATGAATAATCAGAGAAGGAAATAAGCAAGCAAGGTAACAAACAAGGCACCAATGGTTTGTGCAATACAAGTTTAGAGGGTCTCTGTTTAGTTGCCAGACCAGGCAATAATAGTTGTTAAAAAATAAAAATTAAAAAAATGCCCCATTCTCATCTTTTGACAATCTGAGCAGAGAGGACCTGGAAAACCACATACTTCTCTCATCCTTCGAATAGTCCCTCTGCCCTGGAGCAGGAGTACCATGGGGCAGCAGATTAATAAAGCCAGAGTATCTTTTGCTAATGGGTTTACTAAGCATGTGAGCAGAGAACCAGTAACACAGCGCAAGAACTACATCCTGTAGAAACTGTTCAAAATAACAACAAATAGAAACTTACTGAAACCAGCACCCTTCAGGGAGGGCTTTGAGGTCTTTATCCCACTTGGGTGACTGGACAATTACAGGTGAAGAAAAATTCATCAAGAACTTCATTTTCAACATGACCAAGGTATTTTTACACGTTGTGAAAAGAAAGGGGAAAAAAAAAAAATCTCAGATGCAATAGTGCAAGACAAAAGGCTGCAAGCATCTGCTCCTCTGAGCAGCACTTACTGCTGTGAGGAGCCCTATTGTAGCCAGGCTAAGTCCTGTTAGGAGACTGCTTGGAAGACAAAACACTATACTCGGTGTGGTAAGCCCTTGCTAGATCAGGATGTGGTTACTTCACTCAAGAAATAGCTGCTGGGTTTGCAAATAACATACAAAGCTTTGTATCACAACAGGCTGCTGGTGAACACAGACAGCCTTAAAATATTTCCCTGACTACATGGTTAAAATTGGGGTTAAAAAAAAAATGAATTGAAGTTGCATAAATGCAGGCAATCACAGGTCAATAAACAATTTAAAAAAAATGTGCTCGACTCCATACACTGTGATATAATAGTCTGCTCTGTACTTCAGCATAATTAATACTGAATGGGCCTCAAAAAGTTGGTAAATATTTGTGAAATGAACTGTAATTTTCTTAGTGTATAGTAAAAACCGTGTATCAGTAAATCATCTTTAATTTCTTTGTAAAACTCACACATATCAATAAAAGGACCATGATTTTCCCTTACTATTTCTTCTATGGATTTGCATGCACATGCATTTGTGGATATGTTCACGTGTGCACAGACACATCCATCCGTGCATGCACCTATAAAATAATCTGTATGCATGTGCAGAGACTTGTATATTCACAAATATGTAGGAAGAAAAACTAAATAACAAATTAAAAATGCATTGTGTATAATTGTTTTAATAGGTTAAAACTATTGTGTAAATTTAAAATTATTATGTAAAAAATGTCATGGGTTTTGATACTAATTTTACTTTAAGGAACGAAACCAGAAAGCACGAAAAAAAGAGGGGGGGGATGATGTTTTCCCATTTTATAGGCTCTTTATTGTTGTATTTCATTCAGGTTGGCCAGTGAAAAAAAAAAATCAATTGTTTATCTTCCTGTCATAGCCATTTTATCCCCTTGCTGTCATGTACTAAAACAAATCAGTTGCGTTTGGCTTTTTGACATTAAATATAAAATATTCTTTTAATTTAATTTAAAAACAAAGTATTTTTATGTTCCTTCTCACAAACGTTCTTTCTTTTTTCTTTTTCTTTTTTTTTCTTTTTTTTTTTTTTTAAGGAAATATGAGGCTTTAAGAAGTCATAGGTATAGGTCCTTCATGATGACTTTTAGGGTCACACTTCTGTGTAACATCCCTAATAGTGCAAGCCTGCCGAGCAGAGCTCCCAAACTTGTTTCAGCTTAGTGACTTGGCACCCTGTTCTTTTATGTCACGCTATACCCAAGTGCTTCAACCTCTTAATAAAGCCTAAAGATGAAGGTGTGGGTGACTTGCAAGTATATGGACTAGAACAGTTCAATGTACAAATCAGTACCGTAAATTCGAGGGGTTTTTTTTTGCTCCGGTTTTTCTTTTTCGGTTCGGTCAGGTTGGCATTTTGCTACAACTGCATGATAAAAACACATGTGTAAAAACATACATAAACAGCCAATTATTTAGAAAACTCTACATAAAAATGTGGAATACATATTAACAAATCCTACTTCTGTGTATTAGATCCCTCACTCCCAGCCTTTCTTGCCTACGCTTATCATGAAACAGGGAGCACAGAGTCCCTCTATGCCCTGCAATTTCTGTCGTTGTCTGCGACGTACTGCAGATGGGCGATCCATTTCTGATCTAGGCACACTACCTGCAAAGTCCATGTCAGTCCCGTGCGACAGGCACAGCAGCACGCACCAATCTAATTTACCTATGGA